>NC_138575.1:129216849-129878351 GCF_964289735.1 Phaethon aethereus
CGTTATAACACAGCAAATTGCTGCTGCTCATAAAATACTGGCAATACCAGGATTCTCCACGTGTCTTTAAACATTCATCCTGCCTTTAGGCTTTTCTTCCACTGAAGAACCAAACAGAAACCCCAGAGAAGACATATGAGTTTTTAAGTTCATCTGACAATAATAAAGACTATGTCAGATTAGAAAAGACAGTGTAAAGAAGACAGTATTCTCCCTCTGTCTCCATTGTGATCTAGGCTTACATAGAATGTAGTCAGCTCCCATTGCCACAACAGTAGCCACGCAAGGAAAAATCTCTTTGTTCACCTCACATGCAAAATGCATGAGATCAAAATTGTTTTTCCTTGTGCAACAAAAGTCATGCAGTTATTTTCAGGAAGAGGGAAGTGAAATCTGAATTCAAGGGGCGTGAAACTCAAAATATTGAAAGACATTAGATATAATCCCTGTGCACTTGGAAGGCAGGTGTATACGTGCATGTTTGGTATGTAAGGGGGATTAAGAGAAGGTGCACGAGAAAGTAGAATTAATGAAAACTGTCATCCTTATCAGATGTAAGTGCAAGAACTAAAGGTGACCCAATCGTGTGGCCAGCTGTTGGTAGTGGTGGAATAACAACTTGACAGGGGTACGTATTATATTAAGTGCTAGGACCAGAGATCTATGCACCTCTGTTTTGCATTCAGGCTCTTAACACTGCCTATCAAAACTTCAATCAGATTTCCTTGCGGAGCTGAGAATATTGTCGGACTAGTGCAATGGCCCTTGCCAACTACGGAGGGAAAGCTTGTAACTCATTCAGCAAAGCGCACAACTCCTGAGCATGACGGGTTCCTAATCTTTTTGAATTTGCCAAATTCTTTTGTCCACTCCTGTCTCAGACAGCGTGCTCTAAAACGCTTAAAATAAGTATTGCAGAATGCAGTACAAAGAAATGAAACCAACAGTTTCATTTCCCTAATGTATTACCTTATGACAGGAACAAGATACATCTGGGTAGTAGGAAAGACAGAAGTGTCACATGCTACTTGAACACAACTGGCTTTGCCTACGCTGGTTGAGAAGTGAACAGGCCATATGTTATATTTCCATTCATTTCTCAGAATCCACATTAAAGATAAGCATAGGAATAAGTGTGTAACGGTTCCAGATTCATTCCAGCCAAAGTTAGTGGTGACTTTGCAATAAAGTCATCTGGGCCGTGGATCACTGGGGCAAGGGAACACCTTTTGCACTGCAAAAACGGGGCACAGAAGCAGAAGAGGGAGGGGGGTGAGCTGATAACCTCAGTAGCTCTAGCATTTGGCTAAGATTTCTGTGGTGACACCGAAATCACGGCTAAAGCCTCAAGCAAGGCAACAGCAGCATACTACACAGAATGCCAAGCCCCAAACATGATTTTTTCCCCTCTTGTCTAAATAGATGGCTTTTCATAATGTGTTACCTGCCTGTGGGAAATGTCACACAACTGGCAGCAGCAGAGAGGATCCAGGGTCACCAAAGCAAGTGGTTGGACAAATTTAATTTCCATTAGTATTTCCTTCTGAAGGAAGTTTATTTTTCCTCCAGCCTTCTTCTTCATAGTGAGGAAGTGATTTCCCCTCCTCGCCTCGAGGAAAGTCTTTTCTCACTCTGTCTTCTTCCCAACATCTGCCTAAAGCCTACATCCACGCTTAGGCAGGATTTAGCCAACATTTATTATCAGTGCAGCATTTTGCACTAGCAACTGTGACACATGAAATACTTTACTAAGAAACGAGAGTCCTTTCACTCTTGGAAAAGATGAGTCGAGCAGTTGACAGCAGCGTGGGGTAGTGCAGCGTGTGGCAGAGAGGTGCCACCTCCCCGTTCACACTCTGTGGGAAGATGTTCCCGTTCTGGTGCTCCATCACAGCAGGTGCTTTGAAATAGATGGGCAAACTGTCAAATAACTGGGACATACGTCTGTATCTGAAGGGATAGTTTCCGCTAAGGATTAAAATGACATAATTGGATTAAATAGTAAATGAAGACATGTACTCACTATTAAAACAAAGACAAGTTATTTGTTCCTCTATCACACAAGAGATTTTGTACTATAGGAAGAAAAAAACAATGTTTATTTTAATTTAGTTTGACTTAAGATTTACTTTCTCTTTACTGGACCACACAATTTCTTTAGGACATCTGTCCCATTGATTGTCTCCTTGACATCTGTTGAAAAGAACAACACAGAAATCAACTTAGGAACAAGTATGTGGTAGTGGAGCTGCTAAAGCTTAGGCAGAATGTTTACTGATGTGCAGATGCTTGTGTGTCCTTGCTCGCAAGTCCTGTCTTTCATTGCTAACGTATCTATGCAGCTTTTGAGACTGAGCTGCCTGCTCAGAGTGTGGAGAGTGTTAGTGACTCCGGGCCCTGATCATGCCTTTGTAGAAATGCGATGGAAATTGATTTCAGAGCTGGTGGTACTCGCCACTAATCCCTCAGTGGAGGAGCCGGAGTACTTCTGAAATGTGCACTTCCCTGTGCATTGCACTGAAATATGTCTCTTCAAAAGTACACTGCAGATTTCTACACCTAGGGTAGTCAGTTTAAGATCCTTTTATAGTAACTGGGAGTGATAGGCAAATCTAGGGCACAATTCATCTCATTTTGATTTAGGTGTCTAACAGGCCAGATGAATCATGCCTCCAAAAAGACTTGCTTTTTTCACTGACATTTTCATGTCTAAACATTAGAGACAATTAATTTCATCCTGCTTGGCATGCAGAAGTACAAAGTGCTAATTTAACGACCTGACATTTTTTAATAAAAAAGGAACCACACCTACAGTCATTGATTAGTCTGGAACAGAAGGGGTGATACTCTCAATATGAATCTCAAACCAACATAGTTCAGAGGCAGCTGACAAACCACGCAACAAAAGTTGCTTCAAAGCATATGTGAAAAAGGGGGAAACCCCTTGGCTCTTACTGAAGCCAAGGGCAAAAATATACATAGTTAAGTGTAAGCTATTACAGCAACTGTGACCACAACCACTTCTTGTTCCTCTCTTCCCATCTCACTTGTCATTGGATGTATTGGACATGCCGTACGTTATGTTATACAGAATATACTTTGATGGGATTGAGTTAACAGCACAACAGGGAGACTAGCTGATCACTCCCCTCATTGACTCAAGTCATCTAGAAAAACAGAGACACTCTTGTTCATGTCCAAATTGTGAACATCTCTCCTCAGCTAGTAACAGACTTGCAAATGTAATCACCACACAATGATTTTTTAATGAACTAATGGTTTCTTCTTGTCATTTTTCTGTCTGCTGGTGGTTCCTTTCCTTTGGTGAAGGATGCTGTCGGAAGGTTACCTTTACAGAATCGCCTACCTTTGCGAAGAACTAAACCCTGAGCTCTACAGCAAGAGTTCGGCTGAGCAAGTGGTGTATGAAATGAGGTCTGTTCATTATTCCACAGATGAAGCACAAGGAAGAAGCCTCCTTCAGAGATGCAGATCTGCTGGCAAGTGCATTTCCTCAGTCTGCTCTAGAGGTAGCAAGCACAGCAGAAGGCAGAAGGATAATCTCCTACAGCCTACACAGCACCCCGTGCCTGAAGGACAGCCATCTCCAGCTCTGCACGTCTGCCCAGGGCTGGCAAGAAAAGACACCTACCTGGTTCCATCTTCCTGCAAAAGCATTTGCAAGAACTACAACGATTTGCATATAGCCGGGGACTACGTGGTGCCGATTAGCTCAGTAACGACAGATTTTACCTGCGACAGCGGCATAGGTCCCTTCTTGGAGTCCTCAGAGATTCCTCCTCCCATGGAGTCCGTGAGGGTCCCCCCCAGCGACACCAGCCGCAAGCCGGTCCAAGGCTACTCCTCATGCTGGCGGTTGGCAAGCTTAGTGCCCCACCAGCAGCCCCTCTCCGACTCAGCCCTGAATGACTACCTTGAACAGAAGCTGATGGAACTGTATAAGCAGTACATCATGGATAGCACAGCAAACAGGGCATCCCCCACTCAGATCCTGGCCTCGGAGCTTATCATGACTAACGTAGATCAAATCAGCATGCAGATATCACGGGAGAGGAATATGGAGACCACCAAGGCCAAAGACATTGTCATTAGCCGCTTCTTACAAATAGCCAGTGAAAAAATATCCTCAGAAATTAGCACACCTAGTCTGCATATTTCCCAATATAGCCACACTAATGCATAGTATTTGAATGTCTGCCATTAGAAAGCTTTTGTGTTCTGCAAAGTCAATTTTTAGTTTCTTAAGACATTTTTCTGCTTCATAAAAAAGCATTCACCATCTACCACTTAAATTAAACCTTCCAGTACATATTAAATAAGTAAAAATATCTGTATTGTGCAGCTCCTATTGTGGACCAGGTGATTTATTGTTGGGTCTGGGTTTTTTTTTTTTTAATTTATCCCAAAGTCTTATTTCAATAAGCCTCAGACATTAAAAAAGGTTTGGTGGAAAAATGACTATGAGCATATGACGCTCTTCCAGGTGCTCAGGTGTTCGCTTACTTCTCTGTGTGCTTGACATCTCATTCCAACTTTCTTCTGGAGTCTGCCATCCTACCCCTGGGTCTATGTGAAGCGAAGGCTTACGTCCATGCAAGCACAAGCGCAGTGATCACAGAGCTACAGAAATACAGAATTTAGGGTGTCATCTAGTTCATCTTCCTGTCCAAAATGGCTTTACTTATAACATCCGTCACAGAAGGATTTATAATTTGTTCTTAAAGATATTAAGGGATAGACACTTTACGGTTTCTTCTATATGAATCCAAATTATTTAACTGGTATCTTCCTGTTCAGAAGCTACCATCCCTTTTTGTGAAGTGCAAACTGTTTCCAAACAGAATTCGTCAGTAGGAGCGTGTGTGTACACCTGTGTGTTTGGCACTAAACTGAACTTTTACAACGGATGCTGATGACCCGTGATCACAGACAGACACCACCTTTGCCAGCTACTGGCAGACCTGCAGCTGTGAAGTGGTCGTGTAGGGACAGCGATGATATAAAGGGAAGAGAGGAAGAAGAATTCACCTTTGTTAAGAGAACTGCACATTGAAAAATAAGGGCTAATCCAAAGCCCATTTGATTAAAGTGAACAGTTCCTGTGAATGCAGAAGGAAAGCTGAAACGGACCGCTCAGCAGCATGGCTAACCCCTTCTTTGGTTGGGACCGTTGCTGGGTGTCATGGGCCAAGGTCATTTGAACCTGATGTATTTCTAATAGGAAGGTCCTTTTTTTGTAAAATTTCACTAAGTCTTAAAAACGAAGAAGAAAAAAATAGCTGCCTTGTGGGCAAGGATGGTTCCCTTCTTGGAGTCTGTATAACACGTTGTCAATGCCAATCCATCATTGGCTGAGTTTCTAAGTATCAGTATAATATAAATACTAATTTATAATAAATAGTCATAAAATGTTTTCACATTATTGATTCTACAGTGTCGTTTTGGCCTTTGTGTTCTTTTTTTTTTTTTTTAAGGCATGCCTTTATTTCAAAAACAAATGTAAAGTAGTAAACATGTCAGTTTATTCTACTGTTGCTGTCTTTCCAGAGATTACTTGGAGAACTCAGTATATTTTCCTGCTTGTGCAATGAAGGGATATCCAAAAAACAGTTGCCATAAGAACCTTTGATGTGTGAATCCAGATACATCTGTACATCTGTTGCCATAGCAGCCTACCCAAATACTATGATTCAACAATTCAAGATAAATAATTTCTGGTGTATATTTCTAGACTGCGATCAAATGCAATTTACAACTAGAAAAAATATGCTATTTTTAAGAGAAAATAACATTTTAAATAACATAGTAATACATAAAAAAACATGTAAAATAACATGGTAATGCATAGGCACACGCGTGTGTTCTGCATACAAAATCCATTACGAATAGATCTCGCAAATCTTTTGAAACTCTCCCAGAATAAAAGGATACTTTATAATCTATGAAAATGGCTTGCAGAGGACAGCAAAACCGAGGAAATACAGTGATTTTTATGTCCTATGTATACGGATTCAGGCTTTTCAGAACACGGGGTTTTTGTTCATGCCTATTGACATTCACATCACCGACTTTTAGTAGCAGAAGATTTAGCAGAAAGCAACTTCAGAGTCGAATGCACAAAGCAATACCCTGGCTGAAAGATCCGGCACCTTCATCAGAGAACAGTCGATTCGTCCCCTCGGCTCTCCCCGCTCCGTTGGCCGCGCCCTGCGTGAACAAACCAGCATTTTATCATCCGCTGCTCAGAAACCCGGGTCTTGGTTTCCCCCCGCAGCCGGGGGGCTGCGACCGAGACCCGCGGGCAGCCCCCGCTCGCCACGGCCTCCCTCCTCGGAACCGGCGCGGGGAGCGCGGGCAGCGGCAGCTGGGGGAGAGGGGCTGAGAGCGCTGCCCGACCCACGTGCAAACCTCCTCTGGTTGTCCGGGTGGGCTCCCCCGCCGGGGGCCGGGGGGCCGGGGCCGGAGCGGGGGCTCGGCGCTCGGAGCACAGCGCTGTTACGGCAACGCGCCACCCAGCCGCGGGGGAGACGGACAAACCTTAAAATGTACGAAAGCGCGGCGGGTGCCTATAGAGGGCACGTTTGATACATTTGATTAATCAATCAACTGCAAATCCTTCCCTTCTCACGCAGCTTTCTTCCAAGCCAATCGCTTAATGTAATCGTAGCTGCTTTCAAGTAAAGGTCTTATTTTATGTTGTCAAACTGACATTCATGAATTTTATTCATGGAAGGGTCATGATCATTGCAGAAGCTGATTTATTCCAGAAAGGCAGCATCAACGACTTCCTCCCCGCATATGGTTATTTTCTTTTCCCTGCCTAAATATAAATCCCCGTTTCGTTTTGACCCCTGTAGGGTACCTGCTTCTCACATGAATTACATACCGGCCACCTCCCGCTATCTGAAGCAGTACCAAGTAGCTCTTGGATTTAAGGCAGTTTCCACATAAACAACTATTTCTTACTTTCCACTGTGCTCAGCTGAACGTTCATTTACATCTCTGTCCTTTCTCCATTTAAAACTAATCTTCCTCTGCACAGGTACCTCTCTAGGTGTGGCTCTTTAATGCTAAATGCACTTAGATAGCAATTAGGCTGCTGTTAGCATGAGTCGGGTTGTTATCTAAAGCGATTATCATCTTCTCTCTCCTCCCTCCCTCTCCTCCTCTTCTCCCTCAGGGTCAAACGTTTAAAGAGAGAGATTCCAATTTTTTTTAGCAGCTCCGTTAAATAAGTAATTTTTAGCCAGGGGCGCATCGTTTCTTGACACAAGCTTATCAACATGCTGATGGAGTCCCGGTGGCTGGGGAGTGCGTGCTGGAGAGTTTGAGTTCTGCCCTCACAATACTTCCTACTGACATGGCTATTTTAATATGACAAAGATCACTTAAGAAGGCAAAGAAAATTGTAATGAAGATATCAGTAACTGTGTGGTTGGTATTTTGACCAACTATCAAGAAACTGATCTCAGAAGGACAGTTTATAACCACCTTCAGCATACTCTAGCAGCTTCCTTATGTGTTTATTTCGGTTTTACAGAACATGTTACTCATTGCTGATAACATGATTATAGCACCTAGGAGTTATATTGTTTATATATAGTGTAAACAAGTGCCCGGAGACTCTGAGCCCATCACTGTGGCAGATGAACACTACCTGTGTGCCCCCAGAAAGGCCAGGTGTGCAGTGTGATGAGAAAAATCCTTGCTGGGGGGAGAAAAGAGAGAAAAGGAGGTTGTCAGATTTATTGCAACCTGTAGCTCCAGCCCCTTTCCTGGCTCTGATTTCTTGTCCGTATCAAGAAGCAATGGGAGAAAGAAAAAGAGATATAAAGTGCAGGCTGGGCTTTGTGCTGAATGTGAAAGTGAGCATTTCATGCTCTGATTGCTGTGTTCAGATGAAGGCAAAAAGCTAAGCGCCTAAAACTGAAATAAATGAAGTTCTGCAGCTCTGACTCGAGCCAGGCATGCTGCTGGGGTTTCCGCTTAGGGAAGCTGCTGCAGGGCAGAACCTCCCAGCACCGGGTGGGTTCGATGGAGCACCCTGAGGTTCAGCTCATTCCCCTTCTACCATCCTTTCAAGGGCTGAAGCAATGGGGAGTTATTTAGGACTATCCCTTCCCTGATCTTTCTACCATGGCTTTCTCCCAGAGATAGGACCTGCTGAGGGTGTAACCAGCTGCCCATAGAAATGTCTTGGGCAGAAGGGAGATGGGGACTACAGGTTGTATTACCATGTTATTCTATCAGAATTGCTGTAAAATACCTTTGTTACTAGTGTAGACAGAGGAGGCATCCCTTGTTCTCACAGATTCAGGAGGGACAATTACTGATTTAGGGAGATCACCGCATTTCAGTGATGACTTACTACAGATTTTGAACCAGTATCGAGATATGAAAGGCCTGCTGCACTTTTGCTAATTGAGGAAGTTAGTAACTGGCCACAAATCTAGTTAAATGCAGCCTGCTGGGCTCAGAAAGGCAGCTGCGTGCCTACGACAGCTGGCGGGGGTCCCTTTGGCGTCTCTGGGGTGTTTGCAGAAGCTAAACCACCTCTGGCAGCCTGACGAGACCACTACAGAAGGCGCTCGGAAGGGGTGGGAATTTCTCCAGCTGCATTAAGTACACACGGCGTGGACACACCAGGCGGCTTAAATCGGTGTTATTGACATCTGCCAGGGTAAATGGGCAGGACTGGCCTCTGGTTAGTGGAGCCATGGCAGCTAACATGAGCCGAGACCCAGCTCCCAAGATGTAGTCTGCTGGGTAAAACCATCAATGTCTTAGAGGACCATATATTCCTAAGGTTTAGGAATGTATAGCAAAAAATTACTAACATGTAAAGGAATGGAGTTTTGGGTGAAAACAGAATTATTCTGTTCATTGCAGTGTTAACTGCTGTTTCTGCTGTACCGGGAAGATCTGGCTTGCCATCTCCCCAGCATTAATGCCGACAGGATTAGGGTGACTTTTCGGAATATTACGCAGGCTTTCTAAGGGCTGAAGGGAACCCTGTTCCCGAGGATCGTTCTCAGACCTTCCTACATCTCTTTCAAAGCAAATGTTGGACGAACTACCTTGCCTGAAGTGGAAATCCCCTCACAGAATATTAGCAGTGCCTCATTTCGAATTAGCATCTGATTTATTACTGTGTTCCCGCCCCGGCGTTATCCTCCTGCTTTGTCTTCCCAAAAGGCTGGTCACTGCAGGCTCCTGTCCTTTTGCCATGCCAAAACCTCCAGGGCTCCCCCGAGGTTTCCCTCCTTCCTCCTGCCACGCTACCCCTGTTTGGTGGTTTTACGTGCCAGGCTTGGCCTGCTCCTGTGCTCTCTAACCTCCCCTCGTCCCTCTAACCCACCTCGCAGAAGGTGATCCTGCCTCCCCTGACAACCAGGAGAAGGACCAGTAAGATGGCACAGCTGGACACCGAGCATCTGGCGGGAAGCACTGGCGAAGGGTGATGGGGAGACATCAGGAGGGCTGGGGTGGCCGCAGAGGCCCCGCGGCAGCGGCGAGGGAACTCGCGGAGGCAGAGGAAGCCCTGGCCGAGCGGGGTTTGTGAAACGTGCCGGGGGACGGCGGGGACCTGGGGAAAGAGTTTTCACATTTTTCCTCACGAAGACAAGCCTGAGGGGCGGCAGCGTTTCCAGCCACTCCCTGGCTGGGAGGAGCGCCTCTGTGTTTAAAAGCCAACAGTCTCGCCAGCTCCTCCCGTGGCGTTTTTCAACCTTAAAGAGCTGTAGCATCTGACGTGGGGTTTCCTTCACTCCCTCTGTAACCGCGGCTGAGCAGGAGAGATGCAGGACCCGCAGCCAGCCCGGTGCCAGACAGCCGTGTGCCACCGCAGCGTCCCGCTCCCCGGCGGTGACGGCCGGGACTGGGGCCGGGGCAGCGGCCGCCCAGTCGCCCCATAACCCTCCTCCGGACCCCCGCGCGGGCTGGCCCAGCGCTGGCTGCCAAATGTTCCGCTCCTTTGCTGAACTTTGCTTGCTAAACACGAAGTGGGACAGGAGAGCTTTCTGAAGAGCAAACAACGGGAGTGGAAAAGGCGTGAGGCGCAGAGCCAGGCTGTGCCGCGACTTTTTTTCCAGATTCATTTTTGTGTAACCAGAGCTAGAACTACGAGAATAAAATCACAGGCGGCAGAGCTGACTTTGATATTTTCACTGACGCAATTCTCCAGGTTTCATCTTTGCATGCAAGCTCCCTTGCCTAAAAGTGGATCCTGCTTGGAGGGTAGAGGAAGAACAGAAAAAAAACCCCCAGTAATCCTTTGAACAGCACCATTCTAACACAGGTGACAAATTCCAATACTTTTCTAAATGAAAACTATTTATCAAAAGAAGAAAAACATATTAAATATGTTAGAGAGAGGCTTAGCAACAGTAAGGCCACCAGTTTTAATAAAGAGAAGTTAGAGGTTGTCAATTCTGGCACTTTAAACGAATTAGTCTTGAGGTGCTAATGACCTATTTAGCTGGCTGAAGTGCCACTTCAGAAGCTTAATGCTTGACTAAAGAGGTATAGCTGAGAAATTAAAAAAAAAAAAATCTACTGGGCAGTCAGTTTTTCCATTAATAAGGTAATATAAAAAATGCACAGCCACCTCTGGAGAATTCAAGAAAAAATTGATTATTTGATTATATGCACCTAGAATGTATTATTTTAAAAAAGCTTAATCTAACAGGTAGGGAAAGGTTAGTCTATCAAAAGACATTTTCCAAAAATCAGCCCAGGAAGGGCCAACAGCTGATCCTGAGAGGGTCTAGGCAATCACAAACCAGTGTGAATTAGAGTGTGAATGCTACATCAGAAAGTACATAGCATAGTTTCAAAAGTGGCCTCTGCTTTTGCACCCAGCTTTGCAAGGGAAAAATTGATCAGGAGTTGGTGGAGGGGGTAACAGCTCTTACTGTGCCTCAAAGATTAATTTTTGCTGCTTCACAGATGAGAAACACCTAAACCGTACATCTAGAAACGTCCATCTCTAACTTCTCACTACTTGAAGAAATGGACCAAGGATTCCTTATTTTGCCAGTATGTGGCAGCTAACATCCCTTTGGTGTTTGCAGACCCCAGCCAGTTTTTGGTATTGAGCCGCTGTGCTACTGGCTCTCTTGAGCACGTGTAGCAGAGAGGCCTCCCAGGGCGCTGTGTCCTCCCTTGGCTGTGTGCATCTCTGGAAGTTCTTGTGGAGACCCCCTCCTCCGCGCGTGCTCGTCTCGTGCACCGTCCTTCGTCCGGACTGCCCTGCCCCATTTTCAGAGCCCCTTTCCCTCAAAGTGCTTTTTGCCACCTTAGCAGTCCCAGTTGTTGGGAAATACTGACGGCTGCAGTCCTTAGTCCCAGCAGTCCTGAAACTTTTTCAAAAAAGCATCGATTGCCACAAGATTCATGGTATATTCCTAACAAGCAGCATCGTGCTCACTGCCATGGCTCCCATGCTGAGCGTTGGGTTTAATGATAGATAGGGAAGGAACAGGCAGCAGCAACCAAGAGGCAGGATGAGCTGGCAGATGCAAACAGCTGGGGAGACAAAAGCCGATGCAGCATTACTTCTGCATTGTCTCCAGCATCTTCTGACTCTCTTATCATCCTGCTTTTTTGGATAGATATCCAGTGTCCCCAAATCCTCTTCTTTTTAACTAGGTTCATCATCTTAGTTAAATGCCAGGTTTCTGCTTCCAGTGCCTCTTCCTACATGACACTTATCCATCTTCTAGACAATTTAGCATCTTCCATACTCAAGGAGAAATTTCCTTACTTCACATAACCATGGCTCAGGACAATATCTCTCTAATATTCACAGTTCACATTTACCAGACACTGCACATATCACTACTACATCCCCTTACCCTTGCTACTCCATGCTTGTATCAGAAATGCTTCACCTTCCTTCTGCAGAGAATTTAGACCTCCCCAACTTCAGTCTCACAGCAGCCAAATTTTATCCAGACCTATTCACGCCCATGTCACAAAAACTGTACACTCAAGGCCATATGCAAATTACTTGGAAGTATGCAACTCAGCCATTAAGACACTCAATTTTGTATGAAGCTGCACTGTTCGTAACAGACAGTTATGAGACTAAGATTAGGCGGAATGGTAGAGAGGTATTTATTACTAGAAAAAAGAACTAGAGGAGGTTATTTTTAATTTACACAACTACTTTTGTTTTTCTTCTAACTATTTTCTAAAACCCATAGTGACATTTATAGTTTTAAATTCAATGAGGCTAGCAGCTCTTAGTAAACAAACATTTGCTTTATCAATTTAGCAGCCTTGATCTATGAGTACTTATTTAATTTAATTTTATTTCCTCTGGTCTTCCCTTTCTCTTTGACCTTTGGATATATCCTTTTGGCCTTGGCAACTTTTAATGGGCTCTTCTTTGAAATAAGTATATCACAAGTATGTTAGACAATTGAATCAGTGATGATATACTGAGCAGCCCAAAGGTAGGGTTTTTTTTTTTCTTTTTCCTTCTTTTAATTTAGACCAACTAAACGTAGAAAAGAAGCGAGAGATTTAGTTATTGGAATACCAATTCAAGTGAATCAATTAGAACAACATGTGGTACTCAGAATAAGCATAGTAAAGTTTCTTTATTTCCATTAGCCTATGGTCTATTGTAAAAAAAAAAAACATTCCAGGCTGGATACATAGTCCAGAGGACCCTTATGGAAAACAGGTGGTCTGGTAATAAATACACTTCTGAAGACTGAGCAAATGAAAGTGGTATCTGCTAGAATCACATTCATTAAATCAACTTGAAACAATTAAATAATAGATTCATCATTTGGTAACATAATACATTATCTTTCAGGCAGGAACATGATTATTTCCTAATGATTTTATCATATATCTAAGGTACTTGTGTAAAACCCAATTAATCTGATGTCAATTGTCATTACATACACTATAAGGGTTATTGAACCTTTTATGTATACAAAATTATTCTATTGCATTTAAAGATCAAAGGCAGTTGTAAGAAGATAAACCAGTTTGAGATTACCTTCAGTTTGCATGCCAATTGTCGTACACTGTGAAATGAAGTTCATTAGTGACCTATTTCTTTATTCTGCTCACAATGCAATCAGCAGTATATTGGAAAAATCCATGATACATATTCTTTGATCTAATGAAGTCATACAGCCTCTGATCCTTGTCTGTTAGATGCGGCCAACACATTTTAAAGTGCAGTAAAGCAAAAGAGGAGGAAAAAGATTGTGTGATCTTTCAAACACAAATTAAAAAAAAAATTTAAAAAACAAGTCTTGTTATAGGCAAGTTGTATCATCTCTGTTAAATAACAGTTTTCTTTGCATGTCATTAGCTCAATGGACTAAGTCATGAAACAAAGTATTATTCAGTTTAAGTAAGGGCATCAGATGCAAGCCTTTAATAAAAAAAGACAGAAAATTTCTCCAACATATATGAACAGTAACTTCAGTGAAGTGATTGTAACTTGGAGAGAAGTTTGGGTGCTCCTACTTACATTGAAGTTCCCAACATGAGACATCCAAATCTGATAATTTTGGAGGTAGCATGTTTCCATGCATCTGTTGTTGTTATTATTCTATTATTATATAATAGAATATATACTTCTACTACTAATTTTGTTTGTTTGTTTGTTTGTTTTGATAGGTGTGATAGGGTTAAGCTGTGAGGAGATGTAACCCTATTTATTTTTATTCATGTTTGATGACATGGAGACAGGATAGCAATGGAGGAATGAAGAGAGAAGAATGATGTGGTCAAAACAAGGAATTAGTAAAGCAATCTTCATAGAACGGTGGGGAAGGCAGGACTGAATTTGTCAAGGATATTGTAGTGCTTGAGAATGCAGAAACTGAGAACTTGGGCAAGAGCCATCTGTAGCTGTTGATGTACAGCAATAGTAAATGGCATGCAGAATAAACTTAAGGTGAAAGGAGAGGCAAAAGATGTAGTTATTGGGAAAACAAATAGAATTGAGGGGAAGGCAGCTGCATAAGTAGTACCAATTTTAAAGACATAATTCCTTGAGGAATTGTCTAGAGGCTCTTGATGCATGCAAACTTTTATAAATGGAGTGGTCATTTCACAGGTGGTAAGAGAACGGGAGGAAATAGAAATGAAGAGACGTAATGGTTCTGATGTAACTTGTCATTCCTCACCTACAGCTTCCACTTTTTGTCTAAAATGCAGGTTACCACATTTCAGTGTTTCCTCTAGATTTCTGTAGAGATTTTTCACCTGAACCAGTGGAGGACAAGCCTTACAAGAAGCTGTGCAAACGCAGCAGTGACCCAACCTGAGCTGGTTTTGGTGCCCAGTAACTCCACAAAACACACCACCTCTCCTGTCCTGAGTGACCACCATAACAGATGGAGCCCAAAGTCATGGACTAAATGAACTCAGTGGACATTTTGTGGACATTTGTGGACATTTTACAGACATTTTACAGGGGTGATCCGTAGACTAAGGGAGTGATGTCTGTGTATTATATCAAAGGATGGGAAGAGGGGTGGCGGTTAACGAGGATGTATTGGATAGTGTGAAACCTGAGTATGACGTAAATGGTATGGAATAAGGGGTGGAGTATGTCCTGGTTTCAGCTGGGATAGAGTGAATTTTCTTCATTGAAGCTAGTATGAGGCTACGTAATCCATGACAGTCCTTTTTGGTGCCCAGCATGGGGCTTGAAGTGTTCAAGATAACAACGGGTTTGATTGGAATGTGCTAGATCGAATTATTGCTGTTTAGCTACTAATTATCAGGCTCTTGTGCTTGCCATGGGTTTGCTTTCCTTACTGTATATTAGAGTCTAGTGCTCATTAGTGGCTGCTTTTTGCTTTCACTTCTTGCTGTACTGCTGCACTGCTTATCACCTTAAAAGTCTTCCCTGCCTAATAACTTGTCATTCCTCACATACAGCTTCCACTTTTTGGCTGAAATGCAGATTAACACGTTTCAATATTTTCGCTAGAGATTTCTTTAGAGGTTTTCCTACTGTGGAGTCCAAGTATCAGAGGGATTTATAGCAAGTAGAGTAAAGATGTCATGATAATGTGTCAAGATTCTTGTGAGGTACCTAGGGCATGAAGTCATGGTTTTGATTTTATATTAGTGTTCCGATTTCATTTTACAGAGTGAAACAATAATAAAGAGAAAGGAATGCAGTTGGGAAGTATACTAATATTATGTGCAAAAAGCTTGATATTCCGGGATGGGGATTTTCTGCAAATTTTAAATGAATTTTTGGACCTGAGCAATTGTTTGACAGTGGAAGTGTGCCTAGCCCCAAGAACTGACTCTCCCAGCTCCTTGGGTGGACAAGGAGAGCTGGCAAGTTTCCTACCAGCCTCCTTTTCCTGAGTCTTTCCTCCCCTTCCTATTAAAAATGAAAATGGAGAACAGAAATTCCTTCCTCGCACTTAAAAGAGAACAGTCACCCTGATGGGAAACCTTTTCCTAGGCAGAATGCCCTGGAGACTATTTTTAACAACTTGGAATTAGTTAAATTTCTTTTATGTGTACTACATATTACATCTGACTTCTCCACTCCTCAATCATCTCACCCTGACCTGGGTGACCTGATTTGTCCCGCATGAACTCAGCTGTAGCGCGGCTTGCATCTGCTGTAGTGGGAGCCAGCAATATGAACGGTTTTGAAAATCGGGCCTCTAGATTTCAGCTGGCTGTAGGAGTGGGACACGGAGAAACAACCAACCAAAATGCTTCAGAGCAGCTTATCCTGATTAAAGGTGTGCTACCACAGAGGCCCTGGTATCCAATTTCATGGAACCTAATCCGGCACACACGTGGTCTTTACACCCTACCGTGGCTGCATGCTGTTTTGCAGCCTTTGAAGGAACAGATTTATCTAAAGGATGTATTTCGTATTTGTCTTCATTTCCACATTATAGACAGCTGCAGCAATGCAGTCTGGAGGCAACAAAATGAAAGGCACTATGTCCAGATCCATTCACAAAGGGAAGAATCAAATTTGCTTGTAGAGCAGACTGAAGACTCTGACACCATATTCTTTGATTGTTCAGACTGAGTGATGAGTTAAATTGATTTTGAGATTTCACAGCACTTGATAAATAAAGTTCAGTATCTTTGACAGAAAGAAAGGTCATAATTTTGGTGTTCTTTGTATCTCAAGCCTTCCAAGGGGAACAGACACTCAGCTGAGTACTTCTGAATTTTAATAAAATTAGAAGCCGTGGTTGCTTCCTACCTTGACAAATTCCTCGTATGGACACTGAAGAAAGAAAACACAATAGTTCATTGCGTTTGAGCTGTGAGCTCTAAGGGAAAAGAATAGCTATGCAGCGCTGTAGGCAGAAAGCATGTAGAAGCATTGAATCTTGCCTTTTGTTCTCCCTGATCTGAATTTGCAGCTGGATCTATTTTTATATAAGCTTCAGAGAAGCTGTATAGTATGAACAATATTTTGAAGGCATATTTAGTACTGCTCCTTCTCTGTGTCTTGACCTAAGGCTTAGTTTTGAAGTCTTCCTAATGCATACCCTTAGAACTGATTTGAATCACTTTTTATCTCCTCATTCAGTTTGTCTGTAAATTAACAGAAGAAAGGCCTACTACATCTAGCATGACATATTTTGATGAATGTAGAATGTTAGCTGGAAAGCTTCTCATTTCTTCAAAGCGGAGCGCGCTGTTCAAAAATACTCTCTAGAAATAGACCTGTTAGAGTCTCTATAGAAACAAATAGGAACTTGGACTGATCCATAGCACCTTGGGGAAGAAAAAGACTTTAGATCACTGAACTGTCATCTCTTAACTGTATATTGCTGTTCCTGATCTCCCTATGAAAAAAGAATAGATAAATCCTCATTAAAAATTAATTATTTTAAAACATCAATTAATTTCTTCATACAAGTGAAATACAAGATGGCATGGGAATGGAAAAGCACTTTGACAGTCTTCCATTCTGTTAAGCAGTTCTTCAAAGGTGCATTTCAGTATGGAAAAGCAGATTATTTAAATTGACTGACCTCCACATTTTTTCTGCATTATATTAAATTTGCTCATGAATGCAGTTTTGTTTTACAAGAAATAATGAGGGACAACAGTCTAAACAAAATATTAGAAGGTGAAGATTGTGGGTGGGCAGTAACCACTAATAATTTCTTGTGCCTAATCACAGAAATGAAAACAGGCTGAAATCCTCAAATGAAAGTAAAAGTGAGTGATACTGAAGTAATGGAATAGTTGGGAAAAAAACCTACCGACTTGCCATCAGAACCCTTCCACATCCAGATTAAGCAAAAAATTCTTTCTTCCTGAAATTTTTAATTTTAAATGTTGAATTTATCTCCCATTCTTGATAGGGAAAATATGGATTATAGAGTTATTTGCAAACAGCTGGACTAATTGTTAAGCTTATGTGCAAAGGATACTTGAAAGCTTAATAAATATTTCATTTTTTGATGAGTATTTATTCACAGACAAGCCTGTACAATAAAGTGTGTATATACCTTGCATAGCTTTTGATTCAGACCCAGGTGAAATTTGAAACAAATATTGCAAATGAAATGAGAGACACAGAAGCTGAATTTTATATCATCTATGGCAAGCGTACAAGCAAGGAGTAAAAAAACCTGTCTGTGAAGATTAGACCTTTAAATTGTGATTACTTGAGTAAAGAGTCTTTAGAGAACTACAGACACTTTTTTTTTGGACAGTGTTCAGTAGCTGAACCAATAAAAATGTATCCCACAATCACCATAAATAATTAGCTTGACAATTCCTGTTTCTGTTTATGCTTGCAGAAAATCCAGGGAGGATAATGTTATTTTCTTGCATTTATTCCTTTGAAAATACATCTTAATGAATACCTGTTGGCCTTTTATTCCTTTGTGAATTGACTCTGACCAGCTCCCTGTGAGTACTCGGCTGAAATTCAAGCTGTGCATGCTGATTGGCCCCATAAATGGAGTCAGATAGCATTGATTTCTTGCCCTGATTGGAGGTTTTCCATAAGCTACCAGGGCATCAAATCACTCAGAAAGAGGTAGCAGCTAGATTGGGTTAGGAAAGTTTAGAAAATTTTAAACCTCTCCTGGCCACACAAGCCTTGTGTGAAGCATCTTTCCTAGAAAGAAACAAATCAGAGTCAAGATTTATTGGTTGGATGCAGATTTTAGACTAATCTTCCCCTGCCCCTTCCACCCAAAGGAAAGGAGTTGCTGTAGTGGTGGTTGGGCTGCTGCAGGAGCAGCTTCTTCCCCTCTGGGCTCTCCAGCTTCAACAACACCTTAAACTCAGTGAACCTACTCGAAGTCTTCAATGATACAGGCATGCGAAGTTGGGATAAATGGAGCATGATTTAACTATCCAAGGCTTTTGGGGGTTCGAAACTGTCCTAAGCAGTGTCCCATATCATACCAGTTGTGTTCTTTCTTATGGGAATGGTTCAACATAGGAACGTACAACTTGCTTTCCACAAATATTTGTGTGAAAACACATTGATGTTTGCAGAAAACTAAAAGAAAATGGGACAAGCACAGCTCATGTCAGTTAATTTTAAAGCTGAGCAAATAGGAGTTTTTGCAGTTAGTTTTTCCTCTTCTAGTAGTTAGATATTAGTCCTGAAATAAACAAATTATCTATAAAAAAATTAATTTTAATGAAGATTTCCTTACTAGTGAACAACTATATGCTAAGAAATCTATGAATGGAAAATATGGTGTTAAATATGGAGTCATGGTGCAGAAACTACACAGTATGAGGGAACTTTGAAAGATGGGTAGGTCTAATGGACACATCTCATTTGTTCAAGCCCTTCTGCTTCCTTTTCATTGCATTTGGTGTCTACAAGCTGCAGAGCACGTCTTCACCTGCTATACACCTGGTTTGCCTGCAAGTAAAAAAAAAAACAAATCTGCATCAAAAAAGCTAGTTTTGGATCAAATTTTAATTCAGAATACACGCTGTTGCAATGGTAGAGGTATCATTGCACACAAGGCATTAAGTGACAGTTCTATGTAAAAATCTAGATAACAATCATTAAAAGGTTTATCTTTTCTGTTTTCTGAGACTTGGCTTTCTTGAAAGACTCAATAGTGACAGGAGAACTCGTGAGCATTTAGTCTGTGAAAGACTGGAGGTTGAGCAAAGCAAAATGAAAAGCCTTTTCATCAGAGTATTTAAAACAGTTTGGTTTTATTCAGGTTTGGGGGGTTTCTTTATTTGATCTTCTAACTTTTGTGCCTGGTGAGCACATTGAACAAAGGGCATTAATATTAACAGGACACAGAGGTATTTGGGTACTTCTCAGAAATAGAAAAAAAATATATTTAAGGGATTTTAGGATTAATATATGTAACAGCTGTAATTGAATTTGAGAGCCAAATGACTAATTTTGAGGAAATATGCAAATAGTTCTCCTCACGTTAACAGTCTGATTTAATATTATAGTTCTATTTAGGGTAGTGAAAATATATCTCGATGCATAGCTAAAAATGTATTAGTTTTCATGGTTCAAGCAATTTGGTTTTAAATTCTTTTTATAAGGTTTAAGCTAAAATGCATTTAGGAACATGTTAGCTAAATTGACCTGTGCAGTGGTAATGTTAGTCCACAGCTCCTGTAATTGAAACACGTGGCATAACACGGTTTTAAAGATGGAATATTTCTTGGCTTAGACGTGTCTGGATTGTAAAATCTGATTCAAAGCAATTTCCTTTGGGAGCTTTAGTCTCAGATGGATCAGTTTTAAAACAAACCTCTCGTCCTCCCAAAGAGCGTGTGAATTTGACATATCTTTTCACTATGCACAAGTTCGTAAAGTACAGAAATGGGCATGCTGCTCTGATTTATTTATCGATTAATGTGCACGTTGGGGCTAAAATATGCGTTTGAAAATGAGCAGTGAATGACTGAAGTGAACGTAGAGCTGGAGACACAGGAACATGTCTGAGCCTCTGATGTGATCATGCAAGAATTACAGCTAGCTGACTGAAAAAGTAGTTCTTTGCGCACAACGCTTGTGAAGGAAAGCTTGAAACTGGATGTGATCACGACCAGAATTTTCTTAGCTCCGGGAGCCTGCAGAGAGCCTGAAACAACGGCTCCCAGCAAAGCAGTACACTTGCCAAGCGTAAGCCATTTTCAAAGCTCGTTTTTGACGCGTAGGTCAGAAGAAGAGGGGAAGGAGGAGGCCAGCAATCACCGTCACCTCCCCTGTGGCTGCTTCGCGCCCGGGGAAGCCAGCCCGGCCGCGGCGCTGCCGGCGCTGCCTGGGGGTTCCGGCAGCGCCTCCGCCAGCTGCCCGAGCCCGCGTTCCCGGTGCCGGCAGCAGCGTACCCGCCTTCGGTTCTGACTGGTTTCGCCTTGGCAAGGGCGGGGGCACTCCCGGCATCGCTCGCTTCGCCGCCGGCGGACGGGTGCGCGGCCTCTGGCTGCGCGTGCCCCGTGGCCGCCTTGGTGTGGCAGGCAGGGCGGGCGCGGGCACGGGGGTGGCGGCTTGGACGTGAGGGCGTGGGAACGGAGGAGGAAATAAAAGTGCTCCGTACGCTTTGGAACAGTGTCTCTGTCCCGCTTCAAGCCGGGAGATCTGAGCCCGTGCCATCTGGTTGCCTGCCAGATGCCGATTTCACCCAGGATGATTTCCTGCGGCTGCATTTTGATGTGAGGATTTCTGAGCTCTAGCAGCTCTTAATTCTAGTTCAAATATTAGTGCCAGGCAGCCCATGGAGAGGAAAGATCGCATTATTTTTCTTTAGGATCCCGCATTTGGCAGGAGCTATAGCAAATGAATTGCAAAAGCCTGGTAAAAGGGAGCATCATCGTCCCGACATGCAGTTCACACGTTGCTTCTGTTAAAATGCCATTACTTCTCAAAGGGGTTTTGCCAGGCAGACGTAGTTTGGAGACTTTCTAAGTGGGCGACATACAGTCTCACTGAGGCCTGAAGCTTGCAGCTTCCAGATATTTCCAAAACCAGACCCCCCTGACCCCCCCGTTCGTATGGTGGAGCACTACGCTCAGGATTGAAGTGCCTGCAATCAAAATATAGGAACCCAAGGAAGTAAAGGGTCAGAGAGACAGGGGTATTGGGATACTTCTCAGAAATGGAAAAAGATCTATTTAAGGGTTTTTAGCAGATTCAAGATTTCTTTATCTACTCTTGTTTTTAAGGTGGTAAAACATTAAAAATGCCACAGATGTAGTTCACAGCAGGGCCAAGGGGAGGTTAAATTAATCTCCAAGCTCACAACAGGGACAGTTAATTCTCATTTGTGAGCTGTGCCAGTTTTTATTCATTCCCAGGAGTTTACAAACAGAGGTGAGAACAAAGGAAGACCCATTTGGTTTTTTTCTGATGTAGAAATTAATGTTCATCAACTCACTTTCTCTAATGACTCATTGAGACAGCAAGAAAGTGAAAGCATGTCATTTGCTCTGCAGATCAGGACATAAATATTCTATAACCATGCCACTGTAAGAAAGAGGCATTGCACATCTCTTTTTTTTTTGGAGTTGCCTGGCTGTTTTACAGTGCCTAAGAATAATAACTGTTGTTTTCTGTCATTTTCCAGTGTTTTTGTGTTCTCTTAAACACAGGCATGCAGGCAGTTGAGCTCCGTTGTTTCTCCTGTGAGTGCAAACCCTGAAATCTCTACTGAAGTCAGTGACCTGGTGTAAACCAAGACGAATACAGAGCATAAACGGCTTAAGCACCCAAGGTAAGGGGTGCTACACAATGACCATGAAGCACGTGTACGATGATCGTGGAAAAACTCTCCTGCTCATCAGCCTTATAGCACTGCTGGATGAGGGAAATATTCCGGCACCCGTGTGAGCTGGGATGCAGGTGGGGCGAGAGTGGACGTAAATAAGTGGGAGGTGAGCAGCAACTTGGCTGTGATGAACTTCCCTTGGTTCTTCTGCACCCACACAAGAGCTAGCAAAGCAGGGGTGTAACTGGGGGCTGGTTTAGTCTCTGTCTGGGGAGCAAGTTTACAGGGACTGAAACTGGGAGGTGTAAATTGTCGCATCTTTGCCTCACCGACCAGCAGTCCCGCTCCCCTTGGACATGTAATCTCCCGGCAACGCTCTACCTACTGGCCCCACGTTGGTGATTAGGTATAGGGTGGCCCATGGCAGGCTATGAAGGTTGAAAGGCAGGAGACGTGGCTGAGCACGTGCCAAGGCCTGAACTGTGGCCCTGAGCACTGTACCAGGGTGGTATTTTTGGTTTAATGTGTGTTAGACAATCTCTGTGATTTTTTGGATGTGCACTGCCCACAGCAGCAATCACTTAATGCGTCATTAGATTTTGCAGTAATTGGCTAGTACGGGCTCCTTTACAGGAGGAAAAGTGATTTTCCTGGCATCACATTTTATGTAAGTGCGCTGTTAGTCATATGCCATTGCTGGTGTATTTGACTTGTTTGTGGTCTAATGTTTGAGGTGAATGCTATCTAAGATTTATTTTGTAATTTTCACTATGCCGATGTAAAACATGTAGTTTGTTGCCATCATGTTGGAAAAAATTTCCTCTCAATGCAAAAGGGGTGTCAGGATTTGAAACTTCCCAGTGATAAGTGACAGAGGCACCAAATGTACCTTGTTCCTGTACATCACTTCTTTGACTATGATGTGCTTTTTATATAACATTGTGCATTTAATTCTTGTCCCCAGAATATCCTTGGAACTGAGGAGTGCTGTCCCAGCAATGCTATTACGCTGACAAAAAGGATTTTAATTTTCAGGCAGTTTATAAAATATATGAATGCAGCCATAACGTTTTAGTTGCATAATGTAAAACCAGGAATATCTCACCAGTCATATTAATCAGATCATCATTCACTCAAAATCCAAATAATTTGCAGTATACCTTGTCTAAATGGAGGTCAGAGAAGACACTGTTAAGGTCAGCAATTAGTGCTGATACTGAAAGCTGGCACTCAGTAGGTGGGACAGTAATTACGAACTGTATAAAACTTGAAATATATTACATGAGAGGCTGCTACAATCTTGGGGTCTTTTTTCATTCCTATGAATTCTCATCCATTTATGCTTGTTAATTCTTTCTGATTTGAACAGATCCACAAATGAAAGGAAGAGCTGTCTTCAAAATATTTTTCTCTCCACTCTTTTTGAGTTAATACAGTTGATATAAAGTCACTGTTTTCAAACCTTCCAAAATCTGATCAGAGCTCTAAAAGGATAGTGCACCACATCTGTTCCATTCAGTTATGCCCATTTAAAATAATTATAATAGAAATTTCTCCTTGCTGAGAAATCTCTGGACATCTGGAGTCTTCCCTTTAATGTGCATAAAACTAACAGGGATCACATGTTTCTTGTTAGCAACTCTGCATAATACTTTTGCTGCCAATGCAATTTAAAGCACCTGATTGCCTGAAGTAAGCTCAGGAAGATTGAAAGGATGAACAAGTATCCTATGTGCTTTTTTAATAATAAAATACATTAAATAAGTGAAAATATTTATTTTTTCATTGCAAGAATAATCACAGAACAAACTTGGAGATTTGCTATATTCTTGAATGATTTGTCTAAATTATTCCCATCATTGGAAATATGCTTACAAATATCAACAACAATTTTAAGTTAAAGATTTAAGAAAAAACTGGTAGCTGAAAACTTAGCTCATCAGTAATTCAAAATAGTTCTGGGGAATGTAATCCATTTATTGGCAATGCTTTATCTGAAACTGTGTGGCTGTACGGGTTTGATTGCTCTTCTGTGCCACAAGGTGTCATTGTTTTACCAAAATCAGCTTTTAAAATCCACACTATGGGAAAATACGCAAAAATTCCTTTGCCTGGCGTTTTAAGAACTTGGAAACATACACAGATAATGACCTATTTTTTAGCTGCTTGAGGAATGTAGAAAATGGCAACTTGTCAAAGATTAAATCAGGAAGATCTCTTTGACACCTATTAATGTACCAGCGATCTTCCAAGGTCTTCAGGCTGGTTTGGTTTTTCCCCTCCTTGTGTAAAGGCATGCCATGTGGCCATTCGACTCCCTTGCCTCCATATGTGGTAAGGAATTTTATTTTAATTCTATTTCGTTGGCGTGGAGGATGGCAGGTGGCATTTTGACAAACCCCGGCTCCTGTCCCTCTCAGGCCAAGGTCAGGTTCATAGCTGCTGGCTTCGTCCCCGCCTGGCCGCTTGCCCCGGGAGGGCTGCCCCACTGCTCGCTTGAGGCCAGGACCTGTGAAGCCGTACTGGTTTTATTGACGCAGCGCCTTGTACGACGCTGAGCTCGTAATGCAGACATCAGGTAGGTTCGGTACCATAGAGAAGAAATCCCACTACTAAGCATCCGTAGGAAGCAAATGGGCTGGAGCGTCAGTACTGCAAGGTTTTCTGCAAGCGCATCAGCCAAACAAAGCCCCAAGAATATTTATACTTTCAGGAGATCTTCCAGGTAGATGCCTAGCTGGGAAAACATTTCTCAGAGAAAGCTTGGGGGGGGATTATCTGTGATTTCTGCAGGGCTTGTCTGGTGCAGAGCTGGCTGCTCAGCCAGGATTTCCCCTCTCTTCTGACTGGGAAGCAGAAAGGGAGCTGCTCAGCCATTACGCTGTGTGCTCTGTGCTCAAGACGGCCAGAAACACTATTTCGAAATGAGTTCATTATGCAAAATCCTGCCGAAAAACTAGGGGGTGAAAGGAGAGGGGAAAAGAGGGAGCAAGATGAGTTGGCTCACAGATGCAGCAGGAGAGACCTAGGATTTACTAGCAAGGCTGGAAGAAGCGCTGGGAAAGGGGATGTAGCAAAAGAGCTGTAAGAATCACAGAATCACAGAATCACTAGATTGGAAAGGACCGTTAAGATCATCAAGTCCAACCATTAATCCAGCGAAGGGAATGTTGTGCAGAGGGTGAGGAAGTATTGCTTGGGATTTTCTACCCAGGTACTTATAACCTTGGAGAGGACATCTGAGTCTCCTGACCTGAGGTGGTTGAATAGGAAACTTTGATGTGTTAATAGGAACCTGTTGGTATATTACACAGGCATTTGCTGTTGAGACCAAGGATGGTGAGCTGTGAGTTAAGAAGGCCAGATAAAGCCATCCTATGTGTATCCATAGATTATAAAGCTAGCAACCTATTGCTGTAAGAAGAGAAGAGAAGAGAAGAGAAGAGAAGAGAAGAGAAAAGAGAAGAGAAGAGAAGAGAAGAGAAGAGAAGAGAAGAGAAGAGAAGAGAAGAGAAGAGAAGAGAAGAGAAGAGAAGAGAAGAGAAGAGAAGAGAAGAGAAGAGAAGAGAAGAGAAGAGAAGAGAAGAGAAGAGAAGAGAAGAGAAGAGAAGAGAAGAGAAAAAAACCCAGATATCCTAGGCATTAAATCATATCACTGTGTGTTGGATTTGCATGGCAAGGTTTTGGTAGCAGGGGGCTGCAGGGGTGGCTTCTGTGAGAAGCTGCTAGAAGCTTCCCCTATGTCCAACAGAACCAATGCCAGCCGGCTCCTAGATGGACCCACCACTGGCCAAGGCCAAGCCCATCAGCAATGGTGGTAGCGCCTCTGGGATAACAAGTTTAAGAAGGGGGAAATAAAGTGTCAACAGCAATTGCAGCCAGAGAGAGGAGTGAGAATGTGTGAGAGGAACAGCTCTGCAGACACCCAGGTCAGAAGGAGAGGCAGGAGCTGCTCCAGGCGCTGGAGCAGAGGTTCCCCGGCAGCCCCTGGGGAAGACCATGGTGAGGCCAGCTGTCCCCCTGCAGCCCATGGAGGTCCCTGCTGGAGCAGATATCCACCTGCAGCCCAGGGAGGACCCCATGCTGGAGGAGGTGGATGCCGAAAGGAGGCTGTGACCCCATGGGAAGCCTGTGCTGGGCTAAGCTCCTGGCAGGACCTGTGGACCCATGGAGAGAGGAGCCCAGGTTGGAGCAGGTTTGCTGGCAGGACTTGTGACCCTGCAGGGGACCCATGCTGGAGCAGTCTGTTCCTGAAGGACGGCACCCCGTGGAAGGGACCCAGGCTGGAGCAGTTCGTGAAGAACTGCAGCCTGTGGGAAGGACTCACGTTGCAGAAGTTCCTGGAGGACTGTCTCCTGTGGGAGGGACCCCAGGCTGGAGCAGGGGAAGAGTGTGAGGAGTCCTCCCCCTGAGGAGGAAGGAGCGGCAGAGACAGCGTGTGATGAACTGACCACAACCCCCATTCCCTGTTCCTCTGCGCTGCTCAGGGTGGGGAGGAGGTGGAGAAGATTGGGAGCAAAGTTAAACCCAAGAAGAAGGGAGGGCTGAGGGGAAGGCATTTTAAAGATTAGGGTTTATTTCTCGTTATCCTACTCTGATTTGATTGGCAATAAATTAAATTAATTTTCCCCAAGTTGAGTCTACTTTGCCTGTGACGGCAATTGCTGAGGGATCTCTCCCTGCTCTTATCTCGACCCACGAGCCTTTTGTTATATTTTCTCTCCCCTGTCCAGCTGAGGAGGGGTGTAGCAGAGCAGCTTCGGTGGGCACCTGGCATCCAGCCAGGGTCAACCCACCACACACTGGCAGCTGAAAATGGATGTTAAAGGTGGTGAGTAGATCCTTCATTTTGTAATCTGTCTTGGAAATTTCAGTGGACCTTCCAGAACTTCAAAACCATTGGAAATGTTTCTCCATCCTGGGATGAAGATTATTGATGGAATGGCATATGAAAAGTTTGCTGGAAATTGCTGTATAAATCATTATCTTTTCTGTGCATAAATAGTGACACTCTCTGAAGAGTGTTCAGGTATAGAAAAAGAGAAATTTATCTACAGGGTTTTACTGGATTATAGAAAGATATTAGGCTATATTGTCAATATCAGTCAGATCGCCATAGGGAGAGGAAAATATGGCTCTGTTGCCTCAACTTCTCTTGTGAATTTTAGCCCTGGTTAGTCAGAGTTACATTTCATTGAGCAGCGAGAGCTAAGCTGTTACTGAGGGTCCTTTCTGTAATTCAGTATTGACAGTAAAAAAGTCAGTATTAATAAAAGCACACAGATTCCTCTCTCTGGGACTCCTGCTTCGCTTTTCTTCCCAGTGAATGTACCAAACATGTTTTCTTGTCTTTCATGTCATACACACAACAAACCGCTTCTTTACACAGCAGCTCTGCGGGTGTCGTCACACAGCGTTTGTTGGCAGCAGCGGCTCGCAGTGTTGCATCCATCCCACCTGGTCCTGCTTTCCGCTCTCACGGGTCCTCTTCTTCTCAGCTCACCTTCCCAGGCAGGTTTCCGTGTGTTTAGCTCTGCTTTTATTTCTGCTTTCATTAGGTTTCACCAGCCAACGTATGTATACTATTAAGCATTTAACTGAAAATCAGTCTTCACAAAACCAGTGAAGTTTAACTACAGCAGTGGTAGTTTAAATCTCGTAGTGGCAGCCGGGGCACGGCTCGAGTCTCTGGGACGGGAGGTAATGTAGGAGCTTTCTGGGCTGTGTAAAACCCCAGGCTGTCAAGGGTGCCTATCACCTTTACTAATGATTCCCCAAATGTCACTGTGTTAATGATCCCTTTTCAGCTCAAATTGTAAACCATGGCCACCTATTTCCCATGAGATAGATAGATAGATAGATAGATAGATAGATAGATAGATAGATAGATAGATAGATAGCTTTGTGTATAGGCTGCACCTCAAACCAAATGGAAAATAATAAATAATAATAAAAATTCTGATGGAAACCGCCTTCCACAAAAAGGTTCAGAATGTCAGGTGACAGTTACAAAGGTAGTGACTTTCTAACTATTACGAAGTCGCACAGTCACACCCTTCCCGGTGACACCGACTGCTGCTGGCCGGGGCTGGCAGCGCGGCCCCTCTGCCTCCGCAGCCCTGGGGGGAGCAGCCCGAGCCCTGCTTCGGCCACGCTGGAAACATTTCTCAGAGCAGCAAGGCAAAGAAACGCCCACACTCCTTTCAGGGCTTGGCACGCCTCGTTTCGCAAAGGTTTTTGCATTTGCCAGATTTACAGCAGCTGATGAGGAGCTGCTTACGCAGGGGCAGCTCGGTCCCTGGATGCCGGCCAGGCAGCGTGTTATCATGTACTCGGTTTGTACAGCCTGGTTTTTACAGGGGGTATCCAGTAGATTCGCCGAGTTCAGCAAGCTGTCGCGCATCGAAGAAAGGGACAAAAAACCAAAATATTATTTGTCTTTTCAGAGTCCTCCCAGGCTGAACAGGCTGCCCCGGTAGCACACAGCGATGACTCTCGCTGCTCAGTCAGATCTTCCTCTTGAAACACGTATCCGTGGACGTCTACCGCTGACCACGGCAAGGGCTGGCATGAGTCACGCGGACACGGTGACAGAAATGGCGGGGCAATCAGTCTGTCCAATTTTGGTAGTCCCTTCATTAAGTTGCGCAAAACATTAGAAGAGAGCTGTGTGGACACTGAATGCAGGAACAGGTGAGGGACAAGTTAACTTCAACCTGGGGAAGAGAAAGTCAAGAAGATTAGAGGGCTCTGCCCTAATAGTCAAGTTTTGCACTCACTAGGTTTAACCTGCTTTTTCAGCTCCAACTAGACTGTATTGCTTAACTGGACAGGTGATTCAAGTGGATGATTTTAATCTATAGAAAAGATAAAGAGAAAATGAGGTGACCCCTTAGAATAACTCATCTCAGTACAAAGAGGCTGTTTCTGAAGACCACTTAAAACAGAGTTGTCTAGTGACCAAAGTATTTTTCATTCTTTCCCACTGTCATTATGTTAATGAAAAGAGATACAGATGCTTATCTACCAGCTTCTCACTAATGTTCAAAGGCAGTTAACTCCTTTTTTTGCCTTTGAAAATATCCCCCCATGGTAGCCAATACATTTCCAGCAGTCCTCCCTGCTCAGCATTTATCTCATACCCAGTAATTCCCATCTTCTCCAGCTTCTGTGCTGACAAGTGTTAACCTTATATTTCAAAAAATTAATAACCACAGGGGCACATTTCAACTTAACAGAAGCTCAGGATTGTCTTGGTTTCCCACAGCGACCATCAGGAATTCTGGAAGAAAATGGGTCAAATGAAAACTTTTATATCGCAGTCTTATTTCTGGACAGTTGTTAAGATGGGATATGTTTTACACACCAGTTCCTCTAAATTATTCTAATTAAAAGGAAAATTCATTCTGTAGGAACACTTGACCCATTTTGGCTAGGTGCCAAATTAATGGGTCAAAGGAAAGTAGCACATACTTTCACTTCTGTATGGCATTTTAGCGATGCATTTTCTGGAAACTTATGCAAAAAACGAATTCTGTTTTTCCTGATTGGGGCACTGTCAAAAAGATTATAAATTTGCCAGATGAAACAATCTATGGTTGCAGATAACAGCAAAGTATCGATCTAGGAATAACAGGAATTTAATTTTAGGCCAGCTTGCTTTAGCACTATCTTTGGTTAGCAACATGTGAATACTTTAAAGCTTTCTATTGCTTTTTTTGCTGCTATTTGTTATTTCATCACAGAAGCATTTGGGAGAATCTGTAATGCTCTAGAGAATGACTGTATAGAATACAGAGATCAGAGAAGATTTTATAAGTTCCTTATGGTCCTTCCCCAAAGAAATCTGTTCTTTGCAAATGATAAGCTGAATATGTTAGTGAATGATGCTAACTTTTGAGAAGGTGTAAAACAAAACAAACAGGGTTTAAATAGATCAGGTACTTGGACAGAAAATAAAGTAGTTCTAAATTTAGAACTACTTTGGTTAATAAATCAAGAGAAAGCCACAAATTTTCAATCAAGTAGATGAAGCTGAAGAATATATGAAGGTTTAACATTGCCACCTTATTTTGAGTAGGAATTGATTGCAATCTGTTGAATTCAATGAGGAGATTAAATGTTCCTCTTGATAAGCTGGCAAATTGAATTTCAGAATATAGGTGCTATTTTTAGAAGCTCAGGAGAACAAAACTCTTCTCTCCGTATAGTATGTCACTTTGATTTTCCTCAAAAACACTTCCCATGGGAGAACACAACCAAATGTCCTCTGCAGAGTTTCTCATTTCTGATATGTTAGCTGCTTCTGCATTCACTGGACTGAATAGTGTGAAGAATGGCTTGGTTTTGTTTCTTTTTTTGGCTGGAAGGCATCATAATACCCAAGTCTTTTACTTCCAGTTACATGCATTATGAAACAAAGCCAGAGATGACCTCTTTCTTCTGCTGGTTCTGTTCAAAATGGTGCAGGAGAAACGTGGCATTTAAATTTTATATTTGTTTATTTTGTTTTTGCTAAATGCTGCCTCCATCCTTTCTACGCTTTTCTGTCCTCTGATGTCAAACACTAATTACTGTCTACAGAGTTCTTCCTCCTTGCCTTTGGCTGGGACCTGGCTTAAAACCTATTTCCCACCAGGGAGCAGTGGGGACTGAGTGGTCCTCTCGTATGGCACTGAGTAACTTGTGCCACAGGACATTCCCCTCCATCACCGGGACCTGCTCAGCCACCATATCAACTCCACAGAAATACTCGCGTAGGTCTGAGGGGGGGTGGGTGAAACCTCTTGCTTCTCACAGACTCTTGTCTGGACTCGCCTCATAGCCTGTATCACAAACAGGGATCTTTGTTCTGATCCATATGGTACAGGCGTATGAACTCGAGGTTATTTTCTATGCATAATTTAATACAAAGGGCATGGCATCCTGCTTTTACAAACAAACAGTGAAGAAATTAAGCATTAGGTACCGGCTGTTGAACTTACTGTCAGCTATTTTTGGAACAAACTGTGACTAAAACTATCTAACAAGGGGACTTGCATAATAGAATTTACTTTATTCTGCATCATAATGTAAATCCCTATGTCTTATGACTCCAGACACAGTGTTTTATGTCAAAATAGCTGATGATGCAAACCAGATCTTAATACTGCTGAGACCTTACTCTCTGATCTTTCATTCATTTGGAAAAAACCCCAACAATTACCTTCCAAATGTCTCCCCCAAAAGCTTCTGAGAGATAAACATTTCCCCCCTCCTTTATTCTAATGTAAACTTGAACCCATAAAGTTTCGTTAAAAGAGTGTAAATCTTTCCCCTCCAGAAGTTATCTGCCATGTTTCTTCTTATCCTTTGGATGACTGCAGTAATTTTTATACTATGCTGTCGGGAGTGTAATGTTAAGTGCTTCATTAATGATGATTTGTGCCATTGAAAAGTTTAAAATGGGCAGATCCTGGCAAGGGCCTGACATTATTTATTTTCATTCTTTGTATTAAACTCGGCAAAGAGCATTTTAAGAGCAGTTTTGCTTCTACTTGGGGATGCTATAAGCAATATTTCACATGCCATTGCCTCAGAGATGGCATTAATCAGGCGAGCGATAATAATGGCTGCACACATTGCTAATAAATAGTTGCATTTATTTGTAATGAAAGGGATACATTTCACTGTGTGAAAGGAAGGAGATAAGTAGAGAGATGCTCATCTGCATTTGGAAATGGTGGCGATTCCCGAGATTGGCTGCCGAAGGGTTAAGAAATAATAACTGGACCTCAGGGGCCCAGGGGCTGCAAAGCCTGGCTCAGCAGCGCAGCAGAGAGAAAATAAAACTGGGAGCTGGGGATTGCCCCAGGGACAGGCCGGGGCTCCCTGGGGTACCTTGCTTCAAAAAACCCCCAGGGGCTCACTCTTGGCTTTGGAGGTAGGGAGGGGCAGGGAGCAGCAGGAGGTGGGAGAGGATGCCTCGACGCTCTGACCTGCTGATGGGTTTAGCTCCTGGCTAAATTTAGATTTAGCACCAGGCTTAGACCTGGCTCCTGGCTTGGGACCTGCTCCTGGATTTGGGGGTGTCCAGCTTGTTACTTGCCTGGAGAGTGAACCAGGGTGGAGAACTCATGCTAAAATACAGGCGGGATAAAATAGTCACAGCACAGCTTAATGTACCAAAACTCAAAGACCTTTTTAACGTTACACTGTCTATTTGAATATTAACTTTTTTTTTTCCTCCCCACAGTATATTATAATATAAGAGGAAACAGAGGCTCATGTACTAAGCAAAATCCTTTGTACTAAAAGACCAACGCAGGATGTAAGAAAATGCATAGGCTTTTGTTGCTTAACTACAATTTTTGCAAGATGTTGTAAAAACAGGAAATTTATTGGAAACAAATCTGGAGAAAATGTAATTTTTTCATCTATTTGATATATAAGTAGACATTTTACTACAGCTTAAATTTCACATGAGTTCATTTAAACACTAGGCATAGGGAATGTGAAATGGTAGGTAGTTTCATGTGTGTGTTTTAGTTCACTCTGACTATATTTCTCTAGGCAGACTGGGGCTAAAGTATGCACCTTAGTAAACTGGAATGACTTCTGAAGATTTGAGGTTCTTGTCTGTGAACTCCAAGATGGCTTCTGGAAACAAAGAATGAAAATACCCTGCCTTTCACAGTCAGAAAAAAGAGGTTAAAAATGCAGCGTCCCAAAAATCAGTTTTAGGACCAGTATTAAATAACTTTGCAGGAAAGGAAAGAAAAGGTCAAACACAGTATTAAAAGGCTCTGAATTAAATACCCTAGAGAAATTAAATTGTTGATAAGGACTCTTACAGCCCCTTTATGATTAGTGTTTCCTGGAACTTCGAAGAGACCAGATTGCCTGTGCAATGTAAAATGTCACTGGAAAAATATTTATTTAATCAGAATGGATTAAAATATAAGAATCTTAGCCTGGCTCAACTCAGCTGCAATAGTTTTCCAGCACACATCTGCAGCAGGCAGACACCAGCCTAGCTGGCTCTGTGGTTCATAGTTTAGTCACTCATTGGTTTCCCTGTACTGGAAAAATCCAGCAGTCTGTTTTACAGCCTGGGTTTATAAAAGGCAGGTCCGACTTGACTAACCTGACCTCCTTCTAGGACAAGGTGAGCCACTTAGTGGATGAAGGAAAGGCTGTGGATGTTGTCTACATAGATGTTAGTAAAGCTTTTGACGCTGTTTCCCACAGCATTCTGCTGAAGAAACTGTCTGCTCACGGCTTGGGTGGGTCTACTCTTCGCTGGGTAAAGAACTGGCTGGATGGCTGGGCCCAGATTGTTGTGGAGAATAGAGTTAAATCCACTTGGTAGGAGGTCACAAGCGGTGTTCCCCAGGGCCCAGTATTGGGGCCAGTTCTGTTTGCTATCTTTATCAGTGATCTGGATGAGGGGATTGAGTAAGTTTGCAGTAAGTTTGCAGATGGCACCAAGTTGGGTGGGAGTGTTGATCTGACTGAGGGCAGGAAGGCTCTACAGAGGGATCTGGACAGGCTGGATCGATGGGCCGAGGCTGATTGTATGAGATTTAACAAGGCCAAGTGCCAGGTCCTGCACTTTGGCCACAACAACCCCATGCAATGCTACAGGCTTGGGGAGGAGTGGCTGGAGAGCAGCCCGGCGGAAAGGGACCTGGGGGTGCTGGTTGACAGCCGGCTGAACATGAGCCGGCAGTGTGCCCAGGTGGCCAAGAAGGCCAACAGCGTCCTGGCCTGTATCAGGAATAGTGTGGCTAGCAGGAGTAGGGAAGTGATCGTGCCCCTGTACTCGGCACTGGTGAGGCCGCACCTCGAATCCTGTGTTCAGTTTTGGGCCCCTCACTACAAGAAGGATGTTGAGGTGCTCGATTGTGTCCAGAGAAGGGCAGCGAAGCCATTGAGGGGTCTGGAGCACAAGTCTTACGAGGAACGGCTGAGGGAACTGGGGTTGTTTAGCCTGGAGAAGAGGAGGCTGAGGGGAGACCTTATCGCTCTCTACAACTACCTGAAAGGGGGCTGTGGCGATGTGGGTGTTGGCCTCTTCTCCCAAGTAACAAGCAATAGGACGAGAGGATATGGCCTCAAGTTGCACCAGGGGAGGTTTAGATTGGATATTAGGAAAAATTTCTTTACTGAAAGGGTCATCAAGCATTGGAACAGGCTGCCCAGGGAAGTGGTTGAGTCACCATCCATGGAGGTATTTAAAAGACTTGTAGACGTGGCGCTTAGGTTCATAGTTTAGCAGTGGACTTCGCAGTGCTAGGTTAATGGTTGGACTCAATGATCTTAAGGGTCTTCTCCAACCTAAAGATTCTGTAGAGTGAAATTCTACAGAAACTGCAGTTCCCACAATAGAAATAGTAATACAAAGGTAGATGTAAGGGGCTCTCACCAATTTCAGTGGCCAGACTGCTATTTATTTTAGTATGACTGGGGAAAAAAACCCACACAAATGAGCTAACAACAGAGGAATTATTTACTACAGATTATATTTAATTTTACACATATTCAGCAAGTATAATTTAATTTAGTGGGAGAGAAACAGAGCAGACAAGGAGGTACTTGCTGCAGGGGAAGAGAGTGACCCCAGGAGGAGAGGAATTTTTATGAACTAAAGCGTATCAGGAGACAGGCCCACCTTAAGAGCTGTCCAGGCAGTGCTGTTCCCAACAAATCCAATTAATCTGAAGTATTGACATTTATATCCAGGATTGTGATGACCTCACGTCAGCAACAATTTGCTGGCAGTGTTAACAATTTTAGAACCTATACTCAGAAACTCCCAAAACATTTAAAGCAACACAGTTGTCATATGTCTACTCCCAGTTAGCAGTACAAGACATTAACAAGCTCAATGATCAGTTTAAAAAAGATGCATAAAGCCTATATACATCCGTTTGCCTTTTGACTAATGAAACTGCCTTGTGGGTTCATTTTCCCCTCCCATTTTCTCCACCTAAAAGTAGCAGTTTAGGAGTCTTATTTCCATTACAGATGCTGTTGGTACATGAAAGGAGAGCGCCTGTGGAGAAAGCTCTGTATTAGACATGCTCCCTGTGGAGTGCTCAAAACCCATTTCTGATAAAACATGCTATTTGAGTTATTTCCCTTTGTAAAGGATCTTATGCAAAGCTGTGCTGCTGTTTGGTCACAGTATACGAAGTCTGCGGTGCCCAACGCTTGGCGTACTAAGAGAAGCTACAGCAGTGCTGGGCAAAGGCCCATGTACGGGGTCGGCTCAGGAAACTGCACAATCGCAAATAGAGCTACGCGGCATTTTTCAAACTAATAAACTACTCTCTTGAAATGTATCTATAGATTAATCAAAAAAATTTGTCAATGTGTGCTGAATTTCATAAGTAGTTTATCCTTCCACACCTCCCCTCCTCCCTAACTAGTATACCAAATTACGAATTTTTTTAAGGTTATTTTTACCTGGTTCTTCTCCCACCATGAACCTGAATTTGTTTGTGTATTTGAGAGTGACCATGCTGTGGAAATCTCAGTTGTTATATTTTAACGTGTTAGAGAGCTGGGTAGATAAGGAAAATCCTCTACAGGCCCACTTTGAAAAAAGGCTGAAGTAATGATTCAATTGTATAAAGCACCTGAAGCTCCATACACAGAGAAAAGAGGATGCATGTCTCAAAGGAAGGAAACATTTCAAGATGACATTAAATACATGTTGGATATGTTAGACTAAGGTGCCTCATCACCTTAGTCATCAGAAACTCAACTCTCAGAAATTAATCTTTGGAAACCAAAGTTCATTAGTTCCAGTCCTCATGTCTCTAGAATCTAAATAAATAAATAAATAAATCTAAATAAAAATTCCTAACTTTTGTATGTCAAAAGATGTTGGAGATTAAATGGATCTCTCCCTCTCTCCCACTGCCCCCCCCCCGCCATATGCACCAGACGTAAATACCCTGAAAATTAAAGAAAATGTTTAATCTCAAATGTAATCTTCCTTATTTTAGGAAGAACACTGAAAAATATTTCTTTAGGGTCACCCAAATCTATTTTTTCCCATTCTTTATTTCTTTATCATGATTTAAAGTACTTTATTTTCAGAATTTCAACCAGAAATGGGAGTCCCATCTGCTTTGCCATGGTTAGTACAGAACAGGATGAGTGGTAAAACTTGTCTTTTATTTTGTGTAGTGTCTGTAAAGAAATGCCCTTTTCCTCCCCTGACACCAGACCAGAACTGCTCCTTCTTTCCAAATCCCATGATCCAGAAGATGTGGGGAACACAGCATTACTTCATGTGCAGTCTTCAAACTTGGAGCTGGACTGGGACTGATGAAAGCTCTTCTGCCTCCTGTCACCTGGCAGAGGAGGTGATGCACTTCCAAACTGTGCTGTGCAACCAGACAAAGAGGCAGGGGCTGAAGGAAGACAGAAGACTGTCGCCTTTAACTATGATATGAAAAAGAGAAAGGAAAGAACAAATAGTATTGGTGATGTGCTGTTTTAAACCCCTTCAAAGGCTAGTAACAGAGAAATAATGGGGCCTTTTGATCCTATATTTTTTGCAAGTAGCGCATCGTGGCCTTCTATAGGTAGACATAAGGTTGCTCTGAATATGTTCTTTGTTGTCTGGGAACTGTGTGGCTACAGTAGGTCCAGCGGTGCCCATAAACTAACAAGCCTGCCTGCTGGAAGGGTCACTGCCACACTGATGGCTGCATGAAGGTGGCAGATGATAAAACTTTGGCTCATGACAAAAAATGGGCACAGTAGCATCATGCCTGTCTGCAGAAACCGTGTCCTTTGTCACCTTCATGCAGGCATCATATATCAATCTTCATAATAACGAGGGTTTTTTGTCCTTATCAACGATGGGAATGTTACTCCAGGGTCTCACCACTCTGGAAAAGTGGGAGGAAAGCAAGCAGAAAAAAATGGAGAGTAATCATGAAAACAGACGGGAGTGGAGGGATGTCGTCCTCATGTGAGAGGAAGAACTTGGAGAACCTGAGAAAGGTACTAAATCATGACACAGCACTGAATGGTAGGCAAGTGTAGATGTAGGTGTTTCTCCTGTACAAGGAGAAACTTTGGGATGTGACCTTTGTCTCACAAAGTTGTTTTGAGGGGACAAGGCGATAAAGGAAGTAAAAGCAGTGTGGTGTAAGGTGGCCTAAATTGGGTATCTTTTTTTTTTGTTTTTTAAGGTATTTCTGAATTTTTATTTTCTAATCATGGAACGTCATGGTTCCCTGCAGAATCCATGATATATGGGTTTGCCAAGATCAGTGATGATTTTGATAGATGGGCTGAACACATTTTAGTCACACATTAAAGAAGGGGAGGAAGTTTATTAAAGGAGTTTTTCTTCCAACTGTTTTACTTAGTCAACATAAATTCAATGTTTTGTGGCAGTTTGAATAAAAAAGCCATCTATTTTATGAATCAAACTCACTTTCTCTTTCAAACACTGAGTGTTTTTGTTATGAAAAGTATCTATATCTGTGAAGCCTGAATAGTTTTCCATACTTTGACTACAGAAAATGCAGAAAGCTGTACAGATCCAGTATATCAACATGCCACACTCATGAAATGACTGTGTGTATACTTTAGTATTTTAGTTTGAACCAGGGTTGCATTTTTGACTCCACTTACTGCGCCTCACATCAGAGAATTGTCTTGGAGGACACGAACTAGATTCCTGCATGAAAGTGAACGGGCAGATACTGTCCTGGTGTATACATAAGGCACTTCAGCTGCTAATGAGCAATTAATCCATAAAGCCAAAGTAAAGCTAGCCTGGCATAACCCTCTCTGAAATACTTATGGTATGTATGACAGGTGCTCACCGTCAACTACTTCAATCAGCAGATCTGCTCCCATTGGTTTGTGTTACTTGCTAATGTAGACATTACTTAAAAGTGCCTGCACCCAGTGCTCGAGGGAACATCTAACTCATGGGGCTAACGTGCATTTTCCAGTTCCCGGCTCCATGTGACCTATTTTGTCTGTGTGCCATGATGAGACCTCAGTGTGCAATGTAGCGGGGAGATCTGGACTCACGGCCAGGGGCTGAAGTACGGTGTACCTCAACAAGTACCTGGGTTGGAAAACTCAGGATTCAAGATGGTTGGGTATACTATGCTACTAGAGACCACCTGTCCAGAAGCATAGCCACAGCTGATGAGAAATAACAGCTCCTATGCTGAGTTAGAGACACAGAGGATGAGTTATTTGGGGCCAGAAGGTTTGTCTTTATGTGAAAATATTTCTCCTGAGAGTCCCATGTGTCATTCTGCATGGGCTCTGTCTGACAGATGTAAAGCTCTGTCTGCTGCTTTTCAGAAGTCACAGCTGCCTTAGATGAACAGGACATCTGTTCTGAACATACATTAACCATTCCTATAAACTCTGCTTTAAATTCAAATTAAACCAATAGTGTATGAGAGGGCATAGGTTACTGGTCATGTGTTAGTCATGTGTACAAGAATGTTGTGCTTTCTTGAAGGCAAGGGAAGACCCCAGTTTACTAAAAGGATTGTTTCTTTTTTTTCACTCAAAAAAAATGTCTGCCTTCTCAGGTGTAAGGCCTCATTCCAAGGGCTTTATTGTTAATGAAAAGAAACCACCTCAAGGTTAGCCTTGAAAAAACACATAGTAGTATATAATCATACTAGACAGACAGCTTTGTTAAATGATTTTTCCCTTCATGGATTTCTCAGGCTTCTTACACTGTATGTGTGAGCAATATAGCACATACAGAAAACAATTTCATTCTGGACACAGGAGAAGAGGTAGGAACACACATCACCATACAGACATTTGTACTCATTCATAAACATGCATGTATACTTACACATGCTGCCAAACAATCTTACGCATCTGTCTTTTGCCATTCTGGCGTGCATACAGCTACAGAAGTAACTGTATCTGTATCATTTTGTCCATCTATATTTCTTTCTATGAATGATAAATAATTAGTGGTGCAGCTATAAAGCTTATGTATTTCTAGCCAATGACACCTTCAAGGTCCCTCTGCTGCCTACTGCTTGACCTTGGTTTAAAAGCACACAGAATGGAAACCTTGAAACCAAGATCAGCAGGATTCATTCTGACAGAAAACAGATGCAGCACAATAGAGAAAAATACACGTTTAATTTTTATCTTTTTTTAAACAACATGACTATTACCAGTTCTTGAAAAAATTCTAAGGTGCAGACTGTCCTTCACACAAGTAGCATACATTTTAATACTCCAATTACATTTGGTTTGGATAGCATTGTAAGTACAATAACTACACTGTCTACATTATTCTTCCTTTTAGACACGGTAGCAAGAGAACACATACGTACCTGCAGAAGTAACATAACAAAGGGCTCTGGCCTTAAGATGAATCTTCTTAATGAAAGATTCCTGACTTCATAAAAGTACAATAACAAGCATTTTATTTCATAATACTTGGACAGGGAGGTTATGAGGCTGCAATATAGACAGATGATACACAGTGATGTGACCTTAAAGATACTGCTTTTGTCTTACCTATTACTTTTCAATTTTATGTTCTGTCTCAGGCCAGCTAATCTTAGGCAGGGCTTAACAGGCTTATTTCTTGTTTTCTGAAAGGGAATGAAAACAATATCTTTACAAAATGGGGAACAGAATTTGAGATCATGTCACATAACACTGATGTGGGTCTATATGAAATGGATAAAACTATGCCTGGTTTTCCAACTGTACTCGTCCATGGGAAACGATCACTTATGTGTCTCAAGTCTTCCCACTAAAATGACTGCTTGCCCCTGCATTATTCAGCACTTTTATTGGGAAGAAAATATAAACCCTTGCTGATATTGGTTGTCAACGTCACAAAGATGAAAGTAGTGCTTAAATAATAAAAAGAGGCAGATCACTTGTACAAAGCTGACGGGATTGCTTAAGCTGCTTGTGACCAAAGAAGGAATGTCTTAACACCAGTAGAGCATAGGAACAAAGAATATAGGACAACGTTTATGAGATTACCCTGGAAAGCAGCAACACTTAGAAAAATTAACTTAGAATAATGGTAAAAAGGACTAGCATTGTATTTGGAAGAAAAAAAGGGACATACTAAAAGAGTAGGAAAAAAGATACTTTTAGGGACATCTGTAGGAACAACACTGGAAGACAGTATATCAAAAGTCTGTTCTTTGTAAGAGTATGTGGAGGTGCTTTGTACAGACAGTAGGGTCCTGAAGACCTTTCTAATGACTTGTGTAATTTAAAGAATGGTAATGTGAGCATCTCATTTTTGGAGGCACATGAAAATCAACTACATTCCACAAATGGTTGAAGACTCAATATAACAGTAATGATTGGTTCTACTTGGACAAAGTAAAAGCTGGCTAACAAATTAAAAAAGTGGGTGGAATGGATTGCTATGACAATTGAATCTTTCTTTCTGTCATGCCAGAAGATACTTCTGCAACACAAAGGACTCCTCCTTCCTTTTACATGGGTAAGCATTGTAGAATCTGTTAATCCATGACTCAGCCTTTCTCAGTTTGTGGATATATAACCGTTTCTCAGCGCACATGCACAACCTTTTAGAAATTTCATGTATGCAGAGGGTTAAAGAATTTCTGAACTTGTTCCCTTCTGTGAATTACACAGAAGCAGCACACAGGCTTCCAGAGGTTTCTTGATCACACATCAAATACCACACCATTCTCTTTTCTGTAATGGACATCTTTATGGACCTCAAATCACCGACGTAGTCTCTTTCCAAACCCTTTTTCAGTTTTCCTATTTATCCAATTCAGTGCTAGCCTGATGACAGTCTTAGCCCTGTAGTTCAGCCCAATACTTTCAAATGCAAGAATTGCCTGTTGTTTCATGCTTCCTTCTCATGTTTTCAGACATCACCATGTCATGGCTGGTCTCCTAGTTTAGCACAGAACAAGCTTCTCTTTTTGCCTTTTAACAGGAAAACAGAAACTTTAATTCTCCGTTTCCTTAGGGATCACTGTCTTCAGGTGTAGCAATAGGTTCTTTGTCATACCTATTTTAGTAAGCTGTTTTTCATCTTTGTTTCCATTCCTGTGTACACACATACACAATATACATTCACACCCACACCTGTCTATTTCTGAAGCTCAGAAAAGTTTTGTTGTAATTTTAAGTAAAACTTAGGAAAGAAAGTGCGTAATTTATTCTAGGAATATGGTTATGTATAGTTGAATAGGAGGCTAGTGTGCTCTGTTACTATACACAGCCTTCTTTTTCCTTTCTATTTTCTTCTTTAGAAATAGAACTTTTCTGTGGGAAAAAGTGCAGATAATAGAGCTTTAAGCACAAAGTGTCTGATAATGACAAGAACAATCAGAAGAGAAGCAAGACAGGCAAGAGAATAAAGACACTGGAAGAAAGGCAGAAAAATCACGGAAATCTACACACAGGCCTGGGAGCATATGATTGAATCTGAACCATAAACTGATTTAAGGTAATTTTATACATTATACCTAACTACAAGGGGAATGCAGGCAGAGGTAGGAAATATTTCCATGAATTATTATGCTTACTGTTTCTCTCTTCTATTTCTTTTTACTATTAACCACTTTAAACTAAATCAACTTTTAGTTAAGGCCATAATGCCTGTAAAACTATAAATGCCCTATAGCATGTTTTTGAAGGCAAAATAAGCTCCTAACATGAGAGATGAGTAAGAGGAGCCTGAGGTCTTTTCATCAGAGAATCCTAAAAAATGGTGCATTGCGGACGTCAGCTAAGGTAGTGCAGTTAAAGGGAAAGTCAACTGATCACAGGAAGAGAAGAACAAAGATCAACATTTTTGATAAATAAGATTTGTAAATCATTGTGTGGGGTTCACATTTCACAGTTTTGGGAAAAAGTTAAAGTGAAAGATTTTGTTATGCAAGAATAAATATCTCTTGGGAGATTAATTGCTCTTTAAAAGACCTTCTGACCAGTTTTCCACCATTAGGTTGCTGGAACAAAGCTTGGGGACCAGTCTCCTCACCAGTGGTAACTGTCATGCTGGTTAAGATATGTCATTACTTCTGCCTGTACTGAAGCACCATAAATTAGCTAACACATTGTGTATTTCATCCTTTAAAACAATGATATCAGGTAGAGATTATTTCTTTTTTTTGTACATGAACTGGTCTTCACAGGCTTATGCACTTGGCAAAAGTGTTTTATATTTTAGTTTTAGAGTGCTTCTTTAAGGTCCTTAATCATAAGTAGAAATTTCCCCTTGGAAGCTGCTTATGTTGTTCTTGAAGAACTATTCATGAATGGGGCAGGTGTCAACTTCTTATCGTTTGAAGTGGTGTGTCTCAGGGAGTCTGTTTCAACTTTGAATTAACCTACAGCTCTTGTAGGCATACACAAGGCACTGACAACTCTATAAATAAAGACAACTCTATAATAAAGAGATACCAACTATTCATATAGTCCAAAACATATACTTATCACTAAGGAATAAGAAATGGACTTCAGAATATTGAAACACATAGAGGACACTATCTTAATTAGATTCCTGTATCCATTTAGAGCTTAGAAGAACATTCTCAAAAGTCTTGATTCAAAAGGGAAAACCCAATACCTCTGATTTCCTAAGTATCACCTGACAGTTTCATTTTACTGACATCTTCTAAATTACAATTTGGTAACAGGTTGTTTTTTCTTTTTTAAATGAGGGTCTGTAATAAGTCCTACATTACAGTGAAATAAAATAAGATTTCAGCTTCAGTTTTGTTCCAGATATTAAGGCATAAATTGAATTTTTTATAATATTTATGATTTATCTTGAGATTAATATATTCAAACTACTGTTCAAACATTAATTAATATTAACTTTGCTTCCAAAATAATATGATTCATGTAATACCTGAAAATATGGAGCAGAGTGTGAGGCTCCTGCTTATCAGCTGAGTTAAGCTGTTCAGTGAGTTAGACATCAAGCATTTAGAAATTTTTAAGAAATTAACAACTTGAAATTACACTTCCCAGTCAAGACGTATATATGGACTTTGCCATGCCTCTTTACTGATAGTGCGACTGTACAGCTGAAACTGTAACGGCAGCGGAATTAGAAACTGCACGGAGGCTGGCTGAAAACTACCAAGCGGGCTTGTGCAGGGGACGGAGAACCCTTCCCTCCTTCTCTGCCTGGCTGGGGCTGGCATCTCCTGGCATGTCCTTGCCAGGCAGCTCCTGGGACTCCAGCATGTGAGTCGTCCTGTGGAGCCTCGATGTGCTCGAGAGCTTCATTGGTTGCGTCTCCAGTAAGCTTTTTTACAGTGTAGGACGTGCCTCTGGACATCCCTGGCCATGAAACGCTACCAGTTCAGTTCCCAACCTGTTAGGTATAATAATGGCCTGAGACGGAGCCAGCATTGCGGAGCTTCAGAGACACCGGGCAGCTGCCTCCTGTGTTGGTGCTTACTTCCAATCAGGTAATAAAGTGACTTGAGATCTGAGAATCCATACTTAACTGCAGCATTACATTTGTTCTATATTTATACAATAATCGTAAGTCACTTCGGGCAGTCCATTTTGAGGAGATGAGTGCCTTCCTCCCCAGACTGAAATCTCTATTCCCTCAGCCTTGTGACTCATAATGCACCTTTAGTCATATTTTAACCTTCAGCACTGTACTTTCTGTCACATCTTATTGCTTAATACATGCTGTTGAGTACAGCAACATCACACCACCAGATAAACCTCAGTGACTTCCGTGTGAAAAGCAAGTTCACTTGCCTGTTTTTTAATAAGAGTTCCCCTCTAATAGGAGTGCTTAATATGAATGTTCCCCTTTAATATGAATGTTGCATGCATGCCCTTGACATACTTGCTAGATAATAATAACAATAATGTCTGTAGACACAAGGGTAAAACAGGGTATTTTTTGCCATATTATAAAACTACGCTCGTTTACTGGGTTTCATCTCATTAGATTTAATAATCCTTTTTTTCAAAGTCAATTGAGCTATAAAACACAGTAGATTTGGGGATGCTTCAGGAATGACTTTAATCTCTTTACCTTCAGAGGCACCTTCCCTACCTTCTACGTACATTATATGGAATCTAGTGAAATAACGGTAGCTGTGGAGAGGTAAAGGAGCCCTGAAATGCAGTTGGTATTTCAGGATGTTGTGGGGGACCGTGTAAAAGTTTCTATTTAGAAAGCATAAGCCATGCATTTTCCTCAAATGAACATTGAATATATTGCAGTTTTTACTGAAATGTGGCAGAAGGCAACTCTACAGTAAAATTTATCGATAAATGAGTACCAAATAGCACTGCATAGGGGAAAACCATCAACACAATCCAAAAGTGGTTCATTCCAGGGACACTGCTTTTGTTTCTAGATAAGAATTTCTTATACTTCATACTGATAATCTTTATGCACAATATTTCAGTGATGCAAAGATGAAGAAATTAGAAACTTTCAACCTGCCATAATCTCCTTTCACTACATGAAGAAACCGAATATCATATCCAAAAAAGCAGCAGAAGATACTATTGGCCAAATACCCATTGAGATCTTCAGATTATTAATAAAGGAGAGATACAGATTCAGTAACAAGTTAAAAGTCAATAGAATGTGCCTTGCCCTTTTAAAATACTTAGTTTTAGGCATTTCTAATGGAGAATAAAGATATCTGTTGTATTTGTTTTATCTGTTGTATGCTGGAGAGGGTGTGGCAAGACTGGTAATTTGGGAGGAATATTTAGCGACAAATATAGTCCTAGCAGGTGACCAGTGCGGTCCAACTTTCACCCTTTTGGAAGATAATGATAGGGCTCAATTCTCTACACTGCCCCATATTCTTTCAGAGGAGATAATGCTTTGTTCAGTGTTCACCTCAAGTATAATTCCACTCAGATTTCAGAGTCTGCTCCTAAGGATTTAAGGAAATGAATTGGGAAACTTCCTGCTTGAGAGTTTATGGAATTGAAGGCCTCACTGAGATGGTAAGCTTTACTCGTATCCTAGTGAGATACGATGAGAGACTGAGGGGGATACTAGCAAGCGCAGACTTACCTCTGCAACTGCAGCCGAGGAAAAGCATCGTTAAATTCTCTAGCCTTTGCTTCACTAGTAGGTAGTACTTGTTATGGCCTTGTTTTCTCACCACAATAACCAGGAATGGGAACTTGGCCAAACTTCTGTAGATGTGGGCTGTGGTGTGGGAGGCATGGATCACATGGCTGCTCCTCGGGTTACCAGGCAGACACAGCTCCCTCAGCTGCTTTTTGTTTCAGTGGTGTCTCCTGAAATTCCAGATGAGGGAATCCTCAGGAAAATGGTGATGGAGACAAGGAATTGATTTCCTGCTAACTCAGCCAAGTTGCATCGTGGCTTGAACCGCAGTCCCCAGCCATGGAAGAGAAAACAAAGTGGCTGGCAGACACAGCTCCTTCACGTTTAGCATGGGCTACAGCATGATTACATATGCTTAAGCTGAGTTACTATAACCTTTTTAGTAGCCCTTCAGTTAGTCAGAAGATTTGCAAATAGCTTTCCTAGCTTTAATCTGCTTGCTTTTATCCTTCTCCTGCTGCTTTGGTGGATTGCCCAGACAAGATAAGCAAGTGACAAGACAAATACTTTCAGAGGTAGGAAAGTAGCAAGTTTGCAGTGCAGAAAATGCATGTCCTCTGGTGCTGCAGTCTAAATTTTAATTTAGGAACTCTTATTTCTGGGAAAGAGTAAAAGGGTGTCACTTTTCACCTGGCCTACTGGATGTGTTTAAATTAGCTTTTTAATTTGGATCTGGTTTAAACTTTTGAAGTGACCCTCTCAACCCTTCTCGCTTGTGGAGCTTTGGTGTCCACCATGGGACAGTGTCACAGTGGGTGGACTGGATTTCCTTCAGCTGAAACCAATCCCAAAACAGTGATCCAGGAGCACACCTACTGTGCTCCAGCCACTAATGGGCATTAATGGGCTTGACTACAGTTAGTCTGAAGAAACCATGCTCTGCACTCAGAGGGTGAACGCCAAGTCTCCAGCTGTAACAGTTTCACTCTACGGATCGGTTCCTGTTGCCCTATTTGACTTGCTGTGTGGCTGTAAGCAGACATAACAATTGTGAATCATTCAAAGCTCAGAGTAAGCAGTTCTTATTTATGCTGCAATAGAGCTGTCATGCTGCTTAGGTGTATATATATAGCCTGGATATATAGAGGCACCTCAGGCTGGAGCCGCTTCTATCAAAGACAGACTTCTGTAAGACAAAAATATGCTGAAACAAAGAGGAAAGGAAGGATTCCTGCACGGGGAAGTCCTTTGCTTTCCATGTTTAGAAGCCGGCAGCATTATTACCAGTGAGACAGATGCAACATATGCTATTTTCGAGGCGTGTCCAAAGACTGCATATAGGCAACAAAAAGATCCCTTGTTATGTGAAACCTTCAGCAGCAGATGGGATCACTTTCTAGCAACAGAAGGTCAGAGTGAAGATCGGAACCGTATCAAGTGTGGAGGAGCTGAGGATGCAACTGACAGCGGAAGTTCAATGACTTACAAGGGTAAGACATCTAGGTGGTAACCCAGAACGTTGTGAGACTGGGGCTTGCAGGAGCTATAGGGCCTTGAGCAGCATTCAGGGAGGCACTGACAGATACTGACAGATGAAGAGCTGATCAGGGTTGCTGCAACTGTCTTAAGCAGAAGTACCCATAACATTGCTCAGACTAGGCAAAGGCATAGTGTCAAAAGCTGACACTCGTTTCTGGGACTGGTAATGACAAGAGTAGCACCTCTCTGCTTATCAATCTTGGGAGACTCCTGTGTGAAATCTGAGCTAATTCCAGGCTGCCTGCTTTTTTATCTTGGGCCAAAATAATGGAAAAAAGTGTAGAGGAGAAACTATAAAATATCAGCTTCCTGTGAATATGGTTAAGAGTGCAAATGGCTACTGTATGCAAAAAATCCCATGTACGTGCTTCCTGAGAAGGTGGTAACAAGGTCAGCCTGCATGTCTTGAGCCATCAAAGAAGAGATTGTGCAAAGTATGTTCAGCTTCTCTTTAGATCCAAAAGACATGTGAGTGCTCAGCACCTTTCTGAAGTCCAGAGGGGATGACACAACCTGCAGGAGACTTTTGGTGATTAAATACAAATATGTAAAATAACTCTAAAATGCCTTCCAAAATGTACTTTTACAGCCTTAATAATTCTATTCAAGGCTGAAAATAACTTTGGGTCTTTCTTCTGAAATTCATTAAGATGCTAATTAACAAAACAAACATAGATCATTAACCAAGGACATAGTAAATGTCATTTTATTCAAAGTTTCACTTTGAAAAAACCAACAATCTCCTCAAATCACACAGGACTTGCAAGTACTGCAGAATACAATAAGAGAGAACTCGTGAAAATCACACAGGTATACTGTTTCACCACATGCCTTCCCTAACCGGAAAAAGGAGGGTAGAAATGAAGAGTTCTGTTTTCTCTGCTAGTATTAAACAAAGACTGATGACAAATATTATTGAACTGGATAATAAATAACACTCTGTGTACTCTTAAAAATATCTATTACAATGTCATAAAACATCGTGTCTCTATTAAGGAATAATTTTTTTAAAAAGCTCATTTTCTTTTAATTCTATGGGATTTTTCTAAAAGGTGAAACTATTTTGATACTATTTAATACACTTCAGCGAAAAATTATTCTTTCTCAGTAGAAGTTTCAGGGGATTAAAAGCTATCCAAACATTAATCTTTCATGTCATGCATCATTAGCATAACTAAAAACTTTCATATTCTACAAGGTTTTGGAGCACAGCTGTAGAATAATACCTAGAGCATACCTTGCAGCAGCAGAAATTAAGTAAGCGGTTGCATGGTTTCAGACCGATCTCAGCTCTATTTTTCAGAAAGTTGCTTAATAGAACAGAAATTTCATCCTTTCTGTTCCAGACACCAGCAAATCAGGCAAGCCGATAGCACTCACTTTAAACCCGTACTTGCATTGTTTCCTGGATCAGGATCGTAACTGGGGTTCTTGATCTTCAGCAGAGGATTATTGCTGAGAGGTATGGAGATTCAGATGGTGGTGCCAGAAAAGTACTATTAAATATGTTGCAGCTGTATTTATTAAAAAAATCTGTTAAAGTCTTTTGTGATCTTTGAAAAAAAAAATCAAGAAACTGCCCCTAAGAGCCTTTTTCTTGGTAGCCTTGAGTGCCGTGATTTGAAATACAGCTTCAGTAATGTACTCAGCGTAGAAAATTCTGAGTATTCCACTGGACATCAATAAAAAGACTAAAAGGTTCCTGTTAATGAGATTTTTAAAGATACGAAGAGCATTCTGGCCTTGTTTATGAGGCTGAGGAAGAAAGATGTGAAGGAAAATGCTTTTTTTATAGGTCAGAATAATTCCTGACCCTTGACGAATTGCTTACACATCAGTGTAGCCTGCTTATGACAGAGGAGAGCGGAAGAAGAGGCAACTACCTGACTACCTCCTTTCTTTCTTTACAATTGGTTCACTAACAACACTAAAATAAACTGAGAAGCAAGGGACCTCTGGAGGCCACCTGGTTCAGACTCCTGCTTAAACCAGCCTGATTTTGATGTTAGATCAGGTTGCTAAAGCCTTGTCCAGGCCAGTTGTGAGTACCCGTTTCACCACATCCCTGGGCACCCGCCTACCAGCACCACCAGAGAAGGAGGGGGACACCACTTGGCCTCTCCTAACACAGCCCCAGCCTGTGTGCGAAGGAGCCTCTCAGGAAATGTATATCCCCTGGCCTCAAAAGAACAGAGAAGTTTAGGTCCGGTTCTCCATCCCTTACAGCTCCATATAGGGCATTTCCCCTGCCTCTGCTGGCCATGTGGAACAGAGATTTGGAGCTCCTCACCCTTTTCCCATCCAATACAGCAAGGACCCTGTCCTGCTGCTCGCACATGGACACATCCTCGCTAGCTCAGGTACCGCCGCTTGAAGCGGTAAAAAATGCGATCTCCAATGCAGGCGTGTCAACAGGACTTCCTAGTGAGTCACATTTATACTGCCAAAACTGCATTCTAAAAATATAACTTCTTTTCCTCAGAGTTCACGGCTTTACTCTGCTGGCTGTTCTAGCAGAAAAAATCCACAGACCTACCAGTGAAACCGCAACAGTTTTCTGCCAGGGAAAGCAGCTCCTAAGACAGCTTCCCTAAGGTAAACAGGAGAATTTATCTAGGGAAAGTTACACTGGCGTAGCTGTACAGATGGAGCAGTAAGTTTCCTCAGGACTGATTCTTCACTGTACTTTCAAGACTGCCTAAAGTTAGATCCCTAAATCTATTTTGTGGCACATAGACAAGTGACCTGATTTTCAGGAGTCCTCGGTAGATTCCTCAGGAAACAGATTACTTTTTAGACACTACTGCCACTTCCAGAAATACCGCAAGACAGACAAATCCAGGTTTCAGGGTTTCCTCCAGCTATTTACATATGGTAATTTTTTTTTTTTCTGCTCATCTTGCCTAAAAATCGAATAAGGGCTATCAGTTTCATTAATTTTCATTCCTTTAATTAAAAAAAAATCCTATTCTTAAGCAGCTTCTCACATTATGACTGTTCTCTAACATCTGGGAAATGGTACAATCAAAATGACATTCCTATCCCATGTGATATATGATTCCTCCAGTGAAAGAAAGCCGAGACCACAGATAATACATTCTTCCTTTCCAGCTATTATAGGCATTATTTAGTACTGCATGCAACTTTGGGTTGAAGTATTTATAAAATGCCTTCAATGAACTTTAACCCGGAATGCTTTAAAATGAAAGATACAATCATTACGGTTAGGTAATGGAGAGAAAACGAATAGTTGCAGATGAAGGAAAACGTGATTTACGGTTTGTTGCGGGCTAGCTAGCCGGCACAGAGGCACGCGCACGCTCTCTCGGGAAGCGTGGGCGAGGAGTGGCGGCGGCATGGGAAGCGCTGCCTTCTGGCTTCTTTCCCGCTGCGCGGCACCGCTCGGATCAGGGCAGCTGATGAGGGAAGGGAGGTATTTGGGAAGTTCGGACGGTTTTCCCAGAGGAGCAGTGGGTGATGCCACAGACGCTTTGACACAGCTGGGGTCACCAGTTTGCTCTTCAGCTGCTAATGCCACAGAGCTAATACATGTTGCTCTTCCTTTAGGATTTCTGGCACTGCCACAGCCTAGTCCTAATAAAATATGAGACAGTGCATTGTAGTTTGCTACGGCATGGAGATTTTTGGAATAGTACATTCATATCTTTTTATATAGTTTTACTTGCTGCTATTTGAACACAACGAAGAAGTCTGCCTGCCTGCTCTAGTCAGCATTTGTTCTGGCTTTTTTTTAAAGTAATTTCTGACCTTGTTCATGTTGTTTTGTTTAGTGTCCTTGAGCTTAGCTTTAATCTTAAATAAAAGCACAAGAAATGCTACATTTTCAAAGACGGAGCTGAAAAGCCATTGACAACAAATATTGTAATATTTTTATTCCACTTTACTAAACTCTTCTACTTGTTAGGAGCTCTGATTCAACCAAGCTAACAAGGTTATCAGATTATATGTCTATTGTCTTGTTATGACTTCCCTGGCTGGGTTCCTGCGGTAAACAATGCTGATGTGACGCTTTGCTCAAGTAGCAGAACGAGAGGGAGCCGGCGGGAGGGAACAGTGCAGGGACGAGGGTCAGGGAGCTGTCAAGGCCTCCACAGCAGTGGTGCGGCAGGGAGTGCTGCCTGTGGTCAATATTAATCAGTCTCTCGCCACACGTGCTCTTAGGGTAGCCACTGCCGGTTTGGGACAGCCGAGGAGCCAGGTGTGGGAACCTGCAAAACAGAGACACAAGCAAGCAGGACATCACAGACATTATTTCTCCAAGATAACACATGCCAAAAACCTTTAAAGGGACGTAATTAAAACCTGTTGAAGGCGTTAAACATACGCATTAACTTAAAAATACATTTCCACTTGCCTCATGATATGTCAGAGTGCCCAAGTTACGCAAGTAAATATTTAAATTACCAGTAAAAAGGAAACATCGTTGCACGCTGCCTTTTCTGCTCTTCCGTGTAAACGCCATGTGTGTTCCGATTTCCTCTAAGCGCTGTCCTAAGGTTGTGGTCTCCCTGATGGTGCAATTAATATATGTGCCTACTGCTATCTAAATGGCAGCTGCACGGTTGGAGAACTTGCATTAGCTTCACGCCAGTTGGCTAGTAATTCTGGCCACTTTTTGGACTGTCACGATACTTTGAGAAACAAAATCAATATTAACTCAGTTGTTAATGCGGAAGTAACAGGAGTACCTCATGAGGCTATGGCAAGATTTACAGCACTCAGTATTTAATTTTTCCTGAAATGGTATACGTGGAAGTACGTGAGACGTCATGGAAAGCCTTGATCCTCTTTCTCCTTCTCCTTCCTGCTCCCAGCTCCTTTCAAGCAGCTAATGTTACTGTTCCTATGCTCACCAATATAGTTAGTGATTAGTTGAAGACTCCAGTGGGTCCTTTTGCAGCAACCAAATAGAGATAGGAGACCTTGAAAAAGTTTAGAGGTTTTATTTAACACCTACAAATTGTAAAATTTGGGGTATTTCTTTGAACTTTTTATGACTGAACGGTGAGAAAACTCACTGTGTTCAGCTCTACGCTGACAATTGAATTGCGGCCAGCATCATGCTCCTGGACAGGGTTGTTCAAAAATTGTATTCAAACATGATTGCAGCTTTTTAACACACCCCAGTTGCTGCTGCCCATGGGACAAATGTATGCTGACCACGACCAACAGCACCGTCACTTGAACGGTGTGTGAAGCGATAACCTTCAGCAGGATTCAGCCGGCCGCCCTGCTGCCCCTCGGGCATGTGCGCTGCGCCCCGAGCCTTAGCATTGTAGCTCCTCGAGGGAGTGGAAACTCTTTCTTCTTGTGTATGTGCTGATTTCCTGTTAGTTACCGGCATGTTTCTTCGCTGGCCCCATTTCCGAAATGATCTTGATCCCTTTTGTAGATGCTTTTTCCCGGGGACGCTGCCTCAGTTTGAGCTTGCGACTGCTGAAGCCTGGATGTCCGTGGTGTACCCTGTTCCTCACCCTTTTAATTAAATTGTGGCTCAAACCCCACTCTGTCGCTCTCATCACCATCACTCTTGGCTTCATTTAAAAAAAAACCAACAAACCCAGCAAAGAAAAGCCTGCTGTTTTATTTTGGTTGGGTGCCTTCAGGGGGAGCATAAGCCGGGCGAGTCAGGGAGCAGGAAGAGCCCCGCTGCCAGCTGCCCGTGGGCCTCCGCGTGCGCCCACGCGCCTCGGAGCTGCCCACACTCAAAACCACCGGAGATGAGCCCAAATGAATCACTCGGGTGCCCTCAAAACCAGGGGCCGAAGGGTGTGCTAACGCACGCTTTCCGCTTCTCTGTTGGGTGGTAACATCGGAGGCCGAAGGGAAAGGATGGGCGATCCCTGCCGTCCTTCCACCCCGGGGAGCCCTCCTGGGGGGTACGTGGCCGCCCTCCCCACCTCCCCAGAGAGCAGCTGTCCCCTGCCCCTGCCCCTCTCTGCCCGCGCCCGGCAAGGGGCCGGCCGCGCTGACTCGGTCCCCGTCCGCACCCAGGCGCGCTCCCTGTTAGAGCACGAGCTTCTGCAGTTCGCATTTAAAGAAAGGCTGCTGCGAAACGCTCACGAGGGCGCTTCCAGACCGCGTGTTTGGGTAGCGAGGTTCTCGCACCGTGTGCGTGCTGTGCACAAGAATAGCTTCGTAATTTCAAAAAAATCCTCTGGCTCCCGACAAAGGCCTGCTGGGTCACCTTGGCTTCAGGCCATCGCAATGATGTGTCTAACTCTCAGGCCGTTTGATGTTGCTTGCTTCCTAATGCTCCAAAATCTCTTTTACTTTCAGGTCAAATACAAACAGGGCACTTACTATTCATTACAACTAGGCGTGTGTTACTAGCATTTGTAGTGAGTCAAATGTGACTCTTTCAAAGGGAAACGTCAGAGGATCCAGAAGGTTTTGTGTATGTATTTTTCTTTTAAATGCTGGTTTTTATCTGACCTTCACCTTTGGTAATTCCCTTGTGCCAGTAAAGTTTCAGTGAATAGAGTTGAAAATAACTCACATGGGGACATGACCAAGATGTCTTACCCCTATAGCAGCAGGTAACTGAGGAAATGGTGATCTACACAGAGAGCACCAAATACTTCTGCAGAGCCTTTGAGTCTCCAGACCCTTTGAAGATTTTATTTTCAAAAGACAGGAAAATTGTGGTGTGAGAGAGGCGTTACAATTACAGAGACCTGGGTGAGTAATTCACGACTGCTGAGTACAGAGGCATCGTAGTCATTTGGGTACCACAGCCTGAAATTCCTCTTGAAGAACCACAACTATAAATTTTCAAATCAAACACTATGACCACCCATGAGACACCCCCACTCCCCAAAAAAAGCACAAAACAGAGAGAAAGAGGGAGAAAGAGAGAAAAGACCATGTTTCACATGGGGAACACCTGGCTGGTAGCAGTCCTTCAAAAAGGATCTAGGGACTACGGTGGGCGACAAATTGAATGTGAGTCAGCAATGTCCTGTTGTTGTGAAAAAGTCATGCTACAAATTAGGAAGCATAAACAAGCCTATTGTTTTCAAGACACGTCAAAGACTCTTTCCTCTTTGCTCAGCATAGTGGGGACTTGGCTCTGGAAACTCTGCTAAAAGTATAGAGAGTGTGTGCAGAAGAGTAACAAGGATGATCAAAGAGGTTCTTACATTGCTGGTAGGGAAAAACTCAGCAAGTGGGTGCATTATTCTCCATTCTGGAAATGACAAGAAGTCACAAGCTTACTTAAATTGTCACAAAAAAGGTGAAAAGACAAGATGAAGATTTGCTTAGTGATTGTTTACTTTGGAGCAGTAAAGCAAATTGCGTTGGGAATTTGAGGGAGTTCTGTCCATGCAGGTTTTTAAGAACAGGATGGATACACCTCTGGCTGGAGTGACATATGCAGCTTTGGTTTCCTCAGACGGAAGAGGAAAACTAATCTGTGTAATTCCCACTTTGCATGAGAGTTTTAATCACCAAACTTCCAGGTGAAAGGGAACGAGCTGTGTTCTGTGAACTCTGTTTCACATGCTCAGTTGGGTCTGGACAGGGAGACAGTCGAGACACTGTTTGTTGAAGTGAGTTTTCAGTTTTCTACTTGGCATTGTCCAACATAGGTGTTTTTTTCAGCGCATCCTGAAGTGGCTTTTATGTTCCTGTGAATAAATATTCATGAATGCTGGTAGTGTTAGATGTCCCCAGAGGTAAGTTGAAAGCAAGCAGGAATTTTTGAGATCTGAACTTTGGATGTGGATACTTAGCAGCTTTTGGTCTCCCTGTGTCCTTTAGAGCAAAGACTGTCTTGGAAAGATGGTGGGCAAGAAGGAAGATCCAGGGAACTACAGGCTGCTCAGAGAGATTCAAAACACAACAGGACACAGCCCTGAGCTACCTGCTATAACCAGACCTGCTTCGAGCAGCAGGTTGGGCCAGATGGCCTCCAGAAGTCCCTTCTGGCCCACAGGGTCCTGTTGTTCCATGAAAAACACTGGGCTGAAATTTCCTTAAGCAGTTTACTTTACTTAACACAAGGTTTTGTTTTGTAGATTAGGATGAGTAAAGGACAGCAATATCTGTGTAATCCTTCTGTTTGAAATTAGTATTTAAATGATAACGAAAGTGTCAGGCAGTTGGGGGTTAAGATGCTTTTCCAGTACTGAGGCTGCTATCATGTGGTATAAGTGAGCAGAGAATCTACCAGCAAAACCCGATGGTGCCTCCATCTTAATGACAATTCACCCTCCTATCTGCTCCCTAGCTGTTTGCCCAAGAGGTACAAGGAGAGAGAAAAGATCTCTTTGACATTAGATGTTTTCCTTTGATGTTTGATTAGGCATACTTGAATTTCTTAGCCTTTCCTATCCTGGGAATAGGTGTTGGTGTGCCTCCTGTTTTGCAGGTGATACATGCCTGCTAAATGTGTATCTGCTCCCCTGCCCCACGTCCCTCCCTCCCTTCTATTATAGAATCAGAAATACACAGCATGAATCCGTAATTTATTTAATATTATTGCACATGTTTCACAACTCAATCTGGCTGGCTTGTCACAGCTAAGCTACCAATCTCCAGGTTTCAGCAACAATAAAAACAAAACAATAAAAAAACTTGAAACAAGTTTTAATTTGAATCACAAATTCTTTCATGTCTGATTTATCAGCAGTGTGTTGTGAGGTAGGGGTATACAGGAGGGAATCACTTTCCAATTCAAACTCTACAATATTACCGGCTTATTGAAATTATGTGTATCATACCCTTTAGGCATTTCAAGTGTACTGCTAAAATTTCAGCAGACAATTCCACAGCATGCAATACTATTAAGATGAGTTGATGCTTTATTTGAAGTTCATGTCTATCAGTCATAAGGCTGTGCCTGGCACATGGCTCTGAATGCAAAAAGAGTTTTAAAATAGTCTTTTTTAAAGTTTTTGAAGGATGACTACCAGTCTGAGTCATTTGCAGCTGGACATAGGTGACATGACATGACCTGATCAGTGAAGGTAATTTCTTCATATACACACTATAGAGCCCAAAACAATGTCAATCGGGATAAACGAACCTTTAGGATCTGACCCATGCAGGGTTTATAAACTGATTAGGTTTATAAACTGATTAGGAATAAGCTAGCAGACTCAGGTGAGATCCTAAGCTCTTATCACATCTTAATTCAAAACTCAAACCAAAGGAAAAATAACCATTGTTCATGACACTAGTTTGGTACATTTTTTAAATTCTCCAGCATAGTTTCCTAGCAAAATGAAGCTTTTGTGAATTAACTAACATCTGTCTGTTAGCCCCCATTAAACATTTTTAAAATGTTGGACAATTTCAACAACAGTGGTAGAGATTTAATGGCTTCAGAGATGTTGCGTTGCTGCCGCTGGCCCACATATTTTATTGTTCCAAGCTGTTATTTCTGATTGGTCTCATGCAGGATGTGCTTCCTGGGACAATGAATGAAAGAGCAGAAACTCTGTAAGAAATGGCATTCCTGTAACACTTCCTCCCTGAATGAGACAGAAAAAAAAAAAAAAATCCCACATGTATGCTATTCTGCAAGACTCTCAGCATAACGTTTTAGATTTCAGACCTTCATACACACAAAACCACGCACACACACAGATTTTAATTATTTTCAGTGTTCAATGAAATGTAAAATATAAGATTTAATTATTAGTGTTCCTGTTTTTAGATCAGAGCTGCTGTTGGGATTAGATACCAATAAATACAACAGTTAAACAGTATAAAAAATTCTGCAAAACTTTGGGCAAATAAGTCTTTAACGGCAGACTTTCCTTTCCAATTTCTGTCTTGTCTACTTAAATTGTAAGCTTTTCAAGAAAGGGACTGTCTCAAAATACATTTTTGGACAACCCTTAGCATCTTGAGCTTGGTCCTCTGGGCATGAAGATAATAATAAAAAAAAACAATAATAATTTTTTTTTTCAGACTATTATGTGGGAAAAATGACAAATCACTTATACAGGTAGGATTGATGTTCTATTAGGGTGGCAGACTCATAGCTCTATCTTGTGTGTGGCTGACTCCTGAATAATGTGTTTTCTCTCCTGAACGTAAATAAACCTTTGTAAAATGGACAAAACAGAAATTTTAATTTAAACCTCAGAAAAAATTAAGTTCTTATTTCACCCATTTATTCTCCTATCTTATTACAGTGCAAGTCTGTAGGAAAGCCAAGATATTTGTTGGCAGTCCGGATTGTTTTGCTTGGTGCTATTACAAAAAATAAAAATGTAGAAACAAGAAAATTAAGAAGAAAATAATTTAGTGAAGATTATCTCTAAGACATCAAAGTACTTTAATTAATATGTTTAAATCTTTTCAGTCATCACCTCTAAGAGAGGCAACCCTTTGGTGGGAATTATTAATTTTACTTATAGGGATGTGACATGTATAGGTTTGACCCAATCATCCTGTTTTTTTTATAAATGACTTGCTCTTAGCCTGCAAACCCTTTGGGCTGAGAACTGTTTGCAGTCCAGTGTTTGTAGAGCCTAGCAATAAGCAATATAAATAATCATAATTTAGCCTAATCTATGCAGTTATAAATAAAGGTAATAGTTGGGTCATCCTGTCCCAGAAACATTTTTCTTACCACTGCTGATTTGAAGCATTTTTTGGCATTCCACTATGACTTTTTTCCTGTTTTTGTTGGGAGTCATTTGCCTGGGAAAGATTTCATGAGGCTTGACTGCTGGGCGTTGGGAACAACTTCTTTTTCCTATAAGGGAGATCAAGGAATGGGACAGTATGATTTCACATCATTTCAGTTTTGTGGGACAAGGGCTTGGAAGTGCGACATTCAGGTGAACTTCCATGGCAAGTTAGGAAATAGCAATGTGTTCTTTCAATCTCTCAAGCACCTAAGAAATTAAATAGTTCCTCTTTGTTTAAGGTATTAAGATGTCTTTGGCAGTTATGATGAATTAAAATATAGTACCCATGTGTACCTTCTGACTTTGGCTTTTTTTCTTTGGAATTTGATGTGCTGGACGATGACTGAGACTGAGTCTGAGGCATAACTTAAGGTTGTTTTACTTCAGCTCTTCTGCCCTCCCCGAGAAATGTTTAACATGTCTCAATGCAAAGATTATTTTAGTTCTGGATCTGAAGGCCTCTCCTGCAGCCTTCTGGAAAAGAAGTCTCTGAAGTGCTTCCGTGACTTCAAGGCATATCCAACAACAACAACAACAACAACGAAGTACCCAGGTACCTGAGGAAGGGGCACATTTTTATATTTGTCCGTCTGCTGAGTTAAATCTCCTCCCTCGCAGCACACGAAGCCGAGGGTGGGCGCATCTGCGTACATTTCAAAAGGTGTTGAAAATGCCCGTGATGTCACTGCACGAATGGGATGTATTTTTCTGAGATAACATGCCATGGGTCATGCTGCACTGTTACGTGCTCACAGACGTGTGTTCTCCTCTCCGTGGCATACGCTGTAATGTCCTATCTTGTCCCTTGTCACGCTGATTACCGTGTAGGCCAGTAGAGGCAGGTGGGAGGCGAAGTATATGGATAGATAATAACAAAATGTTCTTTCTAACTTTTCAGTGTGTCCAGTTTTTCTCTGGTGATGGAAATACGGTGATGAATTCAGTTGTTTGTTCTTTTTTTCCTTTTCTTTTCTGTTTGCACTTCTACTTATGTCTTTTTATAAAGAACTATTGCCAGAGATGGACCTGAAACTATTCCGCTTTTTTGCAGGTCCAACACTCCTGAATTTTGTGCATGCTTAAAATCAAAGCTGTATCTAAGAACGATAACCAATCACTATTTTTACAAAAACTATAATAAAAAGAGGCTGGAACTGTGCACAGCACTGATATTGGAAAGGAAGGGGTTAGGACAGGCTGCCCAGGGAGGTGGTGGAGTCACCATCACTGGAAGTGTTCAAAAAATGTGTGGATTGCGCTTCAGGACATGGTTTAGTGGGCACGGTGGTGTTGGGTTGATGGTTGGACTTGAGGATCTTAAAGGTCTTTTCCAACCTTAATGATTCTCTGATTCTGTGGGGTGAGAAAAGCTGCCTTATACTATCTGCGGACCTTGATCCCACGCTGAAATCCATCAGACTGCAACTTGAAATCCAGATTCATATTTGGTGGCTTGTATTTATCTTATGCTTTCTGTGAGTAGAAGTTTTAAGAACAGAAAGATAGTACGTGGCTATTTAGACCACAAGTATCTTTAGTTTCTTGGCTATTATTAAACTGAACACTAACAGTGATTTTATTAGATGCAAAGAAATGTTACATCTTACAATTCAACCCTGAAAGAAGTTGAACAGAAGCACAGGCAGATGATCGATGTTCTTCATGTCAATAGCTATACACGTTTGCGTAGCTCCCCTCAGCTTATGGTGTGTTAACAGCAGCTTCACGAATCCTTAGTACTGGAAGCAAAATTACATTGATGTTAGATTGTCTTTCCTCTTTTTTAAATTTTTTATTTAGTGACCTTCAAATTCCTTCAGAATAACATTTGCTTTGGTTTAAACTGTGAGTAAAATGTAAAAGGTAAATGCATTATCAGCTCATTTTACCGCTTATGCTAAGCTTTTCAGTTTTAATTATCTCCTGCTTCTTACAAGATTAACTAGAAATGAATGAATAGAAATGCCAAAGCTGAATAGATAACTGCGTTAATCGGTTGACTTTTTTGTTTGTTCTGCTTCACAGTTTTTATTCATCTTAAGAGAGGATGAAAAATCATACAGATACAAAGATTTGAGGCACTAGGCTAGCCCGGGATTTGGAGACACAGTTGCTTGCTCAGAATCACACTTCTTGTATGACCTTAGGCTCTTGTAAAATGAAGATAACAGCACTTTGTAGCTCACAGAATGTTGTGAGAATGAATACATTAAATATTTTGAGATGCTTCAAATGGATGAGGATTAGATGGGTAATGAAGGTAAACCGGCAGGTGAATTTATATCTTGTTTTCTAAGGAGGAAACTACCTCTTTAAAAGCACTGAGGTGATTACTTAATAAATCAGTAAACCTCAGTTTCACGGTTTCAAACACAAATTCCATAAAAAGACAACAGGTTTAAGTTTTCAAACCTGTGGAAAAGTATACCTTTTTTCTTTCCCTTGTCCTTATAAAACGTGAAAGATGGCTTTATTGCAATGTAAAAATAATTATCAAGATTTAGAAGTAGCTTAATACGATTTCAGTTTTCTCAGGTGAGATTTTCTGTAACACCACAGGTAATTTAAAATGTATTTGGACTTGTGTCCTGATAAATTAAACTGATGCATTTTAGAAAGTAAACCCTGTGTTGGATGAATAGGCAGAATGGAATACAAAAGTCAGTTTATTTGTTCCTTAAACAGCAAAGTTTGGAGCATGATGGGAGACTTAATGAACAGCACGTTACATAAAAATGAGAGATCAATGCAGAAACATAAAAAAAGACACAATATACTGAAGAATCATGATTTATTTTAAAGACAATTTCATTTGAAGGAGTTCTGTTAGTACTTCTGATTGATTAAGTATGACCTTAGCGTATTTGTCAGGAGGAAAAAATAATAAGCTTGTTTTCATGGTATCTAGGTGAACAAGGTCAAACCAAAGCATGAAATAAGATAATATCAATCCTAGTGTAAATATGAGAACACTTTAGAGGCTAGTTCAAGTATTATAATGACTTTTCCATAACACTCCTCTCCTGTGAGAGGTTTGAATGATATTTCTTTGCTATCTTTAAGGGCATGTGTTATCCGCAATAAAACCATGAAATTGTCCATAGTAAACCCAAGATGTTGTAGTTCTAAGAATAATCAATATTTGTTATTTAAGCAATCAAACTTAGCTTCTCTTCCTTGGAAGGGAGGATTGTTGTTTATTTCAAACCCTTTATATTCTTTACTAAGTAATGCTGCTGCTGCTATCGTTGCGGGCTGTGCCTACTGTGATTAACAAACAAAATAAGGAAGGAGATGGTGTTTCCTAAAACTCGCTATTGAGTACTGCCGTTGCTTAGGGTGGCAGCTGAACTACAGGACCAGCAAAGCCTGGCAAAGCACAGCTCTCCCCTCGTTACCAGAGAGCTGGCTCCAACCACAGCTCAGGACTTCTGGAGGGAGCGCTGCGGGTGAAGCGCTGTCCAGTGCGTTGTCCCGTAACACGGCTCATGTTGGTCTATAATACAGCATAGTGAGAAGACTGACTTTTTGGATCATGGCAGTTAGCTTATTCTCCAAAGTATTAAGAAGAATAGTTATTGTAATTGCTGTCTCAGCTATGGCAATTGCGGATGCTGTTCTTTGTACATTGGAGCCTTTTAAAAATCCAAGTAATTTGCCTTAAGTATTTCCTATTCTCTGTTTGTTACCTTGTGTTTTCATAAAGTGCCCTCTTGTCCTTCAAAACAGGAAGGCTCGGTTGGCCCTCTCTGTTCTCTCCATTCTGTTGTGTAACTGGCTTATATATTTTCTGTGCTTTTTTTTCCAAACGGAAAACTGGTTAAATCAGTGATTTTATCCTTTTTATTTTGTTTTAAATGGGAAAACATTCCCATTCCATTATCCCATAGTCTCATCTGGCTTTTTTTTTTTTTTTTAGCTTGGTTTCCTAAGGCTTGCCTGTGCACTCTCTTTCTCTGTAGATGTCTATATAACCTTATATGTCAATTTACAGCGGCATTCAATTCACTGACCAATTTTACCTAAATTTGTCAGGGGACAGAGGTCTCAAAGACAATTAGTTTCCTACAAACAACTTTTAAACAAGTGGTTAAGAAAAGGTAGCAGTGTGACCTCACTTTAGCAGACATCAGAGAATTCACACCTGACAGGGCTTGAGCGTGCTCCTGGGGAAGGTCAAACCAGAGCACATTCTTCATTTTTACACTCAATACATTTTATTCTGTTAATTCTGTAATAATAATATTCATTCTGTTCTGTGTATGTAGGGGAGCAAGAAGGGTCCAAATGGAGACTTCTATATTGTTCAACAACGGCCAAACCAGAAATACTGGAGGAGGTCAAAGAGGATGATAATGGTCTCTGTGTTGCCTATATGCACCCTTAAGGAACATTTTGCACTTCTTTTTTATTCTTTTCACCTTTTGTCTGTTACTCTTACTACTATGAAATTTCAGATTAGGGAATGTACTTGATTTTTCCTGGTACTGCTAGATGCTGCTTTGTGTTAACCTTCTACAAGAGATGACTCTAGTGAAAAATAATGCAAAGACAGGGCCTGTGAAATTGAATAATACTTATTCATGTGAGCAGTTTCAGTGAAGAGAATTTTTCTAACAGATGACTATTCAAGTAATTCTTGCTCTGTATAAAAATAAATTATTTTTTTGCTTCTCTTTCTTTCATACAAACACTGTTCTAACTGCACATGCTGTTTGACAAGTAACTTGACGCTTGTTGAGAGAGGCTAAACCCTACAACAGAAGCTGATCATAGTAAAAAGATATTATTTTCATATAATTGGAAAAAAAGTTGCCTGTTTCCACTTGAAACACACAAACTCCTTTCACCTTTCCAATTGCTAATGCTCATAAGGTGATGTTATCAGTTACTAAGGTAACATGGATCAGGAAACATACTTATCTTTCAAGGCCAAAAGGTTTTATCATAGTTAGGAGACAATGTTACATTAACCTAAAACTTCTGCTATGCATAACAGAAAACAATCTGAATTATGTTTTGAATATTTACTATTAATTACACATAACAACACAGCTTTTATTCTAATGACATCAGCTGCGATGAAGACTTGCAGTATAGGGTATATTTAAAAATATTCTTCCCATTTGTGTATATTTATAATTGATTTTTTTTATCATTAAATGGCTTTTAAAAACACATAACTCTGGTGTGCATTCAATTCCTATTGCACAAAATTTGCCAAACAGGCCCCTCCTCAAATACCAAGGGAGATTTAGGGGTAGGGTGTGGCAGGCCCTGCAGATGGGTGAGAGTAGAGCTGTCAGCCACCGCACCAACTTACCCTTTGTGCAGACGATCTGCTACACGCAGGAGCTCCGCTGAATTCCCAGAGAAGTCAGTCTTACCAGCCCGCTTAAGTAGGTAAGACTGGCTCTGCTAGGAAAAAGAAGACAGGTTTGACTTCTCTAGCAGTAGAATTGAAACAATTTCAACATAATTTTTTATTTTGATGACTCCAATAAATGTCTTACCTTGCTCACAGAGATGCTTCTGGAGCAACATTCCCTTAAAGAACTGGTATAGAATGACTATACCAATCAGAGTGCCGTGTAAATCTTCCCAACAGAAAGTAACATTCATAGGAATACATACAATTATCAGGTCAACATCTTTACAGAGCTCAACAAATCATAGGCGTTTTCTTTGGAAAACAACATTAGGGTCATATATGCAATATTTTCACAATTGGAGAAATTTGAATGTAAGCTTTTTTTCTATAACTCAAACAATTTAAGTGATTTTTCCTTATCTCCACAGAATTTAAAAGAGAGTCGCAAACAAAAAACAGTAACAGATTTCTTTGGACCTGTTTCCATAACTTGCTTCATTTAATGTAGGGATGTAGAGACAAATTCCCTGCTGCTAAAAAGGTCATAGCTCTCCTAAAGCCAGTGCTTCTGCAGTTGATTCCAGTTGAGGAAATGCTTTGTAGCATAACATTCTGAGCATCTTCCACACACAGGTAGTAGCTCTCTATATGGACTCCAAGAGGCATGCAGTCCTGCATCTTTCCTGTGAACAGGAACAACATCTGTCTGAAAGGCAGCACTAAATGAACCAGACAAATTCAGATCTATTAGGAAGAGCTTATATTTCAAAATGTGGCCATGTGCTTATTTAAAAATATATGAATTCAGCATAATTTTATGTTATAATGATTTAATTATTTCTATTCCAGAAATTTTGCATGAAAAATAAAAATGTTTTAAAAGTTGCTGTAACAGCAAGACTGTTTTCAGAGACTCAGTGGTAATGTTCATCTGGTCATTGGGTCAACTTTTCTTCTGGCAAGTTAGAGTTTTTTGCATTTTTTACAGTCAAAGATCTAGGGAAGTAGAACAGGGAAGAACAGTGGAGTGGTGATACTCTTCAGAATATCGATGGTGGAGCAACAATGTGGATGGATCATCTGGCAGAAACTCCAGGAAGGCTGCAGCTGGCCTGCCACATGGACTGGGACTTGAGTCTCCTGCCCCCAGAACAAGGTCTAAGCTTACCAGAATCAACACGGCTCTGAGAATAACATCTGCAAGACTTTGTATCGTTAGGGGGAAGCTTGACCAAGTCACCAGACAAGCCACAGAAGGAACAAGGTGAAATACCTAGGAACGAGAATTCTTGATCCAATGACTGGAAGGACACCGCCTTTAGGAAACTATGGTCATCAGAAAATTTTGTTGTTTTATGAGAGGAGGCAAAGTCTGGGATGCTCCATGGACCAAGGTTCAGGTGTTGTACTTAGCAATGCCTGAAAACCACTGTTGGTGTTGGACGTGCTTGTTTAACTGAGTATGTGATTTTTCCCTCTGAAGTTCAGAATTTGACACTGTTGGGCGTATTATGGGACAATGTATGTTGTGAATCACACCCAGCGGGGGGGGACTGTAAATGCAGAGGCTGAATACATGTGTTGCTCAGAGTAAGTGGGTATTCCTTATTCGATGCTCACGTGAACTGTATTTTTAAAAGGAAAAAAAGAAACGCAGAGCTGATGTGTTTCTGATTCACAGAGCCACACAAAGATTTCCTCCTCTCAGGGCTTCCTGTGAGCACAGTGACAGCAGCCTGCATCCTGGAACACTTTTTGGGGGATGGATCATGATCCTCAGTTATCTCTGAAATGTTCACGGCAGTCAGTCCTGCACCACCCACCTTGCATGGTCCCAGGGTGGTGTCATGGGTGGTTCCTGAAGTGGAAGGGTAAATTGAGATCTGGTATTCTGCTTCTGACACTTGAGCTGGCTTAATATCACTACCTACAGAGGCTTGCACAGTGCTCGGCCCCTCAGGCACCGAGCTCAGACCCCTTTTCGTTAGGGGATAGAAGCGTCTTTCACCCCGAGGGAAACCAGCAGCTGGAGTGTTCATGCCCACAGTTCTGCTAGCGAACGCCTGTGGGAGGGTGTCATAGCGTATTGAATACCCTCTCTTCTCCAGGAACAGGCAGTGTAAAACAAAGAGCTCTGGTGTCCTACGTGCCAGTTAATACGATCTCCTTCCCACCTATCTTCGGGAACCATTTTGGGGGATGGGTGTGCTACGTGAAGTACTAAGCACAAAACTTGTGTCTGGAATCTGCTCCTCAAGCAATGCCCTCATGAACCAAAAAACCCCCCATGTTTCCTCTGGAGAACCTGAGCTCATCTAGAAATGATTTCCACTCTTACTGCTTTTGTGACCACAATTACATCTAAGTTTTGACTTCTAATCCATGTATTATTATGTAGAATTTATGTAGAATTTATTGACATTCATCTGTGGTTATACCCGAAGGGATACTGTTTGGGTTTTTTTTTTTCTGTCTACCTATTACACACATGTTCCCAAAGGGAAATTAAGAGCGCTCAGTATAGGGAGCGTGGAGAGAAAAATCTATGGCACATGCATAATATCTTACTCTAGGAGACTACAATGGTTCGTTTTATCTTCTGTGAACATATGAAACTACTACTTACAATTGTAGTACTTGATAAGACAACCTTATACTTTCTCTCATTAGCTGTTTTTCAATAAATATCAATGGTCTCATGGTGGATGTTACCCCTCTGAATAATTAACTATTGGATATTTCAGTTTCACTACAAAAGTCAGGGAAGAGAAAAAGCATACTGTTATGCCTAAATTAAAATACTTTTACAGCTGTTTACTTGAGAAGATTTATTGTTTGGGTCTTAGAACAGTGACTTTAAATGGGGCAGCTCTGCTGTCAAAGCTCTGCCTACCATGTATAGCATTCCCCAATCTGGATAAGTTTATATAAAAAAGAAATCACATTTGTATGTGTTTCAAAGACGTGTTAGCCAAATGGACTTTGTTGGAGATTATCAGGGTCTGGAAATTAATTTTTTTTTGAGGTTTCTTTACACATGGGACACTCTGCTGCCCAGAGACTAGAGCACAAGCCTTCCTGACAGAGCTTGCCTCTGGCTTCAAGCATCCCTCTGCTCTGGATAACAAAACTGGAAAGAGGGTGTATATCTTCATTGCGTACGCATCCTTCTCCCTGGCGGGACTCAAGCAGTATGGAAGAAAAGAAAGAAGAAGCAGTTCCTCATTTTGCAGTGGTTGACTTCTACAAATAGCAAAAGCTGACATTTAAAGTAAGGATCACTGGAAAGGCTTACAGTTACGGAAAAGTAAGCTAGCACCATTCCTTCTTTTTCTTTTTGTCTTTTACCAGAAAGAACTAGCAAAGCGCTTCTTCGTTGCTGATATTGCTCATCAATCGCTATTGAGAGTCTGATCAGGTGGCGAAGATACCCTTCAGCCTGCAAGAAGGATTACAGTGACAATGACTGCTTTTGGGACACAAAGTAAAATTAACTTCTAGGTTATCCCCGTCAAGGACCATTAAGTCCTGAACTATGAGGGACACTGTGAACAAGTCATATTTTAACCTCCTGTGAGCACAAAAGCAGGCAGGTTCTTCTCCTCCCCCCAACAAATCTGACCTTCACGGAAATTTATGTGAAAATGAAAAAATCAAAGAAGGCTGTAGCCCTGCCAAACTCTGATGATGTGACTCATTTTAATTACTGGTATTTGGAAATTAAATGGCCTGAGTTTTATTCGGTAGTTTTTTTCAGGAAGAATGATTTAAGCAAGCTCCAGAGTTGCAGCAGGTGTGAAGCAAGGCATTCATTTTTCTTTTAACAGCGTCCTTGTAAGCATAATAACAATTAGGAAGCTAGGTCTTCACATCAGAATCTCCCGTGCACTCTGACATTACCTCCTTGGGCTACTTCATCACTTCTAATTTTCACAACAAGTTTCTCAAATACCAGTTTCAGTAAAATGACATTGAACAACATTAGATGTACATGACTTCTCTAAAAGCAGAACACGTAAGAGACATAGACAGCTAGAGCACATTAACCGTTAATGTAAGCTTCTTAATTAACTGAACTTATTTCCCTTTGAATGTTTTCCCCTTATCAGCTTCGTTACAGCAGAATATCCACTACACCGAAATAGTAATTCTTCAGTCTATGTATAGAAGAGCTGAGGAAACAAGATCTGTCTTATGAGAGCAGTGGTGGGTTTCCTTGCTATTGCTTTTTTTACATAGTTTTCTTCAAACAGGTAGAAAAAGAGACAGAAGCGATCAGAGGAATATATGGTAGCACTAGTAACACTACCAACTAAATCTTATAGAAGTCACAATACATTTGTTCTTTTTACAGCTAATCTGGCTGTATTTTAACAGAGTGACTTTTCATATCTGTCTTTAAAAGAGCACAAATCAGCTTCAAAAGAGATATGAGTTTGCAGTGCTGTCTCAAAGAGAGATGATGGACTCTCTTGAGAATTTTTCAGTACTGTTCAGTGTTTCTGATAAATCTTTTTGCAGGAATATAAATTCACACTTTCAAGAATAAGTAAATGAGGCACAGCTTTCAGATTTGGGGGGGGGGGTTAAAATGTTAATTAATTTTTGATTCTTAAGTTTACTCAGGATCCTGGAATTATTTTAAATATTTTAAATATGTTTGGACTACAATTTACACTGATGTTTTCAATTATGATGGTAATGATTTCTGCTATTTTTATTACTGAGGAAATTACACCAATTCAGACTGTTAAACACATCTTGTTGTCAGCTTTTGAAACTGTATTCTGTGCATCTTCTAACAACAGCAGAGTATAACCAAGGTATTTCTAACTGTTTGTTTTGAAAACTATGCTTTAAAAATGACACGAGAAGTGAAGTTGATACTTTTTATTAAAAGTCTTTTTTTCCTCACTGCATAGCAGACTGAAGGACAAGACCAAAGGACTGAAGTATGCTTTTAGACTGTTCACTAAAAGAACTTCTTAAAAATAAACAAACAAAAAATCAGATTTATAAATACAAACCATGAAGAAAGACTGAGAATCTCTAGATATGAGACAGAAGTGAATGTGTATGTCTGATGTGTATTGTTATTTCATTTTGGGAATCTGCAGTACTGAAAAAAATAGCATATATCACAACAGCAAGCAATATATATTATGATATGGCTCATCTCAGGTGTGCACTATAGGTACAGTTTTGCAGAATAAACTCATTTCCTAATTTTCCTTATTTTCCTGTGTCCTCATTTCAATGAGAACATGAGGTGAAAAAATGTCATAAAAACTAAAAGTCAGGGAAAGATTTAAAAATTAGTTTTGTAAAGAGAGGTAGCGAAGTAGTTTCAGGAAGACATCATTACATTAGTCTGTATGCTCTTAAACTTACAATGTGAAAACCAATTAGGAATTATTTATTAATGGAAAGATTTTATGGAAAATCAAACACATTTACTGACAATATATAATTATCTCAATATAAGGAAAACCTTTCATCCTCAGTTCCATACGGATTAAAACTTTTCTTTAAATGTTCTTCAATACTCTTGAATCATTTCACATTAAATACTGAAGAGTTTATGAGGGTCATACTGGCTCAAGTAGAAGCCGTGGAATAGTATACATTGCATATGACTCCAGCAAACTGCAGAATCCTGAAGCACCTCCCTTCAAGATAATTTTTATCCACATATTATAAAAATAATTTAAGCAATAGTGCCTGGCTGAGATAGGTACTCCCTTCCCTGGTGTTTCTTCCTAGTTAGGTTTGAGGAACTGGATTTGTACTTTTAAGCAACAGCAGCTGAAGCTAGGATTTAAAATAGAAATCCATGACTAACTATTGATCAGAAAGGCATTAACAGAGTGTTCTTTTGCATAGGCAAAATTTCTACCATTATTGTTTCTTTGGAAGGTCCTCCTCATAACACATATATTTGAAAGCTGATACAACAGGGCTACATTTAAAATGTTTGTGCTATAGTTCCAATAGTTATGCTACAGAAAGCTTTGGAAGTGAAATATACTGTGTCAGAACTCAGTTACAGAGCTACCTGGTAATCTTGTACCAAAATCCTAAGAAAGTCCAGATTTACTGATTACACTGGAAGGATATGTAATATGTACTAAGGTATTAAGGTAAGATACTAACAGCTGTACTCTGAAATAAGGAAAGTACATTGTACACTTTAAAACAGGGATCAATATTAAATGGTCAGCAAATAAATAAAATGCCATATTTGACTGAAGTATTCCTGTCCACTAATATCAGAAAAAAATATTGAAAGTGAAGATTATAATAGGAAAAGGTGGGAAAGATATGGATGTTGCAGCAGGGTTTGCAACTACTTTAGTTCTGAATTTAATTTATAATCAAATATTACCTTATTTTCAGTGAAGTAAAAGCCAGGAAATGGAGCAGCAAAAATATGTTGCAACAGATTCCAAGAGAGAAAAGATCTCCACTTCTCTGTGGAATGCTTATTTTCACTGTTATAACTACATTCACATTTCCATTCCTGCATTTTTGGAGGGCCGACATTTTCCTGGTGTACAGTATGAGTTTTTGGGAAGGTTAGCAGATGAGCACAGAGGAACACAGAGGAGTTGGGTTGATGGCTCTCGACTCTCAGTGAGCACCTGGCCTGCTCCCCATCACTACTGGGTTTTGGGAAAAAAACCAGAGGAGGGCATTACTTCATAATCCCTTCGGATGGAGATTGATTAAGTACGAGCTTAATTTCCTTTATACAAAGGGTAGCTTAATCATTGTTCTGATGACTCTACTTTGACAGCTACATGCTCCATTGATTCAGATTGTATTATTTGGCAGAGAGAATTTGATACTCAATTTTGAGTTGAGTCTATAGTTTGGAAAAAGAGTACTGAGCTAAGTCTGATGATTTTGTTCAGCTAGAGATTCATTAGTGTCAGGGTTCTTGTGATGCACACACCTGTCCTCTAAAGCTGTAACTCTTCTCTCAGATTGAATAACCACGTAATTAATGAAAAGCCACTAATACAAGTATCGGCGGAGATGATTTCTCCTTTGGTGACACACAAATTAAAATATCCTATTAAAAATCATGCTACCGTGTATCCTAGCACTAGGAATGTCAAAAGACTGATAAATTTAGCTTTTTCCACATTTTCTGTTGAATACCTAATTCAATTCTTGTAATGCAAATTGTATCAGGAAGAAAAAGTAGGGAAGAGGACTGGCCTGTGTTTATTGTCATAGTACTATGATGAGATATAGCCTGTCAATGTTAGCTGCATACTTATATGGCCATTCTGATGACATGCACATGAAAAGAATGATTTTTCACATGAGGTAATCACCTTGAATTATTCAAAGTGCAGCTCCTTCCTTCTATATCTATCATATATTACTGCTGGGTCAGATAAGTCGGTGTTAGATGGTGGTGACATATTTCAGTCCAAAGTGGGCTTTTAAAGATGAATTATAAACCCCTAAAAATAAAATAGGAGTTTATCATGGGACCTTCAACTACAGAAGCACTAGTAAGCATAATTAATACCGAGCTCAAGAATGGGCAATCTACTGCGGTCCTCCACTGGAGAAGGAACATTACATGAATTAGAATGCCTCATGTAATGAAGAGAAAGAGATCTATTATTACCATAAACTCTTTCTGGTTCCATTATCTTCATCTCCAAATCTGTAACAACTACCATAGTGATATCTATGGAAGGAATATGATAGTTGCTTCAGGAATTCTGAAATAAATACTGTCTGTGCTAAAGCTACAATATGTAGCGAGATATCAGCCTTTAGTTAATGGTCAAAGAAGATACAGGCATCGGAAATTAATGCAAGGTTAATGTCAAGGGTGAAATTGGGATAATTCTGCCTGTGCTATAGCTTTATGGAAGGATAAACTTGGACTGGCCTTGCCACTCAAGCTGCAAGGACGTTGATTAGACAAGCTGAGAGCAGGTAACAGGAGAAGTGCTCTTAAGATCAGGCTGAATCATAGCTCTTTGGAAAAAACACTTTTAACAATGAAGAACTCTGTACAACAGGATTTATAAAAGAGGAGCATCTTTTGTTTGGCAACAGTGAAACACTGAATGTCAAACCCACCTTTATCCTCATCCATGGATTCCTGAACAGTGGATTCCACTCACACGTGACCCGTCAAAACACAGCTCTGAGTTTTTCACACACCTGGCATTATTCTTGTAGTCGTATCTATAGTTCTGTGTGTACTGTCACATATATTACTTAAAAAAGACAGAAGCAACATTTTGCTGTATTTCTAAATAAACAGAAGGACAGCTAAAGTTTACTGCCGATTGCATTCAAGCCAACTGTAGATCTTTTATTACCATTCCCAAATATCAGCACAGGCTAACTGAAATATCTCTCTCAAATGTAGGTAATTTTTCTTTGAAAAATAACATACACGAAAAATAACATACAGAAAAAATAATTTTTTTTTTTAAACATGCCTACATCTTTTTGCTCTTTTTTGCTGAATTGTCTTTAGAAATTAAGCATAGGGAGTGGGAATAGTAAATCTTACTATTTGGAAAAAAAATGATAATACAAAAAATTTTCAATTTCTTTTTTAAAAAGATCCCCACCAGCCTCTTCTTGCTTCTTCTGCAATCTCCACATTACATGAGGCATGTGGTGAAGCTGTCTTCACTTTCACGTATTTGTCTATTTTAAGCATCCTTCAATCCTTTTTTTTCAGTTTTCAGTTATACTTTCTCTGGCCACAAAACACCGGGATTCTCTCCACTGAACCCTATAAAATAATATAGCTTTCTCTGTGTGCATTTTTTTTTACTGCAGTTGATAGCTATGATTCTTAACTTTTTAAGTACTACTTGTTTTGCTACACTCTCATAGTAGAGAAGGGGCAAGGTTTACAGGGAAAGAGGATATCTTTTACTAGAACAGCTGGAAAAAGTTGATTTTAAAAAAAAATTTCTCAAATGTAACACAATAACGGAAAATTTCCTTAGATCATCACCACTGCAACAACATTACAACTGCAAACCTGTAAACATGGAAGTACAAGAATATGCATAAAGAACAAAGAATCTGAATCAAGAGATGTGGTGGTCGGAGGCCATCTTGGGCTTAGCGACCATGACATGATAGAATTCTCAGTTGTGAGTGAAGTAAGGAGACAACTCAGCAAAACTGCTATCATGGACTTCCGGAGGGCAGACTTTGGCCTGTTCAGGTCACTGGTTGAGAGAGTCCCTTGGGAGACAGTCCTGAAGGACAAAGGGGTCCAGGAAGGCTGGACAGTCTTCAAGAAGGAAATCTTAAAGGCGCAGGAGCAGGCAGTCCCCATGTGCTGTAAGAAGAGCTGGGAGGGAAGGCGACCGGCCTGGCTGAACAGGGAGATTTTGCTGGGACTCAGGGAAAAGAGGAGAGTTTATCACCTCTGGAAGAAGGGGAAGGCAACTCGTGAAGAGTACAAAGATCTCGTTAGGTCAAGCAGGGACAAAATTAGAAAGGCAAAAGCCCAGCTAGAGCTCAGTCTGGCCACAGTCGTAAAGGATAATAAAAAATGTTTTTACAAATATATTAACAACAAAAAGAGAGGCAAGGAGAATCTCCATCCCCTACTGGATATGGCGGGGAACATTGTCTCCAAGGACGAGGACAAGGCTGAGGTACTTAATGCCTTCTTCGCCTCAGTCTTTAATAGCCACTCCAGGTATCCACAGGATATTCAGCCCCCTGAGCTGGAAGACGGGGATGGAGAGCACAATGTACTCCTCATAATCCAGGAGGAAGCAGTCAAGGACATGCTAAGCCACCTGGACACCCACAAGTCTATGGGGCCTGATGGGATCCACCCGAGAGTACTGAGAGAGCTGGCGGAGGAGCTTTCCAAGCCACTCTCCATCGTTTATCAGCAGTCCTGGTTAACAGGGGAGGTCCCAGAAGACTGGAGGCTTGCCAATGTGACACCCGTCTACAAGAAAGGCCGGAAGGAGGATCCTGGGAACTACAGGCCTGTCAGCCTGACCTCTGTTCCAGGGAAGATTATGGAGCGGTTGGTTTTGAGAGTGCTCACAGGGCATCTGCAGAACAGCCAAAGGATCAGGCCCAGCCAGCATGGGTTCATGAAAGGCAGGTCCTGCTTGACCAACCTGATCTCCTTCTATGACCAGGTGACCCGCCTAGTGGATGAGGGAAAGGCTGTGGACGTTGTCTACCTGGACTTTAGTAAAGCCTTTGACAGCGTCTCCCACAGCATTCTCCTGGAGAAACTGGCGGCTCGAGGCTTAGACGGGTTTACTCTTCGCTGGGTGAGGAACTGGCTGGATGGCCGAGCCCAGAGAGTTGTGGTGAATGGCGTTAAATCCGGCTGGCGGCCGGTCACGAGTGGTGTTCCCCAGGGCTCGGTTCTGGGACCAGTCTTGTTCAATATCTTTATAGATGATCTGGATGAGGGAATTGAGTGCTCCCTCAGTAAGTTTGCAGATGACACCAAGCTGAGTGGGAGTGTTGATCTGCTGGAGGGTAGGAGGGCTCTGCAGAGGGATCTGGACAGGCTGGATCGATGGGCAGAGGCCAACTGTATGAGGTTTAATAAGGCCAAGTGCAGGGTCCTGCACTTTGGCCACAACAACCCCATGCAATGCTACAGGCTTGGGGAGGAGTGGCTGGAGAGCAGCCCGGTGGAAAGGGACCTGGGGGTGCTGGTTGACAGCCGGCTGAATATGAGCCGGCAGTGTGCCCAGGTGGCCAAGAAGGCCAACAGCGTCCTGGCCTGTATCAGGAATAGTGTGGCCAGCAGGAGTAGGGAAGTGATTGTGCCCCTGTACTCGGCACTGGTGAGGCCGCACCTTGAATACTGTGTTCAGTTTTGGGCCCCTCACTACAAGAAGGATGTTGAGGTGCTGGAGCGTGTCCAGAGAAGGGCAACGAAGCTGGTGAGGGGTCTGGAGCACATGTCTTATGAGGAGCGGCTGATGGAACTGGGGTTGTTTAGTCTGGAGAAGAGGAGGCTGAGGGGAGACCTTATCGCTCTCTACAACTACCTGAAAGGGGGTTGTGGCGTTGAGGGTGTTGGTCTCTTCTCCCAAGTAACTAGTGATAGGACAAGAGGAAATGGCCTCAAGTTGCGCCAGGGGAGGTTTAGATTGGATATTAGGAAAAATTTCTTCACTGAGAGGGTGGTCAGGCATTGGAACAGGCTGCCCAGGGAGGTGGTGGAGTCGCCATCCCTGGAAGTGTTCAAAAAACGTTTGGATGTGGCACTTCAGGACATGGTTTAGGGGACATGGTGGTTCTGGATTAATGGTTGGACTTGATGATCTTAAAGGTCCTTTCCAACCTAGTGATTCTGTGATTCTGTGATTCTGTGATCTTATTTCTGAAGGTCATATTTTATATTTATGTTATACTGGTTGACAGGAAAGTGTACCTAAAAGCTTATTGATTTTTCCAGACATCCCAGTGGGTTTTAGTAAAAAATTTTCCTTTACTACTTATACTATGCCTTGCTTTTGCCTGTCGTTGCTGTAACAATGCTACTACTTTTTTAATATAGCCCTCACCTTGACTGAGCTTCATTTCATTGTTCCTTCTGTTTTCTATATTCTGTATCTCTTACTATACCAGTAACGTTGTAATGTGTTATTGTTATTTCATCTTGTAAAGCATCTACACGTTTTTCACTTTTCTTTAAGGCACTCAGCACTTGAAAGTAAAAAGGCTGGAACTTGAATTTTGGTACAGTTTGTTACAGTGTCCTTTTATCAGACAAGCATAACCTAGCTATAGGCATATGCAACTATATTATTGCTGTAATAATTCCTATTTGTCCATAAATACACTGACATCTCTGCAGGTCACTGCAAAAAGCTGAATGCCAAAGGATGATTCTGAACATTTAAACATTTTGAAATTTTTAAAAGCTGCATCCCACAGTCTCGCTCACCTCGCACCTTGGAGAAGAGGGACTGGGGACAGAACTTCTTATTTTAGATCTGTTTTACCTCCTAAAAAGTCTTAAAAATTTGATTTAAACCAAAAAAGAAGCCTCAGGCCTATTATTCTGCTTGTGTTTTATTATGTTAGGATGCCTTACTGTGGGCCTTAGAAACAAACAAGAAAAGGCGGGTGTGTGTTCCCTTCTCTCTGCCATTTCATGTCAAAGTGAAACAACTCCACGAAAAGCAGTAACTTCTCTGGAAATAACATGATCACTGAGATCTCAGCCAGTGCAAAACTTCTATGTTGGCCAGAAATTTCATCTGTCTTTGGAGTCCTAATAAGACGGTCACCAAGTCCCTAGAACTGCCACTCTGCAACGCCTCTGTTAACATCAGCAGCAAACGGAGTTTGCGCAGAGCCTGCTTGGGGTGCCACACTGAGAGGGTGCTGCTCTAGGTGCTCCATCGTAAGACAGCTTGGCCAAAAACCGTTCTGTTTCCAGAACAGGTTCTGTAAGTCTCCTCTACTGGACAGGTAGGTCTTTCTACCTATTTTTAAAAGCAGTTTAAGTCTGTGTTGGACAATAAGAACATTTATTAAACTGCCACATTGGAAACTTAAAAATCCTTGATGAGATACATGAAGCAACTGGTGTTGCCATGTTACTGTTGGTCAGGTGAGATCTGCGTGAGTGAGGTTGGAAACCGCAGTATCACAGAATCACAGAATCATTAAGGTTGGAAAGGACCTTCAAGATCATCAAGTCCAACCGTTGACCCAACACCAGTAGCAGCTATACCAGCTCTCTCTGAAACAAGAGACATCAATACCCTGGTCATCATGTCCTTCTCAGAGGCAGTACAAAAAAGTAGGGAACAAAAATACTTACGGAATAAGGGAATGGCCAGCAGAACAGGAAATGAGAAGGAGGGCTGAGTACGCGTGGGACTAGGAAGCACATCCAGTTTGGCAGGGGATAGGGAAAGGGCTTGAAGTGAATTCTTACAATAGAGGGGAGAGAGGGGCTTTTAACCTGGACATCTCAGAAGTTGTGGACCTCTGTCCTTGGAGACACAGTTTGTCCTTTAAAGACCCAGCTGCACAAAGCCCCAAAGAACCCGGTCTGAACTCAGTACTGAACCTAATTTGAGCAGGAGATTGGACTACAGGTGTCTCAAGGGTCCTTCCAAAATGAATGTTGCTGGGCCTCAATGACGGCTGTTCATGTGCAGATCTCTGGTGGGAGTGCTGTAGTACCGATGGCCCAGGCAGGCTGGACTGACTGTGCAGATTAATTTTTAAAGCAGATGGAGCTTACCATAAATACCAAGACAGTAGGGAGATTGCCTACACAGTTAAAAAGCAGACTGTTGGTGGCACAGGAAATTCAGTATTCAACATGTACTATATTTATACACGGAATTTGACCTAAAGAAGCAAGAGAACACACAATTTTCCACTTAGAAACACACATTTAATATCATCTGTCATCTTGGTGAGATTCTGCCCTTTGCTTCCTCTCTCTCTCTGCTGCCTGAGTTTGAGAGGTGCTGGACTGACAGACCACCCTCTGCACCTCTGACATGCAGCCACTTGTTGCTGATGAGCTTATGTAGGTTACTACTTCGTGGACCCAGACGTGGACCATTTTCCTGTTATCTACTGCTTTTCCCAGCATTTTTGTGCTGAAGCTACTGGTACCCTTTTATTTGATGTCATGTTTATATTTCTTGACAAATTTTTCAACTTCTGGCTACTGTTCCATTTTCCTCACCTAACCCATTCTCTCTTCCACCAACTGATGTGTTAGCTAATATTTACTTTCCTTGTACTTTTCCCTCCTCCAAAATATTTTTGTTATTTTCTACCTGTTAGTTTGTTTAGCTATCTTTCAAGGATTTTCTCTTTTTCTTCCACCTTTTCTTAGTAATTTTTCAATGACATCAGGATGTCACAAAACCAGTTATATATAAGGGTTACAAATGTAAGAAAGCTGTTTAACTTGTCACCCTTCTGAAAGCATATTGCCACCTGTGAGAACATATTGTGTAGACCATATATGGCTGCAATACTGTTCAAATTTTATCATATTGCTGGTAAGATACTATAGGCCACAGCCTTGACTAGACCATTCATAATGAAGTGTGATGGAGGAGATGGAGAATCCTGTCATCCTTGTATTCTATATTACACATTGTCATCCTGTCAAGTCAAATCTAATATAAATGAATCACATTAATCAGAAAATGTGAATTTCTATTTGACAAGCTAAAGGAGCATAACATCTTCAATTAGACTAGCTACCTAAAATTAGCTACTGACACAAGCAAGTATGCATGGTCAATTTGCCTGCCTGAAACTGAAAATCAAGTAAGACATACTAGATAATAGATAGCCCCAGAGTGAATGCAAGGCTGTAACTCATCCAATGGGCCATGCTGACGTCACATGAAACCAAAATTAATTCAGCTATATATTCAGTTTGGGGTCATCTGTTAGTGTATGATTTATGGTACATATTTTAACCTTAAATGCTTCAGACTCTGTTCATCAATAATTCAGTTATTTGGTTAGAAAAGATGGTAGAAGCTGAGCTCCATCTTGCAGGCGTGTTCTTAAATCCTGTGCTGCTCTGAGATCCCAACTATGAAAAAATGGTAACAGGCTGGATAGGCCTTCTATTTTTGTCGGTTCAGTGCACAGCAGAAACATATTTTCCACAAGTTTATTAGGATGAAATAAATGGAGGAAAGCGAAATAGGGAGACTATACTACAGATACACATGAGCAGGGGCATAAGAGGCTTGCGTGTGGAAGATAAGGAAGGATGGTTTGTAGATGCACTCACCCCGAAGCTGAGGCTAGAAATTGCTGAGAACCTCACGAGGTAAGGTACTAGCTTATGATCAGATGATTGCCTTGTGGCTGCCAAGTATTCTTTGGACACCTGACCTTGGAGAGCTGTGGGTATGTGTTCCCCTTTCAAATGGACAATACAAGATCAGTTCTTGTCACCCCTGTGCTCCACAGGTATCAGTGTTTAGACTATGATTAGCCGATTACTGACATACAGATGTGTAAATTTGCTTCTCAAGGCTAAGTTAACTCTTGCTATCAGTGTGGCAGAAAGAAATTAAACACACACTAGACTCTTAGCAAAGATTATCAGATATTTCTAACCTTCTTCACAAGGAACCAGAGCTAAATTCAGAGGATAGATTAATTGCTCTTCTTACCACTTGCCTTCTGGATCTCAGAAACTAAAACAAAATATATGAGGTTAAAAAATTCTAACATTTCCAGGTTTGAAAAAATCTATCTTCCTTCCATAGAGACCAGAACTGTAATAATTTTAGAAAGAGTATTTCTAGAAATAATAATTATAGAAATAATAAATATAAATTATAAACCAAATAATAGTCTATCCCTCGCAACGTCAGCTTCCTTTAGGCTTGTTCAGCCATGATTGTGTCTGACCGACAAAGAAAGCTCTACATCACAGCTAAATAAATGCCTGCTCTCTCCCTTTTCCTGTTCTCTTTCTTAACAAGCTTCTCTTCCCTCTCCTTCACATATTCGTGGTGGCTTACTGTTTTTCACATATTTCTTCTCTTTCTTTCTGAGAGTAAATTCCTCCAAGCTGCCACAATCACTTTGATCTAATATAGGCTACTTCCTTTTCCAGTAACAGCTTAAACTCCTTGATTAACTCAAACTTCAATTAATCTGGCAGCTTAATCAATTCTAGAGAAATCCACTTCCAACAGAGAAGAATAAGCAGAATAAAGATGTATAGATTTTGAGACCTGAAGGGACCATGATGATCATGTAGTTTGACCTGTTGCACAATGTAAAACATCATCTACTGACTGCTGCATCAGATTCTTCACCAAGCTTTAAATCTCTCACTGTAGTCATGTGTTACAGAGTGAAGATTTTCTCTCTAGTTAGCTTTTCTAATACGTCAACACCTCTTCTCACTGTGTGAATAGCTACTCATCTTCACTTTAAGAGGGAGGTTGATAAATATCAGAACTTGTCCTGTGACTTTTCCAGAATGGTCCTGCTAATACATTAGGAAAAAAGAAAGGCCACAGGCAGGGATTAAGTACTTTGGGTGTAAGGTGGGTGGGCAAAACATTGTTTTCCTTATTGTAATTGGACAAAGACAAAGGAGAACACATGGATCAAGAGACAGAAGTTCAATATATGATGAGACAGTACATGTATTGGGCAAATGAACATCCTCTTTGAAATGACTGGCTGCATCTACTGTACAACAGAAATGCAAGAATTTTGGTCACTTAACAGGGCAGAGGACATCAGGAATTAACTTCAGAAGCCAGAAATAATTCATTAAGCTGCCTCTATCCACTGCAATAAAGTGTTGAATGGACATTTGGAGAACAGACCATCAGAGTAGTTGTATGACAGATGAGTTGTTCTGGTGGAATTTATCCATCCTGCAGGCTTGCGGATCAGTTTGAAGAACCGTTTCAGGGCTCAGGCACATGAATACCTTACAGTAGCCCACCATGAAATTTTCCAGGTTGAGATCATCATGCTTATCCTAGGACAGAAGTCTAGGATGAGATGAATGATGGCAAGGGTGCCTCTCTCTCTGGACTGACTCTCTCTGAAGGGAGCCTAAATTACTTTGATTAAGTCTGCCTTTTATTTGAGATGAATTTTGCCTCATGCTCGTATGAGGTGTGAGCTCATCCCTGTTGTACTGCTCATCTTAAGTATAGAGGTTTGCCCTGAATAAAGGAAGCGTATCATGCAGTTACATTGACCCAGGTGATGAGCAGTAATATAATAGGAAGCTACAATCTGACTGTCAGATCCTTACAAAATGGAGTTCTTACAACCCTTTGAGAAGAATTTGGACCTTTGTCTGCTATGTCATCTTTGCTTTGAGAGCAGCAGTTCTTTATAGATAGTACTTTCATCCATAATTCATTTGAACAGTGTACTAGCAAAATAGATAATGAAGAGCTTCAAAACTACATTTGTGATCTAAAACCAGAAAAAGACCTCTAATAACAACATCATTTATCCTTTTCTTGGCAGGGGTATGCAGTATCTTTGGAAAGCTCCAGAAAATCCTGCAACTATGGGAAGAGTTTGAGCCAGCTTGGATCCCATAGTTAAATCATTCAGTGGGGTTCGGAGGAGACTGAAAATCACACTGGAAAGTTTGCTTTAATCACAGGGAGTATTTTTTTTTCATGTACTTGACTGAGAAACAAAGATTAATCATATATATGAAAAAAGGAGTGCTATCATTTTCCATTTCAGTATCTTTACAGTTTTTAATCAAATACCTCCAGCATTTTTTGTCAGTTTGGCTTATGGTTTTTAACAAGTTAATTGAAAACAGAAACAGGCTTAAACAATTTTTTTACCCCTTTAGACTTTATCTTTTGTATTTTTTTCTCTCTGTGTCTCTAATAAATATAAAGATAGTACTATTATTATGAGCTTCTTATTTCTAGTGCTTCCTTGGCAGACTGCTCCCCTCTCAGTTTCACTGAAGTTACAAGAAACTCTATGTGGAAGCACAGAAGGACATGCCAGAAAGCTAACAGTTTGTTTGAATTACTTGTGAGTGATGCCATTTGCTTTGGAGTTACATAGCAGCTCACCTGAAGAGTAGGCTGTTCAGGAGTTCACTGTTGTATTCCATTCTATCACAAAAAATCAGTTCTGGCCAAAACTCTGGGACATTGTCCAGAACCTTAATTACCTGCGTTATTAGCACCTAAAAGGGATTTCTACTCTTATTATATTAATTTCTGTAAGCAGCAGAAGAACTTTGTCATGCCTATTTTCTGACTGACAATGTAATTCAGCCATAAATATTTGCAATTCTATGCTGCTTGGATCTGGCAAATGATAGCACCCAATGTCATTTATGTACTTTTCTGAAAATAAGATAATATATATGGATATGTAAATAGAATGCTTTACAAGTTTTCTTGCACTCTTCACATGCTCACTTTATATTTCACTAAAAGAAAACAGACATAATTTTTGACATACTGAGAGTTCCTAGTTTTGATTTTCGTATTTCTTAGACTGATAGTGCAATTAAAATTATATTAAGAAAAGGAACAGTTAAATGTTCAATCAAAACCAGATGATGTTTTGGGCTTAGTTGTTTGATTGTTACTATTCATAGAAAGGAGAGGATACTGTCTATACAGTAATTCATGCTATTATTAGCATGGTTCATTAAAATATACATTCATCAAACAACCTTCACAAATTTCACTTACATCAACAAAAAGCATTCCCCATACCAAAGTCAAAATAACATCATTACAACACTGAGAAAGGTAGTGTTGTGAAGGTATTATTGTTTTTTTGACAAATAGACTTCTCCATGACAGGAAAATCAAAGATATTCATAAGGTAACAAATGATGAGAAAAATCATAAAGGCTTCAGATTTTAAGCATCATTGGATTTATCCATTTCTAATACTTCAAACAAATGCCAATAATAAGAAGGAATGACTATGCAATGTTAATTCCAAATATCTAAGAAGATAAAAAATAAAAAAATTCAGAAAATATTATTTTGAGGCTGTAACTTATCAGCAGTGCCATTTCAGTTAGTTGCTGGAGCTGCTGTGAAGACCGGGCAACAGGTCTGCAGAGTATCACACTAAACAATAAAAATCTCCATAGAGTTTCAGCCTCCTAAGTGACACAATCTCAGCTGTACACAGTGTGGAGGATCTGCTACTTCTGCTGAAGTCAACAGGAATGCAAAGCATGAGCACCTTGCTAAATAAAGCCTCCAAGTCTATACCTTGGTTGCTTGTAAGGAGAACTGTGCAGGCCTGAAGTGTTCCAGTTGACTCCATATGATTTTAGCTCATTTTTCAGGAACCCCCTTCTCCTGGAGTTTGTGTGGAAGGATTGCTCTTCTGCGGATTGCCTAGACTTCAGAACACTAGGCTTATGTTTTAATAAAACCTGAATATTCCACCTTATTAATACAGCTGTTAACATTCAACTTTGTCTCAACAAGTGTTTTTGCAACCTTGAGAATAAACATAACAGACTGGAAACAATTAGAAGTTAAACATACATTCCTTTAAAATTGGTAATGACTGTACTGCTCAGAAAGAAAAAAAAAAACACTTTAACTGCCTTTATGCCAATTACGGTTTTGAGGAAAAAATAAATGCAAGAAAAATTATATTCACTTTGCTAATATTATCAGGCACTGAGGAAAAAGGAAGCTTATGAGCTCATTCCAGGTAAATTTTGAAGAATTTGAACTACTGCTTCCATGACCAGTTTGTTAGGTTTTGGGTGCATGGTATTGTTCTAGCATCTGGTCTGAATGAGAGACAATACAGCTATAAAATGGATTACTTAGAGATGTCTGAGTTGGTCAAGAAAATCTCACATCTATAGAGTGTTTTTACCATGATAAATAAAACATCTTTAATTGTATTGAAACACTATACTTTCCTTCTCCCTTTGTCTTCTGAAAATTCATCCCCCAGGATCTCAAATTCCAGGGTTGAAGAAAAAAATATAATAATGTTTGGAGAAGAGAACTCAATATATTTTTTCCTCAGAATTTTCTGATAAGCGAGAAGAGGTAATTCTTAATGAAATATGGTCTCTGGTTTTAATCACAAAGTTCCAAAGATGAATATTTTCAATTGAAAGAATGAAAAAAAAAGTGATTCAAATAAAACATTAAGAAATAAGATTTTAAAGTAATTTTCTTTCTTCCACTTAGGTACTGACTGTGCCCTAGACTTTCACAGCTGTTTTGGATATCCTCACCTAAAGAGGGAAACACCTAAGAAAAGTGCTGGGCAGCCCTCCAGATCCACAGTTTTTCCTATTTCCTGACTGTTGTAATTCTGTTCATATTCTTTTTTACTCCCACTCAATTAAGCAACCTGTGTGTTTCAATTCCTTTAATTCAAAGGGATTTCCATTACAGCTGTATGCATCCAAGGCTCTTCAGTTCTCACCCAACCTCTGGAATCCATTGTCAATGACCTCATGGATTAAAGAAAAACAGACCGACAAACCAAAAAGCAAATCAACAACAACCACCAATACAAAACTAAGCTGTCAGTCAAACAAGAGGATTGCAAGCCTCTGAGCTGGAGCTCAAAAAAGAGCTTCAGAGCTCATATTGAACTGAAAAATTAATAAAACTCAGTGGGTAGTTCAAAAAGGATGATGCAGTTTTCACCTGTGTGAGACATCTGTGGCTTAAATGCTGTGACTGTTGGTTTTAATCTTCATTACTACTGGATCTCTGACTACATGTAGCCCATAAATCCAGGAAATATTCTGATGCCTGGTTAAGTTCCACAAGTTTCTCTCCTTTGGAGTATTACCCACCTTTCAGACAACTGTAAAAAGTGTAAATGTCCTTGGCCTCATTTCCTTGAGTGTATGGTTCCAGTTGGATGGAATGGTGACCCATTCATTGATGACTGCAGCTTTGCTCTCAGCCTTTACACTTTGGCAATAAATTTTGCTATGTGATTTTTGCCTTTTTTTAAGAACCTTTTGTACCTATTTAACTAGGCTTCAACAGGGCAAAGGCTGGAGGGCCAAAGCTAAAAGCAGGCATAAAAATCTGTGCAAAGTCACAGGAAGCCTAGAACACTGCCTACTGATGGAAAATTACAAAGTGAGGTTCACAGACTGGATGCATCTCAGCCACTGGTAATGCAGAAAAGATACCGTGCCTGTTTGCTCAATAAACATCGCGTGGAAGTCATAGAAAACCATAATATGGCTTATGCAAACATATTTATTTAGTTCACCTTGCCCAGGGATTTTTCACAGTACGTTTGACAGGAAATCGATTCATTTAATGAGCTTTCCACTCATTTACAATGTAATTATTAAGGGTAAATGAATGCTTCATTTTCTCAGTCTATGTACTTCATAGAATTATAAAATCAGAGAATAGTTTGGCTTAAAAGGGACCTTGAAAGGTCATCTAGTCCAACTCCCTGCAATGAGCAGGGACGTCTTCAACTATATCAGGTTACTCAGAGCACCTTCCAACCTGACCTGGAATGTTTCCAACAATGGGGCATCTACCACCTCTCTGGGAAAACTGTGCCAGTGTTTCACCACCCTCATTGTGAAAAATGTTATCCTTATATCCAGTCAAATTATCATCTTTTATTTTAAAACTGTTACCCCTTGCCCTATCACAACAGGTCCTGCTAAAAAGTCTGTCCCCGTCTTTCTTATAGGCCCCCTATAAGTACTGGGAGGCTGCAATAATGTCTCCCCGGAACCTTCTCTTCTCCAGGTTGAACAACCCCAACTCTCTCAGCCTGTCCTCATAGGACAGGCTCTATTCTATCCCTCTGATCATTTTTGTGGCCCTCCTCTGGACATGCTCCAATAGCTCCATGTCTTTCCTCTGCTGAGGGCCCCAGAGCTGGATGCAGGACTCCAGGTGGGGGTCTCACCAGAGCATAGTAGAGGGGCAGAATGACCTCCCTCGACCTACTGGCCACACTTCTTTGGATGCAGCCCAGGACAGCGGGACAGGACACCCCAAGGACAGGCCTTCTGGGCTGCAAGTGCACATTGTCGGGTCATGTCCAGCTTTTCATCCACCAGGACCCCCAAGTCCTTCTCGGCAGGGCTGCTCTCCATCCCTTCACCCCCCAGACTGTATTGGTACCGGGGGTTGCCCCAACCCAGGTGCAGGACCCTTTACTGGGCCTTGGTGAACCTCATGAGGTTCACACAGGCCTATTCCTCAAACTTGTCCACGTCCCTCTGGCTGGTGTCCTGTCCCTCAGACGTGTCAGCCACACCACTCAGCTTGGTGTCATCTGCAAACTTGCTGAGGGTACGCTTGATCCCACTGCCTGTGTCGTTGATGAAGATATTAAAGGGTTCTGGTTCCGGTACAGACCCCTGAGGGACACCACTTGTCACTGATCTCCATCTGGACATTGAGCCATTGAGCACTATCCACTGGATGCAACCATCCAACCATTTCCTCGTCCACCCAACAGTCCACCCAAGTCCATCTCTCTTCAACTGAGAGTCCACCCAAGTCCATCTCTCTTCAACTGAGAGAGAAGGATGTTGTGGGGTACAGTGTCCAAGGCCTTACAGAATTCCAGATAGATGACATCCATAGCTCTTCCCTTGTCTACTGATGTGGTCACTCTATCCTAGAAGGCCACTAGGTTGGTCAGGCAGGACTTGCCCTTAGTGAAGCCATGCTGGTTGTCTTGAATCACCTCCCTGTCCTCCATGTGCCTTAGCATAGCTTCCAGGAAGATCTTCTCCATCTTCTTCCCAGGCACAGAGGTGAGGATGCCAGGTCGGTAGTTCCCAGGGTCCTCCTTGCTACCTCTTTTAAAAATGGGTGCAATGTTTCCTTTTTCCCAGTTTCCAGGGACTTCACCTGACTGCCAGGACTTATCAAATATCATGGAGAGTGGCTTGTCAACTACAGCATGTTACTTCAGGTAATATATCTCACAACAGCTGTCAGCTCCATTTAGAATATAATCTTTAATTCACAGGAGAAGAAATAATGGAGGAGAGGTGTAGGTAACAGGTAGAAACTTATTTTTGCACCTGATGGTTTGTCTGTCTCAGTCAGTGCAACTTCTCTCACCTCTTCACCCCCAGAAAACCCATATATTCTTTGGTTTAACCTCAGTTCTCTCTTGGTAACTTTCAGAACAGAGGGCTGCTTTAATAATGGTTCTCCATAGGATGCCAGTCCTTTCTGCAGCTTCCCTAGTGCTTACTTAAACTGTGGTTTCGCTCACATTTAAAATTTCTAGTAAAATCTCTCTTGTTGCTCACAGGATCTCAGCTACAGGAGGAGAAACCAAACAATGCCAATTTTGATTTTCTCTGTTTTGAGGGAATTCTTGCAAAATGTAGAATTGCTGGAGCTCAACTTCTGCTTTCACTTTGATAAAAGCACTGGGTCAGCGAGGCTATTATTAAAAAACATAGAAGAGGTTTTTATATGAAGGCATTTTATTTACCTGCACATTAATGGGAATTTTTTTGGCACCTGCTCTCTTCCTGCTCTCCAATGGCTATGAATGCCTATACAAATATTTTTTACGTTGGTAGAATTTATTCAGTCTTATAAAAGCAAAGAAAACCACCTGGTTAAAACATATCCTTTTTTCTGACCACAACGTGTTGTTTATCTTAGAAAATAATAATCTACAAATAGTCTTATCCCTCCTTACTCAGCCTCATACTCATCATACTATCCTTAGCAAGTTCTTCTCATCAGTTGCTGACAAATCTGGCATGGAAGCATGTTGACCTGAGAGAAAACTGAATAGGAGAGGAAATTACAAAAAATTAATGGTGATATTAAGACTAATATTGGTGTGTAAAGAAAACATGCTGTGATGAGACTTTGGCATTACTGCTCTTTGCAGGTAGGTTCTGTGGCAGTAATATTGACAGCTTCAAAAACCAGTTTTTAATATATTAACTTTTAGACATTTTTAATGCTTGGTAAAGACTTTGGACCTACTGATGGGAATGAATAAAGAAGATGTGAATGGCTTGGAAAAAAAGAGCAGTGGCTGTCTGGAGATATATTGACCAACAAGAGTTGCCTATAAAATCTCTGTGAAGTACTTAAAATACTATTCTGCTATTTCTATCCAATGCCATAATTGTGTGTGTAAAAAACAAGAAAGGTTTTTCACGAAAATAACTAGATTTGTGTTTCACAGAAAGTGTATTCTGAAATGCAACCTTAGCTGTAGAATCATTCTCAGAACATTTTGATACCTACATATCTTTGTCAGTCATCCTCAACATATTGAAAAACACACACTCAATCCCTTTATTTTAAATAGGATTATACATGTTCTTACCTCTTTTTTTCTTCCTTTGCAGAAGAGGTTTGGTTCAGAGAAGATAGCAGAGGCTCAGTTGCCTTCTCAGGAAGTTACACAAAGAACTTTAAGAAAAGCTGTTTTAGCTAAAACCGAGACATTATTTTTGTTTTGTGCTTATTACTGAGTGTACAGCATTCATTTTCAAACAGAAAACAAGATATTTACAATCTATTTAGATTTTCCATCTTGTTTCTAATTTTTTTTTTTTGGAAGAACCCTCTAGAAATCACTAGATTTTTACTTACATTTTACTTTACCCCTCCATTATTAGGTCTGGCTGTGACAATAAAATATATACTGAATTGAGAATATAAGAACTTTATTGTACAGATATGGCAGTGTAAAGAAGAGATCCTCATTTATTTGTAAACTGATGTACTCCCACTGAAATCAATGAAACTATGTTAGCTTCCTGTTGATCCTAAAGAGTTTTTAACTGGAATTTATAATGAAATGAGACTACATACAAATTGGAAAAAATAATTTGGTGTTCTTTCTTTCAAATAAATAGTATAACCTGTCCTTAAAATGGAAGGTAATCTGGTGTTATACACTACCATGGCAGAGAAAGACTTATTTTAAGGTCATTAACAACAGGTAGTACCTGATATAACACAAACTACTCAGGCTAGCACTGTGAGAATAGTACGACCCTGGCAAAATGCACCCAGTAGTGTTTTTTGACATTATATATGTAAGTAATGGAGGTAGGAGCAGGTGACTTCTGAAGGACACTGCTGCTTGCAGGAATAGTTTATCATATATATCATATATATCACATATAACCTATTGAAAGTTAAGAATATGCAGCCTCTCACAGCAAAATATAGGAGCTATTTTGATTAAGGCCTGGACAAAGTAAAATTACATCATTATTTACTCATTTAAGAAAATCAATTGCTGCCGCATAAACCTATTGACAAAATCTACATGGACACAAGGCTTATCAACAACATAAACAATTACAATACTAAAATAAATGAGCATTCAAACCTTGAAAAAGGCAAACGAGTCATTCTGTTTTTAGCATTAGAACTATCACACTCCTATGTCAAACAGCGACCAGGTTAACAAGCATTTATTTCAATTACTTCATGGGAATGAAAAGAATTCTGATTCATCTGTGGTGTCCTTCAGAAGTACTCTAGGATGTGACCAAAGGACTCTTAACGCTGGTTTTGCGTAAAAGGAATACTACTGTTGGTATCACTAGTACGTAGCACAGAAAACAGACAAAGCTATTTTAATGGAAAGCATGTGTAAATAATTAGCACTTTCCACATTAGAGCTGCCATGAACAGCTTCTAGAGTGGATGATCCAAACCAGCTTAGCAGCACACAATTTTTTTAACCAACATAGGACTTGGACATTACAAGTTGCTTGGTGAGCTTATACAGTAACATGCTTGAAAGTAGAATAATTTTGGCTATAATCCAGGGACAGACGTGTGAAATATTTGATAGTCCATTATCAGCTGTCACTCCATCTGCATTTTAATATGCTTCCCTAAGGCAAAAAATAATAATTAAGCAATCACCCTAAATTTGCTCACCAGTGTGCTTGGCAGCACCCAATCTCAGTAACTTTTAACTGTTTGTCCAATTTCAGCAAGTCACAAAATGACTACGTTCTTATAATATGGGAGCAGTGGGAAGGAACTCTGCTAACGATCCTGCTTCAAAAAAGGCTGGTTGATGTGTTTTTCTCTCTTTAGAGATCAGAAAAATCTGTACCATACTTATTCCTGAGACACAAAGGCAGACCTTGTTTTATTTTTAGCTCAGGCTCAGCGCACTGTGTGTGATGCATGTTTGTGCCCAAACGGGAAGTACTTAAACACTTATTCTTGGAGCTTTTGCCTTTCTGAACAGTTCAGAAATACCTTACTCTCTGATAGTCCTGAAAATGCTTTTTCAGTATCTGGATGTCCTCCAAGAAACTCTTCAGGCAGTCTTTGAAGAAATCATCCAGAATTTCATTTTGCAAGACAGATTCATTATGCTACTGAATACATTTTTTAATGCATTGATTTAGCAACTCCCAAGAACAGCAATTTCAGAACTATACCCACAGTATTACAGAAGCTAAGAGGCAACGCTGTATCTTCATCCTCACAAGTATCAGGTGACTGGAGCAGCACTTTGGGAAGGAACTCCATCATCACAGGCCCCTGGAACATGTTTTGCACTGTATAACACATATACACATTGATTGTAGAACACCAACACATTGATGGTTGAACTTGGTGATCTTAAAGGTCTTTTCCAATCTTAATGATTCTGTGATTCCCTGATGTTATACCAAGATCAAAATGTGTATGGATTTCAAAACTGTCTTCACTATAGAATTCTTGTTTGAATCCTTGGCCACAATTAAAACATTTCTTGCCTTCAATACAAAGATTACAATTCTTGGTAAGATTTCACTGTTCTCTTTAAAAGCTTTTTAAAGGGAGTAGCATTAGTTTTGGTCATGTAAAAGTTCATTTAAAAAATCAGTAGAAGTCCATTAGCATTTGGACAAACAATGTGAAGGAATCAGAAACTCAATCAGCTCTGAGGGATTCTTCAAAAGCCTTGTGAGCCATCAAGTGCTATAACAAAGGCAAATCTCTTACGAACAGTAGTTTTAAGCATAATTAGATCAAATTACAGCATTTACTGTAAATCTAATACTCTGATTCTTTCATTTCCTTGTACTACCAGTTCAGTGATTACATTTCCTGGATAATTCAAGAAAGCTAAGTACTTCTGTATTTTTCACACCATGAAGGGTTTTTTGAATATCATACATACGTTCATCTTGCAATAAAGTACAACAGCTAAGAAAAAGAATTGTACTTATATGGAAATTGGAAGTTGGTGTTGCATCCATCAGAGATCTCTAGAGCATAAATAAGAAATATAAAAAGATGAATAGGACAGCTGAGAATGCATGAGCACGTGTACAGTGTTGGCTATCAGAAGTTTCAAAGAAGTAACAGAGCGGGTAGTGTAAGGGTGACTTTGAGAGTTAATTTTCGTATTAACTTTTAAAATTAAGCTTTGCTAAAGTGATCCATGGAAAAAATTTTTAATGGCTCAGAAGTTTAACAATTACTTCAATGTGCTGTAATAGCGATTTAATTTGTTGTGATTTATTTCACGTAAGAAGTCTTTATAAGAAAGACTGTTAGTGTCTGTTGGTCAATCATTGGAGGAATAATATAATTTAGGGGAAGAATCAATTTAGAGAAAATACTAAGTGGCATGGAAAATCTGTGCTTCAGACTTTTAAGGCTGTCCTAGATTTTGAATGCAGCTAAAGTTGCAACTACTATCCCCTCCAGAGATGAACCTAAACTTGCATGCTACCAAAACCACAAGAAAAGAAGGATGTAGATTAAATTTAGGAAAAGTTAAAACAAATTTTAAGCTGTACACTATGGTTGGAATTCTTCAAACCATCTGGGCTAACCAAACTGAGCTAATTCTGTTTTCATCATTATAAAGAATGTTGGGCATAACAACTGGAAGGGATCACTCAGGCAGTGAGCTCTGTCCACTCTTGTTGCAGAGGATATTGTTGTACAGCCCCATATGTATCTGCTAATGGATGCAGAGTTAGGCCAACGCTAATGTCAAGGAAAGCATTCCTAATGCAGATTGTGTATGAATCTTGAGGGAGAAAAATATGCATGTGATTGTTCTGGTTCTTCATGGATTTGCTAAAACTAGAACTTTGTTAAGGCTTTTCACAGTGTCAATGTCTTTTTTTGACTCCATACATTAATGTTGTCACGTATCTGTTAAATTCAGTAAGCTACTTGAGAAACAGTATGTGTTTGTGATTGTGTGCAGATTCCTTAGGAACAATCAGTAACTGTTCATGTTCTTACCTATAAATGTGGTTTCAATAGGTGGATTACAAAATATTATATAAATGTATGGCAGATGAAAAAGATTAATTCTCAGGTCAGGAGCAGACAGAATTTTACTTGCAGAAGATATGTTTTGTTTATGATAGCCTGATTTAGAATAGCATTAATTTTTTCATAAGCATCAGGTAAAAGTGCATTTACTTTATCTAGCTACTATATTTAGTTGAGTTTGCCTAGCAGAAAATAGCATTTTGAAGTTATTTTTCTGTAATAGATAGCCCCAGTACTACAGGATGAAGGAACTGAGACATGAGTAGATGACCTGATGAAATCAGTTATCAGATCTAAATAAAAGAAAGTCAATAGATGTAAATTTATCTTAAAAAGACCCTTTCAAGAAAGGGATACTGAAAAGATTCTGCATCATGTCATTTCAGGAAAGAATGAGGACTTTAAAGATTTTCCACCATTAAACACTGAGTACTATCTTCTGCTATGATACCAGTGCGTCATCCAAGCAGAAGCAAGTCAACCCTCTTTCACCTGACACCCAAGAGAGATCTTATTTACCTCCTAACTTAAGAAGCAGGCAAACTTTAAGGTATGAGTTGAACAAGATGGAAATGGCAACATTTGGGATGACAAAAATTGGGTTCTGGGAACATGCTGGATGCTTGGGTGAGGAGCAAGTTACCTGCCACAGGGAATCCTAGGAAGGGACTTTTTCTGCATGTTTCAACAATACATATCTCTGGGATTTCACCACAGTATTAAGTGAAACCTAATTCTTTACAGAGAAACCAGCAACTGCATCACTCAGATTGGTGTCATCTCCAAACTTGCTAATGGTGCATTCAATCCCACTATCTATGTCATTAAAGAAGTTGCTAAATAGTATTGGTCCCAGTACGGATCCTTGAGGGCCACCACTCATTACTGGTTTCCACTTGGACATTGAGCTGTTGACGGTAACTCTCTGGATGCAGCCACCCAGCTAATTCCTTATCTATTTAATAGTCCATCCATTAAATCAATGTTTCTGCAAATTAGAGGTAAGAACATTGTGGCAGACCAAAGGCCATTTAACCAGAAGCGCTCCACTCACGTAGTTCCAAAACATCATTAACTTCATCTATGTATAGGAGCACTCCCAAAAAGAGTAATCTTCATATCGATCATTCCGTACCTTCAAAATTTACTGTACTTACCACAGAAACATCCAAAGAGAAGTGTTAGGTTTCACACTGCAGTCAGTTGATGATATTGTGAAGGTCTTAGTGATGTCAGCTTTGGTCTCCTGGAGAACTGTTGCATGTTTGGTTTTGCCATGAGGCAAGGTACAAGGTACAAGTGCTCTGTGACTGGGCTACAAGCACTTCAGCATATGTGATATCTGTGACTTGGCAGGTCACCACACAGACTGGCTCCGTGTCTGCAAATGGTGATATTTTTGTCCCAGCCTTCAATTCAAACTTTTGCGCAACACCAGGTAGGTTATTTTTAACACACATTGAAGAAATATATAAGAACCTATGCATGATGATCGATGCTGCTGAGAAAAATTGCATGCAGAGGAAGAAGCAGTGCCCTTCTGAGACTGCCTCTTTCCTCTAATAACTTTATTCTTTCCAAAACCAAATTAGAAAATATCAGAGAAAGCAAAGACATTGCTGGCTTCTATGCTTTTTCTGTTTATTCTGTTCCTGAACCCTGGCCTGGTCACATAAAAATACTCCTTTTCTGAAGAGTGGCCTACTGCTGATTCATCTCTCTTATAGGAATCCAGTTTACTCTCTTTTTCTCCCTGGGTTCTCTATATAATAAAGTTCCAAGAGCATCCCTTACACTGAGCAATTTTAATTCTTGAAATGTAGCCTTAACCTTCCTTCCCCTGGAATAATTTTGCTACTCATCTACCTCATACTGGGATCTGCTACAATCGCTCTCAGGCAACATCTGTGTGAAGGATGGATAGGCAACATTATATAAAGTAGGAATAGAATCGCACTTTATCTACATTAGCAAGTACTGGAGTGCAGCACAGTGTGAGACAATGTGTAGAATAAAACAGTGCTGAAGATTCATCATTGATACTATATGCGTTTCAGGGGTTTTACTTTGGGCTAACTCCAGTTTGGTCTGTAGAACCAATGCCATCAGCGTTTGGAGAGCATCAGGTACGTTTCTGGGGAAAATCTTTCAGTTTAGCTTCACCCAGAAGAAGCTAGTTTGCACAATCAAAAAAGACTCTGCAATGCAAACCAAAACATAGACTGTGGGGATATTGAGGAGATGCAATCTGAAAAGGTCCTTCTGAGCTAAACTAAAATACTGACTGAACTGCTGTATTAAGTTCCTTCCTTGAACTTCTTTTCTTCTTTGTTCCCCACTTCTTTTTATTCTTCAGAATTGGGTGTGAGGCAAGCTCTCTAAGATAAATCAATACAGTTTTCTGTTTAACAATAGCACCTGTGATGGTAGAAGGAACAGCTGAATTAATATTATTTATAATTATTTTAATTATTATTAATTATAATAAATATTTTAATAATTTATTTTCAGCTCTATTATACTTTTCTTCTCTTGATAGTCTGCTTAATATTTGCAGAAGCACATAGTACAGCACTGCCTTGAAGAACATTTTTTTAGAAGTATCACACAAAGACACATCACAGAAGAGTAGGAGAAAACAGCTAAATCATTGTGAAATAATGTGTATACAGGAAAGCAAAATATGCTTCAAATACCATCTCTAAATTTGACATTTATTGTGCCGATATACTATTTTGAATATTTCTGAACTGTTAGGGTTGGCTTGTTCATTGGTATCAGGCAATTAGCTGTTTCTTAAGAAATGTGATCAATAATTCAAGCAAACTAGCAGAGCTAAGTTAAAAATAAAGAAGAACACTCAACCTGTAACTATCACCAAAATTAAGTTAGGAAGAATGGAATAGCATCAGCTATTAAATGAAGCTAGATTTTTTTAAGAAGGAAAGGAAGCCAAAGACAGTAGATATGTTTTCATACCTGTTTGCCATCCTGGGCAAGGCAAGTGAAGCAAAAATTCTATTTTAGCTGACACACATGGTAAGAAGAAAGTAGAAAAGTAAGTGTGACTTGAAACTTGTCACTCAGAAGTTCCAGAAACTAGGTACATCAATTACCCGTACAAAGATGATTTTTAAAGTAAAAGTCTGTAGACATGTAGGAAAACATATTCCCTTTAAAAACACACTGATCTGTAGCCTCAAAAAAGGGCCTCAAAGCTTGCCCCTGAAAGGGGTTTGCTGTTTTTACTGGAACTACTGCTTTTACATTTCATCTCACCTGCACTTAACCACTGATGAACACAATAGGGAGAATGTCACAAGAAAACCCCAGGGCACACAACAACTAAAGTGGCCATTTTTCACTTCAAGTCACTGGAAGAAATTCTGAACAAACCAATCAGCTGAAAATGAAGCTGATGACTTTTTTCCCTCATAAATGTCACTGGCTTTGTTACATTGTTTTTTTAATTGATAATGCCATTTATTGAAAATGGTTTTGTGAAAAAGCACTAAATTAAACCAAAACAACCTACACTCTGACCAACTCTACTAGCTAGTCATTAAAGAGATGATAGGCTTTATAATTCCCATAAAGAGTCTGCTGCAGAAGGAGAACAAAAAGGCAGAAGCATTTTCCATAAGGCAAAACCCCCTTTTTATATACCTGGTTGCAACCATGTCAGCTGCCTGCTGCTGCCTGCTCCTTTCAGAGATTATTGCCTCCAGTACCCTGGGGGCTCAGCTACTTATCCAAGCCCTCCTTCCACAGTTTTAGTCAAACTGAGCTGAAACAGGAAGGTTCACACATTCGTGTGTTATGGAGGAAATAACACATCAGGAAGCTGTACTGCAGTAAATTGCCTTGTGTCCTGGGTATCAAATTTGCAACCCCTGCCTCTTACTCTTTGCTCCACAAAAGCCACGGACATTCAGTGCAAGACCTCCTTTGGATCATGTAGAAGGTGCATCAGAAGAGATACATTATTGAATTGCATGATAGCTAAACCTATATGAAGCCAGTAAAGCTTCACAGTTCAGGAGATTTAATACTTCCTTTATGATTTTTCTTCCCTCCATTACCTTTCCTTTATAAAATCCATGTAAAATCCATGATTTCCAAGCAAAATTTAGAATATAAAAATTACATGGTATCATGGTTTTAAACATGTAAAAGACAATTCAGATTTCAAAATTTTGAAAACCTCATTAAAGCTTTACATGCGTGTTTACTGCTACACTTTTTTCTGTGCATAAGTACAAGCTGAGATCAGCATACCCTTGACAGGCTATGCTAAGGAAGTAAAGGGATTCAAAACACAGACATTGGAAAAAAGGCAAAATCAGATTCACAATGCATCAGTGCACATGCCCTTCTCAAATGGATAAAAAGTATAAATTGGCAACAAGTTTTCATAAGAAAGATGAGGTCAGCTTGCCCTTGTGTGATATTGAAAGCTCTCAGTCATGTAAGGCTAAGAATACTCCACTAGGTTGAACTTGCTTGTTGAAAAACTTTTTCCCTTAGGGGATCCAAATGAAGATTTTCCTGGCCTTCACAGAAAGAAGCAATTAATTAGGAGTTTTAGCTCATCTACAGCCAAACTAAAGTTGGTCAAGCAAGCTATCATAGTATTTTTGTGCAAACATAGCAACAGAGGAATAACTCTTGAAGAAAAAAATTACTGAATGCTAGGAAACTGGATGTGTAATTCCAAGACCTAGGTCTTCCCACGATGAATTTTTTTTATCTGCATAACATTTCATAGTTAAAAGATCCCACAACTGCATTTGGCCCGAATAAGGTCAAGTTCTTTTTATGTATATCAATTTTTTCTGTAAATTCCCTAAAGAAACTAAGATTTCATATTCTTAATCTTTCATCATAATTACTATTGAAACGGAGAGAATTAAACTAACCACAACCAAAAAATATTTTAGAAAAAATAACTCCTTATCTACAAAAGACTTGGACTATCTACTAATTTAATCAACTAAAAACATTTTCACTAGTGCAGCCCTTAATCTGTATGCCCATATATTTTGAAGAAAAATGTGGTCAAACTCTTCAGAAATGCTAGAGCACAGGAGAAGGAAGTTCTATGCACAGAAATACCCCAAACAGCTCTAAAAGGACTACCTTATACAGTGAAATTGGAAATAGTTTTGACAGTGTTGCTTTCCAATCTGCTGCTTGGCTGGGCCGTACCAATACAATTATACTGCTCAGTGTAGTGCTATCAGAGATAATCAAGTCGGTGCCCAGATTAGCTCTGCCCCTGTTAAACTGTGCTATGTAGACTGTTTCACATTGAGAACCTTAACTCTATTATGGGAAGCAGTTGGAACCCCAGATTCAAATATTGTCTAGTTCTGGGGAATTTCCAAAACAAATTCTGAAACCAAGTTAGAGTGAGGCAGACTCCATCTGGATTTTCAGTAAAATCTTATTCAACCCATTATTTTCATTGTTTTATATTTTGCTCAAAGCCTGGTATTCCCTGCTAATATTTTTTTTTTTTTTACTTAGATCTCTAGTTTTTTTTAATGAAACAATGATATATTTGACACTGCCACATAACAGTTTGCTGCGCAAATATCGCCGTCTTTAAACATGTTTTGATTGGAGTCAAAAAGTGTGAATTACGAGACTGAAAGTAAGAATTTAGGGAATGCCTAGGGCTATTAAAGTAGCAGTAGATCTCCTGTCCTCTGACAGGTATGCAATTCTGAAAGCACTATTAGGAGTTAAAGGCAGTACTGGATTAAGGTTAGTACTCAGCTCTGCAGCTGTGATTAAATGCACATAGAATTGAGCTGTTGAGTGCATTTATTTTTAATGTAGTCTTTACCTATAGCAGACTTTCACCTTGAACTATGCTTCCTCCAGAAAGTCTGCTGAATGGTTTTCTCATTATAAGCACACAGTCCAAGGGGAAAATACCCATAAGTTCCATCCAGCCACAGTATGCAAATATTAAACAGTAGAAATTTTTAATGTAACCACTTAAAATATTTCAGCCCAACCTCTTCCTATGTCCTACTGGCAGCTCATGAGCAATATAAACCATGGATATCTCAGTGACCCATGATATTTTTTGCCTAACTACTGATGAAAGAAAACTGCGGCTTACAGGTAGGAGAAAAAATAACAATAATAAAAAAGCATTGAAGAAAGGGGTCTGGTGAGGTTATCCATTGCCAGCTGCATTTAGAGCATCTGGGCAGACTATCTTTTACCTTTGCCTACCACAAGATATGAACTGGAAAGCCAGATTTGTTTGTAATGCTTAAATAGAAAGGTTAATGAAAACCAGAGATTACTAGATATCAGCAGCTGAATTTTCTATAATTAAGGACCTTTTTCTTTAGAGATTACTAGTGCATAGTTTGGAATCATACTTCCAGTTAGAAACCCTTGATGAAACCTGTGAATTTCGCCCTTCAGACAAAGACCCAGCTGCAACAAACTTTCTACTTCTTAGTCTCAAATATTTGAGAGAAAAGATTATAACTGTTCATATCTAACATCAACAAAGTGGAAAAAATCTTGAAAAAGATGCATCTCCTTCCTTCCCTCTTTCTCCTGGGTGTCATTTCCGACCCACACTGACAGACCAGCATGTACTTAATCTTAGCAGTAAGAGATGATTCTTCAGCACTGTTTGGAGGCAATCCTTAACCAAGGACAAAGTGTAACACTTTGTAGTTCCTGTCTAGAGTGTACTCTACAAAATCATACTTTTATATTTTGAAGCCTGAACATGAACTGTTACCACAAGAAGCTGTTAATAGTTGCCCTTTTATGTTCTTCTAAATATAATGCAAATCCTTATCCTATTTGGGATTATTTTGGTGATCAGAATCTAGTAACACAGACTGAAAATAAACTTTTGAAGCAGCATCTAATTCTGCAATGTGGTAACATTTAGGTTTAAATTCATTTCTATAATTGGTCTTTATATGGAACAACTGTTTTGGACAGCTGGTGCGGTACCAGCTGAGGCCTCTGTTAGTACGACCATTTACATTTTATACACCACCACGACTTTCTTATTACTAACAATAGCACCTCTCATCCTCTTGCAGCTCTTGTTCTACAAGATGCTGGCCAACCAAAACATGAGGAAAATCACACAGATCTGCCAAGATGGTCTCTACATAGCAGCTAAAAACTTTGGGATGCTTAGGAAACTGCTCTTGAAACAGAAGAGAAACACTGCATGTTAAAAACCATCATGTTCAGAGATCAAAACTATTGACTGATGCCTATTAAAAGGCAGAGGAATACCTGCTCCAAAGTTTATTTGTAGTCACTTGCGTTAGCCACTACTGTCTACATATTTCAGAAGCTGGATATGAATTAGTGTCAAAGGCCAATACTGTCTGACCAGGTTCCTTTAGATTTTCCACACATGGATGGTGTAATGTTTAATATCAAATTTACTTCTGTAAAGATTATGTTACATGGGATTTCTGATTTAGCAGTGTGATACAAAAAATATTGCATAATACAATACAAATGTAAGTTAGCAAATAGCAAAATGCATATATAGCAATTGCAAACACAGTTCAATCACAATACCTATGTGATTCCCATTACCTTTCTCTACAATATGCTCACCATCATGATGCTGGATATCCCCAGTCACCAGGAAAACATACATTGAAGCCAGCTCAAGCCCATTGCTCTCTGCAATTCTTTTGTTGTTCAAGTTTTATACTGTGTTGGGCTGAGCCATGTATTCACTCCCCCCATGCTGGTCTGTCTAACTCAGGGAGACATTCATGCTCTTCTAATGAACTCAGGGAGAAACATTTACACCACCAGTAGATCCACTGAACTGTTGATTGCTGTTTACCTAAAACAACAGCCACTTTCTGGTCCCCTTGGAGTTACATCAGCTTCTTCCCAACAGCTGTGGTCAGTCAAACCCTGCATTATTCCCTGAGCTTCATGGGTACATCTCCTTACTCACCTCCTCTGAGCCTTCTTCCATTGGGCTTTATGGGTCAATCACAATTAGTCTTAATTTGTAGACTTAAAAAAAATCATCAGGGACAGTAAATTCAAATACAACTGAAAAACATGGAACAGAAAGTGCTAAAGTCAGTGAATATGCAAAAAAATAATAGTATCAATATAAAGATGATAAAGCTGGAATTTAGCAATGCTCTGAGGCGCTGTACAGGTGCAACCTGTTCTAGGAGGTGGAATGCCTCCTTCCTAGGCATGCTATTCATAACCTGTGTCACTGCCTGGCATTACAGCTGGTGAAACTATCAAGTATCTGTATAAACCTCACTGAGTAACTGTCTCACTGTCATGAATAGACATTATTTTCAAAACATGCCTCTGTGGTAGGAAGATATTAGTCCCCTTTCACAGACGGGAAATTAAAGTCTGAGACAGACTGTTTTATCCAAGGTCAGTCACGGTATCTGCTGTCCGAGCTGGGAAATGAACAGAGATCTCCACTGTCCTACACCAGTACTCTGCCAACATCCCATCTAATGCTATCATTAAGTTTATATTGAATATGACCTTAATTTAGACTTGATATCAGCTTAAAATAAGCTGCTGCTTTCAAGCCTCCTTGCAGGCTCATAAGGAATTAATACGGTTGAAGATAAAACTTTCAGTAAGTGTGAGTAGTTATAATTAAAGCCCACAACAGTATGATTTTTTTTCCTCCAGACAAGAAGGACATGTCTCTACACAATAATTTTTTCAAATAATTAAAGAGAAAAATAGGTCAATATCAAGGACTAAGTAGTACAGCAATACAAAGTTAATCAAAGTTAATATTTAATTCAGCAGAAGAATAATCCCATTTTGTTGTGTTCCAGACTATACTTTTAAATGAAGTGCTAAAATGGAAATGGAATAGTGTTTCACTTTATTTCTTTTCAATTCTTAACAATTCTAACATGAGTTCTGTAACGTCACATCTTCTTTTGCTGTTAAAGCACATAATACCACAGGGTCCATTATTCCTATAGCACAGTAGAATGTGTTAGATCTAAAATCTGAAATTTATAGTGCCAAATTCATATCATTAAGCCAACTATATGGACCTTTATAATCAAGGTAACAATTACAACGTTTTCAGTTTATATATCCATAATTTTTATTTTACTTGCATGAAGAAAAATCTTCAGAAATAAAAATAGAGAAAACCTCTTACTTTATGCTTTAAGATGGTGATTATCCAGAGAATCATTAACACATGGGAAAAAAATACAGCACCTAATGTCAAGCAGAAAGATGAAACAGCTGGTAAATAGAAATAAATAAATGTCCCATTAGGAAAGCACAATAAACAAATTTAATTCACTATTATATTATTATAATTTTCTTGAATTCCTTCAATGCACTTCCAGCATGTTTTGTTAAACATTTTTTTTTCTCTCTGAGGAACATTATATTTCTATTGTCCTTGGTATCTCTTCAGATTTTGTTACTATAAAATCATTTCAGAAGAGTGTTTCTAGTGAAAAGAACACTCGGTTTGTCACTGTTCTTTGCTTTCTGAATAATGTACTTCATGTTTTTAAAGGTCATAGATGGAACTTTTAATAAACAAACTTTTCTTTAGACAAAATCCCCTTAGGTGTACAAAGTTGTAAACATTTTTGTTTTTCATTTTTGTTTACCAGACAGTCAAAGCATAGACACTGAGATAGAAGCAGAGCTATTCTGCTAATGTTTTTGAGCTGACCATAACCTTTTTAAATCTCAGAAAAATAAACTCTAAAACCTCTCAGTACAATCACTAAGTCAAGGAAATCAAGGAAATTGAACAATAAAAGAAGTGGATACAAGATATTTTTTTCATTGCTGAGTTACAGGGAAAAAGGCAAACCACAGTGTTACCAACAAAGTCCTAATTGCTGTTGTCGCTACACATTACAATGATGCAGCTAATGAAAGTCATAGGCATTTAGTAATTGTTACGCACAGTATCCAAGCAAACCTCCAGTAATGCTAACGGAGCTCAGAGTAGGCTGGGACACCTGTAACAAACGCTATAAACTCCTCTGGACAGCAGCCTACACTTGCATGTTTCTGTGAATTACCACATAAACTTATATTACAAATTTTCGGTAATATAAATAAATATAAAATGCCTCTGCTTTGAGTGATTGCTTTTCCATAAAGAAAACATATCAGTCTTTTGTGTACTTTGAATCTCTGGACCTTTGCTCCTTTACATTCCCAGCACATCACAATGTAATTGCATACGACAGTACGTGTCTGTGCGGTATACTTGAAACCGTTAGACCGCAGTCTAAAAATATCATTGTTAATGTGCTGAAACATTATCTTGTTGAGGTAATTTAGTACTATAACACTTTTCCCTTCACCTTCCCTGTCTCTACGATCTGTGGTGCAGTTCTCAAGCACTGCATTTCCATAGTCCGGTGATCGTCACAAAAGCAGGTATACAAAAAGGTGAATTTCAAGTAAACAGAAACGAAAAATTTACTCAAAGAACTGTTTCATAAAAGCAGTGGCTGTGGTGCAATAGACATTTATGTGATTCAACAAGGAGCTATGCAAGCTAATCAGAAAAAAATAGTGTTTTTATGAACAGTTCATGCACTATGAATGGACGTAAAATTGAAGAATTTGCTCTAACATGTAATAAGAGTTTACTTGCCTATTCTGTTGCTTAAATTCTGATTCCTGAGCTGGTGGATAAATTTGGTTTTAATGCCGTTCTATAGAAGATACCATTTTAACTGTCTGCTATTATTTTCCAAAGCCAAAAGAGACTATCGTCTTAGCAGTGCAGGATTTGGCATACTTAAGACTTTAATGATCTACTCTGAAACAGTATTTGTGAGTTACTGGGTGGGTTTATGTACTGAGAAACAAGAAACTCTGCTGTATCCTTAATTCTGTTGTTGACTGTCTTGGAACAGTATTTAACTTTCTGTAATTTCTTATAAACAATAATGAAAAGAACAGGCTTTGCCTGTCCCTAATTTACAAAACATATATAAGGAATTACAAGCAATTAGCAAAATGAGGTTCTGATTTACAGTGGGAAAAAAACCCAAACCACCCCACAAACAAAACTAAGCAGAAAAACAGAGGGGTATAATTCCAGGATATGTTGATTTGAGTAAGGAGAGACAGATTTTATTTTGTCTTTACACAGATACTAAGCTATTTACCCTCTACTGGCTATACTGAGTATTTTTTCTAAATATTCCTAGCCTCATCAGTAAGATCACAAGTTGCTCGTATTTTAGGAGGCATATTATCCTCTAGTGAATCAGCTGCAGCTTTCATTGGAGTATGGGCAAGTTCTTCTCTACAAATGGAATTTCAACATGGTAACTTACAGACAACAGGTATAGAAGACTGGGTACTCAGAAAAGGAGCAAGTCACCTACAGCTGCCTATATGCTGGAACCATGCAGTTTGGTAGTTTTGTTTTTGCACTTACATGCATATAATTTGCCCTTCCTTTGCTGATGTTATGAGAAAAGCCTCACAGGCTTGTAGGAAAAGTAAGAGAAAGCCAACAGAGTTTCATAATGTGCTGCTGATAAGAATGTTTGAACTATTACAGTCTATTTGCAAATGTCCTTGGAGCTTTAACTTGAGCTTCTCTGGAGGAAAGAAAAGTCCTAATAAATCATTCTTCTAATAGTAGTGATAGCAAATAGAACTGGTATCAGTCAGCTGTTGTATATCAGGAAAAATTGCCTCCTGTTTATTTTGAAACGACACAGTCAAACCACATCTGCACTGTCTCGTTTCACACATTTTCTGCCGAAAGGGTTTCTCCTGCTTGTTACTTACTAAGGGAATAATAATTTTAAAAAAAAGTCAGTGGAAAATGGGCACTAGAAGCCTTGCTGAAATAACATGTGGAGAATCATAGTCTCTCTACCTATGACAACACTAAGTTGTTTGAGACAGTAAGTGAAAAACACACCATAGTCCCACTTCAACAGTGATGCTTGATGCATTTCTCTTTACCTAGTAATGACAGGAACATATTACAGTCTACTAACTGAAAAATGGCCCAGGCTTTCTTGTTTACTGATGAAATTTTTTTGGAGGCGTAAAAAAAATCTCTGTATTGTGGCAAGACAGATTGTTTTGAGTTAGGCTGAGTGAGGCTTGGATGGAACAAAGTAGGGAAAAGCCAGCTTGAATAGTGAAAGTTACAGAGAACCCTGAACTAGGAATCATAAGGGAAGAGAATGCTGAAGATAGGGTTACTGTCTTGCTTTGTTTTCTGGTTATCACTAGATGTTTCAAGTCAAAATCCAGGAAGGAAACGTGTCTAACACAAGAAAAAGTGGGCCTTTTTCACAATACTTTCTGCAAAGACTATAAACAATATTTGTAACACGTGACGTCAAGATTGGAGGCAGCCTGGGCTGCAGTGATCATGCACTGGTGGAGTTCAGTCTTGAGGGTTATGGGGCAGGTGAAGAATAAAGTCAGAACCCTGAGTTTTAGGAAAGTAAACTTCCAGCTCTTCAGGGAGTTAGTCAATAGGGCCCCCTGGGAAACTGCCCTCAGGGACAAGGGAGCAGAACAGCTGGCAGATCTTTAAGGACGCTTTCCAGAGAGCACAAGAGCTCTCGATCCCCAGGTGTAAAAAAGCAGGAAAGAAAGGCAAGACACTGACATGACTGAGTCAAGACCTGCTGGTCAAACTAAAGAGCAAGAAGGAAATCCACAGGCAGTGGAAGCAAGGACAGGTATCCTGGGAAGACTACAGGGATGCTGCCAGGTTGTGTAGAGATGGGGTCAAGAAGGCCAAGGCTGGGACTGAATTTGTCAAGGGATACAAAAAATAATACGAAAAGGGCTTCTACAGGTATGTCACCCAGAAAAGAAAGGTCAAAGAAAGCGTACCCTCCCAAGGAACAAGACTGGCAGACTGGTAAAAATGAATGAGGAGAAGGCTGAGGTAGTCGATGACTTCTTTATATCAGTCTTCATTGGCAGTGTCTCTTTCCCACAACTCTTGAGGGGATGGAGTGCAAGGCTTGGTCTGGGGAGCAAAGTCCCTCCCACTATAAGAGAAGGTCAGATTCAAAACCGCCTGAGGCACCTGAACATACAAAAGTCTATGGGACCTGAGGAGATGTGTCCTGAGGGAATTGGCTGATGTAGTTGCCAAGCCACACTCCATGGTATTTGATAAGTCCTGGCAGTCAGGTGAAGACCCTGGAGACTGGGAAAAAGGAAACATTGCACCCATTTTTAAAAGAGATAGCAAGGAGGACCCTGGGAACTACCAACCTGTGAGCCTCACCCCTGTGCCTGGGAACATCATGGAACAGATCCTCCTAGAAGCTATGCTGAGGCACATGGAGGACAGGGAGGTGATTTGAGACAACCAACAAAACTTCACCAAGGGCAAGTCCTGCCTGACCAACCTAGTGGCCTTCTAGGATAGAGTGACCACATCAGTGGACAAGGGAAGAGTTACAGATGTCGTCTATCTGGACTTCTGTAAAGCCTTTGACACGGCACCCCACTTCTCTCTGTTGGAGAGATATGGACTCGATGGGTGGACTGTTGAGTGGATGAGGAAGTGGTTGGATGGTTGCATCCAGAGGATAGTGTCAAGGGCTCAATGTCCAGATGGAGATCGGTGAGGAGTGGTGTCCCTCAGGGGTCTGTACTGGGACCAGAACTCTTTAATATCTTCATTAATGACATAGGCAGTGGGATCAAGCGCACCCTCAGCAAGTTTGCAGATGACACCAAGCTGAGTGGTGTGGCTGACATGCCTGAGGGATGGGACGCCAGCCAGAGGGATGTGGACAAGATTGAGGAATAGGCCTGTGTGAACCTCATGAGGTTCACCAAGGCCCAGTAAAGGGTCCTGCACCTGGGTTGGGGCAACCCCCGGTACCAATACAGTCTGGGGGATGAAGGGATGGAGAGCAGCCCTGCCGAGAAGGACTTGGGGGTCCTGGTGGATGAAAAGCTGGACATGAGCAGGCAATGTGCACTTGCAGCCCGGAAGGTTAACCGTATCCGACGATGCATCCAAAGAAGTGTGGCCAGTAGGTCGAGGGAGGTCATTCTGCCCCTCTACTGTGCTCTGGTGAGACCCTGCCTGGAGTCCTGCATCCAGCTCTGGGGCCCTCAGCACAGGAAAGACATGGACCTGTTGGAGTGGGTCCAGAGGAGGAACACAAAAATGATCAAAGGGATGGAACATCTCTCCTGTGAGGACAGGCTGAGAGAGTTTGGGTTATTTAGCCTGGAGAAGAAAAGGGGAGACCTTATTGCAGCTTTCCAGTACTTAAAGAGGGCCTGTAAGAAAGACAGGGACAGACTTTTTAACAGGGCCTGTTGTGATAGGACAAGGGGTAATTGTTTCAAACTAAAAGAGGTTAGATTCAGATTTGATATGAAGAAGAAATTTTTAACAATGAGGGTGGTGAACCACTGGCACAGTTTTCCCAGAGAGGTGGTAGAGGCCCCATCCCTGGAAACATTCAAAGTTTCTTGGGGCTCTGAGCAACCTGATCTAGTTGAAGATATCCCTGGTCATTGCAGGGGGTTGGACTAGATGTCCTTTAAAGGTCCCTTCCAACCCAAAAATTCTACGATTCTCTGATCATTCTTGTTGGGTTGATGCAGTAAAAATGAAGAATCTTAATTCCACTATAGATTTTCCAACAAAACAGGTGCATTAACAATAGGATAGAGGAGTCAGACTGTTTTTTTGTTGTTTGAGCATGTAGAGAAGACCTGTCTTAAATAAAAGCAATAGATTTATCAAATGAAATATAAAGGAGCTTGAAAAGAAGAGAAATCTTCTAGGCTTCTATTAAGTCTACAAAAAAAATTATCAGCTGCATCACTAACACAATAGTTCCTGCTCAGAACAGAACTCTGGGACAGAGTCAAATCCTTCCTTGTGTGGAGACACAGAAGAAAAGAAACATACTTTGTTATTGAAAAATCACATAACTATGCCTATATTTTTGGCCAGTGACATGCAACAATCTTGCTCACAGATTTATATCCAGTGGGAAGAAAGAGAAGTTAGTTCATTTGTTCTTTGCATGGAGACTAACTAAAGTATATGGCTTTTTTCCCTCCCATTGCAGGAGTAATCTGGTTTTAGTTTACACACTTCATGGCAAAGTCTTGTTTATCTCAGTATATTTTTCTTCAGAGGAAAGGCTAAAATGAGAAAAATAAATTGTAAACCAAGAGGACAAAAAAATAGTGAATTTGCCTCATGTATCCTCTTGGTACAATTTAACCATCGTCTGATGAAAACTAACTGGATGTGTAGACATAAAAGCTAAAGATTAATGATAAGTATGAAACTGCATAAACAGATTCTGAGGTACCTTCTGCCTCCCTTAGGTCCTTATCACTATAAGCAGTATTACAGATTTCAAAAGAAAGGTATGGAGCACAGGTTACTAGCTGTGACAAAATTCAGCCTTAAAAAAAGAGAAAGGAAAATTAAGGTTTTGAAATGTGAGAATTCTGCTGGACAGAAAGTACACTCAAATGGAATGGATTTCATCTATGCACATTCACAAAGTATGTAAATCTATACATCTATATAAAATTAAGTACAAAATATATGATCATATTTCAGAAAACTGAAAATAAAGTCCACTCAGAAAATCATCTAAGAAGAATCAAGTGCTGTGGAAACAGAATGGGAGCAGAAGCAAGACTGAACCCTGAGTGTACAAAAGATGCAAATAAGACAGTTACATTGCCTTTAATAACAATAAGCTGTAACAGCAAGGAACACGGAGAACCTTGTAGGCTTTGTCATCTGAACTTTGAGATGCCAAGGGTATTTTTAAGGTCCTTAGTGTGGATGCATACTCCAGCTGCACCCTGAATCCAAGACATGATGCGGTTGTATCAAGACATGTTTCAGTCCTAAGTCATCCCCCCATCTCCAGTGCCTAGGCTCAGTGCTCTGTGGCACCAGAACTTGAGGACATAGAGGAGTTTGTACTTGCTGCTCAGTGTAGCTACTGAAGCTATCATCATGTTCTTATTTCTAATCCGTCCAATGTGTGGCAGAACCAAGGCAATTTGTGTGCCAGACTCTCTGTAACTGCAGGCCTGAGTGTTATATATGGATGATAAACTTTTGTAAGTAGTAAAAGAACTATGTGTGTGAAACCAGTCTCTGCCAGCAGTGCTGCAAATAATGCAACCTGTCAGCTATAGAAATGTTTCTATTACCAGTTAAAATATACTGCCAGCCGTCAGGGTGGAGAACATCCAATTAAAACAAGCAAGAATGTACAAGAAAGTACATTATTTCATTTTAGTAAATTACCCTTTCTTTAAAAATGAACTTAAAAATGAACAGGAACACATTGCCCGGCAAGGTGGTAGATATCCCATCCCTGGAAACATTCAAGGTCAGGTTGAATGAGGCTCTGAGCAACCTGATCTCATTGATGATATCCCTGCTCACTGCAGGGCGGTTGGACTAGATGACCTTTAAAGGTCCCTTCCAACCCAAAAATTCTGTGATTCTGTGATTCTAACTTAATATTCTGATCAGAATAAAGATGAACATGTATTATTTAGTATACAATAGACACAGCCTAGTGCCACATAAATATGGGGAGGGGAGAAAGCAGAGGGATCTGGACAGGCTGGATTGATGGGCTGAGGTCAACTGTATGAGGTTTAATAAGGCCAAGTGCCGGATCCTGCACTTGGGTCACAACGCTACAGGCTTGGGGAGGGGTGGCTGGAGAGCTGCCTGGCAGAAAAGGACCTGGGGGTGCTGGTTGACAGCCGGCTGAACATGAGCCGGCAGTGTGCCCAAGTGGCCAAGAAGGCCAACAGCATCCTGGCCTGTATCAGGAATAGTGTGGCCAGCAGGAGTAGGGAAGTGATTGTGCCCCTGTACTCGGCACTGGTGAGGCTGCACCTCAAATACTGTGTTCACTTTTGGGCCCCTCACTAGAAGGGCATTGAGTTGCTGGAGCGTGTCCAGAGAAGGGCAATGAAGCTGTTGAGGGGGCTGGAGCACAAGTCTTCTGAGGACCGGCTGAGGGAACTGGGTTTGTTCAGTCTGGAGAAGAGGAGGCTGAGGGGAGACTTTATCACTCTCTACAACTACCTGAGAGGGGATTGTGGCGATGTGGGTGTTGGTCTCTTCTCCCAAGTAACAAGCTATAGGACAAGAGGAAATGGCCTCAAGTTGCACCAAGGGAGGTTTAGATTGGATATTAGGAAAAATTTCTTTACTGAGAGAGTGGTCAAACATTGGAATAGACTGCCCAGGGAAGTGGTGGAGTCACCATCACTGGAAGTATACAAAAAACATGTGGACGTGGCACTTCAGGACATGGTTTAGTGGGCATGGTGGTGTTGGGTTGATGGTTGGACTTGATGATCTTAAAGGTCTTTTCCAACCTTAATGATTCTCTGATTCTGTAATTAGATCTCCAACTTATCTATTAGCGATCTTGGATTTTTTCATACAAAATGTATTGCAGTGTTTCTACGTTTCTGAATTCTAAGTAACAGAATGGTGTAATGTTGAATGAATATGCAAACTATGCAGAATGCATATACAGCATTCATTTGCTAAAGCTTCTTTTGCTCTAAGATCCTCTTTGTGCCATTCCCATCTGTTCCCAGTGAATGAAGCCAGGGCAGAAAAAGCCCAATAAGAGGTAGATTTGCTCTATGTCAATGGTGAAAATGTCTGCTAGCAGAAGTGCAGCCAAGAAATCAGGAATAAACCAAGCCAAATATACAAATCTGATTGAATAATTTTATTTGAATTTAGGTATTACAGGACTAAATTGCAAGGCTATGATAAAGAGGTAAACTGAGAAAGAGAGTTTTAATTTAATTTAATGAGCTCACAAAGGCACATTCTCCAACATTCTAAGTTTGCAAACATACTGCTCAGACCAGGTTTCTTGAATTCATGGAAAATAATCATAAGGCTAAAGCCAAGCACTGACAGAACTTGCCATGAGTTTGGGCCTTGATTAATGCAGTTAACAACTGTGATAAAACACAGAATGTGACATGGAAAACTAGGGACTAACTTGACCCTATAAAGGTAGGATGCAATTTATATGAACAGTGATCAAGCTTCTGCTCCCCATGATTACTGGCTGAGCACCTGTTAGGACTTGGCTCACCTACGAACTTTTTGTGCTGTACAGACTCTGAATAAATGAATAAAAAACTCACTGTAACTAGAGGATTAAGTAAAAACTAATTCAAAGACACCAGAAATACTAGCCATAAAATGAAATATTAGTTTTTGAGAGAAAGGATGGATGGATGGATGGATGGATGGATGGATGGATGGATGATGGATGGCTCTGAGTCAAAATAAAATGAGCTAGAGGGCAAATCAAGGTGTTCATAACCTCTCAGAACAACGTTCTGATACATCTATTTGTCTGAATCACCCTGCAGGTCTTGGATTGTTTTTCAGTCACTCTTGTTATCCTGCTGTTTTTTCCCATCACTTTTTAAAATAATCTATTTTCTGGGGGGTTGGGTTTTCTTTTGGGTTTGGACTTTGTTTTCCTTCTCTCTCTCACCCCATTAATTTCCAAATCAATGGATTTTATTCAATGTTCTTATTTTTCAACCAAAAGGGCATCCCCAGACTGGTAAATTGAACATTGAGCTACAGGTTCAAACAGTTTACCTACTCATTTTCAAAAATACTACTCTAACCACTAAGAAATGGATTTGTATTCTTATTACACATTTCTATGATCTAAATAAAAAAGAAAAACAAAACTGGCAGAGAAGGTTCTATGAAGATCTTTAAATTTAATAGAGAATTAAATGCATCTGTGTCTCACTGTGATTTTCACTCCAACTGATTACAGTGTTTTGAGAAAGCAATCAACTGTTCAGCAGTCATCATATCTTGAAATTTTCAATTCATTAATACAGTCATGATCTGCTTCAGAAACACCTGCATTGTTTCAGAATACATAAAATACATCTATAAGATGATATATATGAATACATATTTTCAAGGCAAATTTAATATCATACCTGATATATAAATCTGACATTTATGGAAATTGCTTCTTTTCTCTTGGCATAAGCAAAAAAAAACCCAAACTGGTTTGCTTCTTGAACTAGTATTTCTCATTTAACTTAAGCAATTTAACACAAAGAACTAAAATACCACTTTGATGGCTTTAGATGATCATGAAAGAACAGGCCCCACTATCCAGCTTTTCTAACACTATTTTCTTCTCCCCAGCCCCCTTTCCCCAGGAACAGTGCATGTTTTCAAGAAATGTAACACAGACGTGAGACAGTATCTTCTATGTTTTGGAGAGAACTATTAGAGATATGACGGGATCCTGAAGCTAGGGAGCCTGTAATGGCTACACAAGCGTTTTCAGAGAAAAACTCAGGCTTTAGAGAACGAACACCTGCATAAAACCACCATACAAGGAAACAAAAAAGATTAAGGAAAGTGAAAGGGGAAGTTTTGTAGAATTTAATCTGCCCTGGAATATTTACTGAGTGGAAAGAGGTCTGGAACATCATTACTGTAGGACAAATAGGCCAATGTTCCCAACTACTAGGTACTAGAAATGCTGATTACTCCATTGATGTTAACTTCCACTATTTCTCTAAAAATGGCGCTTTGATCCAGAACATTTAATAGCCAGCATGATTCAGACCTTTGTCAATAGGGTTCACATTTCTCAATGCTTCACTGAATAGGAACTTGGCTGACCTCTGTTTCAGCTGATTAGAGAACCAAGTTCCCAATTTATTTTTGTATATTCAGCCAAATTAACATACCGTGTTGAATATGGCCTGCGATTTTTTAAAATTAAGGTGTATGCTAGGCCTGGTGTGGAATGGGGAATGAAGCAGAGAAGCCATAATATGTGGGATGAATCTTAGCCTCATTGAATCTAGGGGAAAATTTGCTGCTGATTTAAACAAAGCCATAATTCCACTGGTAGATTTTCTTCCCAATTCTGTTTTTGATTTGCTAAATAACCTCGGGCAAATAATTTCACCTCTTTATTGCTTGTCCTCTCTGGCTTTGATCCTCTTCAGTCAATTGTGATAGTCCCTGTGCCAAACTGTTGACAGTCTCTTACTACTAGTTACAGAGTTCCTAAGCACAATGGCACTCTTATCTCAGTCTTTAGTTACCATCATCCTACAAAAATGACAACATAAAAGCAGACTGTGTTGGGAAATCCATGAGCACTCCGTATTTTCACTGGGGCCAGTTGCAGATTTGCTGGGGATAGTCATGAGTACTTACACATGAACCCTGTCTGAAGAGAATCTTTTGATAGCTACAGACAACAGCAAACACCTAATGCAGAAAGCTGCAGTTCTCTGAGACGCATGGCATTGAAAACAGTGTATTGGTACAGAGTACCTATAAACCAGACAAGGTGAGAGAATTTAGAATAAGATCTCTCACTAAATTCTTTCCCTTGCACTTATAGCACAGATTACAGATGATATGTCTGTGTCACAAAGCCTACTGCATGTCAACACTTACTCAGAGCAGGGCAATTTAGGGTGACAAGTACTACCTGAAATATGTCCTTTAACTTTTCTTAATTGTCAAACTTTAAGAGTTATCTTAAATTTAATTTTGTTGCATTTAAGGTCCAGTTTTACGATGATATAATTTATTTTGGACATTACCGGTGACATTGTTCTGCCTGTCAATGGAAACATGAAAGAATATCATTATAATGAATATCCATGGACTCACATAAATCACTCAAAATACTTCAGATATGTATGGAGATTTTCCATTGACCCTGTAATGACTTTAATAAAACTGTTTCAACATGAGCTGTGTCAGCAACAGAGACATGAAATGATGGTATTTCAGCAAGATCACCTCAGCTTTTAAATGTTTTGGAAAAACACTCTTAATTTTCTTTTAGTAGTGTATCATCCTTCCCAAATTGCAGTCTTACGGTACAGCAGAGACACCATATGTCAGGAACACATGGGATTTCCTTTTTATGTTGCTTCATAACATCAGGGAGCTGTAGTTATTACTTGGATCAAATCAAAGATATTAGGAGTATGTCTACTCATCAAAATGAAGATGTGAAATCACTGTAGCTTTAATTTAGCCATAGGAATGAAAGTGAATAACTGACAGCCTGGAGGACTTGTCATTTCAATCATGTCATTGCTACTCCTTCTAGACTTACTAAAACTACTCTTGTTTAATTTTGTGGGGTGAATAAAACCTTAGAGGACTGACTTTGAACAGTGAGAGGCACTGCAGTTTTACATCAGTCCTAACATTGGTGTAATTCCAGTAATCAGAGAAGAATGCCATGAATTAGGGTGAAGTTCATCATCTACCACAGAAGGGAATCAGACTCTTCATATCCTTTGGTAAGCAAGACCTTGGGAAAAAAAAAAAACACTCACCCAGTTTCAGTTATAGTAAGGTAATTTTTCTCCCTCCTCTTTCCACATTTTTAATTATAGTCTGACCTGCTTCAAAGTGAACTGCCCTTTGCTTACCAGAAGAGACTGCCAAAGACTCAGGCTAGCCATGACATAGAAACTTTTATAAGAACTGAACTACTATGGGATTTGGAGGTGGAAGGGAAAAAGACTGTTGAGAGGAAAAGGATGTCTTCAGGAAACTTTTGGGATTTGTGTGTAAAGGACTAACCCTTGTCAAGTTTGGTAAAGAAAAGCACACAGGTTTGCTTTAGGAAAAGTGAAAATAAGCTAAAAAATAACAGATAAATTTTTCTATGCTTTATGTGGGAATGATTATTGTAAGGACAGAACACAGCTCATTGAAAGTAAGAAGTCATACTTCAGATCAAAAGTAAACATGGCTGTTTTACTCCAAACTATCCCTCATGTAATTGCTAGAAGTTTCAGATATTTCAGTTTCATCTACAATCAGCAACATCCTCATTTCTCATTCTCAGACCATGCTCCTGAAGTCGTGAGATTAAAAGGTGTATGGAGAAAACTTGTCCTTGAAAAGAGTGAAAGATTTAAACTGAATATGTTTCTGGATGCAAGAAAGAGACAATGAAGTGCCAACAATGACATTTTAGTCAGTTTTTTTTTTAACTTTCTGTTGTGGACCCTCTGCATGGTGCATACTGGTAAGCAAAATAAATTATGAAGGTGTGAAAGAAGGAATTCCCAATCTTCCTTTTCTAAGGCAACCACATTTTCAAAGCCAAAACCTAGAAAGACATGCCTTGAGATGATAGCAAAATTAGTGAAATAGCAAAATGGTCACATTCTAGTGAAACAGAGAGGTACAACCTGTGGTTTCCACAGGTTGGAAGGAGAAAAAGAGAGTGCCTTCCTTCTCTAAATCAAACTTCCTATCCTGTTTCCAAACCCAAACTAAACAACTCCCTAACAACAGGTTAATAAAAAGGAGAATAAAGGGAAAAATATTTATCAATTTTTCCTATTTCTATGGACCAACTCTCTTAATTCTGTGTCCTTAAAAGGTCTCTCTCCTCTTGCAAGCTCTACTGTATTTTCAGTTCTTTTTCTTTTTCCTTTCTCTATTTCTCATCAGTTCAAAATTTTCCACATCCAATTTTCTAAGTTAAAGTTTTCCTCAACATGCCCACTACTGTCCTTCATTTTCTATTTCATATGTACATCTTACATCTTACTCTATCAACATGCAATGGCAGAGCCTTTCATCCTTCTTTGTGAAGGATGTGACCTATTCTTTTGCTCATTCACACATTTCTCCTCCATCATGGGTGCTTCTCACCTAGCAAAAACATGCATGTGTTTCACTTGCTTGCCCCTCCAAACAAAAGCCACTAGTATGGACGTTGGAGACTACTAATTTTTTGTTCAGTAACTTTTCTATTCAATGCTTTGCATTTTCCTGGATATCCAGAAAAAAAACCTCAGCAGATGATTCAGTAAAGACAAACAAATTTCCTCCTTTTTTAATTCAGCAATCAGTGTCTCTACATTCTCTTTGTCATGGTCATTGAAAAAACCACAAATGCTTCATACTCACCAAATGTAGAAGGAGTGTAACACTAGCCAATAATATTAATTTAAAGCTGATTAAATAATAAGAAAATTTTATTTTTCATTTCAGTTCCCTGAACCAAAATGAAATGAGAAAGTTACATATATATACATCAATACTGTAGGCTCTTTTTCATATTTGCTTCTAGAAGAATAAAAAAAACCAAACCCACATAACATGAGTTATCCAAGTTAACATAATATAAACGGCATTCTCTTATGGAAACACACTAACTGCTAGATCTTAATGAAGTTCCTTTATTGCTTGATTAGTATTCATGGCAGGACAATCCAAATATTATTAAATTCATTGCCTATGACACCTTTATTGAACAATAAACTCTGAAATACCGTATGATCCTTGGTTTGTGTGTGTTTTTAAGTGAAATTTATACTATTGATTTCACTGTTACTATCCCAGTATACAGAGGTTTCAGAATGTTCTGAGAAGTGGACCTAAAAAATACAAGCCTAACCACTGAAGTCTGTAGACATGTAAAGCATCAGAAGATTCAACCTTTCATATTTTTTTCTTGTTTCTTCTTCTCTTTTTCTCTTCTCTTCTCCTTTCCTTTCTTTTATCTTTTCTTTTCTTTGTTTTTTTTTTCATAATACTGTACATCTTTCTAACATAAAGCATGACATGAAGCTTTTCAATTATGAGGAGCCTAAATAAATTTTCTTCTTCTTCTCTCCAGCAAATTGCTTGCAACCTTTCTGTAAATACAATAGCACAGAAATATAGTGAGGTTAAACCCTCTCCACTGGAAATTTTTTTTTCAGGAGATAGATGAGATGGCAGGTACAAGAACTTGTAGCAAAGATTTGACAATGAACAAACTGGCCTTGCTACAAAAAATAATGAAAGCATTTTCTGCTTTACCGTGCTGAACTCATTATCCAGAGGAGCTACAGAATTAGCGGTAAGCAGCTCTGCTTTCATTCATCAACTCTGTCTTCTAGGAGAGTTGATAAATGAAAGCATAAACCACTAGCTCTTTAGGTGAATTCATACTTATTGCTCAGCTAAGCCAATTGTGTGGAATTTTGTGGGTAAAGAGACCAAACAAGGGTTTGACATGAGGGAGAGAGACACTAAAGAAATGCACACTTATTAAAGCACAATACTTCAGTAGTAACCCTTCAACAGAAGTTGTTTACAGAATCAAATAGCTTCAGTGTGCACCCTTCTTTAAATCGACTGTTTAAGAAGTCTGAACTAGGTAGGCTACAACAAGGTAACAGCCAGGCACAAATCTCTCTCCTGTACTCTGTGACCAGTCTCAGACACTCAAAAATGTAACCCTTGCAATTAAAGTATCATGAACAAGCCACAGATTATTCACATATCTACCACTCTTCAAGACGATACTGCAGTGTAATTAAAAATGTAAAGTTTTTGAAAGACTAAAAAGATGACAAAATGAAAAGATTTTGAAGTATCCCAATGTTTAATCAATACCAAACAGTAGAGAAAAGAGGGTGTATGCAATCCAATGTGTAAACAGGACATGAGTAAACAAAGATTTCTAAGTTCTGTCATTTTCTCCTGCCTTGTTTTTGCAGCTAGTGATAACAAGAGGTGAAACTGTCTGCCCACATGACTCTGCTGACCTGTCTAACATTTTTTTCCTCAGAAATACTGCTTATGATGTTCTCTAATAATGCAATGTCATAGATTAAGCATTGCAAGGTAGTATCAGTGTAAATCCGAGATGGAAGTGCCTGCTGCAATAATATCTACAACCACACATACTAGAAGCTACACAGCAGAAGACATACAATGTGTCTTAACAGCTCTGGAGATGCAAGAGGAATTATACTAAAATCTATGTACTACAGGAAAAGTGAAAGAGGGCATCTAAGAAAAAACACATGTAGAGCTATTGCCAAGAAATATTATAAAGGTGGTGATAATAGTTAAAAAAAAACAAAAACAAGTCAAACGATTAAAGAATTTGAGATAATGAAAGAAAGTTACTGTAAAAGAAGACATACATGTGACTACTGTAGTGAATCACTGTGTTCTAGCAACCCATAAAGGTATTTTTAAAAATAATTGGCAAGTGTTGAATCAATGTTAACAATTTTGTGGTAATATCCACAGTATCTTAATACTTATCACCTGTTTAACAGTCGATGATTATCACTTTAAAGTTCTGAAACTGCTTGAGTATCCATATCTTAATCCATATCCAGCAAAAGTGGAAAGATGTTTGCAGCTTTGTCTGCATTCTTTACCATCCAAGGCTGATTTACAATTCAAGTCCTTCAATATAGGCTTGCAATTCTGCTTGTCATTACATTTCTTAGTTACATTCTACCTGCAAACCTACCCAGGTGCATCTTTGTTTAGCTGATTCTGAGAATGCCTAAATTGTCAGAGCCAAGAGTACTTCTGACCTTTTCAACAAGCTAAGTCAAAGGAAGTAGCCTTGTGTCGGGGAACAGAAGGAATAGCCTCTGCAAGGGAAGATGAGCCAGAGTCTGAGAATCACAACAAAGTGAACAAGGGCTGTTTCCTCATTGACAAAGTGTGCATTCCCACAGTACCTCAGTAAGTAGAGTGGAGCTGGTCCAGTGATGATGACCAGGGTTGGCCACAGTCCAGTGATCAGCAGGCAAGCCTGTAACAGGTCCAAGGTTAAGCCAGGAAGTCAAGCAGAGGGGTCAAAGTCAGGATGAACAAATTACAGGTCCAGGCACAGGCACACCTACAACATAGCTCAGACAAGGAGCAAGGGTCTGAGCATAAAAAGAGCTCATGAACAAGGTGGGTGAGGCCCCCAATAAGGCTTCTCAAAGCTCTGTCTCACATAGCTCTGATCTAAGGTTACACAACTGCACGGATCAAAGTTGGCTTTGAGCACAGGCAGTTAAACCATAAGGGTGGGGGGAAAGATGTTGCAGAACCTCTGCACCTCACTTAGGGCCATGGCACCCTGTGTGCATGGACTAAAAGAAAAGCACAGGGTGTTGTGACCAAGTCCCTGATCTGGACAACACGTTAAACATTGGAACAGGCTGCCCAGGGAAGTGGTGGAGTCACCATCACTGGAAGTATTCGAAAAACATGTGGATGTGGCACTTCAGGACATGGTTCCGTGGGCATGGTGGTGTTGGGTTGGTGGTTGGACTTGATGGTCTTAAAGGTCTTTTCCAACCTTAATGGTTCTGTGATTCTGTGAACATCAACAAGGGGATCATGGAGTATGGAGTATACTATAATATACCACTCTGTCTAGGTCCAGCCAAAAGTAATCATTCAGATACAATATTCTTTAGATTTCTGGTAAGGCATTTTCCTGAGTGACATGACATGCCATTTAAAACACTGCACTATGTAATACCAATAAAGGACTTAACAAAGTTAAAAATTAAATGGACAAAACACACTTACTGAGAAGAATATTTCCATCTCTAACTCAAAGGATGCCTAGGCTTTCTTGGATGATGATGATCAATGGTGATGAGGAGAAGTAATCCTAGGCCAAAAAAGCTCTCCTCTTGGATTGCTGGACCCATTTACATGAAATGCATTATAAAGCAGCCAAATGCAAAACTGAAACAAGAAAGGCATCCTACCTCTGTTAATAAACAGCTCTGCTGTGGAAAGAAGGAGATCAGAAAATTATTTAGGGAGTCGCAGCAGACAAGCATTCTAACATGAGTTCCCAGTGCAATAATGACTCAAAAAGGCTAATATGATCCTTTAATGTATGAGGCCTAGGGTAACGAACATGAGTTGGGCAATGACTATATATCTCTATATAGCACTGGTGAGAACAGTATAATTGGAATACTCTGTGCAGTTCTGATGTCCACACTTCAAAGGGTGTTAGAAATTGGCAAAGTGTTGCAATAACCACAAAAAGATATCAATGGAATAGGTCTTAAGAGAAAAAAAATTTCAAAGTGTTAGTTTGCAAGCTCTGTCTGTAAGCTAAAACCTGGTTTGCTTATTAAAAAATCAATTACTATTGACAGGGATAATTCTTGCGTTCTTAAATTAGTAGGGAAATGTGTATCAGGAGCCTAGAAGTTATAAGCTGAATCATGAATGTAATAGCCCAATATTAATTTTATATAGTAAGAGTGATAAAAATCATGGATAAACAGCCAGTGGGGTGGTGTGCTTTCATCTCTTGGACTGAGTTTTCAAATCAAAATTGAATGGTTTCCTTGCAGAGACATAGAGATGAGCAGAAGTTGCACTTCAGTCAACAAAAGCTCAGTGTTTAACAGTGCCTTCAGGAAGTCCAACAAAGGGAGCTGATGGTTCCAGCCAGCCATAAATTCTCTAAATCTCAGACTAGCCAAGGATGTTGTCTGGCTGCAGCTGAGACAGATTAAGATGTTAGCACTTCTCACTGTACTTTGGGCTATCAATGACTGCGAGTACACTAGATGTACCAACATAACTGCCTGGTCACTCTGTAATCCAGTTGTGGGGTTTTTTTTTAAATGATCTATGTTAGCAAAATCCTGTCTTTAAAGAGGGCAAACTAACCTGATTATTTTGACACAACTGAAGATGTAGCCTATCTCATCTGCCAGCAGAACAGAATGCCAAATGATTTTCCTGTTAGCTACAGAATGTGTACAGATTTAGAAACCTGGTGGATTGTGACTGAAGCAGAGTATGTAGCCAAAGAACTGCAGAAGTTATCTGAAGATCATAAATATCTGAGATACAGATTTTAGAGTGAACCTATAAATCATTTATGCATCTGTCAAACTTATGTATGAAGAATGATAAAAAGGAAATTAATAATTTTCTAATACCATAACATGAACCTGATTTAATGAGAAATGATATCGCTGGTTCACCAGAAGGATGGTATTTTTAAAAATCCAACTTGGGTGAATTAAAACCTATGGAAAGATGTATGGATTTTAAAAGCCCTCACATTGATTTTCAGATAAAATGCATGCTAACTTATAAGCCTATTTAAATGTAATTCTTTTATTAGCATCATATCCAATGATATTACTCACAAATGTAAGTATATTTGTGAACTTGCCAGTCTCAGACAATCAGCTGCAATAACATAATGTGTTTATAAAGAAATTTCAATTTAAGAATTGGTGCAATAGATACATAGTATCCTATTGCCACAGTAGTGCTAGAACGAGTTTTATTCTTTATGCCACAACCTTCAACAGTGTGTTAAAGAGCTTAATTTGCCAGCTTTTTGCCTGTTATTAATCTGTTGCTTTGTATCAGCAATGTGTTACTCAAGGCACATAAATGTAATAAGCTCAGTAATTGAAAGTTATTTCTACAGTAATATTTTATAACACAATTCCCTTATCCAAGTGTCATTAGCAAGAGTACAGATCAACTTCAGATAACATTTAAAGATTAATTTAAAAACAAAGATTGCTACAAGCCCTCTCTCTCCTATCCCTAGTTTTTCTGCTCTCAAGCTTTAGGGTTTTACCTCCTGAGGGAGCAGTTCCACATGGTGGCTGGGTGGAATAATGGCTTGCAGCAGTGGTCCTGCTCTTTCCCCTTTCTCCTCCCACTCCTGGAAGGGAGGTCAGGCCACTCCTTCACTCCTTTCCACCTGCTCTGGCAGTCACCTCATCCCTAGCTGAATAAGTTCAGTAAAATGGTAGAAAACGACATGTGGTTTCTTGACGGGTTAGGTTTTTTGCTGATTCAGACGAGCAGAATTCTGCCATATCACAAGAGTTACAACTTGTCAGGTTGAGCAGAAACTTCACAAACATCACTGGGGAAAAAAAGCAAGGAGAGCACATTTCAAGGTATCTAATTTCTCTGCTACCTTTTTGTAATGACTGTTAGAAAAACGCTGCCAGCTTAGTAAAAGGATTTGGCTCACCACGGAGTCAGGTGAGTGCCAGAGCTGGCACAAGGAAAGCACTGGCAGCAAGCGTGTCTGTGGGAGCCACCTCTTCCAGCTCCAGTGAGCTACTAGATTGGCTCAGCCGGTCTTATGGGACTGCACCCTTAAGCATGCCACACTGGCAGATGTTTGGGAGCTGTATAAACTCACTTTGGACAAAAAAAAAAGTATTACTTATATTTAAACACTGAAATGGCCAACCCCCAACAGCATACCTAAATGATTTTAGATTCCTGGGACCCACAGCTCTTTACAGAGCCCGAAGACTGGAGCTGAGTGCCTTTAATTGGAAAAAGTTTAGAGTGCTGCTTCTTTTCCCCTAATTTTGCCTCCCCTGAAACCTAGCTGCATTAGCTAAGGTGAATTAGCATATGGGTGTGAGAGAAAAAAGGGTCTGAGATATGTGAAGGCCTCCTTAAATTGGATATCTGCCAGTGGAAATATCACAGTGAAGTGCATGGTCCAATAACAGTAAATTTAAATTCAGGATTCCTACTTCTGTATACAGAATGCCATGGCCACGTGATGCAAAGCACTGACCTGACCAAAAAAAAAAAAAAAAAAAAATTCCCTTTTGCAGGTTCAGGTTTGTTTAATACACGTTGAAGCGTTGATTTTACATCATTACACTTTATACCAGATTAGACATCACCTACTTTCAAGCAGCTTGCACAAAGGTCTAAAACTCGTATAAACTCTTTTTAATGTACTCTGGCTAATTCCATAAAAATGTCACCATATGCTCATCCCGATCCAGAACAAACACATACTGCGAGGTGAGCTGGTGCTGGAATACAGTCAAATCACAGCCTTAGGGAAACTGCAAAAGCTCTGTAAATTCAGGTCAGCATCCCTTGACTGGGTACACATCAACTGTCTTTGGCTCAGGCAGCATCAATCAGGTTATGCTCCTCTCAGGGAATCCACTGCTCATCAAGGAAGGAGGCAACAGTGCCATTGGGAATACATGGTACAGTATATAGGTAGACCATTGCTCATGGTGATACTTTTCCCTTAATCCCCACTTATTTTCAAGTAACCACTCCAGTAAAACAGAAGAACTATGAATGGTGGTCAGTCTAACAAATGCACAGTCACAATGAGAAATGTATGAAAAATGGCAATATACTTAAATTCCAAAATTTTGGTCTAATGGTGTATTTCTTTTATACAAAAGACATCTTGCTAATCATATCCTCCACATTCAACTCCTTTATTTTTTTTTTTAGAGAAAAAGTTAACTTCTCTTGTGCTAATCACTAAATTAATTCTCAGTTTTACATCTGATCTTAAGATAAAATTTCATTTTTAAACACTTATATTGTAAGGAATAGTAGGTATTTGGAGGATATTAGGATCCAATTCCCCACTGAAAAAAACTCTCTCTCAAGCTAATGATGCACTAAAGCACTGATGGCATAAAAACAAATGCTTGTTTGGTCTTGTTCTGAAACTGAAGTCTTGCCCTCTGGCCAAGAACCAAATGTGCTACCAGACGAGTGATACAGAGACACTGAAGAGCAACACGAAACAGTAAGACTGCCAAGACTGCACTGTATCACCTTCATATCCAAGGTTTTTGTCTGAGTTAAAAAAAAAAACAAAAAACCAAACACAAGAAAACCCCAAAACAAAAACAACCACAAAAGCCACAAATAAGTAATCCTTTGTCTGGAAGCATGTAAATCTATTAATGACTATATCACAAGGAGCTTGGTGACAGTCATATAGCATTAGATCTTGTAGCAGAAATCGGACACAACCACTTTTGCTAAAAGTATTTTCATGCATTTTCCATCAAAACATAATTACTCGTCTGTGAGAGATTTTGGGGTTTTTTTTGTTTTTATATAGAAAGTTTTGTTACTTTCAATTTATCTTGAATGCTATGGACAGGCAGAACTCAGACTTGAAAATAAAGACCGTTCAAATTGCTAAATATCAATGTGAAAAACACTAGTACATATTTTTAGGACATTCTTGATGTTTTATCTGGGAAAGAGGTGATCTACCCTGAATAAAATGCCATGTACGTTAGGATACCTTAAGATACTTTAGCAGTTACAAGGAAAGGAGGGCTTACATGCACTTATGAGAGAAGGAAGTACACTTACAACTACAGTAATGTAATTTCTGGCACTGCATAGTAAATCAAGTTTCAGTTTCCATATGGGATACCCATATTGACATAGAATCATAGAATCACAGTACCTTTGGGTTGGAAGGGACCTTTTAAGGTCATCTAGTCCAAGCCCCCTGCAATGAACAGAGGCATCTTCAACTAGACCAGGTCACTCAGAGCCCCGTCCAGCCTGACCTGGAATGTTTCCAGGGATGGGGCATCTACCACCTCTCTGAGCAACCTATGCCAGTGTTTCAGCACCCTCTTTGGGAAAAATGTCTTCCTTCTATCTAGTCTGAATCTGCCCTCTTTGAGTTTAAAACCATTACCCTCTGTCCTATGGCAACAAGCCCTGCCTAAGAAGTCTGTCCCCATCTTCTTATAAGAGCCCTTTAAGTACTGAAAGGCTGCAATAAGGTCTCCCTGGAGCCTTCAAATACAAAGCCTTTCTGCTAAGTTGGTTTTGAAAATTAACTGTGTCAGGAAAATCATTATATGACAGTAGAATTGCATCTACATTTGAGACTTCTTTGAAAGAGAAATGCCTTGAAAAATTAAACACCTGCAACCAATATTGCTACAGCAGGAAAAATTTCTATTGTTGACTTGATATAAAAGTTAAATACTGCCTTTGTCTATGGCTCTCTGTAAGCAGCATCCTCCCATAAGAAGCAGAATGTTCCCACAACTGGAGTCCAAGGTCACAACTGCAAAGGCAATGATCCGAGTCTCGACTGTACCATGCTTTCCCATAGATACCTTCCAAGTTACAAACTCATAAAAACCACAGTTAGATTCCACAGTCAGTTTAGTAATACATACCTCATGGGAGAAGTGCTAGTGAAGCCAACTAAAAGCTCAGGGATACTCTATTTCTAAAACTTGGCAAGATTTATCTCTGAAGTTAGTGGACACCCTCCCCCACTCAAAAAAAAAAAAAAAAACCAAACCAAAAAATCCACAAACACAAACCCACAAAAAACTGTCAAGGAAGAAGACTAAAAAAGCAAAAAGAAACCCTCTAAAATCCTAACATAACAACGTTGAGAAAACACTGATGAATGTAACAGGAAAAATCTAGAATGGCAAGGAAATGTTCTAGACAAATAAATGTTTTCTCATTACCAGTAATACTTTTCAAATTAAAAAAAAAAGATAACATTTGATATTATTAAATTTGTTTTGGAATTTTAAGCACTTCTTTTTTCTTAAAGGATGGTCAGTGAAACATCATTGTTTTCTACTCCAAGGACCCAATTTACTTGTCTGCAAACTGTAGGCATCACTTAATTGGTGCAATGTAACAGTTCACTACTGCAAAGCCAATAAAGGGCTTTATCATATTTGGGTCTGTGGAAAAAATTGCATTTCGCAGGTAAAACCAAAGGTATAATAATCCAGATTTTTGACAACCTGCATTTGGAAAACAAGGTTTACTTCAAGGTTCAAGGTTTACTAGCTCACCAGTGCTTTTATATAGCTTTATATAAAAGTGCATTTTGTGTTGTTTGTAAAGAATATCCCTTCTGACTCCAATTGTGAGGACATATTTAGAGAGACTCTATATGACTTTATACCTATGTAAGCTGATAGGGTAGGACTGACTTCACAGGGAAAAGAAATTGCTGAGATCCAGCCTAAAGTTATTTTGTTTCTAAGATATCCAAAGCACTCGATGGTATTTGCTTAAAAAACATGCATACTTTTATTGAAAGAAAATGCAGCTTTCCAGGGATGATTTACACATCCACTGGTAGCAAATAATGCTGGAGCAGGTATAGAAGGTTGCTTGCAACTGGCTACTTTCTCTAAATCTCTGTCAAGGTTCTGCCAGATCACAGGAAACATAAAATGTTTCTGTTTTAGCCCACATGCGGCACACAGAAGTAACTCTTTCATTTCTGTAGCGATTAAGTACTCCTCTCTGCTGCACCCACTTCTGGTTAGCCCAACTAAGAAAGGAAATGTGCTTCTTTTTCGTTCGAGAGTAAAATCACATTTGGACAGTCACTATTCCACTATCGCTCCTGTGTAAACATCAAGGCCTGGAAGGATTATTGCCTTGCTTTGGAGTCTATATGCCATTTGGAGGAGATGAGTCTCAGAAAAGTGGGTATCTAACTCTAGGAGGAGAGATTTGCTTCAGGACAAGCAGAGCCTGAAAGGAAAATGAAAATATTCTAAACTGATAGATGGAACAACGTGAGATCAGAAGATGGGCCATGCATTGCAAAGCAGAGGAAGGGAATTATTCCCGGAGGATGGTTTCACGGGGGATCCACATAGATGCTGCAGGGGCGCCAGCCCCAGAGCACCCTGACGGAGTCTTGCTTGCACCCCAGCCTCACAGAGCCACCCTAGTTTGGGCAGGAACACGTCTGCTTCTCCCTGCCCGCACAGCAGCACCAAGGTGCTAATTAGGCGCATGGGACAGCACTTCTTCGGATAGGCATATGCAAAAGCCCTTGGTATCATTAGCGGCGTCTCCTCTTCCCCCTCCTGCGGGAACTTTAGTCTTTGGACCAATTCCGCTCTCTCTCGCCCCAATATACCTTTTTTCTCTCCTGCCTCAGACCGCCCGGTGACACATCGGGAGGGCAGCGGGGTCGGTCGCCATTTTGCGACGAGGCCCCGCGGGGGTCTCAGGGGGCGGTGGCGGGACCTGCCCCGCAGGGTGGTGGCTCATAGCGAGGGCAAAACGAGAGGGCGGCGTGAGCTGCCTTCCTCGTCCCGCCCTGCCCCGCTCAAGGAAGCCTGGGATAATAGAAAACGGGCCGGGGTCCCGGAAAGAAGGGGAGAGAACAGACGTCCTCTCGCCCCGCAGAGGAGCAGAGCGTTTGGCTGCTCACCACACTGCAGCCTATAGGCAGGGGCGGCCGGCTCGCCGGCTCCCTCTAGGCACCGCTGCCTCGCGAAAGGAGGAGCAGGGCTGTCTTTTTTTTCTATCCCCCCCCCTCCCCTCCCCTCTCTCTTTTCCAGCCAGTAAAGAGTGTCTGCCCCTTTGAACCTCTGGTACGGCGCCTGCGGCTGCACACACACACACACTCACACAGCCGCCGGCTATAAATAAGTTAAGAGCTGGTCAGAGGGCGAGCAGTGCGCGTCTCCCCGCGGGCCGAGGCGGCAGGGACCGCTGGCCGCCCCGCCGAGCCTCCCAGGCAGCTCAGCCCGGCCAGCGCGGCCCCTGCGTGCCGTACCCCTGCCTGGGTACCGTACCCCTCCCTGAGTGCCGTACGCCTCACTGAGTGCCATGGCGTGCGTGGTGCGCTGCCGCTGCTGCGGGGACAGCAGGCGGCACGGCAGCATCCTCTACAACATCCTCAGGAGCGAGGAGCGGGCGTCGGCGTCGGCGGGGCAGGGGCCGAGGCGAGGGCAGGCGTCCCGCGGCTGCCCGTGCGGGTCGCGGCGGCGGCTGGCCCTGAGGAGCCCGCAGGTGGCATGCAAGGCGGCCTCGGCCGTCCTGGTGAAGACGCTGCGCTTCGTCCAGAACGTGCCCTGCTTCCAGGAGCTGCCTCTGGAGGAGCAGCTCCTGCTGGTCCGCAGCTGCTGGGCGCCTCTGCTGGTGCTGGGGCTGGCACAGGACCGGGTGCACTTGGAGACGGTGGAGAGCGCGGAGCCCAGCATGCTGCAGCGGATCCTCACCACCCGGCGGCAGGGCGAGCACTCCCCGCTGCGGGGACCGGCGCCGGGCCGGCCGCACCACGGGCCCGGCGGCGGCGGCCCGCACCTGCCCTCGGCTGGCGAGATTCAGGCCATCAAGGGCTTCCTGGCCAAGTGCTGGAGCCTGGATATCAGCACCAAAGAGTACGCTTACCTCAAGGGAACGGTGCTCTTCAACCCAGGTGAGCGACCGGACGCGGCAGCGGGGCGGCCGGGGGTCCCTCCCTCACGGGGAGCCGGGGGACGGTCGGGGAGGGGGCTAACTGGGAGAGCCCGCCTGTATCCCCAGAGAAGCGGGGCGGACCCGGGGCTTTTCCTTAAGGGAGAAGAGGAAGTGGAGCAGGGGGACGGGGAGGAAGGTCTCGCCCACTGTCCCCTCCTCAGGGCGCCGGCTGGCAGGCTGGGAGCCGTTAACGGCCGCCCCGCCTGCCGTTACCGCCTGGCGGGGATCGGCTGCGGCTAGGTCGGGGATCCCGGGGGATGGCGCCTTCCGCAGAGGTTTTCCGCGAGCAAAACCACCCCGGCGCAGTCGCTTGGGGAAAGTTGAGAGTCAGCAGCCGTTCCCCGCCCGTTTCCGAGCGGGGCGCCTGGCGGCGGCTCCTCAGCGGAGGCGGCTGGGGCGGCGGAAGGAAGCAAGAGGAGGCTCACGGCTTCCAGGAGCAAAGTGCTGTTTCGGGTCTGGGTGTAGCATTTATGATGCTGGGTTTCTTTTCTTAGCCATCATCTCTCTTTATGGAGACTTCCATAGATGCAGCTTTACCAAGTGACTGATTAACATGACGATGACTTACCTGAAAGGTAGCTGGCAGGTTCGATACGGCACTTCCTAAATATGTCACTACCGTGTGGAAGTGGGATGTAGCTCTTCCTGCGCTCCCACTGTCAAACTGTTAGTTAGACTGAAAAGGGGAAATTCTGAACTCTGTCCTTCTGTATCCTTACTATCTATTACGATTCGTTGGCGTTAATGCTTCTTGCTACTTGTAATCTGGAGCTACTCAGAAACCGTTGTCAAAAGATGCCTTAAATGTGAATAACGCATTTTGTAGAAGTGAACAAGTTAACAAGTTACTTTTATTGTGTTCCCCGCTGTTTACAGATTACATTGTCACTCTAAAGGTGTTTTGGAGAGCATTCTTCGATCAAAGTTTTTGTTTTATCAGCTAATTTGTTTAACAGTTAACTGATTGTTGGGAAATGATGTATTTCAAGTTTGTGTAGTGAAGAGAGTATTGAAAGCCCAGAACACCAACATAAGATTTTGAACTGTTCTATAAAATTTGCCACGTTGATTCTGCATACAAGAAGTCCTCTAGCAATTTCATTTGTTTAATTTCTCAAGTGATAAATACAATCTGTAAGCTGTTAGTAATTGTTCTGTAAGACAAACGTTGTTTTATAGACAAAACCCATGTAAACAAAATAATTTATTTTTCTTCTCAGATCTACCTGGACTGCAGTGTACACAGTACATTGAAGGACTGCAGCGGGAAGCACAACAAGCTCTAAATGAACATGTCAGACTCATTCACAGAGGTGATGAAGCCAGATTTGCCAAGCTGAATGTTGTTCTATCCTTGTTAAGATCTATTAATGCTAATGTAATTGCTGAACTATTCTTTAGGCCCATCATTGGAGCAGTGAACATGGATGACATGCTTTTGGAAATGCTTTGTGCAAAATTATAAAGACGTGTAAAATAACGAAAATAAATCCAACGCAAAGGAAGCCCTAGAGCAGAATAGTGTAAAGTACTGTAAATAAACTAACTTATTGTTTTTACATAGATAGTATTTTTGTATTCCATAATAAAATATTCTTCAAGCTCTGAAATAATTTTTATTAAACACACTGCTTTTGGAATAAGATTACAGTCATCGAAACAAGCTTTTAGGTTGTGGATAATGTTCATATCCAATGTTGACTGGTTATTCTTTTACCATTTGTCTGAATTAAGATCACACTTACTGTTTTGTACTTTCAAGGTGAGTAATCCCTGCTTTTTCAAAATAAGCAGCAGTCTAGGTTTACATTTTAAACACAGTTGGCCTACAAAAGGGGGAATGAACAAGCCATTTACTTTGCATATTTCAGTAATATTAAAATAGGGTACTGTAGTCAATTCTGCTCATAGTTCAAATACTGGCTCTATCAAAGAGTTACTGCAGTCAGTGAATAACTTTTATTGACTTTAACAGAGTTGAAGTCTATAAAGACCGATAAAGAATATTAAAGAAAATACTCACCTAAGGTTTTATTCCATATGGGGGAAATGTGTTAGGAATATTTTGAGACTTAAAGTAGCTTGGCCAACTTTAACGCTTGTGGTAAAACATTCCATTCAACACATGCTGGTCCCAAGGAGAATAAAGTAGCTCTATTCCCCAAAACAGCAAGCAAACAAAAACACCTCTAAAAATATCCAAACAGTAAATGCTGAAGAGGATCAGAAGAACTACTGGTGTGCACTCCACACTTTACTTTGCTTTTCATCTAGGTAATTGCTAGCTAGGATTTCGAAAGCCAGATTCTTCAGACTACTTATTCCTGTAGAAATACAAAATTATTTTGCTGAAACATGGTGTACCACTGGTACATCCATCAGAATTTTTCAGCTAGCATGAAGATGTCTTAATTAAGCATCGAGCTTACAAATTCTTTTTTTTTTTTTTTGGTCTTGGACTTGATTCTTTCTCCCAAAGCAACTGTGTTTTTATAGAAAAAAAATTTCTATTTTAAAAGGGAAAAATCAGTGATTTAAGGGGGATTTGTTTCACGGTTTTCCTTTCTCTGTGTGCAGTTTTCTAGCTTTTGCCCTGCAGAATATTGGTGAAAAATGGAGAGTGACAGTGTTCCCGAAGTAAAAGATGTCAGTAACTCTATGTATCATTCACATATATATTAACCACTAGCAATAAGAGGTGTTTTTTAAAGCACAATTAATAAAGTTGAGGCAGTTACTCTCATTAATAGGAGGTGTGCAGGGGAGAGAGGAACAAGTTTTGAAGATTTTTCTTTTGCTGCCACCTTGCGCAAAGGATAATCACAGCTCCTACACTCAGGTAAGGAGCAGTGGGGGGACTCGTCTTGTCTGGTACCTGTCCTACCTTTGGAGAGGTAACCAGACATTTCTAGGGGGACAAGTTCATCCATAAGTATTATCACGGAGATCTGTATTGCCATGGCAGTAAGAATCTCATCATGGACTAAGACACTGTCACTGAGCAAACAAAACAAAGCAAGAAACACAACCTCCACCCTGAAAAGCAATGACATGTCTTAAATGCACACTCTTAGTGCTGATGTAACTGTGAGTAGTGTTGTGTGCCCTAAGGAGCTCCTGAAAAATTCCAATGAACAAAAAGTATGTAAGCAAAGTGCTCTTTACTACCAGTCCAGACTTCAGAGCAGTTCAGACCATAATAGAATAGGCTTAGTCTTTATGTTACATTGATGCTTTCATATGTACATACACATGCATGTACACACATATAGCAAATACATACATATGGAGAATATTTACTGTGTATGTATAAATGTTCTGTGAATTTACAATAGCTTCTGAGCCTAACATCTCTGTAACTTGAATATATGTATATGTTTCCCTCTTTCTCTGTAAACAGCATATGAGCTTACAACAGTTAGCTTTCAAGGATGCCTGACAAAGTAATCTCTTTCCACAAAAGCACAAAACAGGATGACAAAACATTTAAATAGTGGTTAGTGGCAGACGATGAATCTTGGGTAAGGACTAAAAAAAAAATTCAACAGATTAAAACAACTCGTTGCCACTGAGAGTACGTGCACTAGTGTTCATACTTTTCTGCTGAGTGGCAGAAGAGCCTTGTTGGCAGTGCTCCTAACAATGAATTGTAATAGCTGAATCTTGGTCACAGACAAGGACTTTCAGCTCAACAGTCACCTTGAGGCAGTTTGGATCTATTGTGCCACTAAATACGAAAGTTTTCACGACTCGGGTGGGCCTGCTTACATCTCCAGGTCTGATATCTGAGCAAATTCTATATTCTGCTCAATTTTCTGAAGCTGTCATGAAAAATACTACTTCTCTGCACAACCAATCCACCTCACACTCACATTACTCTATCATATTTCTCTTGGACCAGCAATACTGCTAGTCATATAGCCGTTGTCTATTCAAATGGAAGGAGCTGAGAACAGTAAGTAGGAAATCTGAATGGGAAAACCAATTTATTATGGCTTTCTGCAGAGAACTGGCAAAAAAATGTCTCTTCATAGGTGAGAGGAACAGGAAGGACAAAGCAAGAAATTAAAAAAAGGACTTGTAGGAGGAACCAAGCTGAAGATCTGAAGAACCATGAAAGAATGGGAGCGAAGAGACTGGTATGGTTCTGGACCAGGGTGGGGAAGGGTCTGATTTTAGTGTGGGGACAATGGGTCAAGAGCTGAAGGAAGCAGATGGACAGAGATTGTAACACACAAGACAAGCCAGAGGTTGAATGAAAGGGTGCCTGCGGGACGACTCTATATCAAGTCCAGAAAATGTTGCAGAGCAGGGAAGAACCTACTCCAGAAGATGACATGTCCACTGCTGTGACAGAAAAGGTGGTCTCTCTGGATAACCCTGCCAGCAGGGGTAGAACAACTTGCTGGAGGCCTCAGGCCGGCAGGGGAAAAGGGGAGGCTGGGCACAGGAGATACTTCCATGGTAATGTAGCCTCTGCTAAGAAGGAGTGGGGGTCAAGACCCTTCTGCAACTTCAGGTGCCCAAAGGGGTAGTGGATGAGACCTCTGTTTATCAGCTATCTGGGACTCCTGCAGAGGTAAAAGCCTGCCTCCAGCCCCGTCTTCTGCTGAGCAGTGCTGCGCTGTGCTGTGAGCTCTGCGCTGTTACACGCAGCATAACATTTCTCCTCACGCTCTGAAACATACCAGTAAAGACAACTTTCCAGTTCAGATATTCAGATAACATCACTTCTGAGGATCTTTAAGCATTTTCTCTGTTTGCTCTCTATCCCTGCCATTCTGGGCATGAATCATCTCATGAGAACATTTTTTTTTTTCAGCCCTCCAGCATGTTAGAGACATTTTAACGAAGAGCAGCCTCCCAAGAAATTTAATCCTGCAATCCCCACAGCGACTGTCTCAGAGAGAAGCAGTGTTGTACAAAAAGCCATTCCCACCCACCTCAGTGTAGATGTCCATTGCTTGTAGTCAGGACTGCGACACCAGCGGTCCAGGCACCGGCTTCTAAACACAAAGCACCATTCAGCAGAGGTTACTGCTGCACAATGTCCTTTTCTCTGAAGAGATCTGAGACAGGATAATTTAGAAACCAACTTGCACTTTTAGTTAATACGGTTATGAGTGTTCCTTTTAGATAAAGAAAAGCATGGCATTTATTTATAATCTTACTTTTCTGGGTTTAATATATAACATTTGTTTTGGTAGTCTTTCTAATAAACTTTGCAGCATTTTGATGTTGTGGGTAGACTACAAATATTGTTAATGACTACTAAGCAGTAACTTTGCTCCCAAAGGTGTGGTTCTGCAACTTAAATGTTATTGTTTTGAATTGGCCTCCTATACTGGCTTGAATCTATTACACTGTCAGTCATTTTCATCTCTTTTTCAAAGACAGAACGTATTCCTCTAGTGGACCTTTTGGGAATTGCAATATATGGCAAAAATTAAAATAAGTAAAAATGAAATGTCAGAAAGCAAGTTGGTGGTTTTCCCTTCATTGCAAAAAAGGCCCAAACAGTGTAAACTAATATTATATCAAGACATTTTGAAATTTTTAGATGCAGCTACACACATATTGCCTTAGCACTCTTAATATTTATTTTAAATGATGGGAGTCTAGTATTTTAAATCTGAAAGGTACACAGGTAAGATTCAATAGCTGAAACAACTGGAAACTAGCAGAGGAACTTTGACAAAAATGTCTTTAAATCAACAAGCACTGTGAGGTCACAGGGCTATAACTTGTTAGCTGGCACTTGTACGCAAATCCACAAATCGTTCACATTGTTGATATAAATCAGTAGTCATTTCACTGCTTATGTTAGCAATGAAACTGGCCCAGCTTCTTTAGGTATTCACACCGTGCCTAGATGTAGGTAAATCACCACACAAGTGTTTATACAAGCACACATGATATACAGATCATTTTTCTTCTGTGTGTACTTATGTTGTTTACTTATTTTATGTAAGGAAACTAGTTTCACTATTTTCAGGTTCAGAAAAAAGAGCTCGTCCTTTCATTTTATATAACCACTCACTATTTTATCACATAGGATGAATTTCACCTTACTTAAACTGAGCTGTCTGAAAATTTGACATCCAGTCTATTCGGGGCATCTAGGCTCTATCTGGATGGGATAGAGAGGCACAAAGACCTCCAGATGGCGTTTGATCCCAGCTTACCTGGTTTAGGGTGGAGTCATTGATTCGTACTTTGCAGAATAAGGCTGGGTTCAGGTTATACATTGAACTGTTGATCACTACTGTTCAGCAAACTGAAACTTGGAGCCTTTGGAGTCACCCTTACTTCTGGCAAAGCATTAGCCATCTTCTCTCAGCTGAGACTGTAGTCCAGCTTCTCACATATACGCATATCAATACACACATACACATACATAGCAAAATATAGCAGGACAATTCATATCTTCTTTTTCTAGTGGGACTGGGTTACGAGAAGTAACAAAAATCAGTAAAGCCTGCAAGAGCAGGAAAAAGGTATTTAGAAAGGAAACTTTTATACATATAACAACATGCTAGGAGCTTGCAGGACTGCTGCTCCAGGTGTTAATACACAGCTAATATCTGCCATCTTTAAATAAGAATTAACTAATGAAAATTAATCCATTTCTCAAAGAAAGAGAGAATACAGTTTATTTTTTCTCAGTTGAAAAAATACACTGGATTGTCTCAGTTTTCCCTTTTCTTGTTTTTTTATTTTCCCATCTTATCTTTACCAGGTCAGGAAGCCATAGGAACAGGTATGACTCTGTGGTCAAAAGGTTGCAACTTAGCAGGCAGCAGTCATCCAGTGTGCTGCTCCTTTGTCAAGGACTCTGGTGTCCTGATGAACTAGAGCTGGACGTGATCTTTAGGGAGGACTTCTGGGAAGCTGAGGAGCAGTGTTGCATTTCTAATGTCTGGAATGATTACGTGGAAACCCTGCTCTAAATCAATTGACTCTCAAATAAGGTAAAGAGGGCAAAATCATGTTGCAGGTGGGATCTGAGCTGATCTAAGTTGGGAACATCAGCTGTTCCCAAACAAGGTGAAATGACTGAGGAAACATTTATGACCTGTAGTGTATAAATTATTTCCATCTAATTTTGAGACAAGCTAAACTGTGCAGAAATTGAGGGATGTAAAAATGGCGGCTGAGCGGGCTTTGATAAAGAAGTCCCAAAGCTCAAGAAGTTACCACTTTTAAACTGAATTGCAACAGCTTCTTTCTGTCACTTCTGTGATATTTGAGTTGTGAATAGAAAACTTTCACTGACATTTGCTATGGACAAATTATCACAGCTCAGTTAACATACAGTAACTATTTTGTCATAGTCTAACCCCAGCTGGCGACTAAGCACCACCCAACTGCTTGCTCACTCCTGGGGATGGGGGAGAGAATCGGAAGGGTAAAAGTGAGGAAGCTCGTGAGATAAAGGCAGTTTAATAGGTAAAGCAAAAGCTGTGCACGCAAACAGAGCAAACCAAGGAATTCATTCACCACTTCCCATGGGCAGGCAGGAGTTCAGCCACCTCCAGGAGAGCAGGGCTCCATCACACATAATGTTTACTTGGGAAGACAAACATCATTAACTCCGAATGTCCCCCCACTTCCTTCTTCTTCCCCCAGCTTTGCATGTGGAGCATGACACTATATGGCGTGGAATATCCCTTTGGTCAGTTGGAGTCAGCTGTCCTGGCTGTGAAGCTTCCCAGCTTCTTGTGCACCCCCAGCCTACTCGCTGGTAAGGTGGTATGAGGAGCAGAAAAGGGCTTGGCTCTGTGTAAGCCCTGCTTAGCAGTAACTAAAACATCCTTGTGTTATCAATACTGTTTTCAGCACAAATCCAAAACACAGCCCCATACTAGCTACTCTGAAGAAAATTAACTTTATCCCAGCCAAAACCAGCACATTCTTCACCACTTATTCCATACCATTTACATCACAGTCAGGTCTCACACTATCCAATAAATCTCATTACCCACCATCCCCCTTCCCATACTTCGATATAATACACAAATATCATTCTTTTAGTCTATGGATCACCCTTGTAAAATGTCTGTAAAATGTCCATAAATGTCTACAAAATGTTAATTGAGTTAATTTCATCCATGACTTTGGGCTCCATTTGTTATGGTGGTCACTCGAGACAGGAGAGATGGTGTGTTGTGTGGAGTTGCTGGGCACCAAAACCAGCTCAGGTTGGGTCACTGCTGCGCTTGCACTGCTTCTTGTAAGGCTTGTCCTCCACTGGTTCAAGTTGTTCCTGCTATAGTAATTCCTATAACATGCAACTCAAATCCTGGGTTACAACAATTTAAAAGTATTTCCATTACAATCTCCACCCCTGGGCCCTTTGGGCCAGGTTATAGGGTTTAACATTGCAACAGACTCCTCACCTCACTCCTAGCCTGGCTAGCAGCAAGGTGTTCCTGCTGTAGCAATTCCCATAACATGCAACTCAAATTGTGGGTTACAACAATTTAAAGGTATTTCCATCACAGTGCCCACCCCTGGCCCCTTTGGACAAGACCATAGGGTTTAACATTGCAATGAACTCCTTCTCCTCCTCTTCTTGTGATGGCCCTGCTTTGGAGTAGCCTGCCTCGTCCACATCTTCCTCTTTCCCCTTCTTAGTAGGAGTTTCTTCCCTTACTAAACGAGCTGCCTTTCACATCCAATATTTCTTCTTGTGTAGAGGGGCAACTGATACTGGCATGGATTGGTTCTCTGATTCAGTTGCAGTGCCTGTTGCCAGGTTGCAGTAGCTGCAATGCCTGTCATTTTGTCATCAGATCCAGAGACCTTCACTTCCCCTTGAGGGTACTGAATAGTGTTGAACAGGGCTCAGTAGGCATGGGCCAGACCCCAGCACATTGCAGTGATTTGTGTCTCTTTGGAATTTCCAGGGTGACAGCACACTATTAAAAAAATATTTTACTTAGTTTTTCAGGATTCTGCACTTGTTCAGAGGTGAAGTTCCAAAACATTGGAGGTGGCCACTGTCATATGTACTCACCCATACTATCCCACACACACCACCACTCATAACTATCCAGCCTCAGGGCAGATCTCTGGGTAGTATTCTTAAGTAGTTGTTTAACCTTAAACAAGACCTGAAACACATTCAGAAGACATAATAATAGGAACATGCCTGTTTGAACATCCCAAGGTTATTAAAAATTCTCAAGAGCTATTTTAACTATCCTGGAGGAGAAGGGGAAGGTGAAGGAGCAGGGGAAAGTGTCTCTCCTTGTCTTACCCAGTGATTGGCTCTCCAAGGAGAAAAAGGGTGTAATTATTAATAGTTTCTGAGACATGGTCCCTGAAGTATGGAGACAACAACAATGCTGAGAACCAGATTAGTGTCACAACCAGACATTTTATCATATCATAAGCTGCTGTTACAAAGTGCAGCAAAATGATAACCTTGACCCAGTTCTCAGAGATGATAAACATCAAAACAGGGAACATATACAGCAAGTAAGGTGTTCCATACCACAATCCTGAGAACAAGCACAACAACTCCGAGAGCAAGTAAATCAACATTGTGACCAGCAACTATTAAACTATGAATGCTTGTAACAAGAGGCTTTTGGTCAGATCTGTTATTACCTCAACCCTTTGAGCCCCACGTTTTGGCACCAAAAAAGACTGTTGTGGTTTATCCCAGCAGGCAGCTAACTCCCCCTCAGTGGGATGGGGGAGAGAACAGGGGAAAAAAGGTAAAACTTGTGTGTTGAGATAAAGACAATTTAATAGGACAGAAAAAGGAGGTGAAATAGTAACAATGATAAAAGAATATACAAAACAAGTGATGCACTATTGCTCGCTACCAGCTGACCAATGCCCAGTCAGTCCCTGAGCAGCGCCTGCCACTCCTTGGCCAACTCCCACTAGTTTTATTGTTCAGCATGACGTCATATGGTATGGGGTACCTCTTTGGTCAGTTGGGGTCAGTTGTCCCAGCTGTGTCCCCACCCATCTTCTTGTGCACCCCCAGCCTACTTGCTGGTGCGGTGGTGTGAGAAGCAGAGAAGTCCTTAACTCTGTGTAAGCACCACTCAGCAGTGGTGAAAACATCCCTGTATTATCAACACTGTTTTCAGCACAAATCCAAAACAGAGCCCCATACTAGCTGCTATGAAAAAAATTAACTCTATCCCAGCCCAAACCAGCACACTTTAAATTAAGTGGTCACACAGCTGAACTTTAAGACACTTAATGGGAATCAGTTGGAACTAGTTATTCTGTCTAGAAATTCTGCTCAGACATTAAGAGTCCAGCTCAGTTAGAAGAACTGTGCCCTCCTGTGCCTGAATGCACACCCCAGCTCTGCTCTGGAGTGAAACCACAATGTGTGTGCCAGCAGTTTCCTCTCTCAGTTCTCTTCCTCCCTGCCTCACAGTGCTTTGATTTTTGTAGGAAGTACATCAGAAATGTGGGCTGAAAGCAAGTTGTGATTCCTTACAGGCAGGTTGTTGAGCTGGACAACCAGGAAACTAGACCCTCGGGACACACGGCAGTCTTCCCTGCTTACTCAAGATGCATCTTGGAAGGGGCAGATGACTGCTCTTCTCAGTATTGAGCAATTTGTTATTGAGCAAATGTTTCTGTTATCCATCTTTCTCTTTTTGACACTTCCTTGCATGTTGGCACAAACATTTAAAAGTGTTTGCTACCTTATTTATGGGACAGACCTGGAGCCTTTATAAGTGTGAAGCAGTTACTGATAGCACAAAGTAGGCACTGCTTATCTAGTTTTGCCTGGGTCCCGAAGAATTCAGTGTGCTTGGACTTTCTATGCTCTCAATGTTTCCTTAATATAAACCATAGAAGGGTAATTCAACAAGGAAACCCTTTTCCCATCGGTTATTTTATTATGGAACAGTAAAGGTGACAAGAAAAAAATATGAAGAGAGGCAGCAAAGCTGAAGCAGGTATAAATTATAGTGGGTGCATATTCTGTTCTTCTAAATAGTCATATGGCTGGAGGGGATTTCAGGTGATCATCTAATCCATCCTCCTGTCCTGACAGGATGAATTATATACCATGTCATACCTGACAAATGCTTGTCTAGCCTGTCTCTAAAAGTTTCAGTGATGGGGTCTCTAAGATACACTCATTCAGTCTATTTCTGTGTCACTACCCTTAAAATTTGAAAGTTGTCCTGGCACCTAAACTGACCCTTCTGTATTGTAACAGTCCCCCATTTTCTTAACTTATTCACCAACTACAAGGATAAACTTAGTGGCAGAAGACCCTTGCATATCCAAAGGCTATTGATCTTAAATTTTGTGGAAAGCTACTTGCCTGGATTCTTTCAACCACCCAAGTTTCCTAGACCTCCTACTTCCTCTGGACACCCATTTGGCCAACATCTTTCCTGAACTCCAACTCCCATATTTTCTATTGGAATAGAAAAAAACCCCAACATATGAATGATATTCCCCTACAATCCATTACACTATATTGTCATAATTCTTTTAAACAGCACAGTGACTCATTTATAGAAATATTCTATACATATTTCTTTTGTATCAGTCTAACACCTTCTGGTAGTCAATAGCCAGGGTTAAAACATATTTTCTAGCTGCAATTCTAAATATTCTGCATAGATATAAATTGCATTTTGGTAAATCAGAACACTTTTCTAACCTCATGGTTGTAGTATTTGATGTTAAATACAGACACATTTGAAATATGTCTTGGATTTTCTTTTTTCAAGGTAGTCTTGACACTTGTGAAATTTAAAAACTAGAGTGGTCAAAACACTTAAAAATACCCTAGAGGGACTGTTCTTAAACTGTCAGTGTGGGTGGGTAAACTCAGTGGATGGGTAATTTTCAGTGCCTAATTGCCTCGAGTCTATGAAATGCAGTGCATTACATCAGTTCATTACAATATCAGCATGTGCCATTGTCCCAATGGCCATTATTATGTTTTCCTGAGAGAAACAGGTTCCACTTAACAGTGGATTTTAATTTACTTCTTCAAACTGTCTTAAACAATAGAAGGGAAAAAAGAGGAAAAGGAACGAAGTGCTTGTGTAACATAGCATTTCTGCTGGAATCAGTATGCAGAGAATATGAAACGAGAACAGCTAATCTTGTTTGCAACATGCCCAAAGACGAATGCTTTACATCAAAAGTTAAACACTATCATTACTGCAGACCTTTTATTTCACAAATAACACAGGCTTTTATGCATCAGAAATTTTGCTAGAGAAGAGGAGAAATGAAATAAGATAAAAAGAAAGGCAGAAAGATTAAAGGAGCAAGTGACGGCTGCTATGGAGCCTGGCAAAATCTGCAACACAGCAGGTCTCTCTGTGTCTGCTATGCCATACTCTGTCAAAAGCAGCTCCCAAATGTGGTGAAGGAAACGTTAGCGTTTCTAATCTTGGAAACATTCAATGGTGCCATCTCAGTTTCATCAAAAAGCTGTAATAAAAGGCATCCAGAATGCTTTCTCTCGTGAGAGCTCAGTGAAACACAGATGTTGCTGCTCCATATTTTCCCAGAGATTCTCACCAACTCCTTTTACAGAGTCTGGGCTTTGCATTACCCCATCACTGCATCTAACAGCAGCCTGCCATTTCCATCAACATTTTACTCTGCAGAATTGCTGATATTGTTGCAACACCGTGCTTTTCTGTACGTTAAACTGGTTAAGACTGTGGCAGTAGTAACATATGATTGCTGTTGCTGGGAAGAAAGAAGATAGTGTTCATATGCATCCTAAGAAATGAGAGGGAAAATAACCCAAGTGAAGCCTGGTGCAGAACCTCCTTACAGAAGTGTAAAGAAAGCACAGCCCAAAAGGCACAGGAATTACACTAATCAATATTCGCTTTAAGTCCATGAAAGAACGATTGGGATCCATGCTGACATTATCAAAAGCTTTCTTTCTTGCTCATGTACTTTTCAATAACAGGCTTATTCTCCCTCTCTCTTGAGACTGGAATAGCCAATTAAGTTTTTTAAATATCCGTGTGTTTTTCCAGTAGTCTGCACAGTGAATGTTAATCATCTTCTATATCTTATGGTGCTGCTTCATGAAAGTCAGCATTTTTAGCTATTGTATTCTGTGACATTCTTCAATTTTTCTTGAAATCTGATTTTTTTTTAATCTCTATGGAAGTATTATTTTTTATTAGTTTAAATAATTTTCTCCCTCAAAATATTTTGCATATGAATATTGGTATAATGCGTTGTTTCTTGTTGAACAACACTTTCCAATACTATCATATGCACATGCCATCGCACAGATTTTGTGTATTTAACCAAGTTCTCATTAATGTGCCTAGTTATTCATTTAGAAGAGCAATCACTGCTTACACATGGAGTTTTGAAATTTAGACATACAAGGCAGCCTTCGCACCTTGAAGAACCTTCTTCATTTGTAACTCAGCTCTGTCTGGCCTTGCATAATCTGACACTTAAATGGCAGGATGTATTAAGATATATTGTTGTATTTGAGTAGTTTAAATGGGGAATTTAAAGTCTTCACATTACGGTTGCCAGCACCGATTGAGGATCTCATGGCTATCATAGTGACCAGTGGACTCTTGGGGCAGACATTACTTCCAACAAGTGAAATAAATCTGTCCCGTCAAAGGAAAGAACTACATTCAGGAAGGTAAGCAGCACACCTGCTCAGACTTGTTAAAAACTGTTGTTCCTTCTCTTAGAGGAATTTGGAATTGGAAATTCCAAATATATCATGATAAAGTATATCATGCCGAATCTGGCAGCTGAAAGGGAGGCAAGGCTGCTGCCACTCTCTGTCCCCAGGTCCAACTGGCAGTGAGGCTGGGTACGTGTTCCCAGCAGGCACCCGCACGCAGAGCACACGTATGCACCACATGTACACGTATTCAGACAGACGGCTGGCTGTGCAGGTCACAGACGGACACTCAGGGCATTCCCAAAACACAGGCAGCACCAATGGCCTCTTCCTCCTCCCCTCTCTGACCAGGCAGGATGCAGGACTGTTGGTGGGAGTATTTATACATATGCACAAGGTGGATCCGTCTAGCAGCTAGGCTTACTCAGTCTCCCCAGCTGATGGCTGCAGCCCCACCCCAGTTGCTGGCACCACACATCTCCATACAGGCAGGCAAACAGACAGACGGACAGACAGACAGAGTGAGAGAAAGAGGGGGTAAAGAGCCCCTTACTGGAAAGCAGTTGAAGGTGGACTTTAGTAAGCAGAAAGAGTGTGATGATCAAGTGCAGGGCGGGGCCAGGCAACTGCACTGACCAGCCCTCGCTTACATGCAATGGACCCTTTTACTCCCTTATCCCTCCATTTATTTGTCCCCCAATTGCCTAAATCCCTTCCTTTGATTCCTTCCTTAAACATCCCATAGTAAATCCTGTGCAATTCTAAAATCTTCTTCCCCTGCGTCACACAATGTGTCCCACCCCTAGACAGCAACCACCCTTAGTCCAAAAGGTGATCCACAGAGCTGCTCCAAATGGCTCGTGGTGATGTGTTTCACACCTGGAACTGGGGCTGAGGCTCTGCTGGGGCAGTCCTGGGAGAGGTCTGGACAGGGTGCCCTTCCCTTCGAGTCTTCAATTTAGGTTCCCCCTTGCCTGCTGTTGTGCCCCTGTGCTCCTCAGGGCTTTCTTGGCCTGACGGCTCCTGGGCTGGACCTGGTAGTGGATGGGCAGGGTATTATTTGGCCTCCTCCCCTCCATTGTCTCTCTGAGCCTTTTTGTGGGTGTGCAGACAAGCTTTTGTCAGATAACCTAACACATTCAGTTTGTTTTCTAACTACAGTGACCAAAAATTCAGAAAGACTGAAAAAATATCTCAGCTGCAAGAGAAGGAAAGAGATAGCCCATCCTAACCACCTGCCTTCTGAGGCAAATTTGATATCCTGTGTGCTTTGGTTTTGGTGATATACAATAGCTGTGGCCATGCTAATAGCAATAATAGATATATTAAATTATATCTGTAATACAGATATAATTTGCATGTTAGGCTGCTTTACCTCCAGTCTTTCTCCCATCAACACAGGAAATATTTTTTTCTGTATTTCTTTGAAGGAGTGTAGGATGACAACATCTCTTGAATAAATTTGGTAGATCATAGACAATTTCATCACCGATGTTACATCAGTTATCATCCTGTCTACATTTGTTAGTTTTGGGGGTGAGTTACTGAGGAGATGTGATGATGGTGTGTCAATGCATGCAAAGGCAGCTTTTGATTCCTAAGCACTTCATGAAAGTAATGTTTCTCCATGTGACTTCACAGTGTCAGTCTTACCTCCTGCATTATACTTTGTCCAACTCATTTTACCTGCAAACAATGTGAAGCAGAAAAAAATTCAATGGCCCACTGTGTAATTTCAAAGCAATGTCAGTAGGTTAGCAATTCAGGCTAAGACCCTTAGTTAGTATACGTTCATGCAACTCCATTGATTTTTCTATAGGCAGGAGAAGTAACTTGAGCAGAACTTGGCCCACGGCATGACCGACGTTTCGCACAACCATGGTGCCACATCGCCCACCACCATCCCCAGCGATATTTCAGCATGGCTTCTGAGCACCAAACTCACTTTCTAGCTTCCATGCACAGTTGTGGTGTGAGAGAACTCAGTAAAAAACTCCTTCACATTTGAAGAGCTTAACAGAGTTTCTTAAGCAGCAAATGTGTTAGAAGTAGATGAGAGACACACATCCCAGACTGCAAGGTAGTGTTAAAAATAATGGGTAAGATATGCTGTCGAGCACCTGAAAAATGGCTTTTCCCACTCTTCCCTAGAGCACTCCATCTTAGTTTTTGTTCAACATTGTGTCTAGTGGGTGTGCAAATGCTTCATAGAATAGTAAGCTGTAAGTCATGTTATATTTACCTACTTAACATAATACTGAAAGTATTCCCAGATGCTGTGCAGCTTGAACTTGTAATTGAGGTCCTCTAACACAACTTGAAGTCATAATTTGAAAAATAAAGTTTGTCTTGGAGTGAAAGACTCAGGACAATTTGAAGAGATTGATAGAAATTGTACTAACAAAGTAATTGTCTTAAAGTTAAGAATTTCTCAACAGATATGTATAACAGTGAGATTTTGCAGCTGGTCATGACTAGTACCCAGAACAAATCTTCTAGTACAGATAGCCTCAGCTAATTCTCTGCAAAATGCAGTCATAGTGGTTTTATACTGACAGCAGTTCTAATTTGCTCCTTTTGAAAATGAAATGGGGAAAAGCAGACAGAATATAATGGAATTGCTTGAGCTGGGAACCAGACATCATATCAAGGCTAGTACTGGAAAACATATAATAGTATTTTCAACTGATAAGGAACTTGACCTTATCTTTTGTCTTCAAAGGAAATACCTCTAGCAAGCTGGATTTTGCTACCATGGTGAAAGGCATGGATATAAGGAGCAGACCTGAGGGAAGCATACCGTCTAGTGAGTTACCAACACCTACACACTGCAGCATTTAGTTTTTTTTGGAAGCTTCTCACCCAGATACTATCCAGCCCCATCTGTGCTCAGCTTGAGAGCTCTGCTGTAGCCAGAGCTCAAAGCTGCAGGCCAAATTGGAGATGCATGAACTGATCAAAATTTCCTCTAATCCTACCTCAATAATAAGTGACTGAGATGAATTCCATCAACCCCATCCATTTGCAGCAGTGCACCTGGCACATTCAAGCTGATTGACTTATTGCCATAATGGTTTCAGAAATATACTGCACTATAAATACATGAGTTCTCCACAGTGGCACATTACAATCAAAATTCCTACACATCCACACCTGCTATTATTTAAACCACTCACTGCAACTCCATTGAACATGGCACTTTATTACAGTGGATGCTTAGCAAGAAAATCAAATAGGAGAGGACAAAGGGATAAAATTGCAAGAAAATAAGAGCACATAATCAGAGAAAAAAAATCCGCACTTTGGGATCTCCACTTTCATCCTCACAATATTAAATCATTCGCTTCTAGTCAGTAAGGGAGAATCTGAATGACTAATGAATTAGCCTAAGAAGGCTAAATGTAAGTTTGCAATGCTGAAATAGACATTAATGGGTGAAAGAGATCCTGACTACTTAAAAATCATGATAGAGCCTCCCAGCAAATTCAGCATATCTAGGATTTCAACCCAAGTGACTAAAAGTGTCCAAAAAGAATTCTAAATAAGTTTAATACATTTTCTTACTCATAACTTGGAGCACTATGTAAATGATATCCTGCCTCTAGAGAGGGAGAATAGATTAAAAAATATGATGTATATCTACTGTATTTTTCAGGGCTACACAGAGTAAAATGTCTCTAGGGGCCCCATTCAGCAATCCAACTGCACGAAGTCTTCTGCATCTATAGGTAGCACAGATCTGTGGCTCAACTCTTTATTTTGTTTTTTCCTAGTGTATGGGCCCTAGTGGCTACCTTTCTTAAAATGGAACTGCTCAGTCAGAAGAGCTAAATCCTCTGAGCATGTGCAGTTCTATCAATATTAAAGTTTCAAGAATAGTGTGCATTTGACAGTTTATTTGAAAAGAAATCCATGAATTTTTTTTGATAGTCACACTTCTCAGTATCACTGAAACAAGAGATCCATTTTTGTTTTCAAATTGCTTGTCTTGTTTTGTCTTTATATTTTAGTTTTGCTGAGCACAAATATAAAGTAGCAAGAAGTAGGTTTGATTGACAGACAGCATTCTTTTCCTCCCCCCTCAATGAGCTCTTTTGCAGATTGTACAAAAAAATGCTGTGTTTCATTCCCATTCAAAACAAAGACAATTTTGAAACTCTCTGTGAAACAGAATTTCTGTATTTTGTACAGCTTCGTAATTTAGAATTCTCTTTCACTAATGGCAGGTGGAACGTTTGGACACATTTGGAAAGTATTGCCCATTGGATATTCTTTCCTGGTTAATGATTCTACAGTTAGTCAATATATTACCTTATCGTGGCCTCTCTCAGGCATTCTGATCTTGGAAGAGACTTCTCAAAGTCCCACAGCAAAAGAAATTATTCAGTTTAAAACCTGTGATGATAAGGTTTCCAATGGCACATTAATACTTAAATAGTAATAACCATCCTTACAGTGTCTCCTCATAGCCCATCTGACTACTATTTTCCATTTAATTACCCAATTGATTTATAAAAAATAAAATTGTTCGTGAAATCTAAATTCCCTAAACATGTGATTTCAGTGCTTTCCTTACACTGGCTAGTAGAAAAATGCATGGCTGTGTAATAACCTGCTGTATGCCTCTTCCTTTGCTACATTCATCTCTTTCAGGAATCCATCCATATGCTCTGATATATAATAGGAACATATCGTTTTCTTGCTATCTTTGTCACTATTACATTTCCATGCCATTTTCATTGCTGACTGTTCTTGAAGACTCAAGGGACAGAATCACTTTGTGCCTGTATTATAATTCTTAGGTTCTTAGGCTGAAAGGGCTAAAGCTCAAAATTTTGTATATTAAGAAAAACATTTTGTTCCTATCTGGATATCAACGCAAACAGCAGAATGTGTCAGACTCTTTCTTGGTTACTAAATATAAACTCTTTCTATGTCATATACAAACTGTTCTATATCTCAGCCCTTTCCAACTCTTTCTCTATAGGCAATCTGTATGTTTTTTTTTTTCCTTCCCACAGCTTAAATTGCAGGTATCTATGTCTCAATAATATTCAAGCAACCAACCTGAAAACTGGAATACTTCTCACTGTAAGTGTCTCTCCAGGAGCTGAAGTTATGCTGAAGTTATATTGGGAGGGGGGGAAAAAAAAAAAAAAAAAGAGATGTGAAAAGTTGCTCTGTTGTCTTTGCATTCAGTAAAATCTTTACTCTATTCATTTCCCCCCAGCCCTGCCTCCCATTTGTGAAGCACCCGTGGGCAGATCAAATACTTGACATCTGAATTGTTTAAATCTCGCCATGAAAAAAAGGGATATTATTACTTGAACAAATATACTTTGTTACTTGCAAATAAAAAAGTGCTATAACTGAGATCCATGACTGCTAAACATCATTTGAATTATGCATGCAATCTTTATGGAACAGCCTATCAACTGATCATCTCCTTTTTGTCATTTGATGCATATTAATTTTATGCTCTACTGCTTCAGCTGCTATTTCATTAGAATGTTTACTGTTGTTTAAGGTATATTACTTCATAACAGAAATAAAAGTTGTTGTTACATGCACATATTCTTTTCCCCTTCTGCATTGTAACCTGTGTAAAATTTATTTATTTCAAAATTAAATACAAGAAGATAATGACTATAGTACTGTAACTTTTGTGATTATGCAGGTATATTGTTTTCTTTTCTTCCAAGTGTTTTTAAATTAATTTAAAAATCAACAATGGAAAAAATCCAGGAGCTCCTTCTTAGGCTGTGTTCTGAATATTTTTTTTTAAAAGATGGGAGCTAATGGGAAAGCTGGGAACCAACAGAATTGACTTGAGTAAGGCAACACATAGACAGATGACATAAATATTTCACTCAGAGCTCCTGCATTTTTTAGGCCTAAAGGAGAATTAAATTAGATATGTGGAATTCATATATATAGACATACTCTACCCAAACAAACTCTACCCCCAGTCCATCCTCAGACTAGTTTAAAATATCTGCAGTTTTCAAAGTGATATTGCAAGAAACAAGTAATTTTGCTTTGTACCTAAAAATCTCTTATTTCTCTCAATATGGTGCTGGCTGTGCAGTCCTATTTTCAAAAAAAGGTTTATCTAAGTGTTCCTGTGCCTTCACACAGCATGAGTGGTCAATGTTAGCAGTATCATTTGGATTGGGAGCATACTTTTGATGTGAATTTTCCAGTCACTCCCATTTAGCATGCCTTGGCTTACACTGTGGACAGGTCTTGAAGAGCAGGAGCTGGATTCCCTTCAGATGAAACTAAGTTGGGAGGAGGGCTTCAGCTGCTTGCAGGCATCCAGTTCAAGGGACTAGGCTGGAGTTAGGTCAAAGTAAAGTATCTTTAAGGCCTACAGTGTAAATAATATGTCTTCATCACAGTGTTTCACTCTACAGGTCCTCCTGTGCTGCTCCACTTCTAGTGTAACCTTGGTCTTTGACCCTGCTCTGTCTTAGCTTCTACCACAAGCAGGTTTTGCTGCAGGCCTGGAGCCTTTGTTCTCTCCTGACACACTCTTGTCAGCCATCCACAGCAATAATCCTAGAAAGCTGGTGGAGAAACCCAAACAAAACCAAACCTAGCGGTAATTGGTTAGGTTAATGCTTTACTAAATCTGTATGGAAAAGCCAACATTTCACATACTCATTGACTGTAGAGATTATTTCCCTCAGCTCTGATTTTGATGCTATACCAAGGAAAAGGAGAATGAAAGGTCCCTTGGTCTTTGTTACGCTCATTTTGTGAGAAAGGGAAGACACTCTTTTCTCCTCTCTTTTCCTATTGCCTTCAGTGAGTGCACTGAACCATCCTTGCAGTTGATGATATCTTGAATAATCTTCATGACATTATGGTCCATCTGGCTTTATAAACAGGCTGGGTCAAAGCACTTGCAAATTTGCTCCTTTAGTGTAGGTATGATCTCCTCCATTTTCTTATCTCCTTAGCCTGATGGATGGAAGCTGATGCTTCCAACTACAAACCTACATGTCCACAGGGAAATGCAATTACAAAGTCTGCATAATGAGATGACATCTATATTTGCATGATTGCCATAAGAAATTAAAAAAGATAATTATGGCTACAGAAAATACATAAATAAGGTATGTAACCTGGAAAGCTGAGATGTCTTGGGGAAAGGAGGGAAGGGAACACAGCTTTTGGTAATTGACCACCACCAGTTCTGCGGGGTTACAGGACAGGTGTGAGTGTGGACCAGGTCAGTGGTCACCTGCAGGTCACCCCATGTTGGCCAGAGTGTCTGGGTCACAGTAGTTCCCTCCCCAGCAGGTCTACTGAAGGTCACACAGTTTCCCAGACCAATGGAAAATTACTTTTGTATGGTACACTGAGGCTAAAGGTCCTAGGAGAAGTTAAAAAATCCCAACAACCTCTTGACAGTTGTTTTGTTTTGATAGTTATCCATCAAACAGCAGTTGCCTGTATTGCGTATACTTCTCTTAGAATGTTAGGCATATTCCTGTAAGTGAAAGAAGATATGCTGCTGCCATCAAAAGATAGATACAGAAGAAATGAGGAGTATCTTGTTAAGCACAATCACTGCCCTCACAGGAAATTTGTGGTCTTTTACTGTCAGGTTTATATCAATAAGAACATGGCTTCTCCTCAAGCAGTGTAATTTGTCACAAGGGAATTTAACTTTCTATTTTGTTTTTGAAGTATTAGGCAATGTGCATTGCAGTCTGTTTCAGAAAAATAAGCAAACCAAAGAGATCAGAATATTTTTAAAAAATATAATCCTTTCCATTTTTGAAAGAAAATTTGTATTTTTAATTTGTAGAGGAATAAGGTGTCTGAATTTTCTGTGGTGAGAAGAAATCTTCTTGAAACGTTCCTTTTTATTCCAATGATGTTAATGTAAATGAGAACCACAAAAGGCATGAAAAACATAGTGAATCAAATTGCAAACTGAATTAGGAATACTTCAGTTTTAATTCTGTATCCTATTGTAATTGCCCAAATGATCAAACCTGACATGAAATAGTTCTGTCATGGCTGCTTCTAATAATAATGAACTATATTTGAAATACCCCAAATACGGTTCATTAGATGACTGTTCTATGGAGTATTGTTTTTAAAAGTATGTGGAAAGCATAGCTCTGAAATTTCAATGAGTTACTTCAAGATGAGCATTTATATTTGTATACTTATATTTACTTTTTATAAATACAATATGTAATGCATTTATGTAAGTATAGCTGTATTAAAATAAATGTATATAAGTTATATGTTTGCATATAATTACAATTATATGATATGCTTGCAGTTACTTTTTATTCCAGACTCACTTTGGGCTCTAATACCGTGTAAATAGTAGCTGTCAGGAATAGTAAATTAGGGGAGCTTCGTGTTTTGGCCGTCGCAGCCCTGATGGCATGCTGCTGCACTGCGATGGGAAGGTCCGGCCCCTCGCAGGAGTACGGCTATGACACATCCCCCGTGCCTCTTTTAATTGCTGAGGATGTGCCAGGTCCTGTCCACTCACTCTCTTTAAGGTCTGAGACCTCTGTTTTAGCTGCAGTGTGAATTTGGCTTTGATTTCTTACTGGACCGTCATATATATTTCAGCTCTGTGAAGCAGTGATGCAGGGTAATGTCACCGAACACTTCCTCTGCAAGTAAAACTAGAACAAAACTTATCTCCTGCTTTGGGATACTGAAGCTATGCATTTTGTATACTCAGGTCTGAAATTTTGATTCACATCTTGCTCTGAATAAAGGATCTACCTTACGCAGCCAGCTGAGTCCCACAGAAATGTAGAAATGATCTGACTGCATACGTGTTTGTTGTTTAAGCTTACCTGAAGGGTAGAATAACATGGCTTTATAACACAATTTTACTACATAGTTCTAGTAAGGATCTGTCGAATGGCACTTCCCTGCAGACAAGCTGCTGAGGAGCAGGGTACTTTAGTGTGTGTGCGTGGGAAGCGGTTAGATGGATGGAGGATGCCTTTGAAATTTATGTCTAAATTGTTTGAGGACTCATTCTTTGGTATCCCTTTATTACCATTATCAAAGTCTCCCTGCTTATGAGATGCTGTGCTTTCAAGTCCCAGATCTAGATTCCATTGTCTTGCCCTCTTGCCAGATTTCAGACACTAATATACCACTAAGCCACATTGAAGACACTAATTTTCTTGTAAGCTATCTGTAGCCTACTGAGAAAGTACAATGAACTTTGCTGCCCTTGTAGCAAAGGAAATAAAAATGCACTGAGAAAGTGGCAGGGGAGAGAAGAGATCACTGCTTTTGGGAAGCAAAATTAAACAGGTTTTCTTCGCTTCTGCATTGGTGTGGCACATGTGAAATGTGAAACTGGTAAAAAGCAGGTTTTGTACCTTAGGCGGTGCTTTGAAAACTGAGTAGGTGAAAGAGTCAATGGGACACTGCTAAAATATTGGAACACGAGGCAAGAAGTGGGAGGATTTGCAGAATCAAATCCTCCTGCAGTACCTGTAAGTAAAATTTTGAGATAAACAAACAAACAAATAAACAAATATATCCTGAAACATTAAATTTATTGGGGACTGACAAGACTGACAACCATTAGCATATGGAAATCAGAATTTTGCAGACACATGAAAACAATAGCAGCAGTAAATGGTATTATTAATTGGATTGTTTATCCATCACCTCATGTCTTGTTCACCTTCCTCAACATTCTTAGGTGGCTTACTACAGCAATAAATAAGAGTTCTGTATGCTGAGGATACAAAACATCTCTTTGACTTCCCAATCTTAAGACTTAAGGATGTTATTTAGCATGTACAATAATCTTCAAGTGCTATTATTTGTCAAGCAGCAGTAAAATATTTGACTCCTCACAGGTAACTCTCCAGATTTTGTGCTTATTAGTGGCTTTAATCTATTTTGTAGGGTAGGCAGGACAATTTTTGCTTTGTATTAGCTTCCTAAATCCTCAGTATTTTTTTTTCCATTTAATTAAGTATTCTCATAATTTTTTACAGAATTTCTAAGAAACAGTTATTGCAAATTATTACAAGTTATTTTATTGTCTTCCTTACGTTTTTGTTAGGGTAGCTCAATACTTTTATTACTTTACCTCAAAGACATCCTGTTTACACTAGTAAGCTCTCCTTCCCCTGATTTAATATTCTTTCCATATCTACTTTCTAAGTCTATAACTTTTATTTAAAAAAAACCCAACAAACAGAATTTGCACAAACCAGGAACATTTTCAGAATGCAGTAAGCAAGCAGTGAGGGAAAATGTCAAAATGTAACAAACTTAAAAATAGCTTACCATTTAGAAGGAAAAAGCAGCAACCCGACGTACAGCAACCACACAAGGCAATCGCCTTGCTGGCTGCTAGATTTGAGAGACACCAGTGAGAAAAGCATGCTGGGAAAATCCCTGTCAGAATACAAAACCATGCTGAAACATTCAGCGATACCTGCAGGGAAAACTAAAGAGACATTACTGGGGCAGAGACAATCTAAGTTTGACAAATTGAAATATCTGAGATGCTTATGTCACTTTGCTTCTAGGTGCTATTATGATTGTATGGTAATAAAATCTAGATTATTTTAAACAACTTTTTTGTACTTAAAATTTAGTAGCATAATAAGTCTCTTGCTTTAGCATATGAAACTTTCATTCAAATACAGAACATATAGAAGTCCTTACCTACTTCACAATATGCTCAAATATAGCATAAAAATATCTATTTAAATACTGTATCTTTCAAAGGTGTCATAAAATTGGATTTGTTTTCTTGTTTCTGCAAGAATCTAAAAAGACTATTTAAAAGACTTAGCAAAATAATTTATTCCATTCCAATCAATTAAAATTTTATAATTGAGAAAAATAATATATATAATTTACTATAAGTAATGTAAAAACCATATTTCATCAATTTTAGCCATGATCCGGGGATCTACAGAGATGAGTCTAAAAGTTTGGTAGCATATTTGAAGAAATATTGTGGTAAACAAGGAAGCTAAATAAAACTGATCTTGTCATAGCAAACTTACTTTTTTTCCTCAGTAGCAAAAAAATTGTAAAGAAAATTAACATTTCTTCCATTATCTAAACTTTGAACTTTTGTTCCTGATTATTTCACTATTGGTTAATTATGACTGTATTGCTTTTATAGACTGTAGTGCACAAAAGCTTTTCATTATCTATTACTCCATATATTTAATGAATTCCTGTCTTTTGGCAACTGTAGACCCTCTAGCTTTTCAGTTTTATAGGTCCACTATACTTCGACAAATTACTGTCAAATGCCTAATCTTCTGGAGAAAAACATAAACAACCTGTACTGTATATATCATTACCATAACAAGACTTCTATTTTACCTATTATGCAGGCTTACAAGATTCATTGGTAAGTCTTTTCATACAATGAATAAAAAAAAAAAAAACCAAAGAGGAAAGGTATCAGCAATGTAAATTTATTGTAGATTGAAAAAGTTATAAATTATAGCCTACTAAGCTATCCAGAAAGATTGTTATGTAGGGATATGTAATTTAACAATAAAGATATGTAATAACAAGGTTATGTAATAATAAGGGGAAGTGCTGTCTCTATGACCTTGTACCTTTTTAATTTCATCTTCAGTCAGTTCCTTACGCACATCTCCTTAGTGCATTCAAAACCTCCTCATGGCTGGCAAGGGTTCACACTACTTTCTGATTCAGAGTGGCCCAGCTTCTTGCCTGTGAACCACACTCAGCTTATGAAACTGCACCCTTAAACCCCTACAGAGTTTCAGCTTTCAAGGGATGTATAGGCACCTGCCAGAGGATAATTATCCATTGCTCGGGTGACACCTAAAACTACTTTTTGAACAGCCTCCTTTCCTGAGCTCTCTTAGTGCAGGGTTGGGTTAGATGAGGCACCGCTGCACCCGTATGAGAAGAAAGGATGGTAAGGATAGCCATCACGTGTTTCTGAATGTGTTCCTAAAAATATTTGTGCTAGTTGTAGTTCCCAGTAGTTCATACTAGATGTTGTTCCTAAAAATGACACCTAGTTCCTACTAGGTGTAGGTACTTACTGACAAATAACATTGACTTGTATAACCCAGAATGCACAGCATGCCTTGTAAAATACAAATAGTTGTTTGTTCAGTCCTTCGTATCTCTATATTTCCAGTGCAAAGAGGACAAAATCCTGATGCAGTTGAAACCGAATTGCTGTTTTGCTTTTGCTCCAGCAGGGTCAGCTGTTAGGCTCCCTATTTTACTGAAGAATGCAGCTGCATTCCTGCCTGGAACAAAAGCACAGATTTTCAGCTTAACTTTGAGATAAAATTTCCGAAAGAACATGCATTCGCCTACATACTCGCTGCAAACACCCCCACAAAACTAGCGCATATTAAGCATGATGGTGATATTTATTTCTGGATAATGAACAATATTTTAAAGAGAGAGATTTTCTGCTGTAAAAATAGAATTATAATAATGACAGGGGAATGGAAGTAAAAATTGATGACTAATCAGGAATGTATTTGGGTGTGGTAAAAAGATATTCAACTACCATTTATTTCAAAGCTAAACTATCAAACGTTCAAATATGACTGCAAGTGACTCAACAGCATTATAGATGAAAAGACACTATGTGATCAGAATATGTTATATTCCTACAGAGGCAGACCAGGAGGAATGATGCTGATAAAAACGCCCAGATTAAAAGTAGTGACAGAAAGACAAAATAAAGTTTTACAACAATGTAAAAATGTATTTTTCTAAATATTGTCTTGAAAAAGGCCGTGTTGGATCTGCCAGCATAAAAGATTATATAAAATTCATGGGTTTCAGGTTCTGCTTCTTGTTATGACAAAGCATCTGACTAAATTACAGCACCAAGAAAGTATTTCAGGACAGAAATCAGGCCTCAAAACTGTTTAAGTTGTCCTGCAACACTTGGCTCTTCCCTCACTCTTCACTCGTTCTGAGGGGGGTTCAAGCAAGGCTCTGCAAGGCTTTTGCAGTTGACTGTAGGCAGCTTCCATACGCTCGGGTTTTCTTTCAATCCAAGCTTCCCCGGATGACATCTTGTGCTGCAAAGGCTCAAAAAGGGCAGAATCAACTTCTAAATTTTCCTGTTTTCTGAGGCAGATTCAATAACGTTATCTCTAGCCTGATAGAGTATAAAATGAAACATTTATGGGTAGGGTAATTTTGGCTAGTGTTAGCTTGTCTGAAAAGTGCAACAGGAGGAATGTAAACTCTGTAAATTTTCTATGATTTTTTCCTGGTACTTTTCTCTTCTGCTGTAGTTTCGTGTCTCATAGTAACTCATGCAAAATTTTATGTGAACCAAAATGGTATTACAGTTAATTTGATAGAACAAAAAATTTAAAAGTGGAACGGTCAAAGGAAAGGTATTAGACAGATGAGAATGACCAGAGCAAAATGACTAGAACAACAGTGAATTTATAAACTCATTTTGGGATTACATTCTTGTTTTTCAGCATCTGAGCTCTGAGGTCACATAACAAACACCTTTGCCCTATTCCAGTTTGGATTCAGTTGTGACTGTAATTGTTTTAGTTTCAGTTCCAGTACAAACCCATCAGAATTTTAAAATAGGGTTTGGGTTTTGTTCGAGTTGAAGCCAAAAAAGGAAAAATAAAGAGACTGCTGTTTCTTCCACTCCATGTTATCCATTGCTCTGAAATTTGACTTTTCAGTATGTGCATATTTTTAGGTGGACTGGATGGTAAGGTTCTTTATACTTTGCTTTTCTAATACTTTAAAATTTGAGTCTGTGGATTTTGTATTTCCAAAGAACACGTTGGGTGAGAGTCAGTGTGTCCCAGCATGGATGAGATGACTAGATAAGTAAAAACCTCTTCCATAAAGTAGGTTTTATCATATTTGAAAGTAGCTGGTGTATTTGTCAACTTGAAGGTAATGGAAGATCCATTTATGTGTCCTGTTTATATCTCACATTTTTCTTCCTGCAGTACACTGAAACACATCCCTGATTCAGCAATAAAAAGTTGAGTTTACTAAAGTTATTTACTGTCAGTTCTAATATTAGAGATTAACCTTTGCATCACACCAGCTACTTATAGTGGTACAAATGGTACTACGAACATGGAAGAGTCTAAGTAATACTGAAGTAAAACACTGAGCTTTACTTTGGTTAAATTCAGTAGACTATTAATAATCTAATTCTGCCCCCACAGCCTGTTTTCTGAATAGCTGATTCTTTTGCATCTTCATGTTTTAGCTGTCTTCAGCTAGCATTCCCATCCAGAATGGTTGCTATGCTCTCATTCACAGCAGCTAGGGAATATGCGAGCAATATTAAGGACAGCAGCAGAAAATGCAGAAATCGTCCTAAACAGAATATTGTCAGAATATCTTCCTTGAAAAGCAGCATTATTTTTTAATGCTGTAATATTTTTTTAATTTATTTTTTTCATTTTCTTAAGACCAGAAACATGCATCAAGAATTGAACAAGTCCATATACAGCAAACAATGTAGCATGTCATCTTTATTGATTACCACTTTCAGAGCAGGTATATGTAGTTCACAATAGAAAACACACCCTGCATTAAATTTAAATTTGTTCCTAAAGTCCCTAACAGGGACAAAACAGTTAGGGAAAAGAATATATATGGTATTTGCAATAAAAATCGTCATTCAGTACTACTACTGTGCAATATAATGATAATGTTGAGTCAAACAGGAACATTATCAGTGATGATGATGAGAAAGGGAAACAGAGTGGCATCTTACAAACAGCTTACAGCTATAAAATATTTCTACCCTGGAAGAACAAGCTTAGCATAACCCTTGTCCCTAAGTAGTAATCAGTCCTGCTGATGTCAAACTGAGATAGGGCAGTAAAATTTGCATTCTTTTGATTAAGAGAACTGAGATTAACATTGGAAGTCTCCTCTGATCATATCTGAGATGAGGGGAAATCATATGAGAACTCCAGAGGGAATGTGATAGCCTTTAAATGAACACATTTTAAATGGGAGCTATCAGGTCTCATTCTTTTGAAGGCAGAAAAAAGAATAGCTTCAGATGGATACCATGCGAATCTCGTGCAGTTTATCTGATGTTCACTAACCACTTCAGGGCTGCTGCCATTCTAAAGGACAAAGGAAAATGTGATAGTAAGAAGCAAAAGAAAGTAGAAAACACTGGTGGTGAGCAGCACACCCATGTCTGCTCAGAATACGGAAGAATCCTGAACTGAGTAAGAGAAAAATATAAAGTTACTTTTATGATTAATTGTGCTAATGTATTTCATGAGTAACAATGAGAATTTGCTTTTAGGCATAAAATGAAATGAAAGAAAATACATAAATCCTACCCAACAACTTTTGATGAGAGGGGGTGTCTACATTTCTGTCTCTTACACAGTCAATTACAGAATCTTCACAACTTTAAAGAGTTGAGATAAATGTAGGAAGACACCTATTTGGGTTCCTCAAAAAAAAAGGTAATAGACTTTGATTTATGCAATCACTTTTATCAGTTCCTTTTATCACTATGCAATACAAATTCAGAGTGACAAAACCTCTTTACTCGTGTTCTGATATCTTCTGTTGCGGCAGTCTTCTCAGCCTCCAAGTCTGCATGCCTATGTCTTGGGGTTTTTTTGGAGAAACATAGAAACACAGAATCACAGAATCATTAAGGTTGGAAAGTGATTCAAGATCATCAAGTCCAACCATTAATCCAGCACCACCATGTCCCCTAAACCATGTCCTGAAGCGACACATCCACACGTTTTTTGAACACTTCCAGAGATGGCGACTCCACCACCTCCCTGGGCAGCCTGTTCCCATGTTTGACCACACTCTTGGTAAAGAAATTTTTCCTAATATCCAATCTAAACCTCCCCTGGCGCAACTTGAGGCCATTTCCTCTCATCCTATCACTAGTTACTTGGGAGAAGAGACCAACACCCACGTATCCACAACCCCCTTTCAGGTAGTTGTAGAGAGCGATAAGGTCTCCCCTCAGCCGCCTCTTCTCCAGACTGAACAATCCTGGTTCCCTCAGCCACTCCTCAGAAGACTTGTGCTCCAGACCCCTCCCCAGCTTCGTTGCCCTTCTCTGGACACACTCGAGCACCTCAACATCCTTCTTGTAGTGAGGGGCCCAAAGCTATACACAGGATTCAAGGTGCGGCCTCACCAGTGCCAAGTACAGGGGCACGATCACTTCCCTACTCCTGCTGGCCACACTATTCCTGGTACAGGCCAGGACGCTGTTGGCCTTCTTGGCCACCTGGGCACACTGCTGGCTCATGTTCAGCCGGCTGTCAACCAGCACCCCCAGGTCCTTTTCTGCCAGGCAGCTCTGCAGCCACTCTTCCCCAAACCTGTAGCGTTGCATGGGGTTGTTGTGACCCAAGTGCAGGACCCGGCACTTGGCCTTATTAAACCTCATACAGTTGACCTCTGCCCATCGATCCAGCCTGTCCAGATCCCTCTGCAGAGCCCTTCTACCCTCCAGCAGATCAACTCTCCCATCCAACTTGATGTCATCTGCAAACTTACTGAGGGAGCACTCGATCCCCTCATCCAGATCATCTATAAAGATATTGAACAGGACCGGCCCCAGAACCGAGCCCTGGGGAACACCACTTGTGACCAGCCGCCAGCCGGATTTAACGCCATTCACCACAATTCTCCGGGCTCGGTCGTCCTGCCAGTTCCTTACCCAGCGAAGAGTAAACCTGTCTAAGCCACGAGCTGCCAGTTTGTCCAGGAGAATGCTGTGGGAGACCTTGTAAAAGGCTTTCCTAAAGTCCAGGTAGACAACATCCACAGCCTTTCCCTCATCCACTAGGCGGGTCACCTGGTCATAGAAGGAGATTATGTTGGTCAAGCAGCACCTGCCTTTCATGAACCCATGCTGGCTGGGCCTGATCCCTTGGTTGTCCTGCACATGCCCTTTGAGCACTCTCAAGACGAACCGCTCCATGACCTTCCCCGGTACAGAGGTCAGGCTGACAGGCCTGTAGTTCCCAGGATCCTCCTTCCGGCCTTTCTTGTAGATGGGCGTCACAGTGGCAAGCCTCCAGTCTTCTGGGACCTCCCCTGTTAACCAGGACTGCTGGTAAATGAAGGAGAGTGGCTTGGCAAGCTCTTCTGCCAGCTCTCTCAGTACTCTTGGGTGGATCCCATCAGGCCCCATAGACTTGTGGGTGTCCAGGTGGCTTAACATGTCCTTAACTTTTTCCTCCTGGATTATGAGGAGTTCATTGTGCTCTCCATCCCTGTCTCCCAGCTCAGGGGGCTGAATACCCTGTGGATACCTGGACTGGCTCTTAAAGACTGAGGCAAAGAAGGCATTAAGTACCTCAACCTTGTCCTCGTCTTTGGAGACAATGTTCCCCATCATATCCAGTAAGGGATGGAGACTTTCCTTGCCTTTTTTTTTGTTGTTAATATATTTGTAGAAGCATTTTTTATAATCCTTTACGACTGTGGCCAGACTGAGCTCTAGCTGGGCTTTTGCCTTTCTAATTTTGTCCCTGCTTGACCTAACGAGATCCTTGTACTCTTCGTGAGTTGCCTTCCCCTTCTTCCAGAGGTGATAAACTCTCCTCTTTTCCCTGAGTCCCAGCAAAATCTCCCTGTTCAGCCAGGCTGGTCGCCTTCCCCGCCAGCTCTTCTTACAGCACATGGGGACCGCCTGCTCCTGCACCTTTAAGATTTCCTTCTTGAGGACTGTCCAGCCTTCCTGGACCCCTTTGTCCTTCAGGACTGTCTCCCAAGGGACTCTCTCAACCAGAGACCTGAACAGGCCAAAGTCTGCCCTCTGGAAGTCCATGGTAGCAGTTTTGCTGACCCCTCTCCTTACTTCACTCACTATTGAGAATTCTATCATGTCGTGATCGCTAAGCCCAAGACAGCCTCCGACCACCACATCTCCCACCAGTCCTTCTCTGTTTGTAAACAGCAGGTCAAGCGGGGCACTCCCCTGGTGGGCTCACTCACCAGCTGTGTCAGGAAGTTATCTTCCACACACTCCAGGAACCTCCCAGATTGTTTCCTCTCTGCCGTGTTATACTTCCAGCAGATGTCCAGTAGATTGAAGTCCCCCACAAGAACAAGGGCCAGCGAATGCGAGACTTCTGCCAGTCGCTTATAGAATGTCTAATCTGTCTCTTCGTCCTGGTTGGGTGGTCTGTAACAGACTCCCAGCAAGATATCTGCCTCATTGGCCTTCCCCCTCATCCTTACCCATAAGCACTCTACTTGGTCTTCACAATCATTGATTTCTATACAATCAAAACACTCCCTAATATACAGAGCCACCCCACCACCTCTTCTTCCCTGCCTATCCCTTCGGAAGAGCTTATAGCCATCCATTGCAGCACTCCAGTCATGAGGGTCATCCCACCATGTTTCTGTGATGGCGACTAAGTCATACCTGTCCCGCTGCACAATGGCTTCCAGCTCCTCCTGTTTGCTGCCCATGCTGCGTGCATTGGTGTAGATGCACCTGAGCTGGGCTATCGATTTCAACTCTGGCATGCCACACCTAAGCTCATCTCTAGTGAGCCTGGTTTTATCCCCTTACCCCTTCAAAGGGGGGAACATCTAGCAAGATAAACTGTTTCTGCACGTTACAGTGGAGAAAGAGGAGTCCATTATTTTTTTCAATATTAATTATGGTTTACTAGACCTTTACTTGCCTTTTTTTTATTCCTTTGTATTCAAGAATTTAGTATTGTATTAGAATTAATTCCTAAAGACGTGTTCAGCTTTTTCTACAAATACAAGTGTAATGGATGCACTGAGTTAGGAGAAAGTCCGCTGTACTTGGCTATCATGTCCCTATTAGCAGCAAATACAGATGTCTAGAGAATGAATGCAAGCAACAGTATGTAAGAACTCACAAAGGAGCTCAGAAATTTAGGGATTTCCTTGAAAAAAATTGCATCCAGACTACTCTTTTTAATAGCATTTAAGGACCAGCTGCTCCCATCTGTGCAGTGGTCTAACTCTTTTCTGAACCCATATAATTCCAGTTCCACAGTAATCTTTGGCTGTAAGTTCCACAAACCAGTTGTGCTTTTTTGTTTATTTAAATATTCTTCATAATCATTGCTTTGCTGACTACCAGGGACATTTTTTCTCCTGGTAGGAAATTCTGGATACACGTTACTGATTTGACATCTCCTCACCACTGAAGTTGTGGAGTTTTTTTTAGTTTGTGTTATGGAAAGAATTATTTTCCTTTCAGCATTGAAAACTCTTGCTCTCAGGGCACTGTGCAGCCCTTCTGAGATTTAAATTCAAAAATGCAAAATGAAATACTCTTCTTTCTTCAGAGAAACCCTTAGATTGCTGGGCATGCTAGAAAGACCCCATAGCCAGAAGAAATAATGGAAAATACAAAATCTATTCTGCACAACCCCAACAGGTATTCAGATACATACTGCAGACTGCTGAGAGACACTGTTTTAGTTATACATGACTGTGCATGAAGGAGACAACCATGATAACCAGCCCTGTTCAGGGATAGAGGAACATAGTCTGTAGATGGCACTGCTCCCTCACTAGTTCTCAAGTGAACCATGACTCACAGTTTGTACTGAAGACATTATTTTTTCTCCTTGGGACATGTTTACTTTGTGCATCCTGAGCCACAAACAGAAAAATGAGCTCTCCTTCAATGTGATATTAGAAATGAAAATCCCGTTAAAACTTTAAAGATCGGTATGGGCCGTGTTTCATCTACCTTTTGCATCAGACTGCTCATCCAGTTTTAATAAAATTGCTCTTCCTCTTTCAATGGACTAAAGCCCTTGCTTTCTGTCCAATTTAGTGTGGAATTCCTTTGTTTCTAAAAAAAAAAATGCTTGCAGGAACCCACTTAAAAATCTTACAGACCTTGCAGTAACACGAAGACTTTAGTATTTCTTTAAAAAAATAAAAATAATCTTTCAATCTGATGAGCAAACAGATGAATTAATGAAGGAATACATTTGTACACACACAGAAAAAAAAAGAAAAAAGTAAACAAATGTGTCCTATTTCAAGTAGCAGCTTATGTTTGATCAGGCTTTCACTGGAGATACAAAGCTAGCAAGTAAATTGGACAGGGAAGAGTTTTCTTCTCTACTCTCTGCAGTGTGGCATCTCAGTAAACAATGTGCGTAAAATTTAACACCAGACTCTGGCAAGGGAAGGAGCATACTCTAATAATTTGGTGGTTGCATGCTCTCCTTTTGTTTATCACAAGCAGAGATAGCAGTAATGCTTGCAGTTAACGTTTCATAATGTTTTCAAGACTAAAGTTAGATACAGAGATGGTTTGCCTAAGTTCAAGCATCTCCAGTTGTTTCTTCAAAGAGCCTTATCGTCTCTGTTTTTTAGACAGTAGATTTCAATTTTTGCAGAGGATTAATCTTGAGAACATAAAGGTGGCCATTACTTCTGCTTGATTATTTACACTGATCTCACCAGCTTATAAAGCCTTTCAAAACCCATGTTCTTACATGCTTAGCAGAATTCTTTAGAGACTTGCTGCAAAAATTTGCAGCATTCAATTTGCAGTAGGCATACTACATGATCTTAAAAGAATTTTCCAACCTTAATGATTCTATGATTCTATGAAGTCTACAGCAGGCTCTGCAGGTCATGTGTCTTGAGCATAGCTTACAAGACAGGACTGAAGCTTGCCACTGGAAGTGCAGCTCCTAACACAGCACAAACAAAACCACAAAGTTGTTGTGGTTTAACCTGAGCCTGCAACTAAGCCCCAAGCAGCCGCTAGCTCACTCCCCGCTGGTGGGACAGGGGAGAGAATTGGAAGAGTAAAAGTGAAAAAACTCGTGGGTTGAGATAAAGACAGTTTAACAGGTGAAGCAAAAGCTGCACATGTGAGCAAAGCAAAACAAGGAATTCATTCACCACTCCCCATGGGCAGGTGGGTGTTCAGCCATCTCCAGGACAGCAGGGCTGCATCACACGTAGCGGTTGCTTGGGAAGACAAAATGCCATCACTCCAAACATCCGCTCCCTTTCTTTTTCTTCCCCAAGCTTTATATGCTGAGTATGATGTCACATGGTATGGAATATCCCTTTGGTCAGTTGGAGTCAGCTGTCCCAGCTGTGTCCCCTCACAACTTCTTGTGCACCCTCAGTCTACTCGCTGATGGGATGGTGTGAGAAGCAGAAAAGGCCTTGAGTCTGTTTAAGCACTGCTCAGCATTAACTAATGCATCCCTGTATTACCAATACTGTTTTCAGCACAAATCAAAAACACAGCCTTATGGTATCTACTATAAAGAAATCTAAATCTATCCCAGCCAAAACCAGCATAAAAGTCTGCTTGCCTTAAGTGAACACACATGGGGCAACAAGATCTATACCACATCCACATCTCAAGAGGCTGATACGAATAGTTGCATTTAAGAACTCCTAATACAGCAGTGACAGATAACCCATTTTATAAGGAGACTTAACTGGATAGATATATTCAGTACTCAGTACTAGATCTCTAACCACTTTACCCTGCTGCTTATCACAAGGAGGTTGCCATGTCCAGGCAAATACATTGTGGCTTCTGCTCCTTCACATACCAAGAAGAAGAAGAAGAAGAAGAAGAAGAAGAAGAAGAAGAAGAAGAAGAAGAAGAAGAAGAGGAACCTTGAATTTTTGACTTGTCACATTTCTTTCATGTCCAGTAAATTGAAAACCACTGGCAAATTGAGGGACATGTCTCCTGTTGAAGACAGAAACGCTAATGATTATTTTGCCCAGACCTTAGCTAGCCACAACTATCATTCAAGTTAACTAGCAGACTAAAGCTGAAAGCAGATTGAATCTAAGATATTCCTGAGGAGTTGCTGAATATTTCCATCCTTTTCTCCTCACACTCCTGCTATTCTTTTTCTGATCCCTGCTTGATTTCCTTTTTCCTTGTGTCTGCCTAATGATGGCTGCCATTTCCCTCTCCTCACTCCTCACCATGAACAAACAAGCTTACCATTTTCTGTAATGTTCCTATTTGAATTATCTTTGTGCAAATTCACAAGGATGATAGAAGTGTTATTTTGCTATTTATCCCAACTGTGAGTCTTGCTGATTTAATATGCTAAATATGCTAAATATGCTAAAACGAGTTTTAGATGATGATACTTTGTTCTTTTGTCTCTGTAGAGTTCACTGTTCTAAATGTGTTGCTTTGGGAAGAAAAAAAAATAATATTCTGTGCTTGAGGCGCTCTTGGAAAAAGCCAGTGCCCCCATAAGTATAACAGGGAGATACTACAAAAATATGTCTGTTAGACATATGAAGACTTTCCCTATGCATTCTCCTTTGAAAAGCTGTCCTAGTCTCCCCCACCCCACCTTGTTTCCCTCTGACTCGTTCTAATCTTACTCTTCTAAAGTTTCCTTGACCCTTCCTTACTACTGTCTCTTGACTTTTCCATTTCATGTCTTTATATACGGTAGATGAACAGTTTTCTTTGTACCTCTGACAGCTTTTTTTATAGCCACCCCTGTGGTTTTGAACAACATTTATCTCTGGTCAAAGCGGCATTTAACTAGATTATTTAAAAACAGAAAAACAACAAACCAATTTATATGATGTTTCAAACCGAGCTTTTTAAGCAAGCGGTAAAAGGAAAATATTTAGCAGGGCTGAAAGGTAAGCACTTCAGATAATGAAAGCTGATTGACAATTACTGTTGTCTTTTAAAGGAACAATTGGACTGAAGTATTGGGAACATCTGTTGTACCAGCTAATATTATAAGGAAGAGAAAAGCTTAACTTACTGATGCACTAACAAAGGTAAGTGATAATTGTCTTTTAAAATGACTAGGTTCTAATACTGAACAAAAGAAGGTTGACAGAGTACTTGACAAACCAAGACGTGCGCAGAACTACGTATGTTGTTTTGTCAATGGTGGGTTGGCTTCAAGCCTAGCGAAAAAAGGCAGTGGGGTGGGTCAGCAGAGTAAGAGTAGGGAAAAAAGAGAATTGCAAAGTGGCCATGCCCCACTGACTACTCTGCCTTGGTTGAGGTCCTGATTTCTCCTGTAACTGTGAGAAACTCTGGGGGATGTAGGGCAGCAAGGGAGGCTGTGAAGAAGTAAAAGTCCTCTTGGAAGTATCAGTTGTTCTTTTCATCTCTCCTGCCGTACCTCTGGTTGCAGCAGGAGCAGCAAACCTGGTTTTCCCGGATCCATTCAAATCTGACATTTCTAGAAAGGAAAAAGTTTTTCTTTCAGCCCTCCTCTGAGACCTCCCTCATAGCTCTGCGTCTTCCTCTGGCTTCTTCTGTCCCTGTGGCAAAGCATCCGAGGCTTGTCCCCATCACCTTGCAGAATCAAACCACCAATTCAGCTTGACCCTGGATTTATATCTTTGCAACAGCTGTGAATGCATTACACACTATATAGGAATAAATTATCAAAACTAGCAAGTGAAAGGCTGTCAAATGACATCATGAAAATTAGCGGCAATTTTTTGACATGAATCATTCTATGTCGAAGTCCAGAGCTTTCTGTAGAATTGGGTTTGGTTCCTCCTCATTTCAGCCACAGCTGTGATGATGTGAACACAACTGTCAAACACTGAAATACTAGAATGCAGATAACTGTAGAAAACCCTGTAAGGAAATTAATAATGCTTTATTTTCACAGCAGGGATTTAATAACGTGCGGTAAACAAGACACAAGTTTACTGTTAAACAGTGAAGATAAATACATGATATATAAATACATACAAATGCACACACAGCACATGTAAATAAATACATAAATAGATCTATAAAAGAGTTGATTCAGTTAAAGAATCATCTATTGCTGCTAGTGAAGTTGTGTTCCTGTGGGAAAAAAGAAATAGTGTGCAACATGTAAATAAAGATAACCATATCGACAAAATCCACAGCTAGCAGTAGGGAAATTAAAATCCTACATGGTAACCAATTCTTACCCAATCACTAACAATGATATTTTGGATTTTTTAGTTTCTTGAGTTGAAAATGTAATTTTATAAAAATAAATAAATAAATAAAATAAAAATCTTCTTATTGCAGTCTGTATCTCTTTTCCCAAGACCAAGGCCCTCTGAGCTGACAGAATTTCAGATAGAAGAGTTATCCCTTCCTTGGGAGAGCAATGCTCAGCTAGGGGCAAGATGCTTTACAGTGATTTTCACAGTTATCAGCTTGTAGCAGAGAAACCTAAGACTGGAGTCCTGTTTTCCAAACTCGGGGCATATGTTCTGCTGGGTATGTGTTCCTCTGCTTGTTTTTCTCTAGTATCATCACCTCTCCCCTGCCTCCTTTAAAACTTCCCTTCTCCAGTCCTGTTTCCTGAGATACCTCAGCCTTCTCCTCCAATTAGTGCTCACCATGGGCTCCTTCCTTGGTCCAGACTTGGACTGCTCCCTCCTTCCTGAGTGAGACCGTTCTGCATTTGACTTTGGCACAGTACTTGTCAGGAAAGAGAAGGCTTAGGGCAAGAAAGTGCAGGCTTTTAAATCACTCTCACAAAGTCTGAGAGAGAGACAAGAGGGTAAGTTTTCCACATTTAATTTCATTGCCAGAGTTTCCTCCAGCATACCTGGGAACAGTTCCTGCAGGAAAGATGTCTTCAAATCCTCATAGCCCGTTGTTGCAAGCTGCTTTTCTTCCTGCAGAGACTGTGCACTCACTGTCTCCTCATCCGTGTGGGTTGAGAAGGGACAAAGTTTTTTCCAACTGAAAAACCAAAGTAATTCTTCATATTTTCAAAAGCTTGTGTTAGTCCACATGTGAGCATATTTTCAGGAGAAGGCTCATAAAATCACAAAAGCCACCCCTGATATTGCCAAACATGAAACTACAGCATAGCCACAGCATTTAAAATAAAGTATTTCTATATTTGTTAACATTTGCTAAATAATGTGTTTGTCCTAGCTGTGAAGAGGTAAAATTTAGAAAAAATATTACCTGAAAGCACCTGAAAAAGGGCTTTCTTATAGGAAACACTGGACAAGTTTAACAGTAGAAATTTCCACCTCCCCTATGTTTATTAATTAAATGATGATATATCGACTATCTTTACCTGATATCCTTTAACATTTTCTTTGGATTTGGAAAACGTATTTCTAAGCACAGCTCTAAAGCTACTGGTGCTGTCCCGTGGAAAGAAGACAATAGCCTCGTAGGTAAAGAACTGAAAAGGAGCATAGGAAATTAAGTTTTTGGAACGCCCACAAACATAAACTTAAGGATGCCCTTTAATCTTTCCAATCTTTGTTTGTCAAAATACTAACATTCTTCCATTTAGAACTTATGCTATTCTTCTAAAATAAAGGCCCCCACTAATAAAGGAAGGAAAAACCAATTCATTAAAACCTGAGCTTACTAGCCACAGTTAGTTGTTAGGCACCTTGTTCCTTCAGGCTCCTTTTGAACTTATAGGTCTAACTTGCAAGATTTTAACAGGAGTTACTTTTTGCATTTATTTGTATTTATTTATTAGATTTTATCGTCCACTACTTTTTGCAATCACCGTAGTAGAGGAATACTAAGATAAGCTTAGACTGACTCCTATTGCAAAATAAACAAGAGTCACAAATTCATAGAATGATAGAACCTTTGGGTTGGAAGCGACTTTTTAAGGTCCGGCCCAACCCCTCTGCAATGGGCAGGGACATCTTCAACTAGGTCAGGTTGCTCAGAGCCCCAAGAAACTTTGAATGTTTCCAGGGATGGAGCATCCACCATCTCTCTGGGAAAACTATGACAATGTTTCACTATCATCACTGGGAAAAATTTCTTCCTTAGATTAGTCTAAATCTATCCTCTTTTAGTTTAAGACTGTTATCCCTTGTCCTATCACAACCAGGCCCTGCTAAAAAGTCTGTTCCCCTCTTTCTTCTAGGCCCCCTTTAAGTACTGGAAGGCTGCAGTAAAGTCGCCCTGGAGCCTTCTCTTCTCCAGGCTGAACAACCCCAACTCTCTCAGCCTGTCCTCATAGGAGAGGGGTTCCATCCCTCTGATCATTTTTGTGGCTCACTTCTGGACACAGGGCACCAGGTGGGGTCTCACCAGAGCAGAGCAGAGGGTCAAAATTCCCTCCCCTGACCTGCTAGCCATGCTTCTTTTGATGCAGCCCAGGATAGGCAACTTGTAAGTGCAAATGGGCACTTTGATGTATACCTATATAAAATCTGCCCAAAAATGAAAATGTATATTTTCTCACAAAAAGATGTATATCTTCAAAATGCTGTCACAAATGTAGACATTCTGCTTGTAGTTATGTCCTCAATATCACAGACCTTTCAGTCTTCCATGTTTCAAAATATCTTACTTTCCTATCTTAAATTACGGTATGAAAGCCAACTGCACAGCGTACCAACTAAGAGAGCAATTTTGCAAAACCATTGCAAATCAAATTAGAATCTGACAAGACTGTAGGATTCAAACTACCTGATTTCTGTATTTATCTACCTGTCCTTCTGTATACCCCACTAGGTAATATCTGAGTTCCAAGGAAAGCAAAACATTTCTATCATCTATTCATTCAATTATACAATTGAATATTGTGTAATACTGTCCAATATTGTGATATTGTCCTTTGTAGTTGTATTTTTGTATTATCTGCAAATTACTTTCTTTGCTGTGGCTTTAATAAACCCAGTACCAGTAATGACACATACTGTTTCTCTGAGACAGGCTGTGGCTGAGAAACTCGCCGAGCATGATTAATTAGCCAAGCGAAAGAAACTACCAGCTGACAAAAGTAATCATTGGCCCAAATGACCTCTGATGTCTCAGCGCTTTTGGCCAGAGGGTTTGGCAACTGCATGAGGGGGAATGCTAAAATAATCTACAACTAACACACATATTAACATTCTGAAGAGAGACTATTTTCACTGCAGAAGCAGTGTGTTTTAAGATAAACCAGTTCAGTTGTTATAAAGCCTGGTGGATTTAGCATTCTGGTAAAAAAAAGAAGAATCGGTATACTAGTTTTTAATAATATATTCTCCGTTTCTACAGTAAAAAAGAAGCACCTAGACTTTTTAGTACAGTCAATACATTTTCAGGCGCTGACACAATGTTAAGCCTATGTGATAGTAAATACCACCATGTGACAGTCAACTATGAGAGTGATACATTTTAAATAATGATAAACCAGTTTTCACTAAACTGAAATACCACCTACTTCTAGAAACAAGAAAATTGAAAGGCAGGAGCTTTGCAAACTTATATAGTCAAGACTGGGATCAATAGTCTCTATGGTTAATGAGAGAGAAAAACATTTCTGGAGGGTGTTTCAATATACCTGTCACACATTTGAGAATGGACCGAACAGAATTCTGGCAGTGCTTCTTTTCCTTTCCACTGCTGCTGAGGGACTAGATGGCTCACCAAGACTAGTTACCTGACTTTGTAGGAGTTAAGTTTGGTGAGATGAATCCGCCCACAAGTACATTGGTGAAGTGATCTTGTGTATGGGTGTATATACATATATTTTATATAACTAGTGTATTGAATTAGTATTGCACAAGGCCCTATACAATGGGGTCATGATTTTTAGTTGAATGTCTTGTCACCACAATACAAAGGAACAGAATAAAAATATGTGTTATGTAGAGGGGCCAGAATGTCTTAAAGGAGTTTGTGGGAATAGTGCTGGGAAACTGCTGGAGAATCCCAGTGGCTACTATTACCACTACAGACATCTCAAACCACTACTGGGTGCTTCTCACTGGAGTTAAATTTTGATTTGGGAGTGTGCTTTTGACTTAAATCTTGTAACCATCCCCACCCAGGGTGCTTTTGTTTATATCACGGAGTTGTCTCATCACATGAACTGGGTTCTTCTGGGGTGAAATTAAACAGGAAGATGTGCTCTAAGGAGTGCACCTAATGTGCTCCAGCCATTACAGGGTGTTTATTCCACAGGGCTGAAGTAGAGCTAGCCTAAAGTAAAACTGCAAAGCACATCCCGTGTGGACACCATCCAGCTGTTTTTGCTCTTTTGCTCGATAGATCTGCTCTTGTAGGGCTGAGCAAGCTGATCATGTAGGCATAGCCATTGCATACTACAGATCATGCCCATCCACAAAGTTTTGTTCAGCACTGCATGTGTCACTCAAGCTTGTTTTATTGGAGGAAGCATGGTGAGTAGGAAGGTCATCATTCCAGTGATCAAAAAAGAGACAATTTGTACATCTGAACCAGTCACCTGGATGCAAATATCCTGCTTGCCCATAGAAGCATACCTGATGTTTTAATTTTAATCCTGACATGCATTCAGTGCTTGGCTATCACCTCCTCTCAAGTATTGGTTGTGTATTTCTTAATAAAGTATTTTACTCAGTAATTTGCTTAACACTGCAGTCCAACTAACATCATGTGATTGGTCATGCGCATTACCATGTTGCTCTGAATGACACCCTTTGGTCATTCCCTGGTCTGTGCATCTCCCTTTGAGCCTTACTCTTTCTGTGTCTGGAAAAACACATTACAGGTATCCTTATGGGGTTGGTACATAGTCAACAGTTTGCTGTGGTCAGTGCCTTCCCTACTCTGATAGTCTGTAAGCAGTTAACCACATGTGACTTAAATTCTTTTCCACCCAATGTGTAAGTCTCATCTCCTTTCTGCCAGTTCTCTGTTAAATCACAGTTGTGAGAGTAAAGTGCCCTGAGCTGCTGTGAGTCTGTATAGCTCACCCACCATACTAAATGAGAGTCTTGGCTTTTATGTTGCTACTGGCCTTTGCCTTCTAGCCTGCATGGTGTAATGGAGCGACATCCTGATCTGTAAGTATTGAAAGATGGGAAAATGGTAACTTTTGTGACAAGTGAGATAAAAAGTGCATCTAGATTAGATGTGGGCTGTGAGAAACAGGTGGCCACTGTTAGTAACCCAGCACGTCCTCCTGTATAAAATTGGTCCAGGAACGCATGTACCTAAGTGTATATGTAATGACATATACAAAGTTCAACAGAGTTAACCTCTTATTTCTTGGGAATGGCTGACTTACAAAGTGCAGCTCAGCCTCATCCTTCCCTGCAACAGCTTAGAAACATTTCTGCTAAAATAAAATTTAATCCAAGCACCTAAATCAAGACTTACTGAGGCAAGCAGTAGACTTTGAGAGAATAGAGTCAGGCTGTATTTTTACTTTAAAGATTATAACAAACATCAGCTTTAATCTTTGCATAGTGTACTGAGGGAACATAACACTGCAATGCCTCGTTTCAGAGTCCGCTGCCACAATACTATACCCTGTGTCATCTTTGGTTTATCTTTCCCAAGGATATAGATACAGTTCCAAGGCCAGCAGATCATGACAATATGCAATGCAGGAAATGTTGCCCATTAGCATGCAGGAAAGAGTAATAAGTCTTTTACTTGCTTGGCTGCAAAAGTCACAATTTGTTAAGACTGAATATGTAAATGTTGTATTAGAGATTTGCTAATAAACACAACATGTATTGTTGCTAAGATCCTGAGTAGACCTCCAGGTATAAAAATCAGATGGTATGACTTGTGGATGTTTCAATAAATGATGACATGAGAAATTCTGACTTATTTTAATATCATTAACTAACATTTTTTCTAAAGAGGCTTTTTAATTAGGAAATTAGAGGAATTAAAAATGCTGTGCACCATCTATTGCTGTCCAACACAGATTATTTGGAAGCTGACATCTTTTGGATGACTTACGCCTCTCATTTGCTACCAGGAATGACATAATGACCTTCTTGGTATTTAGATAAAGGCAAAGCATTTAAGCTTACATTGTCGTAGCCTTCTCAAAAGTATAACATTTTCATCAATACTTTTGAAATTTGTGGCATAGCTGACAAATCACCACTGTTAACACAACAAAGCTATTTTCTTCTCCCAGCTTCTGTTGTCTTAGAACCACAGCCCTTCTATGCTGCCCAGGTGCCCTTGCTCCTTTTCTGCTTTTTAGAAAATACCTGAAATTCTTTAAATATTGAGGATCAGAGAAAGGCCATTATTTCACTTACCTTAATTCAGTCTCTGAATGCCTATTATTAATTCCTTCCCTAAACAAACTGACCAAAGATTTTATTTTGTTTTGAATTGTGAGATGGTTCTGCAGAACATTTGACATTTTGATGGTTAATCAGAGCAATACCTCAGACATTTTTCCTAATATACCTACAGAGTAGCTATCTTGTAAAGAAAGTGAAAGAGCAGAAGGATAATTAGGATATAAAGAATTCCACTGTGCTAGTGTTATTCCAGACAGCAATGTCTAATGAATGAGAACACAAAGGCATGCAGCAGCTGTCAGCTGAATGCATGCCACAGTGCAGAGCAGCTCTATAAATGTTTCTGAAAGATTTAGAGACTTCTATTTCTATTCTGGTATTCTGTGAGTGTATTTTATTTGGAGGAAAATGTAGGGGGGGGGGGGATAAGGGTGGAAGAAAATGAGATCCCAAATTAGATCCCAGATTAAGATGAGGGGTAGAACTGCCTGTGAATTATCATGGGCTCATAATAGAGCTACTGTATATTCCACACCCCAGAAAAGCACTTAATATGTTCTGCTCAGTGCCAGGGTGATTTTGGATAAAAAAATAAAAATTAGATGGAACTACAGCTCACCTTAGCTAAGTACACATTCAGTAATTATATGTATATTTGGAAGTGTTGCTCAGGGCTTCGTTACACTTGTGAAGCTGTTGGGCTGCTGTTCTGGAAGCCCATATACTGGGGTACACATACATGTCGCAGTATGCGCGCTCAAAGATCAGAACAGGTGTCTGTGCAGGAAGCTGTGTCTGTGGGATGATGAAGGCAGTGACTGTGACTGGAGCATATGTCTATGGAAGATATATTTGCTGTTTTTGAATTTTGTTTCTTCTCCTTTCTGTCTGGCATTCTTTGTCAAGTTTCCACGCTTAGCTTTGTCAGTCTTCATTTCCCTGTTGAGGCTCGCTGGGAGGAATTCGGCTCTGGGAATCACTCTCTAAAAACGGCTAAATCACAGCTCGACTAAGCCATGTTCATCTGTACCTCATCTTTTTCGTGACAGTCACTGAAATAATAGGTTAGGGAAGGTTACCAGGAGTTATCTAGTTTATCACTCTGCACTAGGGCAGGATTTGCTCTTAACATTAAACCTGTGCATGTTCTATCTAGTCTACTCTGGAATGTTCCTAATGGTGGTCCTTCAATTACCCCTCTTGGCATATCTTCTCATTGTCTAATTTTCCTTGCTTTTAACATTTTTATTCCTTATGTTTAACCTAAATTAATTTTATTTCTTCAAGTGTCAGCCCATTACTTCTTATTATATTACTCTTAATCACTTGAAGTAATTCCTCCCCACATTTTATATTACTTCTCCTGAAGCACTTAGACAGAATTATCATATCTGCTCTCAGATGTACAGGTTGCATTCATTTCCTGTCACATGCCTGCTAAACTATTTATTGTTTTTTGCTACCTTTCTTTCCATTTTCTCTAATTTATTCCTGTCTTTTTATAGTCAGGAAGCCTGCCATACACAATCAAAATAAAACCTGTTAAATAAAGGAAAAGTGAACATGGAATCTCATTTTGTAGCTGCCATTTTAAGAAAGTGTTTGGAAGGTTTATCCAGGTATTACGTACCTAATTAGTCACTTTTACAAGTACTGAATCACTGTGTTCTGTGTCAGCATAATTAACTTATGTTAATGAATCTAGTAAGTAGTTTGAATAATCAACCTTCTTAAAAGTAAATATATCATTTACTACAAACTTTTTGTCTGGTGTCTTGGCAAAATAATTCAAAAACTAATTTAATCTCACGAACATTGCTGGATTTGTGAGTTACACAAGTAGCCTTGGAAAGAACAGAAATTTCTGAATTAAGAAACCTGTAGATGACATTCAAGAGGAAGAGAACAAATTCACAGGTGACAAAAGTTAGTTGATGCCAGTAGAGGTAACTGCACCTATGGCAGTGAGGAAGCAGCCCTCATTTATGTCTAAATTGTCTTTCACCTGCTTCATTTTGAGAGTCATCTGTCAGAGAGCTCTTTATTTAAAAATAAATGTTTTATAAAAATAAAGCTTTGATAACCTTATTTTGTATGATCTCATTTTGTCCTTGGGCAGGCAATTTCAGAAAGCCGCTTTATATTTCAAAACTGGTAGTTGTGTTTTAAAACCACACCAGAACACTAGCCAACAAGATGTCTGATCATCAGCAGTTTGGACGGGGCCCATAGCAGTGCAGAAAAGCTCCAGAAACCAAGCAATTGTCTCTAATGGTTCTTGAGTAGTTTCATATAATCCAGAGCAAACCCAGCTTTGATCAGGAAAGCTGCAGCGATTAGGAGCCTTTTGGCGTTATCACTGAACATTAACACCAGGACATTCTACATTCTCTTCACTGAAGAGTTTACAAGCTAAATAGAAGACAAGGGACAGCATTCAGGAGGACATCTGGAGAAACTGCTGGTTACATCTCTTTTGTGTTCCCAGGTTCCGGTGCATGCTGGATTACGCCTCTATGATAGCAAGGGAAAGACGGGTGGGTGTAGATCTCTTCCACTTTTAATCTTGGTTTCTACTGCCAGAGAGGAGCCATGATATACTCACAGTATCCTGGTGCCGGAGCATGACAGAGCTCAGCCAGAGCAGATCTGGCCTGTCATCTAGGAGAGTTCAGAAATATGACCGTGCCATTCCAAAGAGAACTTGCTAAATTCTTCTTCGCTTTGTGTAAATTGCAATGAATTTTGTAAAAGAGGCTTCAGGGATTTTTTTGTCTTGTATTCCAAGAACAGAAATGATAAGAAGAATGAAGCACAGCTTTACCCCAAAATGTTGCTTCTAGTGCCAGGCTCCAGGATGCTTCATTGCATGGTGTTGCTCAGAAGAATGACTGTGGTTTATATTTTAAAGAAACAAAACCAGCAAGATATACTAAAGCCAGACTGAGTTTTATGAATTTGAATTTTGATGAAAATAGATTGTGTTTTCATAAAAATCTTTGCAATGGAAGTGGTTTTTATTTTTTGTATTTTGTTTGTTTTGTTTTGTTTTGTTTTGTTTTTGAGAGCTAACGCACATGGAGACTCCCATTTTGTCTTTCTTTCAGTGGAGTCATGCCCTAAACAACATCACTTAAATAAGCAGCTCTTATAGAAAGGTGCAATCACATCGTCAGTCTTGCAGCTCAGAGAATTTGTATACCCTCATCAGAAAATAAATTGTTGCTTTAATCTCAGGACCATTTAATACTGCATTAGTTATACCACCCAACGCTTGGAAGGTGCCAACTGTATGTGAGAATATGTGATTTCTTAATTGAAATCTATAGTATTCGCAAATGCTATGTACAGAGTTACAGAGCACAAACATTTCAGTTCTGCTGACGCAATTCATTCAGGAGACACGTGTCTGTTCGGCTGCTCACTGGAGCTGGCCTGACCTGAAGCATACGCTATGTGGACAAGGGAAACTGGATGAAGATGCGTGGGTGGGAGACCAGACTGAAATTTTCCCGGATTCAGGTCCTTAGAAAAGCAGGGCGAACATTTCCTCTAATTTAATGTCAGCGTACCACGATGGCAGCTTGCAGTCATTTCAGAAAACATAGCTGAGAGAAATGAAAAATCAACAAATATTATTGTCCATTTGAAAGCAACTATAATTCAGACAGAGCTCAGCAAATGGATTGCTGTTATTTAGGATGTGGGGAGAGTTGCTCGTAATGCAGAGCTGAGCTATAGAGGCTGTGTTATTACACAATACCTGATGTGTTTCACGCCTGACCAGATCCGGATTTAATTTCAAGAACACGTAATTCTATCTATAACCATCAGTCAGACTCTTTTTGCACATATGCCATTAAAAAAATAATGTATTTCATCATGCCCATTGGAAAACCTTATGATTTGACTCGGAAATGTAGGTCACCACAATGCCCTAAGAGCATGCTATTTACCTCGTAGTCAAAGTGAGCATTCTCAACTAGTCTGAAAGAGGAAAGCTTGAAAAGAGGAACAAGAATTCCAATATTCAGCAAAGAGCATAAGTAGAATTGTAATCCACACTAAAGTCAGGTTTCAGTAGGGCTACTGAAATGGGAGGTATTGTTAGAAGAAAAACACTAAGTCATCACACTGTTTTGAAAAGAAATTTCTAAGTATGCATCTATATGTAAGGCTAAGGTAGCATACATTATGGAAAAGTCTGAAGGAAAAATCCATACTGGAGGGGATCTGAACATGGTACGTGTTTCATGAAGAAATGCTGACTATACTTGGCCTCCTCTCTGTTAAAAATAACTCATTTGGATAACTGCTTAATAAACGCAATACATGAGAAAGTTTTTAATACTTTTTTTTGGGTAGATTCATAATTAATATAAATTTTACATGAGAAAACAGATAGTAATTTCTGGATTAAGGAAAAAAATGGAAGAAGGTCTTGCTGCGTAATGTTCTCAAAGTTGCTGTAATTATTGCTGTTAATTCCTTCTGTCGTTGTGATCTGGCAACATATTTAACAGTGTTTCATTGTTTAATTTCTATGGCATTGGCCTATATGTATTTGAAACACATCAAGCATACTTCCAAAATTTTTTATTTGGTAATGATTTTAAAATTAATTTACTGTTGATTGTGCCACAATTTTTCCAAAATTAATCCTATTTGGAAATACAACATCAGCTTAATTGGTTTTTGGATATTTGAAAACTTAGGATGGTGCTGTCTTTTCCGTGCTATCAGCAAAGCCACATTGGAATTGGTTTCTTCCAAATTTTTATGCATATATTTATTTACCTTGTAGTCAATTGCTGTAGTTCTGGTAAGTAACAAAATTTGGGTTTAAAATAATCCTTGCTGAAGGCCTTGGTTTGGAAAATGCCTTTTATAGAAATAACATCTGCTTCAATGTAGATTTTCATTATTTCTGATGGAAACGAGCTAGTAATACATTGGAACTTTGATAATGCAAGTTGAACAGATTGAACAGAATGAAAAAGGCATGAAATTTTGTTTAATTATATTTATTCCTTTTTTTTTCTTTTACATGGAAAGAGCTTAGTTGTTTGTCCTTTAAATGAAAATAATAAAGAGGATTTTGTAGGACATAATAAGATTTAAGCATATTTAATATGAAATAAAACATTGCAAAATAGCTGAGTTGTCACTGAGAAGAACTTGGTAAGGAATTCCTCCACTGTACTCTCCCTCAAGAATATGGATAAGGTACAAAAGAAGCAGCCTGTATTCTTGCAAAGTTTATTGAAATTTCCACAATAAATGTTCATGAGTTCATCAGTCTCAGAATGAAGTATCTCTTGTTTTCTTTTTCATGTTCCACAAACTTGAAAGCAGCAATAAACAAAATTGTATTTAGATAGTAAACTCTTTCAGAATGATTAAGTCATTATTGCGTTGTCTTTTGCGTCTTTATAACAGCAAATTTATAAATCCAGATACTCCAGTGTGCATTATTCCCAGCTTACATTAGAGAAGAAAAATTAAAAAGATCATGTACAGTTTTTCTTTTTCATACCACATTAAGTAGAAGCCCTCATGATCTATTCCACGGTAACATCTGGAAGTCTCAGACAAAACGCTGCTGTGTTAGGTCCCTACACACATACGGTGGGAAAAAGTCCAACTGTGAAGGAACTCTCATTTTCAGAAATGCTTGAGGAATGAAGAATAATGATTCATTTATTGTAGCTGCAGACACGAATCACAGAAAGGTGATGTGACTTGCCCAGGGATATACATGGAACCCCTGGCAGAGTTGGGATTTACGCTTTCATCTCACTGCTCAGTGCCTTAATCAGAAAACCTTCATTCCTCTTGCAACCTGAAAGTGACCCAGCTTTGCTGCAAAACATTCCTGTTTTTGAGGAAATGGTATTGTCCAGCCCTTCTGAGCCCTAGTGTTCCTTGCGATCTGTCTGCGTGTGTTCCCAATCTCAAAATCTCCCTAGTTGAATTGGGCAAAATTTAAATTTGAGGGTTGATTTACAGGATTCACAATAGACATTATTAGAGATTGAGGGGCTTTAGCACAACTGTGAGAGTGTATTTACAGCTGCAATCACATACACTAGCTGTAGGCACTGTCTGAGATCTCTCAATCATTAATTTAGAAAAAATTACCAAGATTGTTTTAAAAGCATTTCTTTGTTTATACTCACTTGTATAGCTCTTACCCTGTGTTCTTGGCAAGTTATCCTGTTGTTTTGTAATTAATAAATCTGTATTCTATGGAATATAACAGCTGGGTTTAGTTCTTGTTAATACAGTATTTCCACTGATTACCAGCCATCACCATAGAATGAGGTTTGATATCATGTTGGGGCGAGGGGGCTGAATTTCTCTGTGGTTGACAAGCTAACAGCAAGGTTTGAAAGGGCAGATTTTTAAAACAGTGAGCAAAATGATTACCATAAGACTGAAGGGCAAAGTAATAAAACTTTAAAACTACTAAGCCTAGAGGCCATGTAAGAACATTGTAGTAGAGGCACAGATGGTGTGCATACCGATGAGCAGGAAAACATAAAAGAAAGAGCAAAATTGTATGGCTAAATGATGAATTACGTAAATTTTACTGGGGCAACAGATGCATTATTTTCTAAAGTAAGAACCCACTGTAGACAGCAAGGAGAAACTCAGATGGAAAGCTATAGTAGGTTCACTACCAAAAGAAAATCAGGGAGTGAGGCTGTGGAAAGAACAAATAACAAAAGATGGAAAATCATGAAGTGCAAGAGGAGATTTTGAGACACAGAAAGGAGTTATGCACCTGGTTAGCACTTCTGGGAGCCTACCTCTGAGATTTCAGAATCTCCGTTGATGGTGTTGAATCTCAAGGAGTCTATAGTCACCTTGTTGGGTTGTCTTGGCTGAATGCTGAAGTATTGCAGACATCAGCCCATGACCTCTTTTCTTCTCATCTCCTGAAGCTAGTGAGCTTCTTGTCTTCTGCCTTTGGATCTGAACTATATGTGTTGGTCAAACTAATGACACACAGAGTGATCACTCTGGAGGGAAATTTCTAAATCATTCCTTTATTTTCAGTCCAACTGAAGAATGGATGACTCCATCCATGTTATAACAGTAACAAAACATTCTGCCCTCCTATTCTCGTAATAGTGGTATCTTCTCTATTTTAAGGTGATAGCTCTTGCCATCTACAGAGATGAAGCTAAGTACAGCAGATAAAGTTGCAAATTTTCTGTAATTGCCTTGGAATAACTGCCAGTGAACCTGAATTTTCATTCTAAAGATCATGGATACCTGCAACATTTACCATCATAAATATTGCTGGTGATTAATACAACGGTATTTATTCTGAAACCATGCTGCCAGAAAGTCCTCAGAGCCACATTATTATCCAGCATCCTTTTCTACTTGAAAGTCTCAGGTCTGGATGGGAATACACCCTTGGGTGTGCCAGCTGGGCATGTGGGAAGTAGAGCAAGGTCTGTGAAGGTCAGGAAATCACAGAGGTTGCTGATCCAGAATTTCCCTTTTTTCCAACAGATCTTCTGAAGCACCTTAAAGCCTCTACTCATTGGTTAAACTCTTAAATGGTTACTGTCTCCAGGGAGCACCATCAACAGATGCTAATTACAACTCTTGAGTTGTTATTACTTAATCTACCCTATCAAATGCACTGCTTCACAGCAAGAGAAAAAGATTTTCCATAGAAACTGAGAAAGTATTCCCAGTCCTTCTGTACAATTTTTTAGATGCAATGTGGCTGCTTCACGGTCTTTCTTTAACACATCTTATTCTGGACACCAGCTGTGTTCAGACCCTCAAAGTCAGTTCCTAAGTTTCCTTCATTTTTAAGTTTATTGCTATTCTGCCAAAGTTTAATCGGTTCTTTTATCCCCCTCTTTGCTGTTCAGTGCCTCCACATGTAAAGCTCTCTTTGCATCTCCAATTTAGAAAACATTAAACATTAACATTATCACCCCTTCTTAAGCTGACACAGTACCCTTGACTCTAAGGTATTTTCTGAGCTTCTCAGCTCCACATCTGAACTCTGTGTGAGGAAGTACCATGCACAATGGGAGAAGCAAGGAAAGGTGAAATGAATTCCGTTTCACATTCATCTAATATAGTACTGATAGTAATTGATCCATGTCCTTGTGGATGCTGCACTTGGGATCTGCAACTGGATTGTTACCTTATAAAGATGACTTCTGTTTTATTATCCCTTAGCTAGCTATGGTTGCAAAATAAATTGTCTAAGTATGTGTATGTGATAAACAGTACTGCTGAAATGATGCAAAAGCTTTAGAGATGTCATTGCGGTCTGTGTTAATGGATATGTTTTCAGTAGAATTTTATTTTTATGTGTGGCTTCAAATTTCACAGCACTTTAAAACAGATTAATGTTAGAAACATGAGTGATATATACTTAATGAGGTTATTCTGTGCCAAAACTAAATCTCAACCCTTACTTCAGTGGCTGTAACTTCTGCATCCTTTCCATATTTTAGGCAGGAGAGATGAGACCCGGTGCCACAACTTGGCCAGTGGCATTTATTGAACTTTCTGCTATTGTGAAGCCATGTGCTAGTGTCTGAGGTCTGAATACACTCTCTGATCCCTCTATTAAGAAAGTCCAGTTATCTATAGTCCTCTACCTTCCACATGTCGTGGAGATATAGCTCACCGGACCATGGCATCAGTACCTCTCTGGACATTGTGGAGGGCTTTCAGCAAAACCAGGGCACGTTACCAGAAGCCTGCTATGAGATATGGTAAGCAGCAGTATGAGTTGGGCTTAAATAGCTGAGGTAGATACTTATTCAAATGATAAACATAACTACATAATTTGCTTGGTCCTTCCACATAACATTTCTGAATTCACTAAGCTATACTCTTTGGGTGCCTTTTAATCGGCAACACATTTCTATCCATAAGCACCTAGTTCTAATAGGAAATACAGAAAACTTTCTTAGGAGATAAAAGCAGCAAGAGAGTATCTATCTGAATGATTGCTAGGTGAAGCACTCCTCTACCATAACAGTGACAGCAGCCTCTTCATGTGTTTCTCCACTGTGCAACCGACTCTTTATCACAGGCTTTCTCGATTTCATTTACAAATCACTACACACAAGCCTATCTCAGACGTCTATCCTCCCAGCAACTAGCAATGCATTTAGGCAATCCTGCTCTGTCAGAGCTCCCTTGGCTCTGCTGCTGCAGCGCACAGCTTAGCGTGAGAGCCTCCTCCCCGCCACCCTCTGACAGACCGTCCGCTCGCTGCTGCAGGGCCGCTAATCCAGGGAGAGCGTAGTGAGCAGGATTCCCAGAGTTACTGAGAGGGGCTTTCTTGCTGCTGCATGTCTTCCTTCCCAACGCACTTCTACTCTCTGACCAGTATACAGTCATTTACGTCGATTCCCAAAATGGTTTTGAGAAATACTGGGTCAAACTCAGTCCTGGATGCACTGACACATGGTAGTAGTTCTTGGTGGGCCCTGTCTCCATCCCTGGCCCAGCTCTGCCCTTCACAGAGGGACGGGGCTGCCAGGGAAGGTCCCTGCCCTGGTCTGTCCCATGGTCCCTGCTGCTACCCACCCCGGCCATGCTTGCACCCTGACAGGGGACTCATAGTTTGCAGGAGAGAATCCAGAATGGACGCTGGTAGCTTTGTGCTGCTCAAAAGCAGTGAGGACCGTGAGGCTCTGTTCACGGTGGATCAGAAGAACACGCTGTGGGACAGTCATATAGATTTTCTTTGTCTTAGCCTTCCTTTCAGAATTGCTTCTTATGGTGACAGGATGATCTAAGCAGGCTAGCAATCATAAATACCACACAGAAATAAGAGAAAAACATTGAGGGCATGGATGCTGGTGGTTATTTATGGCAAAAGAATGACATTTTAGAGTGGATTTTGCTGCTTAGTTCATCCAGCTCATAACCGTCTTTGCCCGCTTCAGTATCTTTCCCAAGAGCTCCTCAAAAACCATCTGCAGACTTGACAAACTGCTCTGCTGGCAGTGGCATCTCATTCTCTGTCTTTAATTTTTCCTGGGGTCCCTGCGATTGCTTTTGATTTTATGACATGACCAGACAGGTAGTCATAAAGGAGAAAGGAATAAAAGGACTTTGGAAAAAGAAAATCTAGAAAGGAGCTGCCTCTGCCATTGCCAAAACAATTATTCTGGGTCTTCCCTACATTGTGTCTCTGAGAAATTCCCAGGACAGAGGGGGAATTGCTGCAGATCATGTGGATTGCTCTGCTTGCTGCAGCTGATTTTTGGTTGCTCTCTGCTCTGGTACACCTCAGACATAAGCAGGGATGAATACCAGCATGAGTGGACTTTGCACGGAAGCTCTGGAAATGTTACAGGGTCCCTGTGTACAGAGTTCTCCATAGAAATTGGTCAGTGGCTCTTTCAGATGAAAACTGAGCACCAGTTGCCTCTAGCAGCCCTTAAGAGCTATCTTGTGTTTAGATACCAAAACTGTATCTTGCTGTGGTGTTTGTGTGTGTGTATTATGTATGCATATTGTTATCTTACGGCAGGTTCTATAGTTTAATATACAGATATTTTATAGAGGTCTCATATTCATGGTTTTCTTTTTAAAGAGAAATTAATGGGCCAAATAATAATTCTAAACACATACAGCAAAACAACTCAACAAAGACATTTTCATGACTAGAGCTGATGAAGATACAAGACTGTATCTCTTTGGGAAAAATAAAAATCACAGAATCAAAGAATCACTAGGTTGGAAAGGACCTTCAAGATCATAAAGTCCAACCATTAATCCAGCGCCACCATGTCCCCTAAACCATGTCCTGAAGCGACACATCCACACGTTTTTTGAACACTTCCAGAGATGGTGACTCCACCACCTCCCTGGGCAGCCTGTTCCAATGCCTGACCACTCTCTCGGTGAAGAAATTTTTCCTAATATCCAATCTAAACTTCCCCTGGCGCAACTTAAGGCCATTTCCTCTTGTCCTATTGCTAGTTACTTGGGAGAAGAGACCAACACCCTCGTCACCACAACCCCCTTTCAGGTAGTTGTAGAGAGTGATAAGGTCTCCCCTCAGCCTCCTCTTCTCCAGGCTAAACAACCCCAGTTCCCTCAGCCACTCCTCATAAGGCTTGTGCTCCAGACCCCTCACCAGCTTTGTTGCCCTTCTCTGGACACGCTCGAGCACCTCAACATCCTTCTTGTAGTGAGGGGCCCAAAACTGAACACAGGATTCAAGGTGCGGCCTCACCAGTGGCCCCTCACAGGGGCACAATCACTTCCCTACGCCTGCTGGCCACAACATTTCTGATACAGGCCAGGACGCTGTTGGCCTTCTTGGCCACCTGGGCACACTGCTGGCTCATGTTCAGCCAGCTGTCAACCAGCAACCCCAGGTCCCTTTCTGCCGGGCTGCTCTCCAGCCACTTCTCCCCAAACCTGTAGCGTTGCATGGGGTTGTTGTGGGCGAAGTGCAGGACCCTGCCCTTGGCCTTATTAATCCTCATACAGTTGACCTCTGCCCATTGATCCAGCCTGTCCAGATCCCTCTGCAGAGCCCTCCTACCCTCCAGCAGATCAACACTCCCACCCAGCTTAGTGACATCTGCAAACTTACTGAGGGAGCACTTGATTCCCTCATCCAGATCATCTATAAAGATATTGAACAAGACTGGCCCCAGAACCGAGTCCTGGGGAACACCGCTTGTGACCAGCCACCAGCCGGATTTAACACCGTTCACCGCAACTCTCTGGGCTCGGCCATCCAGCCAGTTCCTCACCCAGCAAAGAGTAAACCTGTCTAAGCCATGAGCCGCCAGTTTCTCCAGGAGAATGCTGTGGGAGACATTGTAAAAGGTTGCTAAAGTCCAAGTAGACAACGTCCACAGTCTTTCCCTCATCCACTAGGCGGGTCACGTGGTCATAGAAGGAGATCAGGTTGGTCAAGCAGGACCTGCCTTTCATGAACCCATGAAAAGAAAGACTTGAAGTGAAAAATATTCCTGGATCATAAAAAAGGCACAAGAAAATATGCTGATTAGAAAATGAAGTGTGTTTGCCTTTTGACTATTCCAAATTAAAAAAAAAAAATTACATGCCTAATAATTCTAAATATTCAACATTAGATAATATTATCTTCTGCAGAACACAACTGCTGTTTCCAGCTGGTTCGTACCAGGACTTTCTAAATGTTCAGCTCCCCACATCTTCATTTCCTCCCTGACCAAACTTGATGAAGTATAGTGAATAAATAGAGTTAATATTTCATATATTTTAAGCTAAGTAAACTAATTACCTTTGCTTAGTTCGAGTTGAGATACTGATACATAAAACAGTAACTGTTGGAAACAATATGAGCAGTGGTGCCAGGTGATATAACTTGGAAAGCACTTTGCTTAAATTTTATAGGTATTATTAATGAATTGCTTACTGAATGATACAATTACCTAAATATTCTGCAGCTGTAGAACTGAGAACCTGAGCCTTTTCAGTTCTCATATTCCTTTGAACAGTGTCTCTCTTTTTAAAATCTTCTAAGATATTTAAAAAGCAGAATAAAATATTCAGCAGAAAAAAATCTTGAAAAATATTGGTTTATGATAACGATATTAATAATTCCAATACTAAAACAGATCTTTTCATCTCTTCATAAAGAATTTATAGACGAAAGCAACCTTTTTGATTATGCAGTAGTTCTTAGCGCTGGCAATGAAAATTCAGTTTGTGCTTTCATGTTTTTACAAGGTATATTCTGTGTATCCAAATATTTGAATACATCTCTTCATCTTTTATCTGCATCGACATTATCTTTATATTTATTTGCAACCTTCACCTGGCACTCCTTTTTTATTTTAAACATTGAGGAACTAATAAAAAAGGTTAGCTGCTTCTAATGCTTAAGGACATTATTGTTAACTTCATTAATGCAATTCATAAAATCTTTAGCTTTTAGCCAAGAAGTGGATTTTTTAATTAATTCAGAAGTATTCACAGAAGAGGAATTGCTTTTCTTTGAATGTTGTTGCAGAAATTCAAGCTCCATTTGCAAAAAGTTGATCATTGTTTAAAATTTTTCATTATCCCTACTTTTGAATCTTGTAATTACAAAAATCAGACTCTTCTCCCACTTCACAAGCCAAAATATTATTATCTTCTCTTTTTGTTATTATTGTGAAAAGTACCTTCAATCCACTTCAAAAAGAGAAAGTACAGCCACAGCAGGATTTTTGAACAACTCAAAAATCTTGGACACCTATTCTGTGAGGGGGAAAAACACAATTCACATCAACATACTTATTGATTCTTAGTTGCAGAGATAACCACCCCTTTTTATATTTTTCGAGACGCAGGGGGACCTGGTTTATAGCGGTTAACAGAGCTGTGGGCTTTGGGGAAGGAGTACCTATTGCCATAGAGGAGATAACCTTACAGCCACCTCCGAGCTGACAAAGCTGACAAAGCTCCGAGCTCACAAAGGCCTTTGTGAGACAAGCCACACCACGTAGCTCCATGCCGTTGGTTCAGACGTTGCCAGATGCATAGCACTTCAGGCTGCAGGTGGGTGGCTGGGCATGCAGCAGGTCACCCTGACTGCAGCATCCTCCAGCCGGGGGGAGCGGCTTCCACCTGCAGTGGACTGACCAAGTCCAGAGCAGGGAGAGGGCTGTTGGACTGAAAGGAGAAGTTATCCCAGTTCTCCTGGCAGTTCTGATAAAATGATCCATACCAGGATACTAATTTTCAAGTTCTTTAGTTTTGCCAATATGTCTGTTTTGTTCTTTCCTCCTGACCTGTGGAAAACTGCATTGAGATTGTCCCCTTAAAAAGCAGCAAGAAAATCTATCAAATAGCTTACTTTCCCCAAATTTCTGTGGTATATCTTCTGCATTCTCACAGTTTAAATCTGAAAAGTAAAAAAAAACCAAACAAACATACATCTCTCCCAGCAGTATAGCTCCTGGGTGGGTGAGCTTATGCAAAAACATCTAAACATGAGTTGAAGCAACATCTAGGAGTGGAGTGTATTTTGTAACCCAAATCATCTCAGACTTCTTGCATGGCATACAGAATTAGTGTGCTTATGTCTACATTTTCAGTTTTAGACTGAAGTCTTTCATTATCCTTCCAATGCAGGCAAAATCTTTTCTTTATTGTGTCTTAGGACCTAAAGTATGACAGAGTTTTGAGGTGAGTCCATGCAGATCTTTCCCACACAGACAGACGTTTTATATTCTAATAAAATATGGTATTTTTCTTTATGTTTAAGCTAGAATGTTTAGCTTTCTGAACAGAGAAAATTAAAACTAACTGTTAAGAAAAAGCAGTGAGAAATGTTTTAAACATAATTTTACCTCTATCCATTGTGTCCTTGCTTCTAGTCTTACTTTCAGTCAGCTCATTGTCTTGCTGAATTTCAAGAGGCTCCACATACACAAGCTTTCTCTCGTGCCTAGAGAAATTTGACCTTGAGACCTTGTTTGTTTGCTCCTAGCTGAGAATTTTATTCTGCTGCCACACTCTGCAGCATCTAGAACCGTTTCTCTCCTGAGCGAGATCATCTACCCTCCCGGGTATACCAGCTGCTGGTTTTTTTTTTTTCAAGTGAACTAAGAGCAAACAATCCAGACGCTGTTCACCCCAGTCACATTTTTTGGAATAAAATTAATTATATGATGACTGCTGAGTTTATGTATGTTGCATTATATCCAAGTGAATTCCCTATTAAAAAAAAAAAATTCCTATTTCATTTAAGTCTAAAACTACCAAACCAAAAGTTCAGCAATTAAGATTTCAGCAAATTACCACATCAGGGTTTATCTGTGTGGTACTGAAAAAGTGATAATAAACTGACAAACATAAAACCAGGATTCCAAGTAAGTCCATTCCCTCAAAACCACTTACAAAGAGCTGCAGAAGAAAGAGCAAATGAGACAAAACAAAACCTTCTTTACAACACGCCCATCCTGAATACAAGCATAAAACCCAATCATCCTGCTTTTTCAATCCGTAGATTTTGGTATCATGCCAAGATAATCAAGATATAATTGCCAGATCTTTTTTTTTTTCCTAACGTTAAAATACAATTGTTCAGCAAGCTTCTTCATGGTAATCAGGAACACCTCACATCTGTATTATAAAATGGACAATTTAAAATATTTAACTTAAACTGACAATGCAAGAAAGACAAATGGCATCCTGTAGTTCACTCATCAAAACAACAGGACACCTGACTGTGAAAGAAAGAGATCATCACATCAAACAGATCAGCTGGGCATCTTTCTCTAACATTTGAATTGCAGATATGCTTCTCAGCTTCAGTATTATCAGGTAAAGGTCAGGAACACCTTCTCTTCCTTACTTTAGTTTTGGAAATCAGAAGGCTTTGTCCAAATTTCTGAGAGGAACTATATCTTGATATCCCCTTTCGGGACTGTTTCAGGACATCATGTGCTTGGGGCTGTGTGGAGGCAGAGGGTGTCTGATTCTACAGAAAGACCAAGCATCAGCTCTCAAAATGAGGGCACCTCCTCCCACTTGGAAGCCACCATCCCTAGTTGAGATGAAATCTCTAACCTTCTCCTGGTCAGAGGGGCATTCCTTGGTACTATCAGACAACGTTAGCCCTTGCTGAGACATTGCCCCAGTCCCGTTTCTGGGGTTGGAGAGGGATGTCAGGGATTTTGTACCCCTCCAGAACCCCTGTCACTAAAGGACAGATGACAGGTCCATGTGTGCAGGAAGGCTGTAGAGTCCCCTTGGCACTTTTCCCTGCTGCCTAAATACTTAATTATTTCTTGGGTTTGAGAGTAGCTGTCACCTACTCATTCCATATCCTGATACACAAAATAACCCCTGGATGTGGATGATCTGGGTTCAAGTCAGCATTCCAGACCAGAAAGAGGGGGGTCAGTCCCAGCCCCAGTCTTTTACGTGAATAAGTGAGAGCCAGTGTCAGCCAGGCTGGAGCTGCCTGAAGGATTTTTTGACAAATGTTCATCACACCTGTAACTTTCTCATGGAAAGTTTTAACTGTTAAAAATTTCCATGTCTATGGGACTGTCAGGATGCAGCATGGTTGGGGCACGCAGTGGCAGGGTAGTGGGGCAGGGACCTCCTTCAGTGGCCCCATCCCATTGGAGGTGGCGAGCAGAGACAGTCTGGGGATGGTGACCAGAGCAGGTGAGGCAAGGTCAGGCAAGGGACTGGGCTGGGTACAGAGCTGGCAGTGACATAGCTCAGGCCAGGACCAGGGAAAGGCCTGAGCTTAAAGGAAGCTCCTGGGCAAACAGGACAAGAGTGCATGTGAGAAGGCCACTGGTGAAGCTGGTCAGGGTCATCAAGACCAATTAGTGTGCTCAGGACCCTGACAGTAAACTTGGTTCAGAAATACTCATTAAAGTCAGCACCAAACTAAACATCCTTTCATCTCCTACCAAAGGATGGTGGTGGTAGGCAAAGGAAGAGTGCAGAAAAAAGACTGAAATCTCTTGCCACAAATGCAAATTAAAATATGTTCAAAGCAAAACAAGTGCATTAATAAAACATATCCTACTGAGATAATTCAGCATATGAGATTATCTATACATGAATGAAGATAACAGACTGTCTTCTTAATTTTCATGTAAAATGAAATAAACTAAAATCTTTTCAGACCAGTACGTAAATCAAAACCTAAATAAAATCATACAATGGTTGACCATCTGCTTGCAGAGAATGTTTTTGTCTGTGATAAGATATTTAATGATGTTTCCCACACTAACAATGCCTATGGATTAGAGGAGTCATGTGCCTTGCAACAATTTGCTCTTATGTGTCTTTTCCTAAATACCTTTATTGTTGTTGTTAGACCCTGATGCTGGAATTGGTCCAAAGTAGGATATAACTGAAGCTGGCTGAGAGCTCAGTTCTCAGAGCGGAATGTCGAGCTTGGTCAGATGCATGTTGTTTCAAGCTCTGCCAATGACCACTGACTGATATTTCAGCAAAAGGCAACATTTAAAATAATGTAATGTACCTGGTCATGTTTTGCAATACTGTCCATGGCTTATAAATTCTTACTTGAAACCAATGTGATTTACTTTATCCTCTGTCACATAAAGTTTGATCATCCAGCTTATCATCTGTAACTGCAAACATTGTTCATAAGATTATCCATTTCTTTTCAAACTCAGCTGTAGCACATGAAGGCTTGAGCTCCTCTAGCAGTGGATTGTGGAAAGCCTATCTAAAAATCATAAGTTACATTCACTTTAAATATAGACACTTTTAATTAAATGTATAGCATCTATATAGCATATAGATTGCAAGAGAAACTGCATAAGAGATTCTGAGTTTTCATTTTATTTCAGGACACAACATGAAAGAAGGTGATATCACTGCCACACATGGCAGCAGCTGATGCGAGTCCTAGGCTCAGGGATCTAACTGCCTGGGAAAAAGAAGAGTGTTGGCTCAGTGTAGCAGAATTTCTGAACTTGTGGATAGTACATAGGAGGGAATTATGCAGATTTATGTTGAATCTTCCCAGGATAACTTGGTTTGTACCTGTAGAAGTCAGAGTAGAGAGCTTTATGAAAGGGCTGGTTCAGTCAGCACATTACTAACAAAGGGGAAATAAAAAAAGAAGGATCCAGCAAAACTCATGTCTGAAAATATTCTGGGGCTAACGCCATCTCATGCACACTGCAGTCAAGTCCTTCTGTTGTTAATTACTTGCTTGGCTTGCAATACTGCTGAACAAAATTTTCCCAGCAATACTCCAAATTATGTGAAATATGCTTGTTTCTTAGGTTTTGTTGCAAACGAAATGATTACAGTAGTTTTGTTGAGATCACAAAAACCTTTTGAGAGAAAATGGGTCTTTGTTGAGAAGAGAGGAACTGGTATTTATAGTAAAAGCATTGGGAAAACACTAGTCCCTGTCATTCTGATGTGAAAGACAGTAAAACGGCCTCAAGCTTTATTTTGTATTCTCTGACCCTTAAGATGAACCTCAGGCATTATAAACATTGGTGGAAAAATGAAACATGACACTATAACTTACCACATTTCACCTTGCTTTATTCCTACTACTTACAGCTAAATTAGTAAGAGAAGAGAATTAACTCATTGAAGGGATAGAGATGATGCCTTGCAGAACTTGAAAAATCTCATTACTTGCATGCAAGATAGAGTGGGCATAATTTGCATTTATGTAAATCCACTGGAAGAAATGCTATTATACTAGCATAACTTAATGTGAAGATGAATCAAACTTGATGTCTTTCTTTATAGCTGTTGGGAAAGAAGCTGGATTTCACAAAGACCCTTCAAGGTGAAACTTAGGGTTTCTAGTTGATTGGTTATTTCAATGTTTCTGCCTCAGGAAAACAATTTTAGAATTTATTTTATTTTATTTTATTTTATTTTACTTTAGTTTTTAAAGGTAAACTGGGAGTTTACTGGGAGTTAGGTTATGTGCCTATTGGTCATGCATACTTTGTAACTGAGCTAACTGGTCAGCAAAGCTCAGGTTTGGTTGGGCTACCCTGCAAATTCTTCCCTTTGCAACTAGTGACACCAGGCTCTTTTAGCACGGACTCAGAGATATCTGGCCTGCCTGATATCCACCACATGGTGCCACCTCAAAGTCCGATAAGAGACTGCACAGTGCTGGGACTCATTTCCTCAAGCAAACAAGCGTGCCACACGCACATAAAGCAGCAATCACAGCTGCAGTTCCTCTAACATACTACGTATGGCTTAACTGGCTCAAACATCACCTCTGAAGGGAAATAACCAGGACCTGAGTCCACCCTTGGGTTGCTGCAGCCCAGCAGCAGAGCTGCAGCCTTTTGCAAGGGCGATACTAGCTGGAAGACGGGGCAGTGCTGTGCCAGCGCGGGGAACCTGAGCCAAGGCTCTTGGCTGCAGGCTGCAGAGCCTTTGCCACAGCAGATCACAAAAGCAAAGCAGTCGAGGTTTTGGGAGACTGGAGGAGGGAGAAAGAAGGACTAGTTAGTGTGCGACTAGTGGGTAGGTACACATGCTCAGCCGATACTATAGTCCCTGTTTGAAAGACTCACTCACTAGCAGTAAACAAAGATGGACAGGTGCTGTGTGCTACCCCAAATGCCCTTGATCCCTCACCCAGCACTCCCTCTCTCCTTACAGTCGCGTTTGTCCCCCTGCTCAAAGCACCTTCCTTGTCGGAGTCTCCGAGCATCCTCCCTGAAGCCCTTTGCATCCAGAGACCACATAACTATTTACTTCTGTCATTCTGCTTATCTGGTCACTGCTCCTCCCGTGCCTCTCCACCCACAGGGTTTTCTGGTGGTCTCCTGGCCCAATTCAGTGGCTCATCCACATTACATGTCACCTCACAAGGTAAGTCCTTCCATCCCAGAGGAGATTATAAAAGTCAGAGCACAGGTACTTATGTAAAGTCTTCACAAAGGACGCAAGGTAAAAAGAAGCCCCCCTCACCATGATCAGTGATTATATCAATACATAGGTGGACAACCATCCATGCTAGTTTTTTGCACAAGTAAGAACCCATGTTTTATGTGCTTAAAAGGCAATTTTTCAAGCACAGATGTTTGAAAATAGTAATCTAGGGAGATGCCTCTCACTTTTCTGAATTGTCATTGCCACAGAACAAAACTCTGGAAACCTTGATGACTGCTTACTGGTCTGAATCTCATAGAGGACTATTTTTTTAAAAGAAGAGCTCTTTCAGGACATTCGTCCATATTTTTTGCTTGCTGGAGTTGTTATATTATGTTCTTCGTTACAGGAAGTTCTTTGGGGAATTTTTGAGATGGGGGCAGAATCAAAAGAGCGGTCACTCATTGAAATGACTCCTTAGAGTCAGCAAGGAAGTAGTTATCTGGAGCTATATTATTTTCTGCATTTCAGACCAGACTTCTAAACCGTTATTTTGCAGAACTACTATGTTATCACTCTATGTCAGAAGCAAACATTTCAGGAAGTAATTTGGACATACTGTATTCTAGAAATAAGGGTCAGGAAAAGGATACATTTTCTCCAAAAGATCTAACCTGAACTGACACCGATGTGTATCTGGCTGCCTTTTAAAATACATATATATTATATATATTATTTATATAAAAGTTATATATTTATATATAAAAACATATAAACAGAGATATATCAATACATATCAACAATCAAATATATCAACATTTTTGTATATGTGCCTGTATCAATATATCAACAGAGATACAATAGTATAAGCGAGAATAGAATCGGCTTCTTAGAGCTGGTTATTTTACCCAAACAGCAATTCTAATGTTTCATCAATTTTAAGACCAGAAAGAAAGACCATTAAATAATCTCCAGCATAACGCAAGAACATTCAGAAGCCTGGGAAGATCAGAAAGCATGATTACAACAACAAGCACTAAGAGACTATGCCTATGTTTCAGTGTAGTAAGTCTTATATTAGTTTAGCTCAGGTGCTGGAAACATCTTGTTTTAAGATACCAAGCACATTCTGGGGTTTCCTCAAAATGTGTGTTGCTGAAGATAGATACACTATTTTTATGATTCATACTGGTGTGTTTATAACTAGCTCAGCTGCCTCTAGGCGAGGGTGAAGGTATAGACAGGTTCCATCCTTTGATATGCTTGGTTTAATGCATTAACCCAAGAAAAAGAAAACCTAATGGGCACGTTGTCTGAATTGCCACAACACTGCAACAGCATCCTTGGAGGTGCTGCAGAATCCAGCTGGAGTTTTCTTGTCTATGTTACTAATTCAGCCCCATTTTTTTGGCAGGAAAATTTTAACAGGTAGGTAATCCTGTACATAATTTGTACATAATGTCAGAGACATAATGTGTATAAACATAACTAGAAGAGTACTGTAGTTTGTTTCAGTCTGATAACTAAATGGGGTTTATAATAAGTTACAGCACAAAAATCAACAAAAGAAATGTACAAGCTACCTGATCATAAATTGCTTTTCTTACTACATTACCTCTCAGCATAATCCCATAAACAAAATGCCAGATTTAATCGTTACACTAGTTTAAAACTTGTATCAATTTTATATGTCCTCTTAAACTCATTTACCACTCAAATATACAAACGTGATTATGAAATTTTCATAGAGACTTTCATGTACTGCCTTATACAAGTAAACACTCTGTCTCATTGTTTTGACTTGTGAAATAAGAAAATGCAATGTGAAAATCATGGTGAGAGAACAAATGTAGTATCCTGCAATGCCATTTTTACTGCCACTTTTCTATTACTGAGCTTTAGAGATCCACTGGTTTTGATCTGTGACAGAAGAACTGTTTTAAAACCAAAATTTCTTACTGCAATGAAATTATTGGTTTTAGGCAATTCTCCTCTGGCTACCATGCTGGCTGTCCATATGTAATAACACGTGATTACAGTAACCCGGGAAAACAGTATTAACAGATGTAAAGGTCTACCATTTTTCATCTTTGCCCATTTCTTGTCTTACCTCAGAACTGTTGATACAGTACATAATAAAATTCTTGCTACTGAGCCAACAAATATAAAGATGTTATAATACTCTGGCTACTGGGACAGAAAGGTTCCCTCTCCAGGTGTGCAGAGAACATATGAAATGCACTGGGTATTCAGAACACACACGTCTATGCAGCTGTCTCAGCAATGAATAGGGAAGATGTTTTTAGGATAGCTGCAATCAAGGACAGTCCCAGTTACAAATAAAATGATGAAAGCAGGGAACAGAAAATGATTTTATGTAATGATACTACAAGAGACTGGCTATAGACTGATTAGTTTGATCATCACACACTTAACTTGGGTGTGGGTGAAAATACCGTCCTGTTGATACAAAGACAAGACTCTGGTGCACAAGTTAAGAGCCGACCAGAACATTGGTTCAAATACAACTGCTCTTCTCTAAATAGCTCTACCAAGTTGCTGTGGTCAAAGAAACAGCTTGGAAGTTTGACTGGGGGACTTCTTGCTTTCAAGGTGAGGTAGGGAGAAGGAAAGCTGACAAATCTACTGTTCCCCACTCCTCACAGAATGTTGCTCAAGAGTGGAACAGATAGCTAGCAATTTCCTGACTTCTCCTCTCTTAGTGACAGTGTGTGTGCAGAAGGAAAGTTGCATGTCCTGCCATGAGAATTCTCTGGAAGCCACTGCATCTCCACAGCTATGTGCTAAGCAGTATCTCTGTACTTCTATTTACCATAATAATTACTGTATAATCACGGATTGACAATTTACAGCTCGATCTCCAGAGCGCACTGACCAATTGCCTTTGCAGATATTTTTAGTGAAATTACTGTTTGAAACTGCCTGTTCAGTCTTCAGTTTGAAACAGTGATAAATATGGGATATTAGCTAGCACATTAATAAACAGTTGACCAATACTGTCTCCAAAATTTAACATAAAATTAAGTTAAACATAATAAAGAAGGAAAGACAATGAACTTTTCTAGAAGTAAACAGAATTTTTGAAGTGTATCTGATATCTGTAGCATTGTGTTACATTTTTCCCAGTATAGTTGGTTGCAAATTTGAGTCTTCTTGAGTGCGTGTGCAAGAATTATATGGAATTTCATTGAATTATCCAGGCTTACTGAAGTATAGCTCTTGCTACAAGTAATTTCCCAGGGAAAAAGACTATGTACTACTTATCAAAGCAATAGGAAAAGATTCATATAGCCTATCTATGGTTATGATTCCTGTGTGGATTTGATCTCTCAAGAAACCCTACCATCGTCTGTCAACATCTTAAGAGTCAAACGTCACTGAGACTTAAACTTATAGTTAAGCATGTGCATTCCAGTAATAGCATCGATCTGAGATCTATGTGTACAAACACAGCTTGAACAAAGGCAATTCATAGAAGAGGTAAAATGAACATATAACAATGGAGTGTGAATTGCACAGTAACATGGTGGGTGTGAAGGTTTCCCTTTTTATGTCTATCTTTCAGATATGTGCCTCTTCCACCAGTGGGAGTTACCAGGGCGCTGCCACTAACCCAAGTATGAACGTTTCCTAAATTCAGTGTCAGTTGGGGATTTTTATTCCATTTTATATGCCTCCTTCCCTCACTCACCCATTGTCTGGATGATTTAGACATAGTTCTCCCTTGCTAGCTTTTCCATTTCTCCTATTGCCACATAATCTCCTCAGCTCTTCCTCTCTCTTGCAAACTTTAGCCTTCTTATAATTATGAAGCACACATAGCTGATGAAGACAGAAAGGGAAAATGGGGATGGAAAACACCAATTTAGTATAATCTTTTGTCAACTTCATCCTTTTAGAAACTCATCAGTGAAAATCACATCGCTTAGGCAGACTTGAACATCATTTTCAAACTATCCTAGCACTACTGAACTGCATGATCTATTCTAATATCTCTAGAGCCAGAAAGGACCGGGTAAACTTAAAGGATCAGATGGAGATCATGGCTTAGTCTCAAGCAGACTGGGGAATGAAATATGGAACTTTATGAATTTTGAATCTTTTCTTCAGCCTGAAACTTGAGAAGAAAGACATGCACCAGCACACCATTCATATCTTAGAAAAGATCTGAACTTTCCTTGCATCCCACCAGGAAGCTGTTCTGCTCCAAAAAAACTGGATTCCCAACGTTTTCAGTTCACCTTAGGAGAGTATGCTAGTCAAATACAGTGGAAAAATTGAGTTCATATAACAGTACAATACAAACCCCTGGTGTCTTCAAGTTAAGAATATGGACACAAATGTCTGCCACTCCATGCCTACAGAGTTGACCAGTGAGACTTGTTAGATGAATGAGAGATAGTACAGGCAGAAAGCTACGGCACTTGTGGTGCTCCTTTGCGGGAAGAACAAATGGCTAGTACTGGGGCTTGTTGCTGCAAAGGAGGCTGACATCTCATTTCTGCTCCTCCAGAAATCAAGTTCAGCAGACTCATACTCATCAGAGCAGCACAGGTTTTCTCTTTTTTGGTAAGCAAGGCAGCTGAACAAAGCAATGCAGCGTTGTTGGTGTACTTTTTTTGACAAGGCAAAAAAACTCCAGGGAACTTGGGGAACCTTGTAGTACAGTGCCAGAAGACAGGCAGGAACTAGCTTCAGAATAACTTTCTCTGCCCGCGTCTCGAAAAACCCCACCCCACAACGCAGTAAGAGGAGACTGTGGGAGGAAAGAATGGTCTGACTCACATCGGAAACAAAAAAGTAATACAAAAAGAACAGCGTCCATATGCCATAATAAAGAGACCTCATATGTCTTTAATTAGCTCATTATAGAAGGGTGTAAAGCAGATAGAGGAACCCAGTATGGAATTATTAAATCAAATTTTATTAAAAAAGAAAGCAGGGAGGAAAGCAGTTGCTCATGACATAAGTTGTGCTGTTAGTGTGTTGTTCTAAGCAGAAGGGAAAAAGAAGGGATCTGTAACGGGTAAGGAAGAAGAAGAATGAAATGGAATGCAAAAGTGTTGACATAATCTGCTGTACCGGAAGTATCCATAGGAAGGGAATGGGGAGATTATATTACTGCCACCATAATTTTCCATACACGTCTATATTCCTGAAGAACACTTCTCTTTCCATATCCATATCCACTTTCAGCTCTCCAAACACCATAATGCAATTTCTAAGGTTAAAGAAACATTAAAAAACTATGCAGTGTAGCACGATGTGTCAAAATGTAGACATCATGTGTAACATTATCCTGACATTTAAAGATAAATGACACTAATTTCACGCTGTATCTACCTAGCCTCTGCTGTTATATGATCTGCAGTTCTGTAGCAAATGAAAGGAGATGAGCGCTTTAGGTACTGTAAGTGTTCTGGCTGCAGCACACCATCAGCATAAGTTATACGTCTCAGCTCTGATCTCACAGAAATGACCTGCTAGATACTTTGGCACATGCATGCTTCGTGCTTCTTTATAATCCTTTGAGTAGCTGAAACAAAGCAAAAAAAAAGGCAAATAGGCATAATGGCATAATGCTTTTAAATAAGTTCAGCAGCTTTTGGAAAAACAATCGCAGAATAATATAGGAAACACAACGAGCTGCCTTTGAACTTACTCATATCCACTCAATGCAAATGGAGTGGGAGGGTGTTATAGTAACCTTTTCTGTGCGTCTTGATATGAGCTATGATAGGCAGGTTGCTAGTTGGCATGACTTGGATGCTAGGTCACAGAATCACAGAATCATGAAGGCTGGAAAGGACCTTCAAGATCATCAAGTCCAACCATTAATCCAGCACCACCGTGTCCCCTAAACCATGTCCTGAAGTGCCACATCCACACATTTTTTCAATATTTCCAGAGATGGTGACTCCACCACCTCCCTGGGCAGCCTGTTCCAATGCTTGGCCACCCTCTCAGTGAAGAAATTTTTCCTAATATCCAATCTAAACCTCCCCTGGTGCAACTTGAGGCCATTTCCTCTTGTCCTATAGCTTGTTACTTGGGAGAAGAGACCAACACCCACGTATCCACAACCTCCTTTCAGGTAGTTGTAGAGAGCCATAAGGTCTCCCCTCAGCTGCCTCTTCTCCAGACTAAACAACCCCAGTTCCCTCAGCCACTCCTCATAAGACTTGTCCTCCAGACCCTTCCCCAGCTTCGTTGCCCTTCTCTGGACACGCTCGAGCACCTCAACATCCTTCTTGTAGTGAGGGGCCCAAAACTGAACACAGGATTCAAGGTGCGGCCTCACCAGTGGCCCCTCACAGGGGCACAATCACTTCCCTACGCCTGCTGGCCACACTATTTCTGATACAGGCCAGGACGCTGTTGGCCTTCTTGGCCACCTGGGCACACTGCCGGCTCATGTTCAGCCAGCTGTCAACCAGCAACCCCAGGTTCTTTTCTGCCGGGCAGCTCTCCAGCCACTCCTCCCCAAGCCTGTAGCGTTGCATGGGGTTGTTGTGGGCGAAGTGCAGGACCCTGCCCTTGGCCTTATTAATCCTCATACAGTTGACCTCTGCCCATCGATCCAGCCTGTCCAGATCCCTCTGCAGAGCCCTCCTATCCTCCAGCAGATCAACACTCCCACCCAGCTTAGTGACATCTGCAAACTTACTGAGGGAGCACTCGATTCCCTCATCCAGATCATCTATAAAGATATTGAACAAGACTGGCCCCAGAACCGAGTCCTGGGGAACACCGCTTGTGACCAGCCACCAGCCGGATTTAACACCGTTCACCACAACTCTCTGGGCTCGGCCATCCAGCCAGTTCCTCACCCAGCAAAGAGTAAACCTGTCTAAGCCATGAGCCGCCAGTTTCTCCAGGAGAATGCTGTGGGAGACATTGTAAAAGGTTGCTAAAGTCCAAGTAGACAACGTCCACAGTCTTTCCCTCATCCACTAGGCGGGTCACGTGGTCATAGAAGGAGATCAGGTTGGTCAAGCAGGACCTGCCTTTCATGAACCCATGCTGGCTGGGCCTGATCCCTTGGTTGTCCTTCACATGCCCTTTGACCTCCCTCAAGATGAACTGCTCCATGATCTTCCCTGGTACGGAGGTCAGGCTGACAGGTCTGTAGTTCCCAGGATCCTCCTTCTGGCCTTTCTTGTAGATGGGTGTCACACTGGCAAGCCACCAGTCTTCTGGGACCTCCCCTGTTAACCAGGAGTGTTGAGAAATGATGGAGAGTGGCTTGGCAAGCTCCTCTGCCAGCTCTCTCAGTACTCTTGGGTGGATCCCATCAGGCCCCATAGACTTGTGGGTGTTCAGGTGGCTTAACATGTCCTTAACTTTTTCCTGCTGGATTATGAGGAGTACATTGTGCTCTCCATCCCCATCTTCCAACTCGGGGGGCTGAATACCCTGTGGATACCTGGACTGGCTATTAAAGACTGAGGCAAAGAAGTCATTAAGTACCTCAACCTTGTCCTCTTCCTTGGAGACAATGTTCCCCACCATATCCAGTAAGGGATGGCGATTCTCCTTGCCTTTTTTTTTGTTGTTAATATATTTGTAGAAGCATTTTTTGTTATCCTTTATGACTGTGACCAGACTGAGTTGTAGGTGATAGATATTTACTGTTTTGGTCCTTTTGACATTACACAAGGGATTACAGGGGTTGTACTCTTTTATTCCTTTGTCCTGCTGAGCTCTAAGACAAGGGAGAAATGCAGGGGTTCCTCCTTCCAAGAAAGAAAAGTCCCACTTGTGAGTAGGTATAGGACTTCTTCCAGTACCTCTAGTATACAATATTCTCTGCGTTTTCATTGATAATCAGAGTAGTTGATATTATTAATAATACTGAAACAATGATCTAAAAAGGGGAAGAAGTTAAGTCTCAGTCTAAGGTGAGGGAGAGCAGGGGAAAAAATACAGTTGTTCTCTGCTGGCAACATAGCCCTGGGTGCACCAGATCAAGGTGAATGATGCAATGCTAATCTATTATCCCTGTTGTACCCTTTACTAGCTAAACTACAAAACTGACCTTTTCATAGAATCATAGAATAGTTTGGGTTGGAAAAGACCTTTAAGGGTTATGTAGTCCAAACCCCCTGCAATGAGCTCCTCAGAGCCCCATCCAACCTGACCTGGAATGTTTCCAGCAATGGGGCATCTACCACCTGTCTGGGCAACCTCTTTCAGTGTTTTACCACACTCATGGAAAATTTCTTGCTTATATCTAGTTTAAATCTTCCCTTTTCTAGTTTAAAAACTGTTACCCCTTGCCCTATCACAACAGGCCCTGCTAAAAAGTCTGTCCCCATCTTTCTTATAGGCCCCCTATAAGTACTGGGAGGCTGCAATAAGGTCTCCCCGGAACCTTCTCTTCTCCAGGCTGAATAACCCCAACTTTCTCAGCCTGTCCTCATAGGAGAGGTGTTCCAGCCCTCTGATCATTTTTGTGTTCTTCCTCTGGACCTGCTCCAACAGGTCCATGTATTTCCTGTGTTGAGGGCTCCAGAGCTGGATGCAAGACTCCAGGTGGGGTCTCACCAGAGAGAAGTAGAGGGGCAGAATCATTTCCCTCTACCTGCTGGCCACGATGCTTTGGATGCAGCCCAGGATACATTTGGTCTTCTGGGCTGCAAGCGCACATTGCTGGTTCATTTCCAGCTTTTCATCCACCGATACCCCCAAGTCCTTCTCAGCAGGGCTGCTCTCAATTGCTTCATCCCTCAGCCTGTATTGATACTGGGGGTTGCCCCAACTCAGGTACAGGACCCTTCGCTGGGCCTTGTTGAACCTCATGAGGTTCACATGGGCCCATTCTTTGTGTTTGTCCAGGTCCCTCTGGAAGGAAGGAAACATAGAGTTTGCCAATCATTTTGGGTGTGCATTTCAAAATAAATAAATGATGGCGATATTAATACCTCAGAGACTGACTTGTGAGTGCCATCTCCTACGTTTCAGCATATTAGAGCCTGTCCCTGTGATGCATCCCATCTTGCAGAGGGACAATTTCTAGTTAGTTATTGAGACAGTAAGTTATATGTGAGCCAAGTGGTTTCTTATGAACATATGGTATCCATATCAGTAGTGCAGGGGCTTGGTATACAGTTTATGCTAAGCCACATAGATCTGCAAGTACATGACAGTCTAACTCTTCATGTAGATCTCCAAGTACTCTACAGACTAGCACTTCACATTTGCTGTGCACTGACTGGTAGGAACTGGATACTGAATAGGCAGTTGCTGAGAAACTATGAACTCTATGTTACCTGTACATACATAAGGGAAAGGATGCAATGAAGATGAGAACAGGATCTCACAGTCCACAGTCAGGACTTTCAATTCTGTACATATTGCCTATCTGTCACAAATGGGTTTAGGCTGCTTAAAATAATCACTGACAAAGATATTAGAAAGAAAATGGTTTTAATATTTATGTTTGTAAAAAGCACAACTTAACAGAATTCAATGGCAAGGTCCACTCTATTACTTATGGAAAATCATACAGACAGAAATCAAATCAAAATTGGGTGGGAATGATTTGCATATGGATCGGGGAAAACAATTTACACAGGGTCAGGAAAATCAAGTCAGAATTGGGTTGGTGTGATTTATATATGGATTAGGGAAAGAAGATGAGGGACACCCTTCCATTGAGTCATGAGTTTCAGAGTGTTCCCCCTTACTTTCTAAAATCCCTCTCGGAGAGGACTCTAGGTGCAGCTTAATCCAGTCCTAGTCCCAGACTTGGTCAACGGATTATGACTAAAGGAATTAAGTGCAGTGATCTTGGTGTGATGATTTAACATTTGATTTTTTTTTTATGTGTTTTGTATAACTTTAAAATGGCACCAATCTACTGTGGAATAGCAGCAATTTAAAATTCACTAACACTGTTAAGGTAAATCACAATGCTAGATATAGACACAGAGATATATAAAGAGATATATAGAAAGACATATATATATACACACAAAGGTACCTGTTAAAAATTCCCCCTGAGATCAATGAAATATGTTGAATACCTTTGCATTTCTTAATGGGTGAGGGTTGAGCCTCAAGGAATGGGGGGGCGGTGCAGCCCAGGACTCATGCCGGTCTTCGGTGATGGTCTTCCAAACTTTGCTAACTTGAGAACTTGTGAGCTCTGAGAGGTGTCCCATTCAGAGGGAGTTGTTGGTCAGAACCTTCTGCGGTCCAGGAGAGCTCAAAGGGTGTCACTGAGAACTGCTGTTTATAGAGTGGGGAGATAATGGACTTTTAGCCAGCAGTAAATTTCCATCCTTACCACAATCATTAGACGGTAATTGCTAGAATTCTCAAAATTCCAGTGACACTGGTACTGCTCTTCCTGAGTCACAATTAGACAAAATATATTCCAGGGCTATCAGGGGAGGATTAGTTACACATACTGATAATGCCAGGATGGTCAGTACCATTCCCTACCTTAGCTATGCCAGAGTGCCTGGCATGGTCAAGGGGCTCTCAACTGACTAACTCTTTGCTCCAAGGCCAAGGCTTGTTGAGAGTTCCAGGAGCAAGGGCTGGGGGAATGCACCACCACAGTATCTAAAGAATTAAAATAGGACAAACACCGCTTACCTCTTAGCTTCCGTTCTATTTTGATGTTTCTCTTTCCACACTTCTTAGGCTCATTAGACAATTTACCCAACCGTAAGAAGTCCTAAAAGAGGCAAATTCATCCTAACATAAAAAATATAAAAAGTTCACACAGCACATAAAGCTTTTGTTTACATTGTATGTTCAGCAAAATAATTTAAAATAAACTCTAGCTGTGAATTCAGTGTTGCAGTTAAAAATAGCACAGGTATTATATTTCAGAATTAAAATATCATCAATTTGTTTCACAGTAATTTACTAAAATTTTAGACCACTGTATTTTGAATACTGAATTTGAAAGTTGTTATATCTTAAAATTCCTGTCTGTTTATTTGGATAAATTTTTCTGATACTACCTGGATAAATATGGATTTGTTACTAATTCCTCACATAAGCAATTTAATTTAGCTTTTAACTAAACTGATTATGCATACTTCATGACTCTAAAGAGAGAAGAAACTCTTCAAATAGGAAAATATAATCTGTGGAGCTGCCTATGAATACGACTTTTTGCTCCCTTTTTTTCTCCACTCTTTTATCTGTCAGAAAATGGAGACAAATGGGACTCTTCCAGTTTGTTCTGTCACTGGGAACTAGTGTTTAACAGGTGTCCAGCCATGGCTGAGAGTTTCTGGTGGTTTCACATCTAATTACTAGATTGGACTATCACCCCTCCATTTCCCCCATTCATCTTCGCGCGGTCAAAACCACCAACTCTTCTCACACAGAACATTATAAATCATTGACCCTCAGTTCCTGAAGCTATAGGACTTGATAAACATAGATGTATTTTTTTATACAGTTCAGTGCCAACAGTGAGGACCCAGCTTTACTGCAGCCTAAAGAGTGGGCGGTGAGCCAACTGCATTTCCACACCCCACGTAATGAGTGGGGGCACAGTCCCATACCTACACATCTGAATGGTACTAACTTGCATCTTCTTAGTTTGGAGCCTGATTAGAGCTAGCTTGAAACTGTCTACACATGCCTTTTGGGAAGAAGCTTGCTATGCTTCAGTGGCTCTTACCCATATTCATGGTTTGTTCTTCCTCCTGTCAAACAGCATCACAGACCCAGGGACGGAGGAGCCTGTAGGAGGATGCTTTGCTCATTTCTCACCTGTCCCAGGCTCCAAGGCAATATCTCATTTACCAAAAAAAAAAAAAAAAAAAAGGAAAGAGAGAAAGATGCATGACTGCTAGTCTAGAAAAAGGGAAAAGCCCAGATGCTTTTAGACATTCAGAAGAAAAAGAGAAAAAAAATGTTTTGGTATGTCAACTTCTAAAAGAGCTCTTCTTTAAAATGTGCATTTCCTGGGGAAATGCTAGGCATTTGTAGTGTCTTTTGAAACCTTGGCACACACTTATCCTATTTGACTACCTGTGACATTCCGAACAGCAATATGGAAAATGTGAGATAAATATCAAGGGCTTGATCTTGTCTTTTGGTACAGCAGTTGAACATCACTTCCAGTTGTTTAAAATCAGCTTCTGACTGCATATGCCTTTGAAATATGGGAGGCAAAGCAGGAAAAACTCCTTTGGTTGTGCATATTTCAGCACAAAAGGTGATGGCATTTTATTTGGGAATTGCTGCAAGTGATTTTACCTTATTTTGTTATGTGAGAAATGTGTTCAGTTTTAATTTACACTGTCAACACAGAGCAATAATGCCACCAGAGCAAAAATGTAAGAACGGACTTTGTAAAGAAGGCAAATCCAACCAGCCAAATGAACAGTGCCCACACAACACAGTATCTCTCAAAATCACTAACATTGTACTTATTTACTCCCCAGCATTTTTCAGAGATGTTAGTTAGGCTTATTTTTACATGATGCTCATTCCTGGTACCACTGAGTTTCACAGAGGTCCATATTTTCAGAAAAATAATTTTAAAATAACTCATAAGCATAGTTTAGAGGGAAACCAGATTTATTCATATGCCTGAAGATTCCTTCTGTGTCTGACTCTATTCACCCAAAAAACTCCAGAAAACTATGCTTGTCCAACATGTGGCCAAGAGTCCATAATATATGCTGTAATGGAAGAAATATAAAGGGTGGGAGGAAAAAGGAATAAGTAAAAGGAGAAGTGAGACAGGACAGATTCAGACAAGTAACACTAATAAAATACCTAAAGAAAATAAAGGGGAGCAGGATGAACAGAATAGTGAGTGGAACAAATTATGAACTGAAACAAGCTAATCAAAGGAGTTAAAAATCTGATAAGGGAACACAGATGACAGAAACACAAAAGAAAAAGGAAAGAATTAAGTAAAAAAAAATCCCAGAGGAGAAGCAGAAATCCAAGTGCCTGTTCCTTCATTTGTGTCACAAGCACTATTTTTTCATTTACTTTGATGGGAATGAGATAAGATTCTTAATGAAAAGCAGAGAAACAGCAAGTTTTCCTGAAGATGAAGGAAAAGCAAGAAGAAAATGCTCCTAGAGAAAAATAGTAAGAATTAATTCAACATTCTGAAGATTAAAAGTACTCTAAACCTGATATATAATAGTATTGGGAATTGTGAAACTCACAGAAACTGGGAAACAGAATTTATCACTCTATTTTAACAACTTACAGTGGTTTCTCTTTCTGTCATAGAAAAATGTCCCTGAAGAAGTGCTGAAGTAAGAGAATCGCAGCTTACAGTTCTGCCTCTTGTAATGTTTTTGCCTTTTGTCTCTTCCTTCCTCCCTCTGATAAGATGAACTGAAAATGCATCTCACTCTATGGAATTCACCTGGTACCTTGATCAACAGGGTATGTGGCATTTTTATGCTCCTAAAGTATACTCAGAGGGCACAGGAGAAACACTTGCCAGTTAAAGCTGTTTCTCTGTAGCAAATCTGGAAAAAAGATCAGTCCCTGACATGCTTCTGGGCCTGAAAATATTTTTATGATTACCCTCCTATACAACAGTGTGACATGTAAATGTGATGAGAGAAAGGCATTTTATTGCTGTCGTAAGGACACTCCAAGTCTCAGTGGTCCAAACAGAAGGGACAGTGAAAGGATAGGAGAGGGAAGAAGTAAAAGGATATATCCAGTTCAGTGGTAGAGTTCAAAATACACCCCAGCACAGCCCTCCCCCTGACTCATGTACGTATTTGTATATGTATATTTATTTATATTTTTATATTTTATATATTTATACATGTATGTTCTTATATGCTTGTTGCTTGAACTTCTGCCATGTTATTCCAGTCCTCAAGTTCAGGCAAATCTTTTTTTTAGGCTATGCTGATCCTCCTTTCTCCTGGCTGTCCCGATCAGCCCCACCAGCAGGGAATTTCACAAGTACACCCCAGAACTTAGTGACAAGTTCGCAGATGAACCTGTTAAAATTTAGCTTGGAGTAATGTCTTATCCTTCTGGAGCTTCCTTCTGTGGGGGAGCGTTCCCTCTGTGGCATCTCCCTTTAGCTGGTTTCTTACCCATCCTGCAGCACCTCACCTACCCCTGGAACAGCTTTCGGTGAATTCACGTACCAAACACTGACTAGTTGGTGGTGGATGCTGGATCTCCTGCCTTCTCCTTATTCAGGAACCTTACTTCTCACAGAATCCAAGAAGAAGATTGCAAAATTCACCTTTGGCAAAGCCCTGTTGCATTTTACCCACTTCCCACTTACTTCCACCCGTTTCATTACATTTTCCTTATACATTTGCTCTCAGTCCTTAGGGACCAGCGGTGGCAGGCAAGTAGTCTGCAGTTGCTCGCTGCTGAGTTTGAACTCTGGCAGTAAGAGTGTGCTGGTGGCTAGCCCATGTGGGCTTTGCCCCGCCTGGGAAGAACATCTCTCACTCTTGCCCTTTGCTGAGGATTGCCATAGTAGGAGTCCAATGCCATAGGTCCAAGAATAATAGAGGCTAATTCCAGCTCGTATACGATGCACTGCATCTTGTGGCTGTCCCGATCCAATGTCGGGGAAGGTTTCGATACGATCCCTAGAGTGAGATTAAGACACAAATGAGGTCAAATGCCGTATACCCAAGACAGCTTTTATTATCAAAAGTAAAGAATTAGTAGTGATAGGACAGAATGGAACAAAAAGACAGGAATCAAGCAAGCATTCGGGATAGAGTTGCAAGGATAATCACCACCATGGATCCGCAGCGTCCCGGGGTCCAAGCCTCTCGGAGTTTTCGGTGGTGGGCAATCGTGCTCAGAGGTGGCTGGCACCAGGGCCTGTCATGGTAGTCCTTTTTTTTCTCATTCAAGGCCTGCAATTTAGCACATCTTCGCATTCCTGCATATGCACATACGCTTCACGGTGGGTGGCTCCAGCCCTGCTCCTCACACGACTATTGCATGTCTTGTAGCCGTTAATTTGGCAGGGTGTTTTTCATCCTTGTAGCCATTATCCTGGCAGGGTGTTTTCCATCAACCGGAGATCTCTGTGGCCATGTAGCCATCCTTATCTTAGATAAACAATCTTTCAGACAAATGTTTTATGATTCAGTCTCTCACAATGGCCATGGGAGAACCATCAATATTACAATCAACAAAACCAGATTTGGCTGAACTTTGATTTTTCTCCCATATGCAGCATGCAGCTTATATCCTTATATATAAGGAAAAAAATTGCACAGTGTGAGTGATGAAATACTGGCACAGGTTGTCCAGAGAGGCGGTAGATGCCCCATTGCTGGAAACATTCAAGGTCAGGTTGGATGGGGCTCTAAGCAACCTGATCTAGTTGAAGATGTCCCTGGTCACTCCAGGGGGTTTGGGCTAGATGACCTTTAAAGGTCCCTTCCAATGCGAACCATTCTATAATTCTATGATTCTATGATTCTACGTATGTGAAACTTCTGTCCTCCCCTTCCCATTGACTTTGCCTCTCCATAATTGCAGTTTCCTCCTTTTTCCTCTTTTGTAACTACTTTTTTTCCTTCATAAAAGATAGACCCCAAAAAGTAATGGGGGATAGAGCTAACTGACCACACTGGGGAAAACATGAAACCAATAATATGAGAAGCCCTGTGGGATTGCCTTGGGAGGTGATGAAAGCAACGGACATCAGCTGAAAAGGCAGAAGCATAGAAGGCAGCAGGGTGTGAGTTGCAGAAGGAGACAGAGAAGACAAAGAGGAATTTGAATCAAATCCCTCTGCTGAGAAGAATGAGTGTGAGATGAGTTTAATGACAACACTATTAAGGTAAGTGTTTCTGCTGCAGCAAAGATGCAAAATGTTGTGGGAACAATTGTTTTGCTGGTAGGGACAGAGAGGAATGACTGAATTTCTCAGATATATAAGAAATAGCAGGAGGATTTAATGGCAGTACTGAGGGAAAAAGAAATTAAGGGAGAAGTTAAAAAAAAAAGCACTAACTTTGTTGACACTGGAGAGGAGAGAGCTGCCAGTGGCAACAAACAAAGCTGAGAATTTATGTGAAAAATGTGTAAGTTAATCTCCAGGAAAAATGTGAAGTATCAGCAAAACCTGCAAAAAGAGGTATCTATTGGATGGTTTATCTTGCCAAGGATAATGTGAATGCTGTGGTAATGAACTTCTGAAGTCCTCAGCTTCAAAACGTTTTAGCCACCTACATTCCTGGGTTTTGCATTATTCCCTGATTGACCAACAAAACTGTAACTTGACTAATTTTGCTTTTATCTGGTGACTTCCTGGGAGCTGAGTGAATTGACGAAAGGAAAACAACATTACAGAAGGTTCAACTTGAGAAAGTTCAGTCTTGTAATGAAAACAATTATTTCAAAATAACTCCCACCGTTTTCAGTACATTTTAATCTGACTTCTGGCTAAAAGTCAGCCTCTCCTTAGTGACTCAGTTTTGCTGTATTTCAAGCACTCCTTCTTGGCTTCCTGCTGCCATTATTCCTGTATGAACTGTTGTCTTGTGATAGGAGAGGAAAACCGTTATATAGGAATGTCTCAACATGGCATTTTCCTTTCTTCAAGATGTATTTTTGACAGGAACTTTGTGTTTGGTTTTGGTAACCAGAGTCTCAGGTAACGAAAAGACCTTGGATGTGATTGGTACTTTGGGTTCTGGTCCCTTTCATAGTTTGCAGTGCTGGAGAGGTATAAAAGCAGTCTAAAATATTATAATCCTTCCTGAGGAAGATCACTCTAGAGCAGAAAGTGTGGAAATAGTCAGCAGTTCTGTGGAATGACAAGTTTTAATGACTCTTTTTACCTCAGTTTGCCATTTGAAAAAAATGAATGCTAATTTACAGAGATACTCTGGGAGGTCACCTACTTAAAGTTTGCAAACTGTTTTCCTTTATAATTTTTCAATAGTGTTATTTAGCTAGAATGAGAGCACTTGTGGATGATTGTAACCATGGGTCTGAATTCATGATTGTAAGGCACCTTTTGTTTAATAAATTCACACTGAGAGCATGTGTATCGCCTTCACTGGTTTCAAGTACCTTGGTGAAGGCTCCAAACCAAATATATGCCCCCATCTTAGTGAAAGACCCTTCTTCGCTCATTGTTAGCTTACAACCTACACAATAATAATAGTAATAGTAGTAGCAGTAATAACAATAACAGTGGCAATAATAGTCATCCTCATAATAATGAAGCACTCTGTTTTTTGTGACTAAGAATCTTCCCATTGATTTCAATTGATACTAGATATAAGATCAAATCATCTAAACTTAACCTTCTTGACTGGATCTTTGCAAAAAACTTTGTGCAGAACTGTTGATGTCACTGTTGTAGCAGGAATTCACAAAATATGGCTTTCAAAGTCTAATGACCTCCAAAGATACTAAAAGCCATAGAGTCAACTGAGTTATTGGTTTTGTGCAGTTTTTCCCAAGCCATTTCCTGATAACGCAGTGTTCCATAGGTGATAATTACTAATTTCTCCTTTCATCCCACAGGAGCCAATGGCCTTATCATTTCTTCCTTTTCTAACATCCCCCTTTTCCTGTCTAGTGCCATCCACATTTTCCTCTCAGATTGTCTAATTGAGTAGCATAATTAAATTAAACTCAGAGCAGTTACTTCCGGACTAGAACTGCTTTGAAATTGCTACTTCTATTTCAGATCTGAAAAACATCTATTATTTTGCTCTGTGTTTTTCTACAAACTTAGCATGTTGTAGTTCAAAAACAGTTATGACCTTTCTTGAAAATCTTGACTTGCTGAAGTCATCATCACCTTAGCTGTATAAAAAAGAAAAAAAAAAAGATGACATGTTTCTGTATTTTAGACTGCATTCTGAATTTTTTGAAATGTTTTTTGTACTCCCAGTTGCAGTCTGAGCAGTGCTATTCCAGAGAAGGATGGGAAGGCCCTCTTCTGTAAATATATACAGTAAAAAAAAAAAAATTAAAATGGAAATACCTGGAGATGGTCAATCAGTGCATCAAGTTTCTGCTGAAACCTTCAACATTCTATATATGAATGGAGGGGTTTTTTTTCCCTATACACAAGCACAATTGTGGAAAGAAAGAAAAATTAGAAGATATATCTAACCAAAAAATTTGATCACACTCAAATTAAATCCAATGACTTCTAATAGAAGTCTACATGTATAAATGTAGGTATCATCTTATTATGCTCTATTACATTACTCGTGACCCGAAATAAACATTTGCAAAACTGTCTACTCTGGCCCAAGGACAGGATCAAAAGTGAGAAACTAGGGAAATCTATGTCTTGCAAAGGAAAACTATGTTTTGGACTAACAACTGTTTGCTTGTTTGTTTTTTTCTTTGTTTTCTCTAAATCACATAACATCATATATTTTTTGCTACTGTCATATATCAAATTCTGAGTTAGTAAATGATCTGGTTTCCAAGCTATGACATTACCAGTATCGGTTGTCTTGGTTTCCAGGAAATGTTCTTTACATACTGTTCCTCAGGGAAGTTAAAGAGCAGCAAAAGGAGAAGCTGCAGTCACACTTTCTTACGCAAGAGCCCACCCCTGCAGCTGCTGGAAAGAGCCTGGCTTGATGAAAACCTCTGGGAGCAGCACTGGTCCTGGGGGATGAATTGCCCAGACCCTGTTTATGCCCTGGGCTTGGCGGCGGTTCACAGCAGCTCTGCAGTGCTGCCATCCTGGCAGTTCCTGCTGTCAGCAGATCTCTCAAGACTGAAATACAGCCCCGTTATTACTGTCATAATATCTATTATCCCAGATCCAACCAGCTCAACACAGGAATAGGAAAAAAAACCCACCCAATTACTCCCTAGTTATGACTATTGTGGGGTAACAAATTGTTTCATGTAAGAAGCCATATCAGGAAAGCTGGTGAAAGTTTAAGATAATGTATGTAAAGTGCTGACTTCCTTAGCAAAACAATTGTGTCTCATTCAGGTTTTTAAAGAACAAAATTAGCAAGAGCAGAGAGTCTCTTCTGTGTGTCTGAATGCAAACTCCGTTTACTTTTCTGTTGTGATTAAATATACAGTTACCCTGCTTCTGAATTATGTTTTATTCTGGAATCAAACTCCAGATCACAGACCTCATTAATTTTTCCAGTGTACCATGAATGATGAGTAGGGACTCGATATACTAACAGGTAATTCAGATACTGGTAAGCCCACCTATATCAGCTAGCTAATGATTCCTTTCGCCCATTTAATTTTATTACATTAACACAAGAAAAAGACTGTAATATAGAGGCATGGGAATGTGCAAAACATGCTACAGTGTATGAATTTACAGAGAAGCAATTAATCTATAGTAACTTCCCTTGGCAGATTCCTCTCCCACAATGTATTTTGGGGTAGCAAATGCTGTTTTCACTCAAAAGCAAGCAATTTAACATGAATTTGCATTTGCCAATGAATAATGGTGCAGATGACCTGACTCTTAAATTCACTTTTTAGTTTGCTTTGTGATGGTTTGTTTATAATTTCATATAATAAAGCCTCAGTACAAATGAACCTCCACATCTTCATCTCTCTCAGCAACACAAGAAGTTGTTTATGTTGAGAAAGTTTGTATGAGAAACTGGGCAAGTTATATCAACAGGAAGCTCTGGTACACTGGTATAACTGTATTTACACTGGGATTGTAGCACTGTATTACTATCCCCTTTCATGTTGCAATCAATGCAGGCTAATGCAAAATTGTGCATAGATTGGATCTAATATATATGCTAATGTACAACAGAAAACTGCCCCTCCTCTGCTTAAAATGATGGAATAATATGCACACAGATCATCCCTCTAAGCAAAAACCTCAGCATTTGGCTTTTGAGTGGCCCCGTGATTACTAGAACAAAGATGGATTATAGCTAATTTGCACCTTGCCACCTTCATAGAATTGACTGCTTGTATTTTGCATGTGGCAAATTTTTTTGTAGATGGAAATACAGACTAATTTCCTAAAAATCGATCCACATTATATGACAGTAAATGAACAAACAACTAATGAGCAGCTCATTTTTCCTCACTGAAAAGCAAACAAATACAAAATAAATTATTTCCTTTATTATTTGAAGGGTGACTAACGAACCAGTTCCTTTCAGATTATTTGAAATGCAAGCAAGCAGTTTTACTTTACATGCTCCAAGTACCATCAATTTAATGGTAGACATAGTCCTCATTTCAGCCCTGGTGTTTTGACAGTCTGGCACAATGTTCTCAAATGGAAGATTATAACCTTTTCGAGCATCATGAAAAAATGCAAAGAGCTGTAAAATGTTGGAAAAAGCAGTACTATTCTATTTGCTTAACACCTACTTATACCAAGAAGAAGAAATACTGCTGTCACTACTAGCTACAAATATTTATATAAAGATATGTCAAGGGTAAGGCAAGGTGCTTTGGAGTGCTGCCCCTACTATAGTTCCCACAGGGCAGAGGAATGAGCATTTACACCCATGCTGAATACCTGTAGAGATTTCTCACTTTCCTGCCTCAGGGAAGCTCATTTCTGGCCGTCCCAGAGATTTGCTGAGAAGGGGCTGCTCTTCTGAGAAGTCTGAGGTCCTCTAGTACATCCAGCATGACCTGATACTCAAAGAAGCCGGGTACACACAGGAGCAAAAAGTCAATGGCAGCGGCAGGTAATTAGCACCTTAGGCAATCAGGCCAGAAGGAGTTCTCTTAATCTTCCCACAGGTAGATCAAGTGGGCTAGAGGCTGTGAATAGTTCAAAGCTCTTAGAGGAATGGGTGTACTTTGTCACTTTTTCAGTTCTGCACTCTCTCTCTCACCTTGCATTTCTGACATCTTTTATAACTAACTAAAACAGCAAAAGAAACAGCCTGCCCTGTAGCTAGTCTCTCTAGTTTTTAATTACAAGCTTTATTTCAGCTTTGTACAGATTGCGTGTGCTTACTGGCAGCAGTTTCAACAAGAATGAATACTATCTTCAGTCCCACCAGTCATCTCCAGGTCAACAGCAGAGGTGTGGTCTGGTGGAGGAACAAGGACAATTGAGATTACTTTCCAGCTCCAGCCACTCTTCAAAGTTTCTTCATCTTTGTTTCACTTCTTCCTTCTCTGTTTCCATAGAGGGTAAAATCTTTTGCTCCGCACTTTTCTTAACACGTGTAGTGCTTTCTGTATAAATAAACACTCATGTCTCTTGTCACTGCCCAACAACAGGCTCCCCTTAGTGTGAAAATGATGCAGCGGTTAAGTAGAATTACTTCTCTCAATTCTCCCAAATGGCTTGGAGTGGCTACAGTCTTTGATGACTTTACAGATGTTTCATACTCATGATAATTCTATCATGCAAAGGTGCTCTTGCCCTTCTGCATCTCTGAAGGTTTAAAAATAAATTTACCAGGAGCAAAAAATATATATATACAAAAACCCCACTTAGCATCCTAAATTCTAATCAATCCTATCCGGCATGAGACAATGTGCCACATGGACTGCTTGTGTTAAGAATATTTGAAATATTTGCAGCAATAATATCACTAATGTAAATGGTAGTTCCACATTTCAACCCTTCACCTTCAATCCATTGCTCCGCTGCAGTTCCATTTTTTCTGGGCCAAGCCAAAGTAGAATCAGAATAATAGAATAGTTTGTGTTGGAAGGGACCTTTAAAGGTCATCTAATCCACCCTCCCTGCAATAAGCAGGGACATCTTTAACTAGATCAGGTTGCTCAGAGCCCCCTCCAAACCTGACTTTGAACGTTTCCAGGGGTGAGTCATCTACCACCTCTCTGGGAAACCTCTTCCAGTGTTTCACCAACCACATTGTGAAAATTTTCTTGCTTATATCTAGCCTAAATCTGCTCTCTTCTAGTTTAAAACCATTACCCCTTGTCCTATCACAACAGGTCCTGCTAAAAAGTCTGTCCCCATCTTTCTTATAGGCCCCCTCTAAGTATTGAAAGGCTGCAGGTGAGGTGTCTGCAGAGCCTTCTCTTCTCCAGGCTGAATAACCCCAACTCTCTCAGTCTGTCCTCGTAGGAGAGGTGTTCCATCCCTCTGATCATTTTTGTGGCCCTCCTCTGGACTCACTCCAACAGGTCAAGACTGCAAAGTACACTTAAGTGGATACTTTCTTGTGGTGTAAGGATAACTGCAGGTAATGGTTCATCCTGTTCTGTTTCCTCACATTCTTTCTTTCCAGTGAAGTCATACGGCTGGTGTTCAAAGAGTCCCAGCCAAGAAAGTCTTTGATTTTTGTGTCCTGAAAAAATGAATGGGTTTTCTTGCTAGCAGAACTGCGTCTTGCCCCTAGAGGCATTGGGTTCATGGGGCACTTTATCATATAAACTCAAAAGCTAAAGGCTGCTTCTGGGTTTAGGTAGGTTAAACAGGCATGGATGGAGGACACTGAGGTTCAGGACCTGGTCTGAATGACAGAATTAATTGAGAATGTCAAACTGTAGGTTTTCTGTCTTACTGCTAAGATACTGACTACTATGGAGGTGTCTGTTGGTGGGTGGTTGGGTGGAGGGAAATTCCAGGAATTCAAACACCAAATGAGGAACATTTTCCAAGCACTTCGAAAACAACTAGGTTGTTTTTGACACATCAGCATTTTTTAATTAAAGATTTATTCAATGTTTTCTAATTGCTTCTAATGTTAAACAGTTGGGACTTTTGGGATAATCATATTAGGATATTTTTACAGTGATTGTCAGTGTTAATCACTGTTCTAAAAATTAAGTCTTTGCAGTTACAGTTCAAAATTAAGACAAACAGGACATTTCCTACCACTACATGACACTTATTTAAGACACCAAACAGGTTACTTTTGGAAGATACTTGAAAGGATGTTCTTTCTAATGACAAATTCTGCAGTAATCAAGAACAATGCAAAGGATTCTCTAAAAGAACAGGTTTTAGGACAGCCACAAAATCACTAAGGACAGGGGTAGACACATAGTATAAAATTAAACAATTAACAGGAATTTTTTAGAATAATTTTGGAGTATCCTTTTCTGATTGCTGAATTCACTAGTGATTTTGACGGGGAAAAAAAAGAAAAGCAAATAAGGACTGAAGAATCTCAACTACTTGCTGCCAAAAGAGGAGAGACACAAAGATGCCATAATGAGTTGCATCTTACGGGCGTCTTTTCAATGCAACTGCTATGGCTGAAAGCCTTAAGTGCAAGAGATCAGCAATCCTATCCATTTAACCCTACTGGCAATATCTGAAGAAAATTCGTGGTGAATACCTCAGATGAGGACATCTTGTGCTTTTGATGAGCTGGTTTATCCAAGTCTTACCTACACTGAATAATAATTTATGTTAACTATGTCAGGAGAAATCCTGCTGACCACCCAAACAGTGCTGGTGCATGTAGTAAAATATAGCTGTGTCTGTATGTGCAGCTCCCTGCAGAGCACAGGGACCATAATGGCAGACTCTGCCCTAATTAAAAAAATAAAAGGCTGCAGCTGCATATGAAAAGCAGATATGTTTCTTAGGTAACGGAGTGAAGAGCAAAGCAATATAAAAATACATAAGTGACAGAGATTATACCTAACCTCAATAAATTTAGTCACAGATGTATAGATGTGCTTCAGAGAAGTCAGGAAACCAAAAGCTGTCATTACAGCTTGTTCTGTCTCCCCATCAAGCGTCTGTCCTCAGCCCTTGCTTCTGCTGAAGTCTTGTTGTCAGGCCCTATTTTGTCACTTGAGCTGTGATAATCTGTTTCAGTTCTACATCCAAGGCAGTGTTATTTCTTCAGTTGCAATATCTTCAGGTGATCAAATCCCTATTTCCTTTTGTACTTTCATCTGTCCATAACACTAATGGGAAACTACATTGCTAATAATTTTCATCCAGGGCTTAGAAAGCAATTCTCTCAGCATACAGGCCTCCTCAAGGCCATGAGAGATGTAACTGTGAGAGCCTTTCACCTCCCATTGGCTTTTTATCCCTAATGACGTCCCAATAACTTTTATATGTTGTCCCAGAGCGTTGTACATATTTCATGAGATGGATGGGGGTGGGCAAACTATTGATGTCCTCTCTCATCGGTCCCTGCTTTGCATTGCTGGTGTAATCAGGTGGTCATGGTGACAGGTTCACTCTCTCTCTCCCTACAGTACACTTGGTCCCAACATCCCTGTGTTTTATGGGGGAAAGATTTAGTAAACAGGGGATAAGTTCCTGGAAGAACAGCATGGAGAGAGCCCTCAGCCGAACCTGTGGAAGCCAGCTGGGGAATGGGGAAGGAGGGTGGCAGGACTGATGGCCTCGATGCATCATACCCAGGGAAGTCCATGTGGGGACACACTGATCCTGTCAACATACAGATACTGGTGTAATCAGTGACAAATGAAGGCTATTAACAACAATTATAATTGCATTCGGTACTATTTTGCTCAGGTACAGTAGCTTTTAACTTCCCCAAACAATTGCAAATGACTCTATTTAATTAAATGATTAAAAAAGCCCCCAGAAGACCTGCATGTAATATGAAGCTGTGTGCAGCATGTGCTGTTCGGAGTGCTGCCTGCAATCACAGACAGGTTCAGTCCAAGACAAATCACACTGAAAAATCATTCTGACAGCATCTGATACTTCTCACAGTGTTTGCGAGACAAAAATTACTTTGGACATTGAAATGAACATTTTTTTATCTCTTTGCAATGTAATTCATTATTCTCAGCACATAATCAACCTAAAGTCTTGTTTGAATACAAGGAGACATGTCATTGCTCTGCATCAGGAAAGACTTTTTACTAGAAAACATTCCCCCTTGCTACTCCCCTGCCTGAAGGAGAAAGTGGATAGAGCAGCCTTCTCACTGCCTTCTTTCTCTCTCTTCAGCCAATTATTTCACATAAACCTGCAGATAAATGTTCTGTCTCCTCTCTCTCCTCTCCTTTCCTCCATTTGTTTTTGCTCTGGACTGTAATTGGTACCTGGATTACATGAAAAGCCTTAGAATGAGGGGGAAAACAAAAAAATGTGGGGCTGCCTCAGACAAAGTCCTGGGTCTACTCTCATCATGGATGTGGAGTTCACGCATCACATGTGCCCCAAAATGAAATTAACTTTAGGACTGGAAATGCAGCAGACGTGTCAAAATGGTACTGCACTGGAGCTAGTGAGCCCTACTCGCTGGGGCAGGGCTTTTTATCTCATGCTTAGGCTGCTCCTCTGACACCAACCAATGCCTCCACTTTAGTACCAACAAGGCTGCCCTTACAGGGAATTTCCAATGTAATCTATGTTGCTATGCAAATGTCCTTAGTGATCATAACTCTGATTGCTGCAACTATATATATTTATATATATGTATAAATTCACACACATCAATATGTACACTTATATGTATATGTACATACATATGTATATACCCACACATTCATACACACATACATAGTCACATCTTCCCTGTCAGTTGTGGCGAGATAAGTAAACCAACTTTATGATCAGTGAGACCATCAGATCAGCCATAAATAACATGAACAGAGGCATTTGCCTGATCAAGTGGAACAAGGAACAAAGGTAAATATGCTAATTCAAGGAGAACATCTTACTGCACTTAGTATATTAGATATGCATTTCGTTCCAGCAACTCTTCTATAATGCAGCTAAGTCTTTCATCAAATTGTACTTGGAAGTGTCAGAGTTCATTTAAATAATGGTATAGAAGGGAGGAAAATCTTTTCAGAGATGGGATTTAAAAGCATTTACAGGACTGACTCAAAGAGGGGCTGTTAGCAAACAGAATCTTCTACAAGCAACAGCAATTTCAGTTCAAACAACACCTCCCATAACTGTGAAAATAGAACACATTACAGAGGTGTGGTGGGTTGACCCTGGCTGGATGCCAGATGCCCACCAAAGCTGCTCTATCACTCCCCTCCTCAGCAGGACAGGGGAGACAAAATTTAATGAGAAGCTTGTGGGTCAAGATAGGGACAGGGAGAGATCACTCACCAATCACCATCATGGGCAAAACAGACTCAACCCAAGGAAATTAATTTAATTTATTGCCAATCAAATCAGGATAGAGATAATGAGAACTAAAACCAAATCTTAAAAACACCTTCCCCCCAGCCCTCCCTTCTTCCTGGGTTGAAGTTTGCTCCTGATTTTTCTTCCTCCTCCTCCTGAGCATCACAGGGGGAGGGGAATGGGGATTGTGGTCAGTTCATCACACGCTATCTCTGCTGCTCCTTCCTCTTCAGGGGGAGGAATCCTCACACTCTTCCCTTGCTCCAGCGTTGGGTCCCTCCCAGGGCAGACAGGCCTCCACAAACCTCTCCAACACGAGTGCTTCTGATGGGCTGCAGTTCTTCACAAACTGCTCCAGCCTGGGTCCCTTCCATGGGGTGCTGTCCTTCAGGAACAGGCTGCTCCAGCGTGGGTTCCCCACAGGGTCCACAGGTCCTGCCAGCAAACCTGCTCCAGCACAGGCTTCCCATGGGGTCACAGCCTCCTTTGGGCATCCACCTGCTCCAGTGTGGGGTCCTCCATGGACTGCAGGGGCACAGCCTGCCTCACCACGGTCTTCACCATGGGTTGCAGGGGAATCTCTGTTTGGGCACCTGGAGCACCTCCTTCTGCACTGACCTTGGTGTCTGCAGAGTTGTTGCTTTCACATATTCTCAGTCCTCTCTTCCAGCTGTAATTGCTGCCATTCTCTTCCCCTCGCCCCCCGCTTCTCAAATACGTTATCCCAGAGACTCTACCACTGTTGCTCATGGGCTTGGCCTTGGCCAGGGGCTGGTCTGTCTTGGAGCCGGCTGGCGTTGGCTCTATCAGACATAGGGGAAGTTTCTAGCAGCTTCTCACAGAAGCCACACCTGTAACCCCCCTGCTACCAAAACCTTGCCATGAAAACCCAATACAAGAGGGAAAGCTCTTCTACAGTCCACAAAATCAGTTTTTAAAATTGAATCTAAGAACGTAAGTGTTTTGGTCTGGGAAAGTTGCTTGGCAATATTTGAAGTTTCACTGATCTTTACTTGCCTAAGGGAAACTTAAACTGAAATAAGCACCAATTGTGCATGTGTACATGACCATATATTATGAAATAAAACCTTCCTTTAATGTTTTTATTTGTGCTTGTGAATTAAACATTTGTGAAAAAATATACTACGTGATCTGAGGTGTGATTTGTGTTTTATTTCATGAAAGAAACTGCAGCTCAATTCACCCTCCATAAAGCTGCCAGATTTGTTAATAAAATCAGCAAATATAAGACCCTGGTACATGCCAGCAGATATTTTTTATAGTGGCACAGGAATTTGAATGATAAATCCAAAAGAAATCTTCCTGCCCTGCAGATGAACTAGATATTACAAACAAACTCCTTAAATGTGAAGACCTGTTTCTCCCAGGAGAACCAACGGAATCCCTGGTGCTCGACCCATGCCAGACATGGTCAGCAAAACACTGGAAAAGGTTGTAGGGCAGTGAACAAGTCTGCACAGGCCAGAGAATAGACTGGTGAACTGAACAGTCTTTGCCAACACCTCTTTGATGAGATACCATCAAAAATTTACTGGAGAAAACATGATGGAATTAGCACCAAAATATAATTTTAAAGAAGTTTTCGTGAAGAAAAATGTAATAGAGTCCTTAAATACTCTCTGTCTTCTTGGCCTATGGATGAAAATTCATTGTAACAAATGAAAGTCTGTCATTGGACAAGAAATGTCTTTGAGAAGCATGTTTTGGGGAAAAGAAAAAAGAAATTCAGATTCTGTCTTTGATTTGAGATATGTACCTTAAGTTGAATCTAATGAATATTGAAGTCTAAAGGAACTCCCATTGGCAGAATTTTTGGTTTTTTGACCATGGGGAGGTTTACACAGCACCGGACCTCCTGGCAGCAGATGGAGTGCAACTCTCTCCAAGGGGCAAAAGGGTTCTCGCTTATGAGCTGGCAGTCCTCATCAAGAGGGCTTTAAACTGGATTTGAAGGGGGAAGGGGATAAAACCAGGCTCCCTAGAGATGAGCCTAGGGGTGGCATGCCAGAGTTGGGGTGAAATTGATAGCCCAGATCAAGTGCATCTACACCAATGCACGCAGCATGGACACCAAACAGGAGAAGCTGGAAGCCATTGTGCAGTGGGACAGCTGTGACTTAGTCGCCATCACAGAAACATGGTGGGATGATTTTCATGACTGGAGTGCTGCAATGCATGGCTATAAGCTCTTCCGAAGGGATAGGCAAGGAAGGAGAGGTGGTGGGATGGCTCTGTATGTTAGGGAGTGTTTTGATTGCATAGAAATCAACAATTGCGAAGACCCACTCAAGTGCTCATGAGTGAGGATGAGGGGGAACGCCAACAAGGCAGATATCTTGCTGGGATTCTGCTATAGACCACCCAACCAGGATGAAGAGACAGCTGAAACATTCTACAAGCGACTGGCAGAAGTCTCACAGTTGCTAGCCCTTGTTCTTGTGGGGGACTTCAATCTACCGGACATCTGCTGGAAGTATAACACGGCAGAGAGGAAACAGACTAGGAGATTCCTGGAGTGTGTGGAGGATAACTTCCTGACGCAGCTGGTGAGTGAGCCCACCAGGGGAGGTGCCTTGCTGGACCTGCTGTTTACAGACAGAGAAGGACTGGTGGGAGATGTGGTCAGAGGCCGTCTTGGGCTTAGCGACCATGACATGATAGAATTCTCAGTTGTGAGCGAAGTAAGGAGAGGGGTCAGCAAAACTGCTACCATGGACTTCCGGAGGGCAGACTTTGGCCTGTTCAGGTCTCTGGTTGAGAGAGTCCCTTGGGAGACAGTCCTGAAGGACAAAGGGGTCCAGGAAGGCTGGACAGTCTTCAGGAAGGAAATCTTAAAGGCACAGGAGCAGGCGGTCCCCATGTGCCGTAAGAAGAGCTGGCGGGGAAGGCGACCGGCCTGGCTGAACAGGGAGATTTTGCTGGGACTCAGGGAAAAGAGGGGAGCTTATCACCTCTGGAAGAAGGGAAAGGCAACTCAAGAGGAGTAAAAGGATCTCGTTAGGTCAAGCAGGGACAAAATTAGAAAGGCAAAAGCCCAGCTAGAGCTCAATCTGGCCACAGTCGTAAAGGATAACAAAAAATACAATAGCAACAGAAAGAGAGGCAAGGAGAATCTCCATCCCCTACTGGATATGGCGGGGAACATTGTCACCAAGGATGAGGACAAGGCTGAGGTACTTAATGCCTTCTTTGCCTCAGCCTTTAAGAGCCAGACCAGGTATCTGCAGGGTATTCAGCCCCCTGAGCTGGAAGACGGGGATGGAGAGCACAATGTACTCCTCATAATCCAGTAGGAAAAAGTTAAGGACCTCTTAAGCCACCTGGACACCCACAAGTCTATGGGGCCTGGTGGGATCCACCCAAGAGTACTGAGAGAGCTGGCAGAAGAGCTTGCCAAGCCACTCCATCATTTCTCAACAGTCCTGGTTAACAGGGGAGGTCCCAGAAGACTGGAGGCTTGCCAGTGTGACACCCATTTACAAGAAAGGCCGGAAGGAGGATCCTGGGAACTACAGGCCTGTCAGCCTGACCTCCATACTGGGGAAGATCATGGAGCGGTTCGTCTTGAGAGTGCTCACAGGGCATGTGCAGGACAACCAAGGGATTGGGCCCAGCCAGCATGGGTTCATGAGAGGCAGGTGCTGCTTGACCAACATAATCTCCTTCTATGACCAGGTGACCCGCCTAGTGGATGAGGGAAAGGTTGTGGACGTTGTCTACCTGGACTTTAGGAAAGCCTTTTACAACGTCTCCCACAACATTCTCCTGGAGAAACTGGCAGCTCGTGGCTTAGACAGGTTTACTCTTCACTGGGTAAAGAACTGGCAGGATGGCCGAGCCCAGAGAGTTGTGGTGAATGGCGTTAAATCCGGCTGGCGGCCAGTCACAAGTGGTGTTCCCCAGGGCTCAGTTCTGGGGCCGGTCTTGTTCAATATCTTTATAGATGAGGGGATCGAGTGCTCCCTCAGTAAGTTTGCAGATGACATCAAGTTGGGTGGGAGTGTTGATCTGCTGGAGGGTAGGAGGGCTCTGCAGAGGGATCTGGACAGGACATCAACTGTATGAGGTTTAACGAGGCCAAGTGCTGGGTCCAGCACTTGGTTCACAACAACCCCATGCAACGCTACAGGCTTGGGGAGGAGTGGCTGGAGAGCTGTCCGGCAGAAAAGGACCTGGGGGTGCTGGTTGACAGCCAGCTGAACATGAACCAGCAGTGTGCCCAGGTGGCCAAGAAGGCCAACAGTGTCCTGGCCTGTATCAGGAATAGTGTGGCCAGCAGGAGTAGGGAAGTGATTGTGTCCCCGTACTCGGCACTGGCGAGGCTGCACCTCAAATCCTGTGTTCACTTTTGGGCCCCTCACTACAAGAAGGACTTAGAGGTGCTGGAGCGTGTCCAGAGAAGGGCAACGAAGCTGGTGAGGGGCCTAGCGAACAAGTCTTATGAGGACCGGCTGAGGGAACTGGGGTTGTTCAGTCTGGAGAAGAGGAGGCTGAGGGGAGACCTTATCGCTCTCTACAACTACCTGAAAGGGGGTTGTGGTGAGGGGGGTGTTGGTCCCTTCTCCCACGTAACTAGCGATAGGACGAGAGGAAATAGCCTCAAGTTGCAGCAGGGGAGGTTTAGATTGGATATTAGGAAAAATATCTTCACCAAGAGAGTGGTCAAACATTGGAACAGGCTGCCCAGGAAGGTGTTTGAGTCACCATCACTGGAAATAGTCAAAAAACATATGGATGTGGTGCTTCAGGACATGGTTTAGGGAGCATGGTGGTGTTGAGTTAACGGTTGGACTTGGTGATCTTGAAGGTCCTTTCCAACCTTAATCATTCTGTGAACAGTTTTATTTCATAATGTTCAGTCATTCCAAAAGCTGTATGTTAAAATTTCAATATTTTATACTTCAGGTTCCATATCTTATTATTTAATTTCTATGAAGATGAGGGGTTTTTTTCCACTTTGCTTATTACTTGGTGAAGGAATGAGTGGTGTGAAGTTTACATACAAGTGTTTAATGATATTAAGATTATGCACACAAAAAATAATTATTCACATGTAGAAATGTTCATGACGACTGCTGGTACTACAATTTTATGAAGGTGTGACTGATGTAATAGTCACCCAACGTGACAGGTAAATCACAGCTGGAAGAACTACATTTCAAAGAGGAAGGACAAAAGGTCTCAGGAATAGGGTAGCGGGTAGGAATATAAGCCTGGTAGTGGAGGCTACAGGAGAAGGAAGAGTGTCCTGTGTTTCTGCCATGAAAGTAATCTCCTCGTTTACATGCTCAGGTGGGAGCAGGAATGCTCCTTTTGCCCTGCTACCACCTCAGAAGCCCGTAATCGTTTCCAAAACACCCTAGACCGGCAGTCCTTCCCACCTGGAGGCTGCTTGCATCACCTTAGCTTGGTCATATCCTCACAGAGCCAGATCACACCTCACCCACCATCCTGCCCTCTTCCCAAAATCCCTCGCACTTTCTTTGTCAGTGTCGCCATTTGGAGAGCCCCCTCCCTACCTGTTGGCCTGCGTCAGACCTCAGTGCAACAGCTAATGTCATGGGTGGGTGGTCTTGCGTATTTTATAACAACACACACAACGATACTTATGGGGTGAACTGGAGGCTGAGAAAAGTGTGTAGATGTGTGCTGGTTCTGCTCTCACTGATGCTATAGGAGGCTGCAGATTGGACTCTGTTTTAGTATGCTCAGTGTTACGGCTTTTAATTTTCTGTTATGCTTTTGAAAACTTTCAGTCATGAATAATATTAACCTGTATTTTCAGACTTTAGTCCAAGAGTCCAATGCAGGTAGAGGGAGAGGAGGGGAGACAGGAAGCATCAGATACGGTCAATCGTATAATGTGTGACAGTCCACTGGAGGGGGAACGGTAAGTAACAGCTCGGTGAGCACCTCCGCACCCAACAGTAAGTTTGTGCCAGCTTCCTGATGAACTGGCCCAGCTACTTTGTGCCAGGCTTGCAAACCCCCATGTGACCTACTCACAGGAGAGTTTTCTTCATAATCCAAAAAAATTATCATATAAATTCTACTGCAAGGATAGGGCTTATATCCTCACATAATGTGATCCTTTTCCTTTGGGATTCCCCTGAATCACTGAAAGCATGTTAAATATTTTCTATTAATACTTTTCAAAATAAAAGTAATATTTTATTAAAAGAAGTTTGCTTTTCTAAACTTTTTGCATGGTGGAACATTTTGGATCAAAACACTTAGCTAAAAAGGCCTATTTTTTTCTTTGTCTTAAATCTTTGTACTCCAATTCTTTCAATTCTTCACCTTTTGAAATGAAGGGAAAAATAAATAAAATAAAGGCATGGGGAATGAATAAATAAAGAAAATAAAAATCAGGAAATAATGGGTTGGAAAAGTTTGAATTAAAGTGTTGAAACATTATTTTTCATTTGCTCCATTTCTCTTTAGAAACTGACATAAAATCTTTCTGCTTTAAAGGGAAAATCACTACAAATAGTAAAATTTTCAGCATGTTTTAAAAGTTATTTTCCAGCAAAGAAATCATTGATGGAAAAACTGTAAAAAATTCTTATTCCACTTAAATATATATCACTTAGCTTGAACCACAACATGAATTTGACAGATTAGCTGTAAATTGTCTAAAATAAACAATTCCTTCAGTCAGTTTAGAATCTGACACTTTGCAGTTGTGCAAGTTGGAATAAAAAGGAGTTTCAAAATTATTTGTTTTATTTACCAGCTACATACATTTTTATCTTGTTCAGTTCATTTCTACAGTAAACAGTCCTAATCTTCTTAATTAATCTCTTTGTGACTTTTTAATATTTATAATAATTCTTATTGCTTGTCACTGAGCAGTCTCAATTTCTATAATGTTATATTTACTTGGGATAACCAGAGCAAAATACAGTATTCAATGTGTGGTTGTACAATTTTATCTATCTGAAGACTTTAGAGTTTCAGGATTATTTCTATACCACTATTGATGCTTACTGCAGATTTCCATGTGCATGCATGTGCTTTTACTGCCACAGCCATAACTGCACTGCAGTGTGTTTTGAATGTGAAATGGTCCTTTACATTTAGCTATCCCACCATTACCCTTTTGCCCTGCTGAAAATTGACCATTTTTTCTACTTTGTTTTCTGCCTTTAGCTTTTCCAAATCCCTGACAGCACTTTATCTTTCATATCATGGCAACTTACATTCCTTAATGACTTCTTGTAATGTACTTTTTCAGAAGCTTATGAATAATATCTGATGAATCACAGATTCAAACTGCTCTCTGAGAGTGCAGGGGCCAGGAAACAACAGGGAATCAGTAGATGAAAGTAATTTTGAATTATGTCAGCAAATCCAAACTGACTAGACTGCTTACTCAAAGAAATACTCTGCCCACTGCAGAAAAAACATAGGCTTTGAAACGTGAAATGGGGTCTGAGGATTTTATTTTGACATGTACCAAATTGTTGATCTTGTTGATAATTTGATCAAGAGCCAACTGAAAAATATCTCACCTAAATGTCTAAGTTGGGTCTCTGTTTTTAAGGTTACAGACCTAGGTCTGTGTGTCTGATGGGTGGTGCTGGGAAGGGCGTGAAAGCAACATGAGAAGCTGAAGAAGGGAGATTAAGCACAGTCTTCAAACCGTCCGAGGCTTAGCTCCACAGATATTAGTGACCCAAAGCCTTTGACAGAAGAAGATTTGTAGAAACACAATGGGAAATACGATACTGCTAAGGGCAGGCTGTACCTGACTGCCATGTGATGAACTGTTAATATTTACGTTATTGTAGCGCTTGGGCAGTCCAGTTAGAAGCCAAGGCTGTGTTTCACTGTGTGCCTGCACATAGAAAACAGGTGTCTTGAGGAATGTTTCAGCCACTGGAGATTTGGAGCCAAACCCATCATTTCTTTCTCTCCTGGCACAGAAATGGGAGCTATGCACACCGCTGGGTTCAGCAGGAAGCTGAGGGCCACCAGAAACAGAGTGACAAATTGGGCTGATTAGGAAACAGTTCTAATCCTTCCTTCACCCCTTTCTCTCACGAGTCAGAGAAGCTGTGTCATTTTGCTAAAAAAACAAACACTGACCAAATCCATGAGAAAGTAAGGTGTATTTTACCATGAGATTACATCACCATGTCATCTGAAAGTTGTAGTTCATGGACTCGAAAGCCTAGGTGTCCCTCAAGGGAGCAGTCAAATATTAAGCTATCTTCTCCCAAATCCACTGTAGTTTCCTTACAGTGACGGCCTCTGAGACATTGTCAGCCCTGGGGTCCCACAACCAGCGTGTGTGGAGAGGGAAACCCAACCCAGAAAAATTCGTTCTAGGAATACACTTGTCTTTCTTCTATTTATCCCTCAGGGCAACTAAAAATTTATTTTCAGCCTTGAAATTGGTATTCATCTCCCTTCCACTGTTCCTTCTCTTTTTCATGTTAATTCTGTAATGAGATCTTTTAATGCTCCAGCTCTCCTCCTTAGATTTTTTCCCCTGGTCTCCCTAGTATTTATCAATGTAAACTACTAAATGAGAAAAAACCAGAGATGGCTGCCAAAAGAAGTCTGCAGTAGAAAACCTATCGTAGCTGCAGATTACATAGCCATACCCAAAGTAGCTCTACAGTTTGCAGGTTTGGATGGTAATAACAGCTGCTTCAGCTGCTGAGTCTTACTGAGCAGCTTTTATAACACCTTCAGAGTCCTTTGCTGCTGCTGCAGACTCACCCTTGTCCAGTGCTAAAACTATAATGAGTATTCAGTTGGCCGCTGTGACTGCATTTCTAGGAGGTGCAGTGGTACCTTTGACTACAGTGTAGACATAACCAACAGAGATGATAAAACACCACCAATAGTAAAATTGTCTGTAAGTTAAGAATACAGAATGAAGCTGTTCTCACCTGCAAATTTCCATTGCAAGGATAAGACCTTTTCTAAAACATAATATTCTTGAAGGATAAAAAGACTGGTTCCCATGGTGATGAGAAAAAGGATAATGGAATGAAAATGTGGAGGTCTCTTGAAATAACTAGCAAATAAATGATCAGTAATGTTGATGAAATGATCAGTAAACACAAAACTATGGAAATATATATAGTTGGATCAAAAGAAAGGCACAAGATATGGGCTGCTCTGAGGGTCAGGAAACACTTTGTTTTGTGGTAGTTAAATATAGATGACTTTTGTGTGTGGAAAAGCTATGTTCACTTTAAAATAAGAAGCATAAAGCCCGTTTTTATTGCTAGATATGGTTGTATATTTTTCCCTCCAAGTATATTTATCCTGAATTATTTTTGTTTTAAAGAAAAAAAAAATCTTAATTTCACATGAAAGTGGTCTTATTTTAACAACCTTTCAGAAATTGCCAGTATTATATTACCTTTTCAAAGTTTGTCAAATATATTGAGTCTGAATTTACACATCCAGGATTTCTAGAGATCATAGCGGTATGAAGTTTAAGATGAAACTTGAATTCTTGAATCTACGAAAATTGTCAGTATAGAACATCCAAACTAAATGTCTGTAAGCAGCTATGTTGTTAACAAATATTTCTGTAACATTTCTCCCTCCTGCTCTCCCCAAGGACTTGGTGCATGTTAGAGATTGTATGTATTTGGACTTCGAAACATATGGCTGCAGCATCGTAAATCACCAGATCGTCTTCAACTTTTGAGACATGTTCATTCACCGGATTTGAGGCATAATCACAGAATCACAGAATCACTAGGTTGGAAGGGACCTTCAAGATCATCAAGTCCAACCATTAATCGAGCGCCACCATGTCCCCTAAACCATGTCCTGAAGCGACACATCCACAAGTTTTTGGAACACTTCCAGAGATGGCAACTCCACCACTTCCCTGGGCAGCCTGTTCCAATGCCTGACCACCCTCTCAGTAAAGAAATTTTTCCTAATATCCAATCTAAACCTCCCCTGCCGCAACTTGAGGCCATTTCCTCTTGTCCTATCACTAGTTACTTGGGAGAAGAGACCAACACCCACCTCACCACAACCCCCTTTCAGGTCGTTGTAGAGAGCGATAAGGTCTCCCCTCAGCCTCCTCTTCTTCAGACTGAACAATCGCAGTTCCCTCAGCCGCTCCCCATAAGACTTGTCCTCCAGACCCCTCACCAGCTTCGTTGCTCTTCTCTGGACATGCTCCAGTACCTCAACATCCTTCTTGTAGTGAGGGGCCCAAAACTGAACACAGGATTCAAGGTGCGGCCTCACCAGTGCCGAGTACAGGGGCACAATCACTTCCCTACTCCTGCTGGCCACACTAGTTCTGATACAGGCCAGGACACTGTTGGCCTTCTTGGCCACCTGGGCACACTGACGGCTCATGTTTAGCCAGCTGTCAACCAGCACCCCCACGTCCCTCTCCGCTGGGCTGCTCTCCAGCCACTCCTCCCCAAGCCTGTAGCATTGCATGGGGTTGTTGTGGCTGAAGTGCAGGACCTTGCACTTGGCCTTATTAAACCTCATACAGTTGACCTCTGCCCATCGATCCAGCCTGTCCAGATCCCTCTGCAGAGCCCTCGTACCCTCCAGCAGATCAACACTCCCACCCAACTTGATGTCATCTGCAAACTTACTGAGGGAGCACTCGATCCCCTCATCCAGATCATCTATAAAGATATTGAACAAGACCGGCCCCAGAACTGAGCCCTGGGGAACACCGCTTGTGACCGGCCGCCAGCCAGATTTAACGCCATTCACCACAACTCTCTGGGCTCGGCCATCCTGCCAGTTCCTCACCCAGCAAAGAGTAAACCTGTCTAAGACACGAGCTGCCAGTTTCTCCAGGAGAATGCTGTGGGAGACGCTGTCAAAGGCTTTCCTGAAGTCCAGGTAGACAATGTCCACAGTCTTTCCCTCATCGACTAGGTGGGTCACCTGGTCATAGAAGGAGATCAGGTTGGTCAAGCAGGACCTGCCTTTCCTGAACTCATGCTGTCTGGGCCTGATCCCTTGGTTGTCCTGCACGTGCCCTTTGAGCACTCTCAAGACCAACTGCTCCATAATCTTCCCCGGTACAGAGGTCAGGCTGACAGGCCTGTAGTTCCCAGGATCCTCCTTCCCTCTTGTAGACGGGTGTCACATTGGCAAGCCTCCAGTCTTCTGGGACCTCCCCTGTTAACCAGGACTGTTGAGAAATGACGGAGAGTGGCTTGGCAAGCTCTTCTGCCAGCTCTCTCAGTACTCTTGGGTGGATCCCATCAGGCCCCATAGACTTGTGGGTGTCCAGGTGGTTTAGCATGTCCTTGACTGCTTCCTCCTGGATTATGAGTACATTGTGCTCTCCATCCCCGTCTTCCAGCTCAGGGGGCTGAATACCCTGTGGATACCTGGACTGGCTATTAAAAACTGAGGCAAAGAAGGCATTAAGTACCTCAACCTTGTCCTCATCCTTGGAGACAATGTTCCTCGCCATATCCAGTAGGGGATGATGATTCTCCTTGCCTCTCTTTTTGTTGTTAATATATTTGTAAAAACATTTTTTATTATCCTTTACGACTGTAGCCAGACAGAGCTCTAGCTGGGCTTTTGCCTTTCTAATTTTGTCCCTGCTTGACCTAACGAGATCCTTGTACTCTTCGTGAGTTGCCTGCCCCTTCTTCCAGAGGTGATAAACTCTCCTCTTTTCCCTGAGTCCCAGCAAAATCTCCCTGTTCAGCCAGGCCGGTCGCCTTCCCCGCCAGCTCTTCTTACGGCACATGGGGACTGCCTGCTCCTGCGCCTTTAAGATTGCCTTCTTGAAGGCTGTCCAGCCTTCCTGGACCCCTTTGTCCTTCAGGACTGTCTCCCAAGGGACTCTCTCAACCAGTGACCTGAACAGGCCAAAGTCTGCCCTCTGGAAGTCCATGGTAGCAGTTTTGCTGACCCCTCTCCTTACTTTGCTCACAATTGAGAATTCTATCATGTCGTGGTCGCTAAGCCCAAGACGGCCTCCGACCACCACATCTTTCACCAGTCCTTCTCTGTTTATAAACAGCAGGTCCAGTAAGGCACCTCCCCTGGTGGGCTCACTCACCAGCTGCGTCAGGAAGTTATCTTCCACACACTCCAGGAACCTCCCAGATTGTTTCCTCTCTGCCGTGTTATACTTCCAGCAGATGTCCGGTAGGTTGAAGTCCCCCACAAGAACAAGGACCAGCGAATGCGAGACCTCTGCCAGTCGCTTATAGAATGTCTCATCTGTCTCTTCATCCTGGTTGCATGCAAAATTATTCCACGATTTTGCCAAAGAAATCAGGCAAATCAAGTATAGATACAAAATTATTTGGTAGAAGATAAAATGTCTTTTAAAGGAAATATAACCAGCTGGTCTTATTCACATATTCCTGCTTGTCTGTTCTCCAGCTTTTAGGATCTCATGCAATTCTGGAGAGAGAGCATTTAGAAGTAAATCTGTCAAATGACCTCACACAGGAAATAATCCATTTTATTCAATTTCCTTTGCCATGGGTTTAGCTTGCAGACTTGATATACAGAATCCTCATTTTGGTGTACTAAACAAGATCAAAGGTGACTCTGACTATTCCAAATTCCGTTGAAAAACTAATCTGAGTCATTATGCTTTAGACAACTTCTCTCTTAGGAGGCTTTTATTTAATGAACCATTATTCTACATAGCATAGGATCTGCTCAACTAAAATAAATCCAAGCATCTTAGAATTTTACAGCTGCTGCAATTAAAGAGACTTTGTCAGGCAAAACTTTTCTAAAACCATGGAGCAGAATTTTTTTTTGTTACGTATTTATATGTATTAAAACTAGTGGATCAGTCAAGAACATTTTCAGAAATATTTAAAATCCAGATATAATTGTCCATTGCCAATATGCAAAAACTGAATAGGGAGCCTAATTCAGTGTTCATTATAACTAAAAGCACTTTTGAGTTCATTGCTTTTTTCAAGTAGAAGGCAAGAAATGACCTTATGAAATGATAGGGCCTGATCCAGTGTAACTGAATTAAATAAAATTGAAAATTAAAGTGAATTGAAATCTTTAAGCTCTTTGTCTTTCAGCAGATGATGCTGCAGTTAGTAGTAGCATTAAGAGCATCTGATTTCTTCTGAAAATATCTCTGGGCAAGAATATCTCTTCAATACTCCAAACATGGTAGATGAGGGTACTAAAACATTCAAAGTATTGTCATGAAAATATTCATAAGACTAGTGCTTGAAAAGACAAGAATCCATTTTCCATAAGAGAGGCTGATTCCATTATCTGATTTCCTTTAAGAAAATATGTGGGTAGGTTTTCATGTTTATTTATAGCTACTGCTTTCATTATAACTTGCTTTCTTATGTGCCATGTCATGCATTATGCAGGAGCGAAAATGAAATGAGACCCAGTGAAAATCTGGCTACAGAACAGTCCTGAATTTCACCAACTTAAGTCTCCTGAAGTCTTTGAACAAGGGTATACTTTCCACTGCTGGTGAGAGGGGCATGGGCTGAGCCAGGGCAGTACCCAGGAGCAGGCTGGGCTCCCCGTCAGCTGAGGAGGAGGAGGGAATCAGTGCCTGTTCCCTAGAGAGTGCACTGAAAAGGCACCACCTGGGGCTTTTACAGACCACAAACCCATGTCTCTGTGGCAATAAATGGAGATCTATGTCTGAGATATTGCCATTTTTTCATACACGAGGGAACAAAGCACAGTGGCTTCCACTCTCATTGCCCAGGCAACCTGCAAATATTACCGCATCTAATCTGATGTACTAAATTTCCAGTTGCAGGTAGTTGATGCTTCCTCAGACATGCCGTTGATACGGTCCCACTGATAGGATGCCTTCACAGACTAATAGCACTGGATATGATTAACCAATGCTTACAACCCCTTTAAAAGTCTAGGTACACGCTTTGTTTTTAACATCTTTTAAAATATACATTTTCTTTCTATCTCTTCTTTGCTGAATTTCCAGGATTTAAAAAAAAATTAAAATAACATACCCTAATTCACATGACTGTTTCTAGTCCTTTTTAATCCAGCCATATTTCAACCATGAGAAATATAATTTTATTCTTTTAACAATTGGTTTTGCCAGTCTTCTGTAACTTTTCTGTTAGCTAAGAAAGCCCCATAAGGCATTTTATTATAGGTATTAATATGACATCTGATTAATACAGCCACCATTATAATTACAAACCCCTTGTTCCAAGAAGATAATTATATTTAATTTTCTTTTGATTCAATTGTTAGTGTCTTACATTTACTTACATTTTAATTTTCCATTTTTAAAGTGTTACAGTATTATAGGAAAGTTTGATTTCTTTGCAATTTTGAATGTTTTTAAAGGTTATATTTGGTCCCAATAATTAGATAATCAACAGAAAATATATAGCTGTATATAGAAGAACCTGTTGTTACCGATACTGTTTGTTTTTGTTTGGGGTTTTTTTGTAATTTGTTACTTCCAGACTTTGGCCAAAATCCACAAGCGTAAATGAAATGCTCAATAAAATATTAAAACCGGCAACTGATACTGAGAGGGCCAAGAGAGGCTGTTTGAGGATATGGTAACCTTCGGTGTAGATTCTGTGAACAGAGTGAGTTTAGGTAATCATTTGGGTCACTTTCTGTTAAATACAAGAACATTTTCATTAACATTTTAACCTAAGCAAAGTGATAAAGTCACTGAGGATGATGTCTCATCTTCATTTGATGTCTTCCTGACATAGTTACCTGTTTCAGGTAGAAGAATGGTGTTAGTCTTCAAAAGGCATATGCACACACAAGAAATTTAGGGAGAATCCTTAACATAAATAACCTCCCATGAAAAATGTCATACATGCAACTGCACTTAAAACTCACTCTCAAGGCACCTCTGACTGTGGCAAAGCTTTAAAAGCCAGAGACCTCATGAACATTTCTCTGGGCAGAATTAATGATGTCAAGATTTATTTAAAGTAGCACAATAGTTTGATGATTGATGAAGTCAAGGTTGTAAGCATCATACTCAAGTGAGATTTTGTTGTTGTGTGCTTTTTTTTCTGTAAATTTAAGGTTTTTCCTTTTCCTTCCTGCCCACACAATTGCTCTGTTAAAACCCTACCATAGGGTGTTCTAGAAAAACACCGAATTGACATTTGGGAGAAATTATGGTCCCTGCATGTGCACAGAACAAGGAACAGCACAGAAACAAAGGTACAAATATCAATGTACTGCCCCAGAAATGAAATGTCAGTCTGACTCTGAACATTTATAAATCAAAGAAGTGTGAGATTACTATCCGCTTGGATTTTTCTCCTCCAGGGTACCCACAGGCATGCCAATTAGTGCCAGTTGTGCTGACAGCTATTCATTAAGTCTATCAGGAAACTGCTCTGAGATTTAGGGGTTTCATTAATTCCTCTAAAAGCATCAGAACTGGTGCTTTGCCCATAGTGGGAATTCCAAACGCTTCCTTTTAAGACAGCTCATGCATGCTCCAGCGTGGTCGGGTCATAAATGGCAGAATAAGCTGCTTGTTTTGCTCTTGCCTGCTGAAGTAAAGCAAGCGGCACTTACCGGCAGTCCTGGCCCTGGTGGCGAGTCCTCTCTGTGCCTACACATCGTAGCAGAATCTCCCCATGAACGTACTGTGCCCGAGCACGTGATGCGACCGGTGGCTTTCAGGGATAAGTTCAGATGATACAGGCAAGCCAGAAGAATTACAGGAAGAAAATTTCCACTCTCAAGGGTTTTCCTATACTTCAGGGAAAAGCAGTTGGGATTTTCCTCCCTCCCCACTCCCCAGACGGGTGCCCTTAGCACCAGCTGGATCTCCCTACAGAGCCTCGTCTCTCATGAGGCGGTATTTATCAGTGCAGACCTCGACTATTTTCTGTTCTGGGATTCTGTTGGCTAAATTGCCCTTAGCAGCAGAACTTACTATGGATGATTTTCCTCTTAGGTTGTGACATAAAGGATGAAAGTTTAATGCTTGACACTTTTTCCTGACTGACAACGTATGGATGTTATTATTATCCACATAAACCTCAAAGTTTCTCATATGATGAATTTTGAGGTTTGAGTCCCAATGATTGCATTTTCCTCCAGAAAGAAAGAAAATCTGAGCATTGTATCCAATTTTTACTTAATATTTTCCAATTTTTTGTCACCACTTACTCTATTTTATGAAACAATTTGCAATGACATCTGCTATTTTATGTGCCTCTGTCATTACGTATGCCTTGTATGTATCTCTATCATATAGCTTTTATCTCATAAGCACATTAAACAGGCTTGGCCATTGAAGTCCTTCACAAATAATTCAAATTTTAAAATTATTTTTATTTCTTTTCTCTTAATTATTTCTTTTTCTGTGCTATTACTTAGGGCAGGATGGCAGAACTAAAAATATTATTGGTACTAGGAAAGCAACAATAATTGCTATAATCTAAACTCATCTAAGCTGAATTGCTCCATCTAAGATCATCCCTATTTTTCTTCTTTCTTTCTTCATGTTTGCAGAACATTAGAATTAAGACTTGAAACACAGAGAATAGAGTTTGCCTCAATGCAAATAATGTATGTATGAGCAATATTTTTACTTCTCATTTTTCTCCTTTTTAACAAAGGCATTTCAATTTACTTGTATTCATTCAAAACCCAAGAAGTGAGTATTAAACAAAGTGATTCCTGTATTGTGGTTTTGAATTTTCATCTTTAAAATCTTTCCAAATGGAACCAGTATATTTATTATTACCACCGCTAATTTTGCAGCCTCCCCATTTGCACATTGCCATGATCTTACATAGCTTTAACTGAAATATGTGTGTGTATACACATACACACATGTGGATTACATGAAATCAAGAATACTTAAATGTGTTTGTTTTTTTCCCCTGAGGGTATTAAATTTAAATATCTACCTTGTCACAGTTTCAGAAGTCATCATGTAACTCTTCAGGATACACTGTGAAATTTTCATTGACACTAACAGGAGCAGAATTAGTGTCATGAACCAAACACTTCTGAAAACTTTGTGAAGACTCCGCGTATACAAATGTTTGTAGGAACTCTAGAAGGAACCCAGGCCTTTTATTTTTTCCATCTACAACTTGCTAATGCATTAGGCTGTATCAGCTTTGAAATTTTTTTCTCTTTCTTGATGTTTATGACAGATTTTTCTGTTGCTTTTCGTCAGCTCTGGAAAAATAGATGACTTGAGAAAACATTTTATTATTCAGGCAAGTGTAATTGATATCTCTTTTTGTCTAGAATTTAATAAAGCTTTGAGTTGAGCTGCTTAGTTCCTTTTTTCTTTCCTTTGGTACTTTATAATTGTTTATGCTTTTATTTCTTTTAAGTGGTTCAGGTGACCTTGAAAACTAAGAGAATAAAGCTTTTAAAAGAAATAAAAGCATAAATAAAAAATAAAATTAAATAATTTTAAAAGAAATAAAAGCATTATATAAGCACTAAAGCCTTGTATTACTGTTGCTAAGCTTTGTAATTACCTTGCTGGGACTGGATGCCAGGGAGGGCTCAGCTGCCCCTGGGTGCATTCCCCTCCAGGGACCACTGCTTTAACTCTTTATTACCTCTGAATTAGGCTGTTTGCACAGGCTACAAATAACCTTGCTCATCGCATAGCCCCAGGGCAACGTCTTTGACTCTCTGTACGTCTAAGGCCAATTAGGTGATGCCTTCTGGTCTCCCTGCCCAAGAGTATTACAGAAGTGTGAAGTTAGAGACAGTTACTCGCAAAATGTATCCATTGTTTCTTTGTTTTTCCAGCTCATATTGGATTAATCTGGCCAGTAAGACCTGAGCAGGTGTAGTCCAGGGCCCACTTTCCTGAGTGGTACTTTTCCACTGAGTGCGCTTTTCCACATGGGAAATACCTATAAGGGTTCAGAATGGGACTGTGGCCATTTTTATTCAACTAAGGATAACTTATATCCATTTCTTGATGGCATTTTTTCAATTGTATCTTGTACTCAGGTGACATAACATATCCACAAAAGAACGTTTAGTTGTTAGTGGAAAACTGCATTACCACTGAGAAATGTAAAAGCAGACCTGAGAATGGCAATACTTTTCCACTGTAGAACAGTGAATTTCAGCTGATCAATTTATCTGTGAAATGTTTCCTTATGCCATAAGGTACTATACGGGAGGATGGACTCTCTTTAAACAACACGTGGATACTGCTGCCAAAATGTCTTTTACTTAGATAGAATTAGAGTCCACATTTCATGATGAAAGTGCTTACATCTGATGAAAGGGCTGAATGAAAGTAGTTGCATTGCTTTTCTGATTAACACTTCCCAGCTACAAACCAAACTAACAAAAAGCAATGATTTTTATTTAACAGCTCCAAAATTGTGTGGTGGAAAAAAAGACTTAGAGTGCTGTAAATCTTTCTCCTTCTCCTAAAAGAATGAAACGTCTTGTCTAAAATACTAAAAGCAATAATGTCTTAGGTTTGGTTGATAATGGACACTTGAACAAAACATAACCAGAAAAAAGCAAAAAAAGAAAAAGAAGAAGAAGAAAGTTCCTATGAGAGATGTAGGTTTCCATTCTTTTAGGAACCACAGCCCTGGGTCAGGTGTCTGTGTCCTGAGGCTCCCTTACCACAAAGGGCAAAGGAATGAGCAGAGCTGTCCAAGGCAGCTAATAAGAGAGTTTGAAAAGCAGGCACCTTATTCTGACTGCAGCTCTTTGTCTTGAATCAGGTTATGAGTTCATGTTGGCCTTGTCTTAAAATATATGGGGAGGTGTGTATCTTTTGAGGTAGAGAGAGCAGAAGTGGCGATGGGCAGAAGAATGACAAGTTTAGGAACCCACATCACCGTGGTGCTCTTTCCTCAAGCAGGGACCCTTCGCCTGCCTGTGTGCATGAGCCTGGCTTAGTCATATCAGAATAGCTGAAGTATTGGCCCCTTGGTAGCCTACAGGAGGTTATGCACTGACTTTAATGGAAATGGGTTTTCAGTCAGAACCAGGGAACCTTTTTCAGAAGTACATATATTAGATTGGAATATAGTTTCCCATAGGAAGTGTCAAAGGCAATAATACTAATCCACTTCAAAACTTTTTTTCATTCAGCTTCTGTGATCCTATGAATATTTTTGGTTTCCATTTCACTTACAATAATATATTTTTAACTCCAGCTTTGACACTAAGAAATTACATGTGTTATATGCCCTATTTGGAAAGACTCTTCCTTACTAAATACTGCATAGTTCACCAGATTACATGAAGCAACATTTTGTTTAATAAACATGAGAATAATGAGAAAATGTTTAAATATAGAACCAGAGTGATGGATCCAGCTGATAGGTGAATGTAGTAAAATGGCATTTAAATTCTCAGTCTTATAGGAATCACGGATATTTCTAAAAAAATGTTACTAAAAGAAGGATTTCAATTTATACAAAATCAAAATTTTCTGTAGAGGAAGTAGTAGGTCCAATTTTTCAACTAGCACTACTTCTGAAAACTTCAATTATGAAGACCATTAGTTTGACCTCATTTGCCAGCACAGAATTCACTTAAAACTGATTATAGTAGCAAGTTATCTGTCATGCTCTTTTTAAACACAAAGAATAAGAAAAATCAAATCAATGTAGTAATTATACTAAAATATCTTCATTTTTAATAATTGGTTTTATATGTTAACAAAGAACAAACAGTGTAACCAATGAAGTAATTACTTGTTTCTATCCGATTCCCATTTTTGTTAGATAAAAAATTGAAACCCTGAACTAATTATTTTAAAACACTTCTTTTACCCTGCCTTTTTATATCCTGGAGACCAAAAATTGATGTGTTCAGTGAAATAATTAACGTAAATGCTTCTTTTTTTCTGCATATATTCATAATATGTGTTGAAGAGAGGAAACAACAAACAAATCAATGAATGGACGACTGTAGAAATTGAAATCTTTCTATTCTTTCCCTCCTGATGATTTATCCTAGTCTGACATGAAATACAATTTGATGCCTTTTCTAGCACAGTTTTAGATAGGGTTGCAGCTGGGCCTCACCAGCAAGGCACTTACAGGCATTTATGTTCTGCTCCCTTCCTTCCTCCTATGAGCTGGAGCGGAGTAGAGCAATACACTGCAGACAGTGCTCAGACACTGATGTGGGGAACCACACAAATACTGCTCAAGAGAAGTGTTGCCCTGAGGTGGACTGGCTACAGTTTTTTAGGCTGTCAAAGGTTTAAGCTGAGGTTGAAGTCAGGATTTGCGCTAGATGTAGGTTAAGGGCAGAAACGTGTTTCAGGAGTTCGTGCTTGCATTCACTGGTTTGTTGAACAGTGTGGTTCTCTTCTGCACTGAACATAAGTCTCTAGCCATGGCTAAAGGTCATGCTGAATTTTACTGCATCTACAGCTGCATATATGCATTTATGGCTGGATGCTCTACATGTTAATGTGAGAGCCAGGTGATCCCTCTTTGTCTTCTGAACTGTATGTAATCTGTTTCTATCTCAGAGACCTGGTAGGACTTTCAGAATTCAGCAACAACTCGGCATTTTATGAAGGCTACCAGCTTGAGTCCTACTTCCACAGTTAATAACACAGCCCACCTCAAAACCACTTTCTTCAAGAATTTGGGGATTTACAGATACAATACTCACTTATTCTTCTCCTTCAGTTTGGAACTCTTCCTGAAACCTAACATAGATTCAGTCCTAAGTCAAGATTTAAGCATTATATTAACTACATAATATATATTTTAGAATCATAGAATAGTTTGGGTTGGAAGGGACCGTTAAAGGTCACCTAGTCCAACCCCCTTGCAATAAGCAGGGACATCTTCAACTAGATCAGGTTGCTCGAGCCCCATCCAACCTGACCTTGAATGTTTCCAGCAATGGGGCATCTACTACCTCTCTGGGCAACCTGTGCCAGTGTTTCACCACCCTCATTGGGAAACATTTCTTCCTTAGATCTAGTCTAAATCTGCCCTCTTCTAGTTTAAAACCATTACCCCTTGTCCTATCATTGTCTAGACATGTGAGCCGTCAGTTCATTGCACTTCCCAACAGGAGACTGAGGTCTCTTGCCTTTAACCTGAGCCTCACACATAATGTAACTTTTAACATAATTAAATCTACAACTTTCCATGGTTACTACCATATCCCTGAAAATCAGAACTGATTTTAAATTATTTGCTTCTGCTGATATCCCTTATCCTAGGATTAGCAGCTTGAGAGGATCTAGAAATTAATGTACCTGATCAACTATTGCTTTCCAGCTGAGACCTGATCCCTGTTACTCCAATATCATAGCCTAGTTGCACCAATACAATCTAGAACCATAAATCATAATCTCAGCCTCTGCTAACACCCAGACTCTTGACTCTACAAATTTAGAAGGATATAGATACAAACCTAACTCTTGAACTCGAATCTATCAATTATTTGTACTCAAACAACCTTTTCTTGTTTAGGACTACCCTCAAGTTACAACCACAACAGTGCAGCTCAGCCCAAATCTGCAAGCCTTGTAGCTTGCTGCTATCAAGAAGCAAAAACTTTTTCCTGTGCCCTTAGACCAGAACTTATCATATTCCTTCTTCCTAAATGTAAGCCTTTGTTTCACCATAGCAATAATCTTAGCTATTCAGTCTTTCCTGTTCTGAACCCTAAACTGAAGCTGAGTCACATCTTCCTCATCCAGAAATTGTTAGAGATGCATTAAGATTTTCATCATCTTAGTCATCAAGATATAAGATGATTTAAGAAATAAAACTATTTATTTAGACATTATTGCCTCAAACTCTAATATACTTTGCTGACAAGTGAACCTTCCTGGCCCAGACAACAATATGATACCTATTCCTCTCAAGACAGAGCCTTCTCACCTTGGTGACCCAGTTTATCCATTATTCTTCTTTTGTCTGTATTGTATTCAAGACACAAACCTAACTGCAATGTTTAACGTAGCCCAGTGACCTCAAACCTCCTAAAATATAAACGTAGCCTAATCCTCAGCCAGAAACAATCGCACATTTTAAACCAGTAATTGTTTTTCACGTCTATGAATGCTCTTTTCCTTCCTGCTTTGGCAAACAGAATGAGCATGTGGTGAGACCAGGCAAGGTCTTACTGTTGGGACTTGCAAGATCTGAGTTAGAACTAGATTTTGCTTTACCATTTATGACAGCAGGAGTTGGGAGGGAATGAGGTTTAATATATGAAGGCCCTAATCTTCAAGCTAACCAGCATCAGAAGCTATCTTAGCCAGTGATGGTTCAGAAGATTAACAGGTATAAACATATAATCAGGTGTAAATTGGAAAGTTGTGCAGATGTTTGTTTTTGTTTGTGTGTCAAACAAAAACTATAAGTTTTCTTTCTTCTTGGGAGGGACTGTAGTTAGATTGCTGTTCTTATAGCTATTTATATAAATTGTCAGACAAAGTGATATAAGTGGAAAACTAATGGAGAAAAGCTTGAAAAGCTCATCAAACTAGCAGTGTCTGTGGCTTGCTGGGGAGTAAGAATTATACTTCTATATATAAAACATCAACAGAGCCCAACATTTGTTTAGCTTTTATGGGAACCAAGATGGAGCTAGCTGTTTGACTGGAATAATGGTTTATTGAGCTCTGGGATTATCTGGGAAGCTGCGATTTGACAATGCAGACACTATTCTTTATTCATGAAATAAACTTGTCTACTACCTCTATTAAATACACTTGGCTCCTGCCTTTATGAATGCTACCTGGGTCTCTTCTGAAACTGGTAATCTTAAAGCACGTGTTTCGGATTCTGGTAACCTGTTTAATTCTATAATGCCAGTGTGACTGCCCCCGGGCCAGCTGAGGGCTGTGGCCAACATGAAGTCTGAGGACTGATAAACTGGAGATATTAATGATAATGTTAGGATTTCATCAGGCAGAATTTGTGTTAGAGTTCATGATTAAGTCTGGTGCTTATGACTGCTGCCCCTCATGAGGGCAGGAGCTGGTTTTCCCCTTGGAGTCTTTAAGAGCTAGGAGAAGGGACTGGTGCTATAAGCATATAAATATTACATCCTGACTCTGTGTGTCTGGAATGATATAGAAACACTTCATTCTTTAAATCCTGTTACTTCTAGTCTTAACCCTAATGAAAACTGCAGTGCCACCACCCATCAATTCCTAACAGTGTCTTAAAACATTCACTTGTGAAAAACTCCTACCCCAGCCTCACAGGAGTGAGCTATAAATCCTCCAGTGCCTTCTTGCTCTCCTGTCCCCTAACTCTAGTCTTAATCTATCCATGACAGTATGTAACAGAACCTGTCATGAGCTCAAAAATTAACATTAAACCACCCATGCTAGTACTGTGACTGACTTCTCTGAAAATGCCTGAGTACTTTTTGTCAGGCCAGGAGCTGTCAGGAGATACTTACTACCGTTGTTAGAGCTGCAGTAAGATTTAGAACCGTGGAGTCAGCTGTATATCTTGGTCTTACTAAGATCAATAAAAGATGTTGTTGACATGGGCAAATACCTTATGCAGAATTGGGGAGGAGGATGAATCAGAGTGGTTTTCATTATGGCTGGGGTTAGGTGTAGAACAATCCCATGCTTCTGCCCGCAACTGCTGCATGTCTAACTATGATGAGCAATCCTGGAGTAGGGAAGGTTAATCCTGGGATGTTTGAGGACTTCCAGATCATCCTGGAAGGGGAAGGAAGGCTGGCCTGGATCCTGCAGGATACAGGAAGGGATTTTTATTAACGCAGGGTTAGAACTAAGGATAGCAAAGGCTGAAGAACTAGATTAATTCCCGAATTATTACTGCCAGGTTCAGTTTATAATTGATTCTGAGACTGTGAAGGATGAGTGCTTTATTATGTTAAGGCTCTGTTTAGGCTTGTAGTTGGGGTTTGGAGCAGCTGAGGTAAGAGAATTAATGTTAGGTATGAATTCTGCATGACATACAGAGCTGGTCCTTTTAGAAATATTGTGTGATAAGGTCCGGGTTAGATGGAGCTAATAAACTGCTATATTAAATGTAGGTTTGGCATTAGGATTTAGGACTAGAGGGAACAAAAATCAGTATATTGTATTGGGCTAAGTAGGAGTGAAGACCTACAGAGGTAAATGTGTTGTGATTTCTGCCAAAGACAGGTTGCTGGTCGACTTTATTGAAGACGGTGTTTTTTTGAACATTTTTTGAACTTTTGAGTCAGATTTAGTGTCAGTGTTTAGGAAAACAGGCTGAATTTAACTAGAGGTTATCTTAATTGCTTGACTATATGAGAATAAGCTTGCATCAGGTAAAAACCACATTTGATCTTAAGATCCAGATAACTGCCACTGAAAGAAGAGTATGGCTGGAAAGTATTGAATAAAGGTGAACTATATGTTTGTGATTACTGCTTGGGTTAATCAAGGTCATTATAGTATTAAGTTCTTGTCATTATAGTATTAAGTTCTTATACTAATGCCAGAATTTGGTTTAGGATTAACATCAAGTCTGACCATTGTGGTTCACTGACAGATCCTACAAAGCCTGCAGAGCTAAGATGAAGGTCAGTGCCAGCAGTGGCATTTGGCTTTTGATTGATATTGGGACTCAGGAAGGTCACTGCACTTGTGTGTTAATGGTCGTGTTAGGGCAGGCATTTGAAACAGCAGAGCTAGGTTTATCGATCAAATTTGCAAGATTACCAGGGCTAGGATGATATCCTGAATAGGTCATACTTAGTGCAGGGACAAACAAGGATTGCTGCTCTACCGTGTTAAGTTTGTAATTAAAATTTGCTGTGTCAAGGACTAAAGAGCTGAGGCCAGCAGGCTGGAAAGGAATCAGACTGAGGAGATAGGTTTGTTGTTTGTTCTGGATGTAATTATCCATGGGCTGTAGGATACCTGGTAGGATAACTATGCAGATGAGTCTCCATTAAAAAAAAAATAAAATAAGAGAGATGGGGTAATCCAGGTGATGGAAAAATTCTGATAATACTCATGACCTGAAACTGATTGCATAACCTTACTCCTAGTCTATTACAGTTTATAAAGCTCAGACTACCCTGAATCCCCTTCACTTCAGAGCTGGAAATGTTGCCTCGTTCAAGTATAGTGTAGCAGATTTATCCTGCTCAGGTACAGCACAGAATTCTAGCTAATAAGCCGTTTGAAATTCTGAGCAGTGAACAGCTCTGGCTGGGCACAGACTCCTTCTGAACCTGAGGCACATCAGGACTTATTTCAGATGTAGCTGAGATTGCCCTGAAATATTTTTCTGTTGTAAAGCCTAAACTTCTGGTGAGTTCTGGAGCAAATCTCGGGAAAAAAACAAAACAATGCAAAACACCCAAAACCTCAAAAAAGTAAAAAGCCCCATCCATGATAAAAAAGTTGAGAACACATTTGCAAGTAACTCAAGAACAGGTTACTTCACAACCATAGCATAACTACTCTAACTAAAATACTACACCTGTGGTACTCAGAGTTGCATTCCAAATATACAGACTTGGAAGAGGACTTCTTAATGTTTTTTTTGTGAAAGCACAGTAAACAACAAGAATAATAAATAGTATTCATAGTTTACCAGAAATATTAATAATTACTCTCTTTTTTTTTTTTCAAAAGGAACTTTCACTTAAAAAAATAAAACATATATTGCTAAAATCCTAGAATTTTTTAGTTTTGCTTTGGCATAAGTATTCAATATGTAGCCATAGAGCAGTTGAAAGGATCTGAATTAATCTGTGAAATCACATGAAGGAAAAAAAAGGTCCCAAATACTTTCCAAAATTTTTTTTTTAAACACTTGTTTTAAAGAGAGATAAACTGAATTTAAAATGAACCACTTGCTAGTTTTCTCCATCAAAATAAAATAAATCTCTCTATATTCAGAAATACCGTGATGTAATTTTGGGAAGCATATACTGCCTTTTACACACACCGAGTAGCTGAAGCTCTATTTCAAAACCAGAAAAATTCAGCTGGGTAACCATTAGGGATTCTTTGCTTTTGATTCTGTGGTGAGTGTGAACATATATTCGTACCGAAGCAGAACCTTCATTCCTATCCATGATGAAATGATAAAAACACCGGGTAATCTCACGTTTAACATTCTAGGTGAGACAATAAGATTTAGTTTTGTGCCCAAGGCAGCAGTGGTTACACTGATTTTGCCTTTTCACTTTATCACTGGTACCTACAGTGTTGCAAAGAAATTAGTAGAGCAATGAGGGTCGTGCAATACTCTGAGGACACTGCTACCTGATGTTCCACTAGTGGCCCAGAAGACCCTGGTTCTTCGCTGACTCTGATCTCATCTGAGCATCAGAGAAGAGCTGATGCAAGTATTTCCAAACAGCTCAGATTATGAAACAGCATTAATAAAGGATTTTTGTTAATGAGGTTTGGGCTTGCTCTAGCTGCAAATGACAGGGACAAGGCTGGGAAGGAAGAAAAGCCATGGTTAATGGTGAACAGCATTGACCTGAGCACAGAAGTCAGACCAAATGCCCATTCAAGTCAATGGAGTGATACCATATATGTTCATCCCTACTAAGTGAAAAAGAGGAAAGAATGAGGACTTGAAAATAGAAGTTAGTGTTGATAGAAAGATGTTTAAGGGAATTTTTTCATCTGCCACAAAAATTTTAAGCAGAATCTGAAAACGGCAATTTTTTTTACTGAACTATGGTTATCTAACTATTCAGCATATATTACAAGTTATGCTCCCTTTTCAACTAGAAGAGAGATATAGGTATCCTCAGAACAGGATTAATTCCTCCTGTTTTAGCTATTGCTAAAATTTGGATGCATTACATTTGGATGGATTATGCTCTGGAGATACCTTAGCCTCCCAAGTTTGTTTAAGCAATAACAGAATAGGGAAGACAGTGTCTATGTTTTTGTCTGGAATTACCTGTTTGATTGTTGGAATTGGACCATCATGTTTCAGTTGCAAGCACTCCAACATTAGCATGGTAACAACTTCAGCGAGGTCATAATTCAGTCTCAGACATTTGGATAGTTTTCCATTTACAAGAAGAAAATAAAAATAGGAGCAACAGGATATATTGTTTTGATTTTCAATGCAGAGGGACAGCTAGATCTTCTGCAGCATGTTTTATTCCTCTCCTGGATTATTAGTGCATCCATCATCTTACAAGTACATCATGCAAGTACTTTTGAAAATAACATATGAGGGTTGATGGGGTCTGCTGTCTCTATAAAATCATCTTGTCTGACAGTTTTATAGAACCTGTATCAAAAGTGTTCCCATGAGGCTGTACCCATTTAGGTTAGGTCAGTATGTTTCTGTAGCTGTATGGTAAACCTACTCATCCTTCTGAACATGAAACGGTTTTCTAAAAAGAGTCAATTGTAAAACAGTCTTAACTGGGGTCATGTAGCCTGTGGTAATGATGGCTGTTCTCCAAACAAATCTGTGTAATCTTGTTCACTTAAGTGAAAAGTGACATGTGCATATATCGGTTATAATCCTGATCTTTCAAAAATACCAATCCAACAGATATCAAACAGTGTCTAGTCACACTAATTTTATGAACAGACACTTGCATTTCATTTACATCTATGTTAGTGTAGAAAGATGGACATTGTTGTTTTCCAGAGTTTGTGTTTGCAGGCAATTTTGTTTCAATTTCATAAGAACTTCATTTTGTAAGCACAAAGAAGGAAAAGAAGTGGTTATATCTCTTACCCAGTCAGCTGTAACAATGCCAGCACATCTGGAGAGCAAACCAGGCAGTGCTGAGCACCCCACCTCCACGGTACGCACATTTCAAACAGGGGGAAGAGGAGTTTTCAGGCGAAGTTCTTGTCTGGTTCCATGGACTCACCTCCCACTCATTTGTGGAGTGTATTAAGTGAACTCCAAGACAGTTCACTGAAGTTTAATTATATCCAAAGGGAATTTAGAAAAAGTGCTCTCATCCACCTTTGTGATGTGCACCAAAGCATAATAAACAGGGAGCATTGGAGGAACACTTCAAAAGAGTACTCCTGACCCAAGCAAAACACTAATGCAGATGTTCAATGACAATAGGCCTCAGGAAAGTACTAATGAGAACATAGTTTTCATCCACTTTCAATTTTGGAGACATGAGTCAATTTACCTCTCACTGTCACCAGCTGGCAAGTGAGATGAAGCAAACAGATTCCTTTCCTGTTTCCTTATAGACATTGATCTATCTTAATCTTCTTTTTAAATTCTGCTCGCTGGGATTATCATGGGAGATTTTGAGATTTATACTAACACTTCTAATTTCAGGCACAATACCAAAACATATCCAAATGTGGAAATACAGTCCTTATTAGGTAAACAGCTATAGAAATAGTCCCTTTCTTATGGAACAAATTGCTGATGCAGAGAGTCAGGTTTTCTTCTTCTTTATCAGCGGGAGAAATGCTAGAGGTAGCAAGGTTCCCTGGGACAGAACTGCTAGGTATCCAAGGAAATGTTTTTCCCTTGTGAACTACTGAAAAGCTAATGCTACCTATTCTATTTGTGCTCACAAATCTTTGGTGAAATCATCAAACTAGTAGCACCTGAAGAAAAGTGTGATATAAGCAGCAGAATGTCATTTGAGTGGGATATATAACATCTAGCCTGAGGAAAAAATAAAATATGAGAAAATTAATTAAAAATAAATTAAACAGAATAAATACCAATCATGGAAGATGTAAATGTGGAAAGACCTTTTTCTGATTAAAAATTTAATTGAATTTCCAAATGCTTCTCTCCAGCCAAATGCTGAGGAAGCTCTGTTGTATTCACAATTTCCCGGATGTCCTAGAACTGATTGATGACAAGCCTGTTATCACTTTGTCACAAGAGACAGTTATATATGAAAAGGAAAAGGAAATGTTTTCTCAGCCTGAAAACTGCAGGTGTATTTAGCAAGAAACTTGTTTTTAATATAATGCTGTTGCATTTTCTTAATAGGTAAGACATCTGTGATCAATCACTCAGGCCTGAACACTCAAACAGATTTTGAAATGTTACCATTCAGCAGACTAGCCAGTAATTATACTGGGGATAGGAGTTTAAACACTCTCATTTAGTCAATAGTAACATATTATGATGTAATCAATACACAGAAGCAATTGCTTACTGTTTGTGGTAGCTAATGATGTTTAATTCTGAGAACTAATGACTTGGATAAAATGAAGAGTAAAAGCAGAAATCTAACTTGTGAGTGAGGAAAGTTTCAGTTTCATAAAACTGCAAACTGTTCAGAGAGTGAAAGACAAGAAAATGCCACTTCAATCACTACAAACATAATTTTGTATTAAAGGGTGTTTTTAAAGTGCTGCAATAAGCAACAAAAAATGATGAAAAGAAGATCTGTGTTAGCCAAAGCACAAACCAGGTTTTTACGAAAGTGTAACAAAGTCGCATAGAAGTCACTGGAAGGTTGTTTAAAATGTGTAGTTTTGGTTAATGAAATTTGCAGTTCTGAAGGACATTTATTTTAAAGGATTTCACGTGACTTACAAGTCATGTAGCCAGACATAATCCATCATGAAAATTGAAGTATTAGCATCTTTACCAGTTAATACTGGAGACAGAATCATGGGATTTATCATCAACCCCCTGGTTTTTTATGGTTTGTTTTTCTTTTCTTTCTGTTTTGGGAAGACATGCTGACCATAACCTCAAATGAAGAAGCAAATAATATTATTGTTTTTATAGCTACTATATCATACTTGTTACTCCTCCCATGTCAACTTCCATTTTATCTTCCACGACCTACTACATTCACTTGTGATTTGCTATGAGCTTGGTTAGCTATCAAAATAAAACAAATGTGATAACTTATTTGCACTAGATTGTCATTGTAAATATCAGTCAGAAGTGTGCTATATTTATTTTTACAAGGGCAAGTCAATAAAAGCAACTTCACGTGCTATAGAGTGTCCAGAAAAATAGGCAAACCAACAAATTTTTGTCTCTAATGCAGAAGAAAAATGTAAGGTGCCATTGTGGTTGTGATCTTCCGATACACACTATGCCTGTGCTTTTGAGGAACTAATAGATCTGAACCTTTTTGCTATTTTAGATTTAAACTTTGGAAGAATCAAACACTGAAATCAATGGGATTCTGATTTACTTTCTCCTTAATAAAGACATTAATATCTCTTTACAACAAGTGTAACGTTGAAACTTATCAAGTCAGCTTCCTCTTAGGAAAAAAAAAAGATTGGTGACACGGTACTGAGGTATGTTCTCAGATTCACTTCTTTCATCTAGATGCTGTGCATATCCTTTGTGATGTGGATTGTCTTAAATGCCAATTTCCATTGGAAGTTGCCTCCCAGGTGGGGTAGGGTGAACCGGAGGATGGGTGGCTGCAGGCAGCCCCAGCCATGACCGCCAATCTTGCTGAGATGCACACAGGGCTTTCTTCAGAGTCCTCAGCTTTGACACAATACCCAAGGGCTGGAAATAAGTACCTCTGAAATTCACTCTAGGATTCTAGGATATTAAGGCAGGTAACTTTCCATCCTCCCATATCTGCCCTAAAGAACCAGCTATACAAAATCTAGTAATGAGAACTTTTTTTTTTCCCCAAAGCCTTACATGTAAATGCTACATGCTTCCGTGTAAAAGCTATGTACCTATTCCATTCACAGTTTTGTCTTCAGGAGGAAGAAGGAAGTTGTGAAAATGAGTAAGCAATCACATGACTGCATGATTGCTTTCATGATGACCAGGTTGTTCATGTTTTTAGAGACTAGTTGTACCTGCAACGAATGCAAATCTAAGCTGAAGAGGTCTGTGGAAAAGAGGAGGGGAAGAGAGGGGAGGGGAGTGCCACACTGTCCCCACTGCTCTTCCTGGCAGCTGCCCACATCAGGGAGTGGCAGAAACAGGTCTCATGCTTCTCCCATACCCATAGGCAGATACACACTGCCTCGGCATACAGAGAGAGCATCCAGACTGCAAGACTTTCTTCAGGGGCCACAAGGCAAGCTATGCAGGCTTCTATGCTTTCATATTTGTATGCTTCTGCTCTAATTCATAAGGTATGAAGGCAATGGGTTAAATACATCCTTCCCATAACTGCTCTGAAGTGGAAGCAAATCCTTAACCAAGGATTTGAAATGACAGAGATTCATACTTTACTCATAGTCTAAGTTCCTCCAAAATTTTTGAAAGGTATTTTTTACCAAAGATTAAAGAGAAGCTAGTGATATACTAGGGATACATATATTAACCAGCTATATATATAGGCTGGTTTACAAAGAGATTAAAGAAAGTACTTGTGTATGCTGCCTGTTGTTGGGAACGGTCCCAAAAAGACCTGACAGGTTAGATCATTTGTTCCTGGCATGCAGCCTGAGTTCAGCTGAGTTCCAGCTGCCAACAGGCCCGGTATTGCTGCAGCCAATATCAGGGTGTTTCCAGAAAAGACTATGACAGTCTTCTGTATCACTGCAAGGCCATTTGGAGATTTCACAGAGCGCCAGGAAAATCCATTCAGTAAGCATGTGCTGGAAAACATCCCAAGGGACACAATGTACTGGAGGTTTTCCCAAGGAGCTACTAGCATGGGTTACTCCAGAATGTGGCCCAAGATTATTTTTGAAGTTATGTAGAAATACAGCAAACCCATAGCTAGCCTGCCTGCAAGGCTATTCACAGCTTTTCCAAAGTATGACTATGACAATAATAATAACAATCAACCCCCACACTCACTAGAGAATGCTCTGTTCTAGAGCCCATGTTATTCCTTTTCACCTAATCCAATAATAACGCCACATGTGGAAACCATAGGCAAGACATGATAAAAAACATAGTCCATGGAATTATGTACGTATTCCACCTGAACTGTATTCCCTTTTAATTCACCTGTGCATTAGGCTGGACCCTGAATGGCTGCATAAACAGTAAGGCAGTTAAGAATCAGACCCACTGCGTTTTATACTTAGTATAATTTTTGTTATTACATATAGCACAACACGTGCATCTCATGCTTGACAAGCAGGGAAAGAGCTACTCTGTTAAAACTGTCAGCAATTTCCATACAGCCCTTTTAAAACGTTTTGTGGAAGTAAGCCAAGAGAAAGCCGAAGTTTCAGAAGCTTAGTGGTGGGTACAGTCTCATACTGAAGATGACTTTCCACTCCAGGCCCTTTGAGTGCTTCTGGCATGGCTTGTAACCAGGCTGCTCACAGCCCTCCCTCTGTTTCTCCCAAGCGAAGACCATAGTGTTTTCATCTAGATGGTGACACGGTTCATGGCAGTATTCTATCATGATGCTCATTGCTTTTCTGAATTTAGACTCTCATCAAAGTTGTGCCATTACGTTCTAGTGAATCTATATCACGTTTCCTGGTACGGATCATGCCTAGAGTGACTGAAACGGATGGGAATGCCTACTCTGTTGCCTCTCTCTGGATGCAAACCAAATGACAACAGCAAAGTACAGTTTAGTTTGTTGCTGTTTTTTAAAGGAATACATGCACATAAATAGACAACAACTAATACCCCTGGTCACTTAAGGTCATAATTTCTAGACATATGTTAGCAATTTAAATATTTAGTAACATTTAAATTCAGTCTGACTTTAGCTCTATTTTCTGTGCTGCTCAACTGAATTTGTTGTTGAAATAACTTTATTGTTATTGAAAATGGATGTCAACTCTGATAGAAAGTAAGCTATTTGTCTAAGGTAACTTATTTTGGAATTTTAGAAGGTTCAGGCTTTAAATGGCTATAACAACTTAAATTCTTCCTAAAGTTATGTACTTCTACATTTAAACTTCTACTAATGTTTAAGTTTCAAATTAGAAAAACAATTGTGTTTTATTAATTTAATAAAAATAATTAAAATACTATATTTTAAAATGCAGTCTTCTAAGTGAACTCCAAAACCATGAAGTTTGCTGTTCAGTTAAGTGGGACTACTGAAAATTGCTTAGATCACATAAGCATTATAATTTGGTTAACTGCTGTAAAATTAGTTTGAGACATTGTATTAAAGATGCTCCAGAAACACAATGTACTGTTCATTCATGTGAACACAAGAATGACCACAGAAAGAACTTAAAACTTTGTTTACTGCTTACGAGGGTGCTGAGTTAGATTATTCTGTATGGTAGCCTGAGAATCACTCTCCCTCTGTTACCAAAATGGATTTTTTCTTGCTGAAAAGCAGGTGACATTGGCAGATATAGAATAGGGAGAGGGGAACAAGGGACAGATCTGTGTTATATAAAAAATCACGCAGATGAAAAAGGAGTGAACAAAATTCTCAATAATAGTCTTGTGGTGGGTTGACCCTGGCTGAACACCAGGTGCCCACCAAAGCCGCTCTATCACTCCCCTCCTCATCTGGACAGGGGAGAGAAAATTGAAGGAGAAGTTTGTGGGTCAAGATAAAGACAGGGAGAGATCACTCACCAATTACCATCATGGGCAAAACAAATTCAACTTGGGAAATTAATTTATTGCAAATTAAAACAGAGTAGAAATAATGAGAACTAAACCCAAACCTTAAAGCTCCTTCCCACCACCCCTCCCTTCTTCCCAGGCTCAACTTTACTCCCAAATTCTCTACCTCCTCCCTACCAATGGTGCAGGGGGATGGGGAATGGGGGGTGTGGTCAGTTCATCACATGTTTCTGTTACCCTGTCCTCCTCAGGGGGAGGACTCCTCACATTCTTCCCCTGCTCCAGCATGGGGTCCCTCCCAGGGGAGACAGACTTCCATCAACTTCTCTAACGTGAGTCTTTCCCACAGGCTGCAGTTCTTCACAGACTGCTCCAGCCTGGGTCCCTTCCACGGGATGCCGTCCTTCAGGAAAAGGCTGCTCCAGCGTAGGTCCCCATGGGGTCACAAGTCCTCCAGCAAACCTGCTCCAGCCTAGGCTCCTCTTTCCATAGGTCCACAGGTCCTGGCTGGAGCCTGGTCCAGCGCAGGCTTCCCACAGGGTCACAGCCTCCTTCAGGCATCCCCTTGCTCCAGCGTGGGGTCCTCTGTGTGCTTCAGGTGGAGATCTGCTCCACCTCCATGAGCTGCTGGGGGACAGCCGGCCTCACCATGGTCTTCACCAGGGGCTGCAGGGGAATCTCTGCTCCTGTGCCTGGAGCACCTCCTGCCCCTCCTTCATTAACCTGGGTGCCTGCAGAGTTGCTGCTCTCATGTATTCTCACTCCTCTCTCTAGCGGCAATTGTTGTTGTTGGGTTTTTTCTCAAATAATTTATTCCAGAGACACTTCCACCATCATTGATGGGCTTGGCTTTGGCCAGTAGTGGGTCTGTCTTGGAGCTGGCTGACATTGGCTCTATCAGACATAGGGGAAGCTTCTAAGCAGCTTCTCACAGAAGATTTCCCTGTAGCCCACTCCTGCCCCCCAGCCCTTGCCATGCAAACCCAATACAATTTTCCTCTAAATTACCTTCAAAGCATAGTCCCTTGTGAAATTTTGCTCTGACCATCCTAATTGGCAAACTCCACTGCCATGCTTGATCCTGAGAGGTGTGTTCATATTAGAGCTGGAGCAAGAACTCTGAGACAGAAGAGGGAATATAGATGCTGAGTCTGAATGTGCACCATGAAGACTAGAAAAAAAAAGTATTTTAAATATATGTATACATACACTTTTAGATTTAGTTTTGCTGCTGACTTAATCTAACAAGAAATTGTGTGCCCATTCATAATGTTACTTAGAGCTACTTTAGTGTCCTTTTTAATATTCAGACAGTTACCAAATGATCGTTTCATGCTTACAGTGCTTTAGGTTGATGCTGCATTTGCTCAAATCAGGGTTTTTTCTTTTATTCCCTTGGATTTTGTGTTTCTTTTTGTGAGCCTTTCATATTCGTGCTGCGACAAACTACTTCTTTGCAAGGTATGTCATGTATTCTGCACCCAATACATGCCAGAGAAGGACACTATGCTTGGTGTAAACATTGCTGAAATCACTGTGCCTTACTCATGCTAGACAGTTACCAGATCTGAGCTTGCTTGATAGTGTAGAGCTTGGGCAGAGTGTGTTTACAAGGCTGTGTACAAAAGATATGCAAAACCTAACATAAGAAACTTAAGTCTGAATGCAGACTTTATTTGATTTTCAGTTCTTTATTTGTGGGACTAGTACAGTAGTCACCATTAGTGTCAGTACAGTACTATCCAAGAAAACAATGCATTTTACTATGAATAGTAAAAATAAAGGTTTTTCTGAAGACAAATATGAAGTCAGAAGCAAGAATTTTTGTCCTATTCTTACAGTCCATACCATTGTCTTCTTTAGTGTCATGGTAAGCTTTAATAAGTTATGATTGCTCTGTTTTCTCCATATATCTGAACTTAGTAACAATGAAAAGCCCATTAAAGTATTTATCTGACACACAATAATTATTGTAATTTAGAGCCCCCCTGCTACCAAAACCTTTCCAGGTACACCCAATACATTCCATTAGTGTAATCTGCAATGAGGCCATCTCACCATTTGTTTGGAAGCTTTCCTGTTTCTTTTCAAAGTTGTCATTGTGTGTATTTACCAAGGAAGACAATGGCAGTTTACAGAAGGTCAGTGGTTATATAGTCAGCGTTATGTTGAAAGATGATTGCTGTTCTCTAGAAAGCACACAATGTGCCTACTCTGGTTATCTAGGTTTTATATTGACGAAATAATCACAGCCAAAGAAATACTAATTAAGGTACTTTTAACTGAATTTTAACTCTTCAGTACCTGCCTTGCAAAATCTGTGCACAGGTTGTTCATCTTTACCTTGGTTTGCTTCACCTGCGTGAAGGACATTTCAATTATCTAATTTCCTACTTAGCTTAACCCCATACCCACAGTTTAGAATTAATTTCTTTGTTTTTTGTGGCTACATTTATTGTCTTTCCAACACAGGATGAAAAATGTTTCTTGTTATGAAATGTACCAATGACATGCAAATGACTGCAGCGGTCTAACAGAATAAGGAAATCTAAAGTGAAGGCACCTAACATGTCCTTGCCACCTGCCACTGTATTAAACTAAATTGAAAGAGGGCAAGAAGATGGCATCACAGTGAGGATTATGGATGAAGTGTCAGGCATTATCTTAAGTCTTCTTATCTTCTGTCAACTTAAATCCAACTCTTGAAATATACTGGGGCGAAGAACAGGGAGGTGGCTCTGCAAAGTGCCTAAATTAAAGATGTTTCTTTTTTCCTATGAAGCAGGATGATTTCTGATACTTATTCAGAGTGATACCTATTAAATGCGGTAACAAATGTAAAATTTTATTGCTTCTGCTGTTATCAGTCCTGCAGAGCCAGCTACAGCTGGGTACAAGTGGAGGCTCCTCCACAGAAATAACCAAAGTAACACTGGCTGCAGTCTAAGGCAATCTGAGGCAATGATCCAATTTACCGATGTCCTCGGGTCGCCTAGGTGCCACGGCTGACATAAAATGAAGGTAATGTGACTACACAGCTGTCATCAAGGGAATGGGGAAATCAGTGTGGTGGCAAAAATACACAGGGGTTTGATTTGACCTCAAGAACCTTTACAACAAAGAATGAAGAAAGGGGTTGGAAAAGATTTATTTTGGTACCTCAAGTGGGATGGAGAAGGGAAAACAAAAGTATAATTTTTTTAGCGTGCTCTGCCCATCATTGAATCTTTCAGTGCCAGGCTATAAAAACACAGGTGTACGTTGTGTCCTTACACAGGAATTTGAGACTGCTCAGGAGAAGTTACTCTCAAAGTGCAGACTGACAATGCACTGCCCATCTTTACAGTACACAGTCACCCAGCGACATTCACAGCCCTTCCGAAGGGTTTTGTTCTTTGCGCCATGCAGGAAGGAAACCTCGTATTTAAGAAGGTGAATCACAGAAAATCGAACACAGCGTAATGAATATCTACACCAGAGGATACGAAATGATGAGAACAAGCACATATAATAAATATAGTGTAGCTTTCTCTCAGAGTTAGATATTTCCCTTCAGGCCAGCAAAGGACGTCTGTCCCCAACAGAAATTCAGTGCCTGAGCTGAACGTCTATGAAAACTCCTCAAATTCAGACTGGTAGAAGGGTTGTGAAGGTTTTACTCTCTTCCTCCTCCCTTCCTGCCTAGGCGATGGAACTGATTTAAGCATTATATGGTAAGGGTTTTTGAGGCAGGATAAATCCCTTCCATTGAAACTGTTCCACTTCACATACAGTAATTAAATATCCAGTAGTCCAAAGGAAGCATAGGAAAAATGACTTTGTAGCGTATGGGTAAGGAGCTTGTTTATGAAGAGGATGTCTAAATTCATATACCTTCTTCCTTCATTCCATTCCCACTTTGGTTAAAGTTTGCAGGTTTGCCCTCTCCAGCAAATTAGCTATTTGTTTTTTCCCAGGCAACATGGGACAGCCAAAGGCATTGGATACCAGAATATATTGTTTTTTTCAGTGAATTTAGCCTTCTTTTTGTTTTATAGATAGATTTTTTTACGATGTTCTTTATCCTGGATACTTATTATTTCGTAGGAAAACATGAAATTTTCCAAAACAATTAAGTAAATTATTAACAGTAAATTTTAGCTCTGTAAGACAAGATAATAAATACTGCTGGATGTTCCCCCCCCCGTTTGTTTCTATTTGGAGATTAAGAAACCTAGACGCAATTTCTTTAATGATTTGACACTTGATTATTGCGGACTTTCCAGAAGTCCCTCATGACTTCATCATAAATCCATGCAACATATATCTGAATGGGACAAACGACAAGATTAATACCTGAGAAGAGATAATTAAGCATGCAAAGATTTCAGTGGGATGTGAGGATCCAGAAAATGCCATAGGTGGGATCTTTTGCCTCTCAAGAAGCAAGTCTGAAAATCTGTCTCAAACAGGAGGGATTTCTTACAGCCTTGATTAAAGGTTAGAATCTCCCCGGAGTCCTTCTCCTTTGCTCATACTACTTTATTGTACTCTCTTCCATTTAATTTATTTTATGTTATGAAAGTATAGACGTTTTCATAAAAACCTAGCAAATGTACTTATTCATTAATTTGCTGGCCTTACAGCTGAGAAAAGTTCTGTAGTTGTTCAGGCTTTAAAAGAAAAACTATATTGAGACTACCTACCTTTAGGAATGTTTCACATCCATTAATAAAAACCTTTTTCCTGTTCTCTCCTTGCCTGACATACCTGCCTTTTGCCTTTAATGCCTCAGAATCTCTTGCTAGCTCTTTTCTTTGGATAGAAGTAAGCGGGCTGGTTTTAATATTTGGGTTTTTTTTCCCCTTCCTGAATTTCCGGAAAGATTAAAGGGCAAAAAGTATGCTCAACAGGAACAAAGAATTTATAACTATATGACAGGAATAATAATGCAAAAAACCACAAGAACTGATACATTAAAGTGAGTGAAGATGATGTTCTGGTTTCAGCTGGGATAGAGTTAATTTTCTTCCTGATAGCTGGTATAGTGCTGTGTTTTGGATTTGGGATGAAAAAATGTTGATAACACACTGATGTTTTTAGTTGCTAAACAGTCAAAGACTCTTGAGCTTCCTGTGCACTGCCCTGCCAGCGAGCAGGCTGGGGGTGCACGGGGAGCTGGGAGAGGACACAGCCAGGACAGCTGACCCAGGCTGGCCAAAGGGATATTCCATACCATACGACATCATGCTCAGTATATAAACTGGAGGAGTTGGCCAGGGAGGGGCCACAGCTCGGGAACTAACGGGGCATCGGTCAGTGGGTGGTGAGCAATTGTGCTGTGCATCACTTGTTTTGTATATGCTTTTGTCATTATTATTATCATTATTATTTTTTTTCCCCCTTGTCCTATTAAACTGTCTTTATCTCAACCCATGAGTTCTGCCTTTATGCTTTTCCCATTCTCTCCCCCGTCCCACTGGAGGTGAGATAAGGTGAGTGAATGGCTGTGTGGTTGTTTTGGCTACCTGCCAGATTAAACCACAACAGATGACTGCATAATAATTTGTAATTCATTGCTCTGTGTTGGAGAGAGTCAGTTCCACCAGGCTCTAAGACAGACCCGCTGCTGGCCAAGGCTGAGCCAAACAGTGATGGTGGTAGCGCCTCTGTGATAACATATTTAGGAAGGGGAAAAACTGCTGTGCAACAGCAGCTGGGAGAGATGAGAATATGTGAGAGAAAGGTCAGTGAGGAAGGAGGGGGAGGAGGTGGTCCAGGCACCGGAGCAGAGATTCCCCTGCAACCCATGTTGAAAACCATGGTGAAGCAGATTGTCCCCCTGCAGCCCATGGAGGACCCCACACCAGAGCAGGTGGATGTATCCTGAAGGAAGCTGTGACCCTGTGGGAAGCCTGTGTTGGGGCAAGCCCCTGGAAGGACCTCTGGACCCATGGAGACAGAGGAGCCCATGCTGGAGCAGGTCTTCTGGCAGGAACTGTGACCTTGTGAGGGAACCACACTGGAGCAGCCTGTTCCTGAAGGACAGTGTCATGTGGAAAGGACCCGTGCTGGATGAGTTTGTGAAGAACTGCAGCCCATGTGAAGAACTCATGTTGGAGAAGTTTGTGGAAGGCTGTCTCCTGTGGGTGGGATCCCACGCCAGAGCAGAGGAAGAGTGTGAGGAAGAAGCAGCAGAGATGAAGCTTTATAGACTGACTGCAACCCCCATTCCCTGTCCCCCTGGGCTTCTCACGGAGAGGAGGTAGAGAAGCTGGGAATGAAATTGAGCCTGGGAAGAAAGTAGAGGTGGGGGCAAAGTATTTTTAGATTTGTTCTTATTTCTTATGATCCTATTTTGATTTTGATTGACAATAAATTCGATTAATTTCCCCAAGCCCATGATGGTGATTGCTGAGTGATCTCTCTGTCCTTACCTCAGCCCATGAGCCTTTCATCGTATTTTCTCCCCTTGTCCTGTTGAGGAGGAGGAGTGAAAGATCAGCTTGGTGGGCACCTGGTGGCCAGCCAAGGTCAAGTCACCACAGGAAAATGTAGTGAAAATCCAAGATTCTACAGGAATAGCTCCACAATAGATAAATAAATAAATACATACATACATGCAATCTCCATAGCAGCATGGGTAGAGATGTGTAACATAAGAGAATTATTCAGCAACCCAGCAAATTCGGTTAAAATCAGAAGAAAATATCTTCAGTGGTCTGTCCTCAAAACTTGTCTTGAAAGCTACTAATATTGGGCACCATTGCACAAAATAGCATCTGAATAGTTCCACTACAGAGGAATGCCTCAGGTGAAAAAAACCAAACCAAACCAAAGAAAAAGTTTAATTTTTTGGAAATTCTTTGTCTTTTAATCCTGATCAGGAACTTTCTTAAGATACTCAAAATCCTTTTCAACATAAACAAATAGTGTGACCAGAAAAACATGGGATTTTTATGTAATGGAGGCCTAAATCATGTCTTGGATAAGCTTGATGGGTAGAACAAGCAAAAAAATGACACAAACCAAAACCTCACTGACTATTGTTTCAAACACAAAGTGTAAGATTTACTAACATGTACCAGCTTTTTCTTTCTTTTTCTCATATTACACTACCAATAATGTGTCTTTGCTTCAATCTGTAAATTAGCTGAGTCTCATTTTTAGATGTCACACAATAATCCTCCTGCTTTGCTTTCTACTTTTTTTTGCTTGTAGTTGGCTGTTCTCTCAAACCCATGAAAAGCAAGTTTTGAAATATTACTTGCATTGTGGTTTTGTGCTTTCAGTTAATCCATAACTTGTCACGGTCTGATATTTCACATCAGAAGATGCTGCAAACTTTGAGAAGCATATGTGCTGATTCATATCCCAGTTCAGTTTCCTCTGGAAAAAGCTGAAGATTATAGTTAAATTAGGTCAGTAGTTGGACTGAAAATGCAGAAAAAACAACTGAAAACAGCTTTCTTACTTCTTCAATCTTGATTAAGTCTACTGGTGTAAAAATGAGTAGAAAATAGCAATCAGAGTTCAGAATGCCATTTATGGAAAGTTTTCTGCATATGTAGTAAGCGATACTTTTTCTTTCTCCACTGGTAAATTAAAAAACCCCAGACTATCAATGATATCATATCATTGAGCTGAAGGCAGCTACTTTCTATATACTTTTGAATATAATGTAACATTAATTCTTTCCACCAAATCAAAATATGTTGAAATTTTATTACCACATGATTTCAGCTCCTACGAACAAGAAGAGTGCCAAGGGTTTTCTAGGCTGTTCCAAATTCCTTGCTGCGTATTTGGGGACAGAAGATACTATGGCTTTCATACTTGACCCTACATGAACAAGTTAGGTTGACTACCTATGAACTCATCTGAAATCTGCTTGGTTGCAAGCCAAATGATGCTTAGCAATGTGGAAGTTGTATGAAGTCTGCAGTCTCAAGTGGTCTACAGTCTCAAGTATTCAAAGCCGTAAATTAGACACATTTCATCAAATCAACAAGACATTTACTATTAAACAGGGAAATAATTCAGGTCTCTAAACCTTTAGTATGTTGTTACTTAGTGTTTCCCAGATATTTTTTTTTAAATCATGAAGATTGGGCATTTTTTTCTAAAAAGGATAGCAAAATTATCCCAAAATATTTCTTTCTGAGTGTTTAAGTTTTAAGATATCCTCCAAAATGTGTGAAACTCATTATAAGATTGTGAGAATTAACAACTTGCTACCCTCATTCGCAGTGAATGTGAAGGAAGAGCTGGGGAACACAGTGACTCATCTACACAAGTTAATTAAACATTGCCTGTGGTGCTCTATTATCTCACTCTCACATTGTTAAAAGGGTCTCTGGCACGATTTTCCTCTGGGCCACCCAGGGCTCTCCTAATCAGTGCCTGAGCAAGTCTGCGTGACTGTTCCTAATAGACAATTTGGATAAGGCACCTCTTTTGGATGCCAAAAGAATTTAATAGTATTGATACACCAGTTGGCCCCAGGGCCAAAGAATGGGCCCAGTCACTGTTTAATTTGCTAGTTTCAAGGTGACCAAAGTGAGTAAGACTTGTGAAAACATAGGTGGAAAAAGTACAGGGAAAAGCAGTAGGCTCATTGGGAAAATCTTTTTCTCAAAAAGAATAAACAAAAACCTCATTAACGAATGGAAAAAAGAGATACATAATTGCAAAGTAAACTCAGAGGTCTCCATGGTCAGATAAAATCACCAATGGCAAAAGTTAAGATGAGTTAGAACTTGCAAATGAACTTATACAATAAAAATGGTCATATAAATAAACAAGAACAAGAAAAGGCATCCTACCTCCACCCACACCCCTGCTACATAATAAGGATGGAGCAAAGCTCAGAGACAGTATTAGCATGAATCCAAAAGCTTTGCCTTTTTTCTGGTATGATTAATGAAGGTAACTAGCCAGCTATCCCACAAGATAACGGGAAAGGCGGTAGGAAAATGGAATTACTAAATCCAAGACTGAAGTAAAACTCGATTTGGAGATATCCATCCCAGAGGTCTAAAAAACCTGCACATTAAATCTAGGCCAAATAATAAGAATTATTAATACATTTATGAAGTTGATAACTGTACCTCTTGGCTAAATAATTGGAATTGTAGTACCTACATTTAAGAAATGGATAAAAAGAGGCAGCTGAATACAGACTCCTTTATCTGACTTCAGCAGTAGGCAGGATTTTGGAATATTTTAGAAGAGACTACTGAAACTTATGGAGGCAAATAAAAAGGAAGTTGAACAGCGTGGGTTATCGTTTATGCATTGTGCAACACCATCCAGGTAAGGCCTCTGGTTTTCTAGCAAATGGAAGTAAAGTAGATCTAATCAATTCCCATTTCAGAAAAATATTTAATATCATGCTGCATGGGAAATTATTAGTCAATAAAGATAAAGTAATGAAAGAATAGATAAAGGATTATGTTGGATTATGTTGAAAAGCAAATCTTTCAGTCAGGAGAAGCTGGTAATGGAGGTCTTAGAACAATCTTGTGGACAGTCTTATCATCAGTGCCTTTGCTCTTAGCTGTGCTAAGGAAAAGTTCTGATTCACAACTTTGGGATGCATTGTCAATAAATAAGTCTAAGAATAATATGCATAAACAATTTAAGACTTTAAACTAAAGGCTCAAAATTGATGAGGGATTATAACAACTGCATCCAAAAAACAACAACCAAAACCAACCTTTAACCCCAGACCCTTACGTATAGAGTTTGTAGTTCATCGTGAAGTAATTCTGAGCTGTTGTTCTACACATCCATAAAAGAAAGATTACTGTAGTCAGGAAAAATGTGTCCAAAATAGACACAGACATATCAGTGACATTTTACAAAGCATTGGTGGAAGTTTTCTTGCAGATCATTAATAAGGTACCACAGGCTCAACCGTATTCAAGAAAGACGTTTTCAAATCAGAACCATCATAGAGAAACCTTAATTATGCTGAGGGGGGAGAGTATTATGGGAAGACTAGACTAACTTGTCTTGTTCATCTTAATAAGAAAAAAGACTGAGAAGACCATGGATGATTCTTAATACTTTATTACTTTGTGTGTAAACACAAAGAATGAGAGAATTATTTGAGCATAGAAACAACTGGCACAGAAACAACATATTTAGGATAAATGTTCAATGACTTCTGAACAGTGAAAAGTGATGGTCTGGAACAATGTATCAAAGAGAGAAATAAGAACAAAAATTATTTGAACTGAGTTTTAAGAAAAGTACCACGTTGGGCACTTGTAGTAAGGACTGGGGTAGTGTTTGTCCTAGTGCAATATTTATAGGACTGTCCTTTATTTCTACTCAGTGGCACCTTCTAAGAGCTATCTGAAGCAAGTACCAAACCTTGTTTGGATTTGTCTGGGCTTCTTGCATGGCATGTCTTTTTCATAACTAGTAGAGGAGATTTACACTTCTAATCCACAGCTTCTCAACTTATTTTCTACAGTGGTCACATCCTACAAAACATTTTAAGACAACAAGGATCCCAAGAGAGAAAATATTTCCCCAGAAATAATTTCCCAGTTGAAGGAAGGGTGGAAAAATTGTTTCACTCCCACTGTAAATTCATAGTTCTGGGAGGAGGGTGAAGGTCTCTCCCTCCTACAGTTAAGTCACCTGCAGGTAGGAGTCAGGAGGAAAAAAAAACAAATTCTTTTCTGCTGTTTCTGAGTGGATATTTTTCTACCAAGACTAATGTAAGGATGAGCAATTGCATAAATCCCTGATCTGTGAGTATAATCTCTCCAGGAACAGATCTATCTCTTTCCACATTGTAATAAAAACTCTATAGCACTATCACTTGTGCTCCAGATTCTGCTGACGTATAAAGCATATTAGATGGCAAATCTTAAAAAGTGTCTACTTAAAGTTAATTCAGCTTCAGATCACAACAGTTTTTGTAAAGTGTTCCATGTAAATTTGAAGGCCAGACCTCATTTCTCAGCCCCACAGGACAAGCTCTGAAGGGAACCTCCAGCAACTGGCATTTTATTTTAGCAAGAAAACAGAAATCGAGTATGAAATATCCTTCTGGTTTTTTTTAAGTCTGATGGCTTTTGCCACTTTTGAATCAAATCCTTGATGGTATGTAAGTATTTGTTTAAAAGAATTTCCACTTTTCCCATTTTTAATTAAAAGTTATAAAATGCATTATTTACCCAGGAGTTTAGATCAGAGCCATTCCATCCTATTTACAACAAAGAGAGCCTGTAATAAGTCCTTGAAATCCCTTCTAATCTATTATATATTTATTTAATCAGTTTAGAAATGCTAATTATTTACCAGAGAGACTAAGGCAACTTCTACAAAGTTACTATGGTTGAAAATACAGTTTTTGAGGGTTTTTTTGAAAGTATCATGTACTTAACATTTTGAAAAAGTTCCTTTACAAGATGTTTAAATATTTTTGGCAAATGCATATTTAGGTTGCTATCTTTTTATTGTATTTCATTTAGCTATAATTTAAAGGATATTTTTTTCCAGGCATACACTGATTACATTAATTGCTAGTTAACTATTTGCTTAGAAGTTTATGTTCTGTGATTTCAATCATTGAAGAGATGCTGCTCTTCACTATTCCTGAAGATTTCAAAATAGTCTCTGCTTTCATACCACCTGTATTGTGTCTGCGTGACAAGATTTGGGTAGCTGGAGGGCTTCAGGGATGTCGTCTGTGAAAGGCTGCTAGAAGCTTCCCCTATGTCTGATAGAGCCAGCGCCAGCTGGCTCCAAGAGCAACCCACCACTGGCCAAGGCCGAGCCCATCAGCAGCGGTGGTAGCGCCTCTGGGGTAACATATTTAAGAAAGGCAGAAAAGTTGCTGTGCAACAGCAATTGCAGTGAGAAGAGAGGAGTAAGAATACATGAGAGAAAAAATTCTGCAGACACCAAGGTCAGTGAATAAGGAGGGAGAGGAGGTGCTCCAGGTGCCAGAGCAGAGATTCCCCTGCAGCCCATGGTCAACACAATGGTGAGGCTGGCTGTGCCCCTGCAGCCCGTGGAGGTCAGCAATAGGTTAACGGAGCAGATATCCACCTGCAGTTCATGGAGGACCCCACACCAGAGCAGGTGGATGTGCCTGAAGGAGGCTGCGACCCTGTGGGAAGCCTGTGCTGGAGCAGTCTGTTCCTGAAGGACGGCACCCCGTGGAAGGGACCCAGGCTGGAGCGGTTTGTGAAGAACTGCAGCCCATCGGAAGGACTCGTGTTGGAGAAGTTTGTGTAGGACTGTCTCCTGTGGGTGGGACCCCACGCTGGAGCAGAAGGGGAGTGTGAGGAGTCCTCCCCTTGACAAGGAAGGGGTGACAGAGGCAATGTGTGATGGACTGACTTCAACCCCCATTCTCTGTCCCCCTGGAGCTGCTGAAGAGAAAATCAGGGGTAAAGTTAAGCCCAGGAAGAAGGAAGGGATGGGGGAAAGGTGTTTCAAGATTTAGTTTTTATTTTCTCATTATCCTACTCTGATTTTGATTTGTAATAAATTAAATTGATTTCCTCGGGTTGGATCTGTTTTGCCCATAATGGTAATTGCTGAGTGATCTCTCCCTGTCCTTATCTTGACACATGAGCCTTTCATTAAATTTTCTCTCCCCTTTCCAGCTGAAGAGAGGAAAGTGATAGAGCAGCTTTGGTGGGCACCTGGCATCCAGCCAGGGTCAACCCACCACACCATCACATCCTCACTTTTGTATACCCAAACAAATATACAATCCTTAAATTTACAACCAATTTTCCATAATGACAATGTCCTCTTAGATGTGTTAAAACAAGCAGTATATCAAAAGCAAAAACTATCTTCCCAGAAGACATCAAAATAATGTAGAATCATAGAATCACAGCATGGTTTGGGTTGGAAGAGACCTTTAAAGATCATCTAGACGAAACCCCTTGCAATGAACAGGGACATCTTCAACTAGACCAGATTGCTCAGAGCCCCGTCCAACACGACCTTGAATGTTTCCAGCGATGGGGCATCTACCATCTCCCTGGGCAACCTGTGCCAGTGGTTCACCAGCCTCATTGTGAAACATTTCCTCCTTATATCTAGTCTAAATCTACCCTCTTCTAGTTTAAAACCATCACACCTTGTCATATCTCTACAAGGTCTGTTAAGAAGTCTGTCCTTATCTTTCTTCTAGGCACCCTTTAAGTACTGCAAGGTTGCAATAAGGCCTCCCCAGAGCATTCTTTTCTCTTCTCCAGGCTGAACACCAACTCTCTCAGCTTTTCCTCATAGGAGAGCTGTTCCATCCCCCTGATCATTTTTGTGGCCCTCCTCTGGATGTGCTCCAACAGGTCCATGTCTTTCCTGTGCTGAGGGCTCCAGAGCTGGATGCAGGACTCCAGGTGGGGTCTCACCAGAGTGGAGTAGAGGGCAGAATCACTTCCCTCGACCTGCTGGCCACGCTGCTTTGGATGCAGCCCAGGATAGGGTTGGTCTTTTGGGCTACAAGCACACATTGCTGGCTCATGTCCAGCTTTTCATCCACAGGTACCCCCAAGTCCTTGTTGGCAGGGCTGCTCTCAACCCCTTCATCTCCTTCAGCCTGTATTGATATTGGGGCTTGCCCCAACCCAGGTGCAGGACCCTGCACTTGGCCTTGTTGAACCTCATGAGGTTCACATGGGCCCACCCCTCAAGCTTGTCCACATGTCTCTGGGTGGCATCCCATCCCTCAGGTGTGTCAGCTGCACCACTCAGCTTGGTGTTGTCTGCAAACTTGCTGAGCGTGCACTCAATCCCACCGTCTGCGTCACAGATTAACATATTAAGGATTATTGGTCCCTCAGGTACAGACCCCTGAGGGACACCGCTCCTCACCGATCTCTATCTGGACATTGAGCCCTTGACCACTACCCTCTGGATGCAACCATCCAACCAATTCCTCATCCACTTAACAGTCAAAGGCCTTACAGAAGTCCAGACAGATGACATCCGTAGCTCTTCCTTTGTCCACTGATGTGGTCACTCCATCCTAGAAGGCCACTAGGTTGGTCAGGCAGGACTTGCCCTTGGTGAAGCCATGCTGGCTGTCTTGAATCACCTCCCTGTCCTCCATGTGCCTTAGCATAGCTTCTAGGATGTTCTGTTCCATGATCTTGCCAGGCACAGAGGTGAGACTGACAGGTCGGTAGTTCCCAGGGTCCTCCTTCCTACCTTTTTTAAAGATGGGTGCAATATTACCCTTTTCCCAGTCTCCAGGGACTTCACCTGACTGCCATAACTTATCAAATATCATGGAGAGTGGCTTGGCAACTACATCAGCCAATTTTCTCAGGACTCTGGGAAGCGTCTCTTCAGGTCCCATAGCCTTGTGCATGTTCAGATTACTCAGATGGTCTCCAACTTGATCTTCTCCTACAGTAACAGGGACTTTTCTCCTCCAGTCCCTGTCTTGCAGTCCATCCACTTGAGAGGTGTGGGATGAGAATCTGCCAGTGATGACTGAGGCAAAGAAGTCTCTGAGTAGTGTTGTGTATTGATAATACATTAAATGCTATGGCCAAATAGAGCATATCAATAGTAGTTACATCCAGATAAGTTTTGGAAGTTAACTTGGAAGAAGTCACTTCTTACAGTAAGGAGGGTAGAGCTGGCTAAGTTAGCACTACGTGGAGGAATTCAAATGTTGTGGCTCAGCATTGTCTATCTATTTCATCTCTCTAGGGCCAGAAGCTGGGACTAAGCAAGGCTTGGTGGGAGCAACAAGGAATTTATTATGGGGCATAAGATGTTAACAAGCACAGGAGGAATATCTCATTTTCTTGCATCCTGTCTCATGGTATATTTCTCCTTTAGTGCTTTTGTGTACTTTCCATTCTCTCCAGTACATGTGGTGCTACTATGGGGTGCAGGATGATGTTTGCTTGAGAACAAAAACTTGTGGTTGTTGTTTGCAGCGTATCCAGTGCTGAGGACAGAGAAGCCACAATATATTCCCCCATCAAATATTTGGGCTGTGTTGCTTCTGACAGCTGTCTCCACCATAGCCAATACTAAATCTGATGATAGTCAACACCTAATTTCTCAAGACAGAAATGCGTGCCATATAAAGTAATCTTAAAGGGCACAGGCTTTGTCCTAGCTTTACCTTGCTCAGTGCATATTCCTTTGCAATATAAGTATGGAGAAAATTCTAAATTGGTTAAGGTTCATCAGTGTTCATAGCCTAGAAGAATAGTTATTTGATTTTGTGGCATGCATATTGATTTAAAAGAATGAACCCATTCTGAATATAACTGGAAAGGAATGCACTTTAAAGATCTCTAGTTTTCTGGAGCCTATTTTTCATTCTCTAGACAATGTGTTTAGACATTGCTTCTATGTTACTGTTTTATCTCCTCTGTTAGCACTATTCTCAGTACTGTAGTACCTGTTCTGCTGAAAAATATGCTTTCTGTTCATGTTACTTTTGACATTTGCTTTCACTGTTCTTTGAAACTAACCTATGTGTAATCCACGGTCTATTTCAGGTGAGGGTGTGCTTCCCACACCTTTTGGAGAGACTTTGAAAACTTAAACGCAGTTACAGATGTACCTTACATTTTAATGTCTCTTTTCTTTATTCTCAGCATCACCTTTTGTAGTATATGACTATCAGGGTGTCTTTTATGATTCTTGGCAGGTTCTTTAACAAAAGTTCTTGTATATAGTCCTCCAGTTGAAATAAATCAGCCCTTAGAAACAACAGCTTTATTTGCACTTCAGTGGATTTCAGTGGATACCGTAAATACCTGAACATTTAATGTTCAGTTGTGCATGTATTACTTCAAATGACATTCTGATCTCCCTGATGCATTAGTTAACACGTAGGCTCACAAATGTGTGTAATAGTTGCATTTCACAGCTCTGTTCAAGAACCTAAGTTTCAATTACAGATACCATGTTGAATTCCTAAGAAGTGCAACTTAGTACTTAAAAGATGCATATTTTTTCATTAATTAGCAAATTCAATTATCTATGCAAAATAAAGTAAATATGAAAAAAAGAAAAAATAAAAAAAACACATTGGGAAAAATACTAAGGGGAGATAAGTACTCATAAAGGAGAGGGAAATTCTGCAATCTACTCAGTGTATGAAATTAATTACAATAATAATATGGTGATCCAAAAGACCGTCGAAAGCAGAGGTAATTTCCTCGGCTCAGGAACTTTTTTCCAATATTTAAGTTATACCATGCTAAAGGGGAGGTCCGTGTGAGGATGAGAGCTCATAGCAGAAGAAAAGAGAACAAGAGTGATTCTCTGGTTTTGTCAGGAAACAGCCATCATGAAATGTAGAGTTCCAAATAACGAATCTATGTTCTGCAGGTCAGGACTCTCCAAGAAATCTTTCCAGATGTACTCTAAGTATTTCAATCAGTACTGGAGCTTGTTGGCGCTCTCCCTCTGTCTTCCTGTTTGTTTGTCTCTGTCTCTGCCTTTCTCTCTCTTTATTTATTTATTTTTGGGAACCAGGACCGGAATGCTCTTCCAAGCAGTCTTCTTCCCCTGGAATCTAAGGGGATATCCAACTTAAAAAAAAAAAAAAAAAGAAAAAGTGGAAACAAGTTAAGCGTTTCTTGCATCTTTCAAAGAGTTGAGGAGATGAGGATCTTGATAGGAAAGCCAAAAAGAAGGTGATTGCTGTTCACGTGACTGGTATCACGCAGGTATAAACCCATTGCCTTGGATAATTACACTCCTGATTTATGCCATTGCTGTTGAGAAAAGAACCACAGAGCTTACAGCCTGTTCAGAAAACCAAGGATGGAATTTGTCCTGACCCAGACATGATGTCATATTCAACAAACTTAAAAAAGAAAAGCATTCATCCAGGTTTTCGCTAATATCTTTTTGGACATTTTCTTGTTAGCTTTCATTTGTACGATGACAACGTTGCTGTGATTTGAGCTACTCCTGTTCCACTACAGTTCCTGTATCAGCCAGGGTCTTCCGCTCTGCTCACACACACCACACACACGTACCGCTAAAAAAAATTATTCGCTACCATGTTACTCTATTCCCCTGTCACCCTGACCAGTGGAGCTAAAGAGTCATAAAACTTGAGCAATGTAGTAGTAAATAAAATACATAAGCCTTCACCCACATATGCACACGAAATCTTTCCCTCAGAGAGTTACGAGGCTGCACTACTTGTTTTACTATGAGTAAATCTATAACTTTTCATGTTTTTAAGAAAAAAGAATACACAATAGAATATATATATCCTAAAGAAATATCCTTAAGAGATAAACCAGCAGAACAAGAGGAAACAACAAGAAAGAAAATATTAATGGAGGAATATTTACTGTTAAAAGTATTCTTAGGCAAAAGGTCAGGTTCTTATCTGGTGTAAGCTGGAGCAGCTCCATTGCCTCCGGTGGAGCTGTGCCAGTTTATCCAACACGTATGCTCTGGCCCAGTATGTCCTGCAAGTCAAATCACTGAACTGGAATCTTCAAAGTCTTCCTTATCATGCTTTTAAATCTGTATTGCTACTAGCAACAGTTTCTTTTAAATAAAGTTTGCATACGCAAATTATTCACATTGCTTTATTTTTTCTTTGTAAGTTCACAAAAAAGTATTTCAAGTTGTCATAACCTTGCATTTAGCCAGTGAAATAGTAATCTTGAAAGGAGAACATTTTTTTACAAACTGGACACATACCCTGTTGATTTTTCTCTAAAATGTGCACACCATAAAGCAAGTAGGGTTTTTTGTTTTGTTTTAAAACCTTCTTCAGATATTATTATACAAAAATATTCATATGCAAGTAATAAAGATTTTTTTAAACATCCAACTTTTTTAAACCTAATGCAAAGTCACACCAAAAGTTTTTTTGTTTGTTTTTGTGTTTTTTTTTTTTTTAATCTAGGCAATGTACACCTTGTGCTTTAACAAACCTACGGCATCATGTGCTCTTTACAAGGATTTTAGTGAATATACTCATGTGTCATTATTCATTAAATAATGCAAAACTTGCCTACTTTTGTGGATTTCATTTCCCTTAATCCTCTTTTTTCCCCCCTTTATGTGTTATTTGTGTTTGTATGTATGTGTGGAAAAGTTAAGGCAAGTGCAATCAAAGTTACAAAAATCAATATTTCTATTGCTAACATGTGCAGCATTCATATTTAGTGAGTGATGTCTTTTCTCCTGTAAGAATAAAAATTGATGAAAATACAAAAATGTTTAATATGTTATAGTTGTTACAATATGCTGTTCAGTTTTATACACCAGGCTTGGTGAATTTTCCAAAGTTAGGATAACATAAAACATGTTCTTTTTAAAGTAACACACACTGAAACTAGGTAACATTTTGATCATGACTCTCTTGCTTCTCAGCAATGTGTATAATATTACTACAAAAACGCAGTTGCTTTTAGCTATGACCCATCTAATTTTTTCAAAAAATAAATATAAGTTAATCTCTTCAGGTAAAATATTTATTATACAGTAGGCATAAATATAGGTTGATGTATCTCTACTTAACTTTAGTGCTTCTATTTTAACTTCAGTGAACAAAGTGTATAAAGGAGGAAGCATATTTTCCAGTTTTTAGTTGTATCTGTAGCCTTAAAGAAAGCCTTGATAAGAATGCATATGTTAATCTATGGTTTATATGGCAATAGTAATGAACATTTGGAAAAGGTAATGATGTTGAATCTTCCATTAAATTGTACAATAACCAGAAACTCATGTTCTCAAATTCTGTGCCTGATTCTGCTCTTTTTTGCACCAGTTATATACAATATTAATTCTGCTGACTTGAGCAGAAATTTTTTTTTTTTTTTTACTTTTATCAACCATTAAGCAAATTAAGAAGAATGATCCCAAAGCCTGACATGGCACTTGCTTGTTTCATTCCATCAATGCAAACTGTTTTAAAGTTGGTAAGTATACACTTATATCTTCAATATATGTGCATGTATTCAATAGCAGCTACAGAGCATTTCAACTATGGTTATTCCCAGGATTACAGAGGGCCAGCTGACAGTTTTTTTAACAAAGTGCTTTATCGAGATGCTTACCCAAATCTTAGCTTTGAATAGCGTGCTCCCAAGAATGGACTGTTACTTCTTGAGTTGAGTTGTTCACTCTGCTTATGGACAGCTGAGTACAATAACAGAATAAAATTAAAGAAACTAAATCCTCTAGACGAGTTGTGGCTGGTAAAAAGATGTTGCAGTTGACATAAGAATCAAACAATTCTCTACAGACTTTTGTTTCCTTATTTATATTACATCTGCAGCTTTTTTGTAAAAGTGAAGGTGGTGAAATTTTTCTTCTACTATTGCAAGTAGACACATGTTCTTGCTTATAAAAGTCTTTTTGGTCATTTTGTTTTCTCATTTTCTGAAGAAAGTCCAGTTATGTGCAACATACCAATAAAAATATTTATCTATGAAATGGTGCATATGCTGCTTAAGTTTATATATTATGAATAGTCACATGACGTTAGTAACTGCACAGACTTCATAGTGTGCTTTGCTTGCAAAATTCATATGTGACTCAAATTGCTGTGAGTGGCAAGAGTGGACATTTAGAGGTAATGTCGGAAAGATAATTTAATTCCATTTTACTGTAAGAGCTAAGATTAATATTTTGTCTTTTAACATCCTCAACTCACTAACTGCGTTGGCTGTTTAACCACTGCCCAGCACTGGGCAGATGCCTACTTTAAATTTATTAGCTGCTGAGCAGGTATAAAATAAAATAAAATAAAAAAAAAATAAATAAAAAAACCCCCAAAACCAATCTGCAAACCTTTATGATGAAACTAAGATGCTATATTAAGCTATTTCTGAGTTTGCTGACTAAAATAATAATAATAAAAAAACTTACATCATATTTTTACAAGATGTGTAAAGTAAGTTGTAGCTGGTGACTATCTAGCTCAGGACAGGAGGAGTTATGGGAAAGAGGGCAGATATTTGAGTTCTAGCCAGCTATTTGAAACAATCAATAATGATATTATACATTTCCATTAATTCACCTTGACTTTGAAATATCTGATTTTATTTTATTTTATTTTATTTTATTTTATTTTATTTTATTTTATTTTTTGAGTCCTAGGAGAAACATAGCAAGCCAACAGATGGCAATGAGAAGGCCAAAATGAGAAGGAAACCTCACATTTCTCACAGAAACCTCATATCTCAGTGAGCATGTGGCATCAGGCTCACTGTGTCTGAAACTCCATGTATTATGGTACCTGAAAGTACCATTTTCCCCTTTTAAACCTCCTTGCTGCAGTGCCTGTGAAGTGGAGAACTGACTGAAGTGGGAGCTAAGGAAAACCAGCAGCTCTTTGAACAGCTGCAGTGTGCACAGGTAGGAGACTTTCAGCCTAGTTCATGCCTACTTGACTCCAGTTCTCTGGAGCTCGACTCCATTCTGTCTAACGTGGCTATGTCATCACTAAACTAACGTAGTGCAATGGTATCTCAGTCCTGATGTCTCTTTCCTTATGAAAACAAAATGAAATAAAGCAAAAGAAAACAAAAAACAATACAAGAGGCTACAAGGAATGAAAACATCCTTGAAAATTATACGCGTGTGAACTTCAGTCTGTCTCCAACCCCTTATGCTCTAGATTGCTCTTTGCAGGATCTTGAAAGAAGTATAGCAGGTAAAGTGCCCAGGATGACTGAACAGGGAATTTTTCTTCAACATTCCCTAAAGAACAACTTGGCAAATGCCATTTCAAGCAAATAGTGTCTTTCCTGCTGTTTCTCACTCTTCAAATATCTAACAGTAAAAAAAAAAAAAAAAAAAAGGCATAGCAATGTTATCTGCTATATGGCACAGAGAGCTATTCACAATCTCTTTTGTTTAGAAGAGTGAAAAGGTAAGCAGAGAAAATAGGAGATGAACTGTACTGACACTAATTATTATTTACAACGATAGGAACTCTGGCAGATATTCCTATGATTCAGGTAGATTCTGTCATCTAGAAAAAACACTTCCTACCTCTCACAAGGTTATATAAATGGCTTCAGATAGCACCCAGGAGATGAAGGAAGTACCTGGTGAATTCGGGTATCTAGTGTCCTACAGGCATCTCCCATGGCAGCAGGACTAGATGAGTGCTAGTCAGGTACCACCTACCTGGTCGTGACATGACCAGGAAACATCTTCATTATACTTCTCCCACCCTTAGCTACATGTCTGGGTCGCAGTGCACCTAGCAATGGCCTGGTTACATGTTTGTCATCTTCTTGCAGCACATGTAAAATGTTGTCCTGTGAACAAACCCAGGTTTTTGGTACTTCCTTGAATTTTTATGAGTGCTACTTATTTTATTTCGTTATACTTTTCTATGATTAAATGATTGCATGAAATATCTATGTATAGGCATAAAAATGTATAAAGTGCTTTTTGTGATGTAACTAAGATTTAAGAATTCTTATTGCAACCATTTTTCCCCAGATATCTGCACATTTTTCAGATTCATGTGTTTTGTTGAGGTACACACAGGGTAGTGATCTCAAAGAAGGAGCCTGATGTCACTGAACTATTTTGCTAAGATAAATGGAGAGACAGTTTTGTTGTTGTTTTCCTGTCTGCTTTGCATTTACGTAATTGTGCCATTTGAAGTTGCCCGGTTTTTAAGAAGACAAATGTACACCATTCTAATGTGATGCTGAAGGGACACATGTAACACTAATTGTTTAAATTTTCTACTGATCTGTCCCTAAGAACTTAATTAGGGCTGCAGTGAGCTGTTCTCCAGAGAATATTGAATTCTGGCAAACAATTTCTTCTATGTCTGTAAACTCATTGCCACTTGTGTTTTAAACTTACAATGAAGAATGGGACCTTCTAAAAAAAAATAAGTAACGTCTCCGTGGGATTTACCTGTCATACCAAGAATGCAAAGAAAATTTAAAACAGTAAACTTACATAACTGTTCCTACAAAACAGCAGGCGAAAACAACCTTCCCTGAAAAAAAAGAAGCCCTTAAAAAACGAGGTTTAAAGACGGTTTAATAATTGCGTTATTTTGCTTTCTTTTGTTTATTTTTGGTTTTTGAGTGTGTGTGCAGAGCTTGCAGCTTAATGGAAGATACATGGGTGAAAATATTTTGAGCCCATGACTGACTTTTTTAAGACTTTCTTTTTACTTCACAGAAGGTTCAGGACAGTGTCAGGATGTTGCTTCACATGAGCACTCTACGGGGATGTGAAAAATAAAAATGTTTTACAAATCAAAGCTTTGCTCCTGTAAGTCTCTTCGCAGTAGAGGAGACATCTACTCACCCTAACCACCTCTGCCAAGAGTTTTCACACGTACCCCATCCCGAGGGCTCGCAGCAAGCTTCGCGCGCTTGTACTTTTAATCCAGCCCGCGAGGTAAATGGGGAGGCGAGGATGGGGCAGGGCACGACGGGACGTGCTGGGGCGGGGCGAGCCGGAGGCTGCCGAGCGGCAGCTCGGGCGGGGCGCTCGCGCTGGCTGAGGCGGCCATTTCCTGCAAGTGGCGCTGCGGCCGCTGCACGCTCGCCGCGTAAGCTGAGCTCGTGCTGCGCTCCGCGAAGCAGTGTCAGCTCTTCCTGCCCTGCGGCTGCTCGGCGATAGGGTATCTGTGCTTGGCCAGCTGGTGGCACTCACGGTTACTGTCGCTGACGTCAAGGCTGACTGCCCACCCTCTCTGCGCGCTGCCTCTAGCAGGTAGAAGAGCGGTGATGTATTGAGCCTGTAGTTCCTTCCGCACCCACCTGACACAGGAGTAACTAAAAATGATGGCCCAAAGGCCCTGTGCTCTCCCTCTCCCCGCACGGGCACACACGGTCTCTCCACCGTAGAGCTTCTCAGTGGCAGCCATGGGGTGCAGCGCCTCACTCTGGCTTGCACTTCTTTATCTGCCACCAAGGGTGTTTGAGAGTATGGGCTCGGTAGGTATTTTCCCGGAAGATTTTGTATTTTTGAGGCAGAGAGCAAGCGCTAATATTTGATAAACAGAGAAAGAGAAGGTTAAAAAGCACATCCATTTTATTTTTGGAGTAATTTGTGTGTTCCTTCTGTCACGTCTTGACGGTTAAGAGAAATATCTTTATAAAAAATATCGAGAATATCTCCATCAAATTCTTAGCTCTCAAATTTTGCTTCAAATTGTTTTCCTAATACTAGTGACCCAGCAAAGAGATGTTTGTACTTTCTGTAAGTTCAGTCCTAGATAAAGTTTATCTATTTTATTTAACGTTTAGATCCTAGAGAATCATGTTACTCTTAATCCACTAAAATAAAAATATTTTAATTGATTATTGAATGTTTCTGAAATTACATTATCATATAATGGCTATTTAATGTTAGAATGATGTTAAGCTTTTGCAATGAGGCTGCTTGTAATAATAAACAGAACACTTTCCTTCAACAACCCTCAATCTCAATATACTAATTTTTTAGTAATCTGCGCAGCATCAGAATTTATACATTTTCTAAATAAGGTTTCAGGCCTGTCTTTGTAATTTCTGCCCTGACTACTTCATGGCTCTGTGGACTCTTGACCTCCCACCCGCAGAGCTTATTAGTCCAGAGCAAAAGTCAAACTTTATCTTCAACGGAATTTAAACAAACAAAAAGCATAGGAAAACTCTTAATAGCTGAAACCTTTCTATTTTTTTTGCTCCCCAGGGCAACAGCTCTGGGTTCTGAAACATCAACCCAAGGCCAGCCGGAGAAGTGCGATGCTGCCAACACGGCTTCTTGGAGGATATAGCCAGAGTCGATGGGAGATAGCCCAGCAAAATTACATCACAAATGACAGCTCAGTATCCATACTAAATTCAGTGAATGTCAAATGAAAGACACAATGGTGTTCTCCAACCTCCACTCAGTGGGCTATTTAAGAGGTGAAGAGGTGTGATTATACAGAAGAAATGCAAGGGAACCTGCAGCATTCATTATGCAAGGAGACTCATTATGAAATTGCTTACATTTTTTCTGATGCCAGTCACATTTATCTCTTGCTCAGATGAGAAATGGGTTAAAAAAAGTGTTCTAATAACACCAAATCAGGTAAGGGATGGCTGTGAAGGAATATAGTTTATCTGGATTATAAACAAAGCCTGTTAGGGAGATTTTTCTAGCACTGACAGATTTCTGCAATCCTCTGTGTCACAACAATAGAAGACACACCAAAAACTCTCTGTGCTAGACTATCAACAAGTACGAAATAATTTGTAAGTGTATTAGACATACAGGGACATATTTGTGTTGCTGATCTCTCTGGATAGGCCCCAGAAAAGCCAGTTGCTTGATGTAGGTCAGCCAGAGTACAGAACTTTGCATGACAAAAAAAGCCACAATACAGTAAATAGAGTAAAAAAACAGGTGGGTATTTTGACCTTTCTTCTCCATTGGCCTTTATCCTATTTTTGAGCTTACTTTACTACAGTGATTTTGTTTTCCTCTTTGGATTTTAACTGAACTCTCCTTAGGCTTGCCAGCTCGACATTTTCTTCTTTTTTTTTTCTTAATTTAAGAATGAAGGAGGCCTGTTTAACAGGCCAGTTTTACTGCTTTATTTAGAATTTAAATGTTTCATTAATGCACAATATCCAAGTAAAATTGTGAATTTTAATCAGGAATGTATAACAAGCTTTCTAATTATTTTGAAGCTGATTATCACCCATTATATAACATACACATGGTTTTCACAGCTGTGCAGTAATAGAAAAATCTTAGTTTGCATCTAAGCCTAACAGTATTTAGCTCTGAACCAGTTCATATTTAGTGTGTTTAATATTGGCTGCCACGTGAGAACTGGGTGCCTACTAAAATTCAGAAGACATTTTTCTGCTGCTTTCCTTGCAGCCAAGATTTCAGCTTGTCACAGACTGCAAATATGAATTACTTTTCTCTTCGGTTTTCCAATTTTCTTCTCCCACACAAATCAATCTTACACTCATTCAACTTTATTAGATTTACTCTCAAATCATCCTGCTGCAACTGAGAACAGAATCAGACCCAGCAATGCATTTTGCCTTCAAAATAATTAGCTGCTTACTGTACAGTCCCCCATTTCTGTCCAGCTATATGTACTGTCCGGAGAACCTATATACTGAATTTCCACAGGTTGTGCAACAGAGTCCTTTAGTTTTGTATCAAGGACTACCCTGATTAGAGAGAGCCTTATGAAGAGAAAGCACCACACTTGGATAATTCGTGTGCATAGAATCCACATACAGACCCGCAGTTACTGACCACGCAGAGTAAGTTTTTCCAATCATCACACTGTGCAGTTTTTAAAATAAAGTGCTATTTGCTTATGGCTAAACTTCACATGCGGCTATTGCATGCACACTTCAGGCTGCATTGTCAAAAACTGGAACACCTTCACCAAAAAAGGATGGAGCCTAAGCACTAGGGCAATGACAGGTTTGGTTGGGTTTTTTTTTTTTTCATTTTATTTTGCGTTCCAACAGAATTTTGTCAAACATAGAGCACGTGAACACACAATATTTTCCTTCACTGTTCCCCACATAGAGCTGTTCCTAGAGGAGGAATACTAAGGAGGAATGTTTCTAAAGCCATAGACAGCTTCTCCATTTATTTCAGGTTTTGTTTTGTGGTTTGTTTCTTTTTATTTTTGTTTTTCTTTTGTTTCATATTATGACAAAACATTATAAGAAAAACTTTCTTTAAGTAGTATGAATATCAAATAGTATCCATCAATCCCTGAATCATGCTATTCAAAGTGCTTAAATTTACATTAAAAATAGAACAACAGAAAAGTAGTCCCCATGTGGCTAAGGAAACACCTACCGATCATCTAAATGTGACTGCAGTCAGATAGTTACATCCTGCATTTATTCCCCATCCCAGTCTTTACCCCAGGGCATGTGAAGGGGAGGGAAAGGGCAAAAAATAATGCATTGCTTTCAGAGGATATGGGGTATTTGGCATCCAGATGAATGAAGGAAAATGCCGTCAGTGCCTGACAGGCGTCTGCAAGAGCAAATAAATAATAGCTTTCTTACACTATAAAAATAACCAAATGTGCAAAACTCTCTTAACATTTTATCTGACCTGGCAGCTTAATTTCCATTTTGTGGCTGTTTGGCACAAGTCCAGAGGGAGACACCGTAATAAAGAACAGATTGTAGAAAAGGACTTGAGCAAATTGGCAGAGAAATAAACATTTTTAAGCAAATAAAAATCAGTGCACATCCCAAAGCTCTATTAGCTTGTTATGCAGATACCAAGATTTCTTGACTTTCATGACAGGAGCATAGTCATTTCCTCCCACACTGTCAGTTCTGGATTACTCCCACAAACATCCCCCAAACTGCAGTTTACCTGCTCTCTACCAATCACTTCTCATTAAGAAGACCAAAATATTATAAGCTGTACTTTTCTCATTGTGACAATCAGGATGAACAAACCCCACACACCCATTACATTGGCCAATATCATTCAGCTACCAGAAAAATACCTAAAGCTAATTAATTACGTAAATAGACTATAGGTCTGTTTGCCAGGATACCAGTTACATTTCTGCCAGGGTAAATCAAACTCACGATTATATGACAGTGTGCTGCAACCGGTAACTCTACTCCTGCTCCTCTGCTTCTGCTAGCAGAGAGCTTGGTTTGAATATGTTGTAGAGTTACAACACCGCTCTTCTCTCTTTCTAAAACCAGAAGGGACTTTTCCATTATTTAAAACATGAGTAAGATGCTTATTTCATTTGTCTTAAAGGTGTCCAGTAAACATAGTGTTTTTTTTCTCTTCCCTGGCAGCCATGGTACACACATTATTTGCAACTCCTCAAAGATAGAATCATACATAAAAAATAAAACTAATTTATTTATTCATTAAAGTGAATAAATTGGTTTTAATACTTCCAGGTCTGATTGAAATATTAATTTTGTATAAATAAAGTTTACTCTGAAAACAATGAAATATGTTGGTATTCATGTCATTTTTTTCTGCCTGAGTTCTTTACTGAAATCATGTTGAAATTAATAAAGTTTTACTTATCGTTACAAGCTAAAACCAAGTGAAAGAAGATTTCTTAATCCTGAATATATCATTTCAAAGCAAATACAGTTTTTGGAACATTAAAATACAGGGGGAATCTGTAATCCACAGCAAAATAATGTTTTGCTCTTACTTTTTTAGAAAATAACACTTTCTATAATACAAAGTGACAAACCATCTACAATACCGTCTTTTTATTCCCCTTTGGTTTGGAAGTCATCACTGTAAATATCAGCAGGACTCTCTGCACTTCAGTGCCTATTGCCTCACTTGTCTTACTTGCCTGACAATTGCAAATGATCTTATTTGCAAGATTTTGAAAAGGGGAAAAGAAAAAGTTAAATGCTTAAAAATAAAATCCACAACCACATCAATACTTTTCCAGGAAGTGTTAAAAATAGGGTTTGCTTTTATGTTTATAAAAGGAATACAATCAACTAATTCTTAAAATAATAATTAAAAAAAAAAAAACAAACTCAGGAAAGCAAAAACCAAACCATCTCTAGTTTCTACAGACTCTGTAGTGACTACTGTGAAGGAACCAATACAAATTGGATATATTCTGTTGTTTGACAGATCTCTACCAAGTTACATGTTAGACGGTCAGACTGTAGTGCTACTCCGAATGGGGTTCATTGTAAGGGCAAGGAAGGAGCAGTGCACATTACGGGAGTAGAAATGAAACTGGAGCTCTCAGTAAGGGATGGGGTCTTTCTGAGAACAATATTCTCCAAAAGAGGTGAACTGCAGCAGGCATGGCCTTCAGGAATCAGGCTAGGCAGGCTAACAAAATGGATGGTGCTTCTGATATCAACACAGCTTTGTCCAAGCATTCCCAAGAGAGGTTAAAAACAAACAAACAAAAAGTCTAAAACTATACTAATGAAGCAAAAAGTTTCCTATCTATACAGCAGTCTCTTCATTTAAAAAAATGTAAATATACAAATTCCAATGACATATAAAACAAAGTTGAAAATGTGAATGGGAAGAGACATGGGTAAAACAGGAAGACTGATGCTACAAAGAAATTGCAAAAAACATATGTACAAGACCCTGTTTTTCCTCGTATGTTATCGATTGTAATGCATGTTTAACAGCAGCAGTCGAGGATGTAGTTCCAGGCACCGGACTGCAGACTCAGCTCCTGCTCAAGGGGGTTGATGGCCCCTTACATTTCGGTCACCAAATGACACTTGATATACTGGTCTCCCGTGGCAAGAGGGGGAGTATCGCACTGTTTGTGTGAGCCTCTTCTGGATTCTGCTCCCTGTTAGTTTTTGTCTGTGGCCGCTGCCCGTTTATAAGTGTCATAGGGATGTTGCAGTAGGTATGCTGGTTACCTATTGAGGTAAGCGGCAGGGTGCCGGTAGGAGGTACATCGTATTCATAGCTTCGATAATAGTGTTTCTGGCGCATCTGTGAGTGATATGTGTTATGAAAGGTGGAGCGCAGGTCTGGATGGGCAGTGGCAAGAGCAGTGGAGGTGGCAGCAGCCATGGAAATTGCTGAGACTGTCTGCAGTTCCCCAAAAGGCCCCTGCTCACTGACGTCTAAAACCTGCTCATGTGTGATGGGTTCAATCCTCTTAAAAGGCATTTCGTACTGTAAACGTTTCCAGAACTTGGAATTCAACTTGTTGCATTTTGGTCCATGCCATTTAATGACAGTGAGGAGCTTGATGGTATGTTTCAGGGCCTCAACCTCCTGGTAGTTCATAACTCCTCGTAGTTCACTGCATTCAATCAGTATCACTTTAATTTCGCCTGTGACTAACATGTTTCGAAGCCTCGTTTCCAGTTCAAAGATGCTCCAGCCTCTTCTTACCACATAATTTGGAGTCATGACGATGATCAGTCGCTTGCTTTGGTCTACACATCTTGCCACGTCTTCAATGTAGGCTACAAAATAAGACATTTGCTGAAAAATCGATCTAAGAAAGCACTCTGCTCCCATAGACTGGGGAGAAATGACAAAACCCTGCTCCCAGAAGACTTCACTAAAATATGCAAAAACATCACTTGCAAACATGCCGGGATTGCTTGTCAGGACATGGTCCTGGGCAACCTCCTCTAGGCGGCCCTGCTTCAGCAAGGGGGAATGGACAAGATGACCTTCAGATGTCCCTTCCAACCTCAATCATTCTTTGATCCTGTGAAACATCTATTTCCCCACACACTGTACATTGTGAGTGCTTGTTTATGAGCTGTGGTTTTGTATCAATATCTGTATCTTTATTGGAACAAGTGTGTCCATCACCATTTTTCTCTTTAAAAAGACAAAGCCACCCAGGTAGGCAACAGAGCAGCAACTATGTGCTTCAGCAGCTCAGCTTCAAACCCAAATGATACTCTAAGGTGTACTGTAGGGTTAGATTTTTCTTTTCCTTTCATGCCCCCACCACACATATTCACAAAACCTGTATGGTCTCCTGCAAATTCATGTTTAGTTTGCTGTAGATTTAAAAAAAATCCTTGTGATTGTTTGATGTTGTTCTTTGCCTATACCAAGCATCCTTTCCTATCTTTAGTAAAAGATACTGATCTTAGTAGCTGTCTATATGTTTACACTGAAGTTATGAAGAACACTACAGCAACTTACAAAAAATTACTGTGTGTAGGTTGGAATATATGAAAGAAACACGAAAAAGGTCTACTTGTACCAGCTGGAATGTATTCTGATTTTCAGTCTCTGAGGACGGTCCAGTACCTCCACTACAAATTTATCTGAGTGGTCACTAACAGAATTCAGTACTTTGCTCTGCTGTAGATCGTCTTACTCAACCCTTGCCTTAGCCCAAACATAACTTTTCCTTCCTGTCTGAGAAGGAAGGATATCCTTCACGGATATCTTTCCAGGCAACCTCTAAGGGACAAAACCCAAACACCTCTGTATTCATTCCTAGATATGCAAGCTCTCAAAAAATCTGTGAAGAAAATGTTAGTCTCATACATTTGCTTTACTTATGCATGCCCTTTCTGCACTCTCACCTGCAATCAGTATAATACAATTACTAAAAAATAATCCTCTTATCTGGGAAATACACTTTCAGTATGTTTGGTGGCTTATCTTCACCATTCTCTAAGACAAGGGAGGAAAGATGACATTCTGAAGGAGTAGATATAGAAGCGGTACTAAACGATCACTGCATTTGCTGCTTAGGAAACACACAAGCATGAAGACATGACTTACTGCCCGTGGGAATCAAATCTCTGTCCGGTATGAACAACTTATATCCATAATGCTTTTCAAGCATATCTGGTAGGATCTCAAGAGCAAATCTTTCTTCTTCTCCAGTTTCTTGATTCCACTGGTCAGGATCCACTTTGGTATAAGATAGATATGCATCGTAGTCTTTGTTGTCTAAGGAAAGGGAGGAAGAAAGTAAGTTAGTTTATTCACTATTCTTGCCAAATTCCTAGATAATTCCCTAGGAATTATTTCTGGGAGAATTTCTGAGGAATAGGAAATTGTTTAGATAAAATGGCAAGATTTCACCCAATCTCCAGGCATGAATCCGTTCACCTTTCCTGTTTCACCTGGTAGAGGTAATCCTTATTTACACAGATGCAAGGGAGAAAGGATCCATATCCATAGACTGAAGTCAGTTCATTCATAAACATTTGCGTAAGGCTCTGTATGAAGAAAATCCACCCAGCTGTAGGGTGACAGCTTTTGAGCACAGAAGAAAAAAGTTGCTGAAATGAATTTGAATTCTTCTCTAGCTTTATAAAGGAAAAGAAAAACACGGAAATACCTAGGCTAATGCACAATTGTCTCTGTTGCATACTAAAAACACTTCAGTTTTTCCAGATTTTGACAATAAATTTCGGGCCTGGGGCTGAAGTTTTCTAAGCATATGTGTAGCTTTACTTGTAAAACTCATTGGCTTTCCAGGTCTGAAATTATTGCCAAGCTTAAATCTTTGCAGCATCAGCTCCTGATAATGCAGTTTAAATCTCTTGCATTCTGTGTGCTTAAATTTGCAATTTTAATACTGCATTAATGTACATTTTGTTACTTAACAGTGTGTTATTTCACTTCATTATGTGAAATAAATGTGCCTATTTCTTAAATGTGCTTGGTGTGCCTACTTGAAAGATTGAATCAAAAGAGTCATCATTAATTTTCATTAGGAGGTCAATAATGCCAAGTGCTCTGGAACTAATTCAGTGGAATAAGAGGTCACATTTTGACTTTTGTTGTGAAGAAAGCAGAAAAAAATCAATGGCAAGAATAATGAAATGTTAACATCCTTCTAACTCTCTCAACAACACTATGCACCGGCTATTGAGAACATCAATTACTTGTAAAACAGACCTGATTGAATACTTCACTGTGTGTTGTAAGTAACCTTATATTCAGTCAATGCTGACTTCGGTTATTTACTGAGCCACTCCTTTCCTCAATTTACACCTTTTTGTATTCTGGTAGCATTATTTGGAAAAGCCTACCAAATGCAGGATGAGTGCAAAGAGTATAAATAAAATTAATGAAATGGTGCTAATCTTGAACAGTCCAATCTTTCTTCTGAGGAACCATGCATACTTTGCTCATTAACATTTGCAGATGACGAAATGGAAATGGTAAAACTGTAACTACTTTTAAACTTTCCAAACCTGTGAAGTGACCGTGTGCTTGTTCTCTCCCCTGCACACTTTTTGTGTGATACTATTTATCAGATTGTTTTATCCACAGACAACAGAACAAACAAACACAACAACAAAAAAAGAAAAATAAGAAAAAGAGGAGCACTGCCTTCTATGGTTCACTCTTTCCATTATTTTTCTTCAAAGTATTTGTGAAACCATGATCCTTAACAATAGGCAAGCACCTAATGTCTTTGACAAAGTCTTGAAATAACACCGAATGGATCAAGTATGAGATAAAGAGAGATTACACAGCAGGTTTTTGTTTCTTCAATAGGACAGCGTTAACCCAGCAACTAAGTTAATGCACGGCAAGGTGAAGAGATATACGGGGAAATTATGACAACTGACAAAATGATGATGTGGTAATGCCATTTTCTGTTGTCACCTTAGTAATGGTCATAAGTGTAGTACATGCTCAAGAGCAGTGCTGCTGTGTTGAAAGTCTTTGAGTAAAGATGAGAATGTGTCATTTCTCAAAGGGATAAATAATAAGAAATAATGCAGTGTTCAAACTGTTTTAAAGGTTTGGGGTATTGTCTGTTAAGATGCTTAGCACATTCTTTCTTAGACTGAAAACTATTCATGCCATGCCACTGTTTTCTTGCGTATGTAATTATTACATTAATGCATGTATTTGAAATATACACTTTTCATACCATGGAGGGTCCAGCATTTCCACTGATTATAACTGCATTATCCTGTATTGCAGGGAACATTTTTTCCACCCTAGTTCCCTATTTTTAACAGAGATTGAAGGGCAAAGAAAGGCCAGGATCTAGGGCATATCTGCACAGGTGGGTTCAGGCAATTGTGAATTTATTCGAACTCCAGCCCAGCAAGGTGTATAGTCTGGTTTGGGAAACTGGTAGATGCATTAGCACAGTGGTTTCCCTGAGCTATTACACTCCTCATCTGTCAGTTTTTTTAATTTACTTTGGTGAAAAGTAAAAAGTTCAGTTTACAGCAGAATTACCTTATGTGGTAATGTTGTTATCTGATGGGCTGACATACTGGCATGAGCAGACAATTTGCAAAATGTGAAATGCCTGGGATGCACAGGGAATGATCACATTTGCCTTTGTTTTACTTCTATGATGTTTATGTATTAGCCTCTTTTGGGCTAATTAAGAATATTTGAGTTACATTGCCAACTCTGAAACATTTTAAGAGCTACAGCAGGCAGATAGCTATCCAGCCATCAGAAGCTATCTTTTCTGTGATGTGATCAAAGAACGATGGCATTATTTACTATTTTCTCTAATCCTTATGGATGGTCAAAAAATGTAGAATTTCAGTTGTAATTAAAAATGGGAGAACTCATAAATTTGTTGAAATCTCCCATCTCTAGGAAAGTATTTAAACATGCTGTAGATAATGTCTCTGCATGTGGTTCTTCTCAGTTAAAAGGTCCCACCTACTCCTGCTTGTAATGCCTACATTCTGATCAGAATTCGTGTTTTTTAACGTGCTGTCCCAATGGACTGAGAAGGAGAGATGGGAACTTGCAGACATGCAGATCTTACAGCTGAATCAAACCGTGGGAGCTGGGGCTTGTATCTTGCCAGTCTCTTGGCCATGCCACATGGAAGCGGGAGGCTCTTGGCTTTCCTCTAAAGCCCTTTGCTCTCAGGCTGTTTTCCGTATAAGGCTTCCTTCGAGCAATGCATCCAGGAGTCCCTAGACTCCCAGGAAGCATTCAAGAAGTCCATCACAGCTTTTTGGTTTCTTGACCATTTACTGGAACAGGTATTATATATGTGCAAATATTTGGTGTCAGGACATCTGCCTTTTCCAAGAAAAAAAGACTTCACAAGAAAATTCCACATCGGCTCCTAATCACAAATCAAGTCATAAAGGACTTGATATTATTACTTATATTATTTTGTAGTTTGGCTACTCACTAAGTTCAGATACTGGCTGGATCTAATATTCAGTGTCAGGAAAAAAGGGGCAAAAATCCAAATTAAAAACAAAGCAAGCTGGTGGCAAAATAAGATTTCCTTTAAAATTAATATTTACTCATTTCCCTTCATCAGCAAACAATTAAGTCCTCTATCCAAGCATCCTTGGAATGAAAATGTGATTGATTGTTACTTGCACTGTGGCTTTAAGTATAGATTATGCCATTTCAAAGATTTGTTTTTGTCACGTTCCTATGCATAAGCAATAAACTGGAATACGAAACTCACTACCTGTTTCCTCCCACACTTAGGAAGAAAAATACCTGTTTAACCAAAGGCAGAGATGTTGATTATTTCATCTGAAACTTTTTTTCTTTCCCAAAGAGATTGAAAGCAATTATCTACATATACTTGTGTACCTGAAAGCATTCTTATTCCCTTAACCATTTCAGTTTTTTTTTTAGAAACGTATCAGAATAATCTTGCATTGCCTCCAGGTATGTTGGAGAGCTGCATTGTGTGATGGCTGTCTTTTAATTTAGTGAAAACAGCTGAGTGTGACATACAATATCAAGCAACAGCAACACTTTGAAATATGTTGGTGTAATAAGTTTCCTCTTCCTAGTCTTTGTGAATTGATAAGTAATCCTCTCCAGTTATGTGGTTTGTAGTTGCTTTCTGCTGCCTACAGGTAGTATACAACTAAGATTTGTTGTACCCATTAATTGAAAATATTGAAACAAAACCTAAAGCAAGCCTTGCATGACCAAATCGAACCAAACTTGATGCAAAAAAATTCTTTGTCATTGTACGGTAGACAACCATGAGAGCATGTGAAAGCTCTGGATTAGTTCATCACAATGGGGTCAAATAAAGCCTGTGCTCCAGGTATGATGCATTCAGTCCACAAATGTTTCAGTCGGCCCAAAACTGCTGGTACTGCAAGACTCTGGTCAAAACAGACTGTAAGGTACACACTTTTCCATATCATTTCAACCGTTCTATGGAGTTGCAAGTGAGGACAATGAGTAACAGTCATGGAGCTGTGCTCAGCCACCAGTCTGACAAAATTGTTTGGATCAATTGTATGGGTAGACATTGAGGGTGAAATCCCAGCTTCATTAATAACACACGGAAACATTACTTCATTTAGTGGCCCAGGATTTTAGCCGAAACACTTGTTGCATCATTGCAAAATGCATTCTTTAATGCTGTCCATTCCATTCGGTACTCATCCAAGCGTAGAATATGCTATCATATTCCCTGTCACTTTCTACATTGTTACTCCAGCAGAAGTGATACAAACTTCTAGGAGATGAAGTTGCAAATGTAGCTTGTTATTCCAAGGATGTGCTCAGCAGCAGTCACTTAAAGGCTCAATGTAAGCATAAAATGAAACCCAGACTCTATATGCATCTACTTTGTCACATGCAAATGAGATCTTTGGGTAAGTAAATTGCTATCAGACTTCTAAAAACTCATCTGTATGCATGCCCTTTTAACAGCTACACATGAAGAAATGGTAAGCTGGTGCCTACCGAAAGATAGATAAAACTTCTCTTCTACAGGGACCAGCAAACGAATTCAACTTTGAATTTGTATTATAGATGTACATGTTTTCTAATTATTTCCATGTTGCACTCCAAGAAGCCAGCAGTTGGGGTCTTTGAGGGTTTATTAAACCTTAAACATTGCAGATACTTCTGCCAATGGGGGACAGCAAAAGTGTGTATATGGATGAAAAATTCAAAATTAAAAAAAACCTTCATAGAGTCACTTTTTTCTTATCATCAGTCATGTTCAAGCACATGGCAAACTCCGATTCTCAGCTGGCATGATACACTTTAGCACAGGACAGATTAATAGAACAAAATAAAGAGAAATCCCACAATGTATTTCATAGTGAATCTTATTCTAATGAAGCTGTAAGACCTAGACACCACAGTCAACCTGTGCCTCTGTGCATCCTGAAATCCTCCAGAGTAATTAGCAGTGCCTTTGGAAACATCCAGCACGCTGAAGACAGCTGACCACACACAGGCTGCTCTGCAGCTACGTGTAGCTGGCAACACGTCTGACTTTGGCAGATCTTCCATTTCTAGATCGATAGGGAACCGCTCAGCTGATTCCCCTCCTTCACCAGAGCATCTTGCCAGCCTCGTAAAGACTCAGATCCTCATTACTGGAGTCTAAGAGCAATGCAGTGATTTAACTCAGCATTTCAGGATTTTGAGTGGAATTTTTGGAAATGACGGACCAGATACTCCCAGTGCTGCAGGGAGTCGAAGTCAAGCCGATGCAGGAGGCTTTCCTCTTTATAAACGTGCTGTGTTCAGGAAAGATTGCAAAATACTGGGCTTTCAAAATTTCCCAGAGACTGTAGTTGCTTCAAAATTATGACGGCTATGGCATTTCATAATCTGTATTTGTTTCATTATTTGTAGGAACACATTTAATGTACCCATAGCAACAGTGTTCACACTTAATGTAATGAAAAATGTAATTTAAATGCTTAGTTGAGTAAAATGCCCAAATCCTGTCTTTCAAAATGCTTATACTTTTCCTCACACTATTTACTGTTTCTTATGAAGCTCACTGTAACATTTTCTTTTACTTTTAAATGTCAAGCTTTTTAACAATTTCAATGTTAATAAAAATTAAGAACTACCAAACTAGATTTTTCCAGGGCAAAGTATTTGTTAAGTGTAGCATTCCTAATGATAGTTCATATCCTTGTTTAGAGTGGATAATGGTGAATTGGAGAGGGATTTTGTAAATGCAACACTGAGGAAGAGGTTAAAGAAATGTAATCAATTCTAAATAGGTTCTGGAGTACTCTCAGTGCACTAGAGGAAAAAAAAGGTCCTTTGTCCCTAGCAGGCACATAAATAAAAATATTAAAGCAATGGACATAAGTTTCTTTTTTCCCTTTTTTTCACCATTTTTTTCTTCTTTTTTTAAATCCTGTTAAGCCATATTGAATTTTGGAATTCTAAAGAACATGAAAAAATAAAATAAATACCAATTTTAAAGTTGATTTTATAAGAACTTTTATGAAAACCCAAAGATAGTAATACTACATTTGACATGTCTTCAAAATTAAGAACGATTCCTGGCAAATAAAAATTCAGCCAAAAAATAATACATGTAAAATATATTCTTTCTGTAAGCTATATTTTCCCTGGTTTTCTATAATTGCAGCTAAAGACAAAGAGCTAGCACAGCCTTGATTTAGGCAAAAGCAGTGAAAAGTTAAGTAAATCACCATAAACAAAAGTCAAGGCAGAGATGGCTTGGAAACAGGCTTTAAAACTAAGATTGTTGAAATCAGATGCTAATATGCTGCGTTAATCTCACCTGCCTTGGAAATCTGCAATGTGCTTTGGCTTTTGATAAAAAAACTTCAAAGTTTAGAACCATTTGACAGAGCTGCTTGTTGAGGAACAAGAGATATCTCAGTCTTTATTGATTTACACATTGTAGTCTTTTTTTTTTCTACTTTACATCTGGACTTCTTGACCTATTACAATCTTTTAGTTTGGATTCTAAAGATGACACTGTTATTTTATTTTTAAATATATACATATTGTGCATGTACTTCAGAGGCTATAACAAAGGAAGAGAGAAAAAAGCAGGATTTTTTCTTTGAATTAGTAAGTTTCAAGGACACAATCTAGAAAATCCCATATTCAGTGGAGACATAAATTGTAAATAAATAGCATAGCATACATGCAAATAAATAACATAAACAAGAAGAGTTAAGGGAAGCAGTTATCCAACAATAAAACTGTAATTAAATAGGAGGAAAATAATTTTGTAACCAGTAATATGTAGAAAGATGAAAGCTGCATTTTTCCAAAGGTGATTTTAATAGAATTTGAACTTGATATTCATAGAGCAGGATTTCTTATTGCCACGGTTTGCCAATAGCCAATAAGAATACATGCGCAGTGGTGAGGCTGCTGTTGCAAACTTATTCTGTGGGTCCCCAGGGAAGATTCTGTAATTGCAAAGTCACTAACTTCAGCAGTAATTTCAGTCTAGCTATACCTGCACAGCATAATCATTAACACAAGTGCTTTGGCGGTGCCGAAACCATTAGTATAAAGTTATATTTGAAGTTAACAACTAAGTCACACTGAAACATTAAGACTCTCAAAGCGTTGCCTTTCCTGGCTGCGTAAGAGGTTTACTGGGATGAAACTTACCTGCTCTTGCCTTGTACAGGTAATAAAGTATTACCTGGGCAATCGCATAGGCCTGTCCATGAGCCCTGCTAGTCTTTTGCAGCCGAATAATAGTAAGGACAAAAATCATGATTACCTAAGGACTCCCAGGTGCAATGGAGACTTCGTGGCAGAAACTGTTTCATCAGTCTCCTAATTTAAGCATTGATTTGCCTCCCCTCAGCAAGCAGTAGAAACTCATCTCTTAAGAAAATGCAACCAGCACAGCCAAGAAACAGCCACTATAGATGTCATGTACGAAATCCAAACAACATTTCCTGAATTTAGAGCGCTCAGCAGTGACACTTTTTAATCATTTTAGGAGCCCTTCGTTTTATTTCAGCAATGTGGGGGGAAAAAAAACCCCCAAAATACAGCAGCCTGCAGAACTGAAAGTGAAACCTAATGGAACTCCCCAGCCCAGGCTCCCAGTTGCCTTCCCTGCCTGCACCCCAGCTGACAGAGGCTGTCTTCCCTCCATTCACCAATGTTTCCTTTGCAAGGAAAGCTGATAAGATCAGAAGACCATGGAGAGCTTCTGTCCAACATTGTAGAAACAGCTGGTGGGACCTGAAGGCACCAATGGTCATTGTGAAGGTCATTGTATCAGCTGCCAAGCAAAGCTCTCACTTTCTAGTTATCGTCAGCCTACAGGTTTTTTTTTTTGTTCTTGCACCTAAAGCTTGACTTCTTGTCAGCCTAGCTGAGAGAAAGGTTATTTATGTAATTTTCATTAGAAAACTATTTATATAATTTATTCAGATTTTCTCTTTAATTCCTACTTTTTTGTTCTTATCAATTTTAATTTCACCCTCTTAATGTAAAATTTCTTCTTTTTGATGATAGTGTTCACCTCTTGCTTATTAATTCCTTCATACAAAACTTCCACCAGTGTAAATGGTTTCTAATATATTCAGGTAATGCTAGGGGCTGCTCCCTGCAAACTGTTTCTACTGTTAACTGTACCATATGCTCTTTTCCCTGAAACTGGAATCTGGAATGTGAACACATATATAAGTTCATGATTTTGAGTAATTTTGCCTATCTGACAATGTCCAATGGTTTTAAGCCTGCCATCCGTAGACTTCTGGATTTATCCTTGGCGTACATAATAGCTGGCATACAGACATCTGCACATCCACTGGAAAGTGTCAGGTCTTGAAATGGTAAGAAAAAGTTGAAAATAGCTGTTTTGGCGACTTTGAGCCTCCTGGCCACTTTAAGGCAGCATCTTAAATGTTGCTGCGCAGAGAAGTGGTCCGACTCCCCTCTCCACCCTTGCTGTGTCTGCTGTGGCTGTTGTTGCATGATTTGATGAGCAGGTGCAGCCTTGGAGCAAGTTGTCCCAGGTGAAATCCTGGGGAAATTTCCAAAGCTTTTAGGGGGCCTGGAAGTCAGCTCACATGTAGGCAAAGAGCAGATTTCTATACAGTGTTAATATCTCTTCTGATACAAATAGCGTGTTAAGGTCACAGAGTGGAAGGTAGAAAGAAGTGAGGGAATGTGTTGATCGCAGGCATTTGTAAATGTTTACTTGCATTTTTTATCTTCTCTGTTAGTTAAAGTATGATGCTTTCTTCATCAAATAATCTAAATACTGGGAAAGGTAAAAAGAGAAGATCTTTGGAAAATAAAAATAAACACTAACCACTAAAACAATCCTCAGAGGATGAATGCGATATAAAATCTCTTGTGTTGGAGCTCAATGTACAACAAAGCAGAATAAATCATCACTTCTAAAGTGTCTTTCACTAATAATGTGTTAGTCCTTAAAATGCACTTTATGGACAAGGCTTTTTAAAATTTTAAGTTTACAGCTGCAAACTTAAAACGATTGCCTGATATTTAACAATGATCAACCCTCAGAATTTCTGAGTGAAGTATCTATTTCTGACAATGTTGTTTTCAGAATAAAACTGGACATTTCTTTGTTTGCACACCACTTCAAGGTATCGTCTTCATTGTGTATGTAGAGAGATCTTGAACTGAAATTCTCCACTTAAACAGATTTGAGAGTTTCTGAGCACCAGACTGGGAGGGGTGAGCTGTATCTCTGAGATGCAAGGTCCTGCTAAGTACCTACAGGTGAGAAAGCTCTTTCTTTGGAAAAAGGTCAGAGTGTTGTTCTTGCCCCTCTGCTCCAGCTCCTGGGGCATCTGGCAGTCATTCACAGCGAGGTCCCCTGACTAAACACTGGCACGTCATGTTGCTCCACACCAAAGGACACAACATGGTGTCCATCATGCAGTCCCCTGGTGTGGTCAGCTCCCAGGCGGCTGGAAAGCACAGGCACAGAGTGGGATGAAAAGCAGTAAAATGTGAGATGACTTTAATTATATTCCAGTTTAGTAGGAAAGGCAGGGAATTAACCATGAAAAGAAAAAAGGGGGCTTCAATGCTCGTTCCCAGGGAACAATAAAGGTGAGACTGAGCTAAGGTCTTTGCAAGAGAGAGAAAGAAGCAGAAGGAGAGTCTAGTCCCCAGGATGAGAGGGAAGATGGAACATTCAAAGCTGTAAGTTACAGAAATGAGGAATCAGCAGCTATGATCACTTGCTTAATCTGCAGTACCACTACAGAAAGTAATACATTGTTTTAGCTGTAAGGGTTAAATACTTTTTTTTAAAATATTTCTCACAATTTACCCATGCCTCCCACAGAAATGCTCATGTTAGCCTGAGAAAAACTGATGTGTCTAAGGCTTGGAAAGGAAAGAGGAATTGTGATGAGATTTGACATCCTGAAGGGCTTGTTCTCTGATGAGGGAAGAAATGAGACTTTGCATTTTAAAAGAGATTCTCAACTGAAAATTTTAATTGGACCTCACTTTTAAAGTGTTTCAAATCCTCTCTGGGTACAATGTAGTGCACACAAAAAAACCCTGTGATATTTTGATATTTGCTTATCTACATGCTGTCCGGAAGTATGACAGAACATGGTGTAAGTTATGACTAGCTCTGCTGTTGCACTGCAGGAGATGCAGTTAGAAGAAGATTTTAGAGTTCAGCATTTTGTGTCTGTCAGTAACAAACTAAGCCAAAGGAAAGGATCTGAATGTACGTCTGCAATTTATTTCTGCACAAGCTGTGGCTTGGTCTTCTGTGGGGTATTTTTCTCTCTGTCTTCTTGCTTTTGCAAGAGTGTAAGTGAAAGAAACAGAGTAGTCCAGCTGCAGTAACTTCGTTGGCACAATGGGTTTTATCCATGATGCCAGTATATTGAATACAGTAGAAGCTACAGGTTTCCATTAGGAATCTGCAAGTAGTATTTTTCTTCTTATATTACTATGGTTAAACATGCAAGCTATCACTGTTTGCATTGATCGTCTAAGGAGAATCCATGCTTTATCTTCTTTAACAAAGATCTTTGCTCAGAAAGATAAAATGAATGGATATTCGTTTCCCTCCTTTTAAATCCCAGAACAGTATTCTTTAGAGGTCAATTTTTTGTTGTTTAAAATGTGTTATTAAAGTATCATTGTTCCCAGGTGACCAATGTTTGGGATGGAAGGAGGGAAAGGCAAGCATGTAGCACCTGGTAGAGTAAGTCTGTAAATGAATTGGAATGATTTGAAATAACAATAAGTGACAGCTGTAAAATTACTGATACTGAGAGAGAAAACATTACATTGCATCTATTTAAACAATTGTTAATTAAACTGTCTATTTCTGCATAATGTAACATGACCATTGTTCAATTCACACAATTCATACAAGTAAGCATGCCCTTTTAAACTGGGGGCTGCTTTGTGGGGAAGAGAGGATCTCAGCTCCTGAAAAAAAAAGGTGTCTGCCAAAGTCATCCATGAATCACAGTCCTTCTGGGCCTCAGTTTCCCCCTCTGCAAAATAAGTAGAATAATCTGATTTTTTCCTCCACTGAGCTGTTATCCTTTCTGTAAAACCAGTACAAGGATACAAAATGTTCTAATGTTCTTGGGCTTGTTGTTCTGAACATTTTCTATTTTGGATCCTTGTGCATTTTTAGATGGGAGGCAGAAGTGGGTCATTCCCTAGTGATCTTATTATGGAAGTCTTTCCCTTATATAAGGACCTCTAATTCTGCTGCTATTCTTCTCCCATATTGTGACAGATTTAGTCAGTGCTTGTTTATCAGTATGTATTTATTTTAATATGTCACAGTGGCTTCTGCCCACAGGCTATTACCTTGAACTGTAAAAAAACTTTTATTAGTATTTCAGTAAAAGAGAAGGTCCTGTCACCAAAGATTCAGTAGGAGCACAAAACACCACAAACTCTCACCCGCGTAACCAAACCTAATTAATCAGGGTCTGCAGCTCAGCCCAGTTTGCTGTTCAACAGCAGTTTCGATATAGGGATAGAGGCAAAGATGACCTTTTTCTTCAGTGCTTAAAAAGAGAAGAAAAGAACAGAAAATGCGTATATGCATTTGACACGAACCAATGCATACATTGCAGATTACTTTTGTTTAGGCTGGATGTCCTTGAATCACAGAACGACTTTAATGGCCATTAACCGCTCTTTCAGTGATTAAGTAAATGAACTCAAGAAAATGAACTGCTGGGTACATTCCCAAACACTTGTTACAGTTTATTGAAACTGATCAGTTTAAACAAGCAGTAAATTGAGATTCACTTCAACCTCTACCTATTTGGTGAATACAATTAGGGAAGACACTCCCCAGCTTGTGGAGAAGCGAAGCTGGCTTTCAGTACTGACAGGAAGTGAAAATCTTTAATGCATCAATGTTGGCAGGTTACATTCAGTGTCAGGAATAAAAATCTAAAAGACATGGGTGTCTTCTGGAGCTCCAGAGAGCAGCATGTACATCAGCTCAGCAAACACTGCTGCTATGTGCTGTATGAGGAATGCATTTTCAAGTCAGTGCCCAATGCAGTGAGAAATAAAAATCGCAGTTGTTAATGTATCTTGAACTGAAATGAAATTTGGGCCTTGGTGGAGGGAAATAAAAGACAGGCATATTTAGAAAGTAAGAAACTTATTAAGAAGCAGCCTTACCTCCATCCAGTTCTTCAGCTCCAAAATGATTCCTGTAGAAGAGCATAATCTCTATCTTGTAACACTTGTAGATAGTCACTAAACAAACAAGCAGCAGCAGAATAGCACCAAGCCCACCAGCAAGCTCAACAGTGTACATCAGCTCTGCAAAGAATTACAAAAAGCAATAACAATCACATTCCAACCCAGAGAAAGATTAGCAGCAGACCTTGCACTTATGCTGAACATTAAAATAAAATAATGAATGATGAATTATTTATGTATTTATTTCGTTATAGGGCCCTTAAAGAAATACTTAATTAATATAATTTTTTTTTCTTTAATAAAATAGTTTTTCCTCTGGTATACCACCTGACTTGCTCATTTAAAAAGTAACAATTGATGGGGATGTGTGTGTGTATGAGTATGTGTGCATATATATATAAAAGACATATTTGATAACTTCCTTCCTTCTCTCTCCCTGTAGATAGATCACAGTTTGCTTTACACAGATAAATGTTGACATTCCGCTTACAATGAAAGCAGAGGTGAATGTTTCTTTTTTGGGGGACTATAAGGCAAACACAGCTTCTCCCTTATTCCACACAGAAATAAGATGAATTTCAGTATACTGGATAAGGTTACACTAAGGATTTGTTTATTCTTTTCAAAATAAAAACAAAACAATTAAAAAAACCCCCCAAATTTGAGAGATGTTAAGAAAAATTTTCCAAAGAACCCCACAGCCCCACGACTCAGTTATATGTTCATATCTTTGATACAGTTTCCCAACCATCTGCAGTTCATCTTTATTCTCCCCTTTCCCCCAGTGGGGTTGGCTTATGTGTAGTCCCAGCAAACCATCCTGATTTGTCTGTTCTGACATTCCCATTCAGACCGTGGTCCCCTGGTGTCTTTGCTGCACTCTGTCACCAGAGACTCAATGATGGATTGAGATTGTCGCCATGTTGCTCCATTCCTGAGGACGGGGACTCTGGTCAAATGTGGCCACAACCGTCTACCGCCAGCAGTATCCTCAGCGGGGCCACTTATCAGTGCACAAGTATTATGTCATCATGGACTTTCACCTTCCCCAGTCTTAACTTTTGCATCTATTTTGTTGTTAGTTTTCATTTGTTTATTGACTGAAAACTGGCAATGTTAAAAAAGGAGGGTGGGAGGAGCAAAAGCATTACTAGCAATATTGCAATTTGAAATGAGTAATAAATTGCATATTGTAAGACCACCTATACTTTTCCAATATCATTCAGTTTTCAGGAATGCTAAGGAATCAAATCTTGGAAATCCAGTTTGCTTCATAAAAATCTGTGCTGGAGAAAGCTCAGTTCCATGCTATTTTCACAGTATCCTCTTCCAATGGCCAGCTTCTGTCTGAGTAACCTTTTTGTGTGTGTGGTTATGCAGATATATTACTCTATCACAATACAATTCAATTAGAGATATAAAAGGTTAGAGGAAAAAGTGACAATTCCATTTATTTTGACTGCGTCTACTGAGAATCACATACTTCTTTATTATTTTGAAGATTTCATTGCTCTCTGGAAGACACTAAAAGTGTAATAAAATGAAATAAAAAGGCATTTATATTCCATGTCATTCCCTCCAGAATTGTGCTGGAAACTCCTTTGTGTTAGGTATTTTTAAGACTGACATGGTTATTTCAGATTTTCAATACTTTTCTGGTCCAGAAAGGGGAATGTTGTTAAAAAAACATCCAACAAAAAAATTGTTTGCATATACAAGTAATACAATATTTTAGAATGGAAATGGAAATTACTCTGCACTGGCTTACTATACCCTGTTTATCATTTTGTACTACAGGTGATGCAGCTGTTCAATGGTAACTAGAAGAAAGGCTTTAATATTTCGGATTGCTAGGCATAAAATACTCTATTTATGTGCCTGCTGTTATGACTCGTTAAAGGCAAGGAAAAACTTTACAACTAGAAAACAAAAGTTTCTCCTAAATTAATACTTTTGAGATTAAATGGGAAAAATAACTTAAGGTAGTCATCTGTTCTCTGTCACTGCATGAAATCAGACTAATGCACTGCATCACTTTTGTGGTCAAAGAGTCCCTTTTGGTTATCTTTTTCCCTATAAAATAATTCAAGATTATGCCTGTATTTTTACTTCAGTAGTCTATCTGAACATACATGAAACTCTCCTAAATTGCCTCTCAGTACAAGAAGGACACCGAGTTGCTGGAGCGTGTCCAGAGAAGGGCAACGAAGCTGGGGAGGGGTCTGGAGCACAAGTCTTCTGAGGAGCGACTGAGGGAACTGGGGTTGTTCAGTCTGAAGAAGAGGAGGCTGAGGGGAGACCTTATCGCTCTCTACAACTACCTGAAAGGGGGTTGTGGTGAGGTGGGTGTTGGTCTCTTCTCCCAAGTAACTAGTGATAGGACGAGAGGAAATGGCCTCAAGTTGCGCCAAGGGAGGTTTAGATTGGCTAGTAGGAAAAATTTCTTCACTGAAAGGGTGGTCAAGCATTGGAACAGGCTGCCCAGGGAGGTGGTGGAGTCACCATCACTGGGAGTGTTTAAAAAACGTGTGGATGTGGCATTTCAGGACATGGTTTCGTGGGCATGGAGGTGTTGGGATGGTGGTTGGACTTGATGATCTTGAAGGTCTTTTCCAACCTTAATGATTCCGTGATTCTTTAAATTAGGCAACCAAAGCAAACAACAAAATTCTCTAAGTCACCCTGAAACGTACTAGAAATTATTTTTTCACGTGCTGCTGTCGATCCCATTGTGATCACTTATGAGCACAAGGATAAGGTTGATAAGGTGGTTCTTTCTTAAACAGTTCAGTTTGCAAAATAAGTTTCATGGTCTCCCCACCTAGCATAGCAAGCTTGTATTTTCCTCATTGCTGGACAAAGTCTATCAGCACGTTTGTTCTCTGTCTTTGGTGCTGTTTGTCAGGGTCCAGAGGCAGAGAGGAGCCATGATTAGCCCAGCAGGCTGCTGCATGCTTACACCCAGCCCTGCAAATGCCTGAGCTAACCCCCAAAGCACCGGGAGTGGGACGGCCACATCTGTGCAGCTCTGCGGAAGGCGGGAGAGATCGGCCCGGGCACGGTGCCACGCCAGACCAATTGCTGTCAGGCCCTGAGTTAATGTTTCTGCAGGATGCTAAACCATGCCCCACGGGGACACTGGCTGGCTTTGAGCTGCCACAGGGATTTTGTGAGCGGCCGCCGAACTGAAGGCGTGAGGAGCGGGAGGCTCGGCGCTGCCTCTCTGATAGCTCCTCGGGTGACCAAAGCCATTTCACGTTTCTGTGTCTCGGTTTTCCCAGTGTGAACCAGGGAGGGTGTTTCTGACTCCTTGGTAGGAGAGGTTATTCCTAAAGGTGCTCTGCAAACATGGAGGGTGTTAGCGATGTATGTCAACAATGACCTAGTGACTGTTAAAGCTAAGTTAAAGTGTAATAGCAAAGCCAGAGTGTAAGGTTACCTTCACAATAACAATTTTTCCTGCTGCTTTATTCTGCCTTTTGCATTGGGCTTTGAGCACAGTTGCTGCAGCAGGCATTACACTCCCTTTGAAGTGTGATCTGTTTTTCCTGCTGAAATTCAAGTTTCCGGTATTGGCTCCACACTAAAAAGATCCAATTTCAGCACAATTCCACATCAGAGGGGAGAGACAAAAAGTGCAAACCTTTTAAAATCTATTTAGCCTCTGTATTATGTTGCTCAAATTACAGACCTGGCCCTCCTTAAGGAGCTGAGGCTGAATGTAGAAAATAGTAGAGGAAAATTACTTGGCTAACCCTTAGGGGGACAGGCATTCTGTTAAACACAACAAATGAGCGAGTGTCAGGGAGTTACATCCAGAAGCACAGCAATCATTTAGTTACAGGCAATTAACAACAGTCCTCCAGTAGCACAGGAACAGTTCTACTCCAAGGGAAAACACATTGATTACTGCTGCAGTAGTAGATTGGTTTCTGAATAAATAGCTTCAATTTAAAACAAGATTTGTTACAAGCATTTTGACCAATGGCTACAATTTTTTTTCCTTATCAGGAGGCTTTGACCAAGGAACCCAGTGAAAGAGACAGCTAATTAAAACAAAGTACGCATCCTCCCCAAATATCTGGCATGATATGGCTGGTAACGAACGCACTCATTTTATCCTGATTCTATTCCAATTATTAGGCATATTTGTAGGATATATCTTTGATCTTCACCTGGCTTTAATATTTGATAAACTTCCTTTTGCTGTGTCATGCCAGTAATTCAGTTATCATAGCTGGAGTTGTAACAAGAAAGTAAATAAAAGGGTGCTTTCAAAGATTCATACCTTTTGACTTATACGACATGCTTCAGGGACTTTACATTTAATGATCTGTGATACCTTAAAATTAATCTTATTCTATTCATTAGTCCACATCAGCTGAGCTACTAAGAAAAATAATTATTTTTTAAACATTCTTTTTTTGTGATTTATAACTCTTCGAAGACATGTGATTTATATCTGTGTATTCAATTTCTGAGCCTTTTTCAAAATCCAATTACAGTCTATCTAAGGTTTCAATTTTGCAATCACTTACGCAGATTGCTTAACTTCACAGACTATAAGTAATCCCTCTGAAGTCAACAGGACTATTCACAGAGCTTTAGTGCATACATAAATCTTTGCAACTTTGTGGCCCACACTCATTCCCACTCTCTGTTTTTCTTGGATGATTTAACTCACAAATCTACAAGGTTTGGTTAGAGACAGTTCTTAGTTTGTTTAGGTACACTTTCATAGACTTCAATTATTGAATGGAACATAAAGGTAATGAATATAATTTGGAAGGGGAGCAGCTGAAGACAATACTAAAGGTCTCGTGATGACACCTGAGAGAAGGTGAAGGCTGCAGATACTGACAACCAATGCAAGACTTATGTGTCATACCATGCAGCTTTGGTTATAAATGGGTGTGTTTCTTCAAAAGGAAGAAGGAGGCTGGATTACACAGGAATGTTCCTTCAAGTCTCATTTCAGACATCAGCAGTAGGCAGAGTTTAGGTTAGGAAGAAAGAAACACATAGTCACAGTTGAAAAATGGAGAAGTATGTGTTTTTTTACTCTTTTTTTTTTTTCCTCTGCTTACTACAGTATTCATTATGGCATGGCCATAAACCAATTTATCTTTCCAAAGTATCACGTATGAAACCACAACTTTATATAGCATATGCATATCCAATATGTTTATATATAAAATCTATTCTTTACTTTTTAGGATTTTTTGTTTGTTTGTTTCAATGTGTCAAACAAAATCTGTTTGTATTTAAGGTACTTAGAGGACTTTATGGATACTGTTGTGAATAATTACTGATGCATATTGTAGGACAATAGTATTTCTGATACCAGCAGAAACAGATTTGGGATGTTCATTACCTTGATTATGAAATAATTTCTTAGCACCAAGTACATGCATTCTGCCAGCATAGGCCACATGTGCCTCTAGATGTCTGCAGAGTTGACTTAAGGTGTCTAAATTTAGTTACAGTTTTTCACAGAATCACGGAATGGTAGGGGTTGGAAGGGACCTCTGAAGATCATCTGGTCCAACCCCCCTGCCAAGGCAGGATCACCGAGGGCAGGTTGCACAGGAACGCATCCAGTTGGGTTTGAAGGTGTCCAGAGATGGAGACTCCACAACCTCTCCGGGCAGCCTGTTCCAGTGCTCCGTCACTCTCCCAGTGAAGAAGTTTTGTCTCATGTTGAGGTGGAACTTCCTGTGCTGCAGTTTGTGCCCATTGCCCCTCGTCCTGTCACTGGGCATTACTGCAAAGAGACAGGCTCCATCCTCCTGACAGCCACCCTTCAGAGATTTATAGACACTGATAAGGTCCCCTCTCAGCCTTCTCTTCTCCAGACTAAACAGCCCCAGGTCTCTCAGCCTTTCCTCATAAGAGAGATGTTCCAGTCCCTTAATAACAACCTTTTTAATATGGTTTTCTATGCAGTAGTTTCATTTTATTTATTAGAACTATTGAGACCTAGTTATCCCACTTTATTTTTTTGATCAATATATAATATATATTCCTGATCCATCTATGAAAAAGAACTAGTCAGATATGGGATTATATGTATATATGTCTATACGTGTGCAAATACAACACAGGGCTCTTGTTAACCGATTCATTCGTATGGCAGGCAGCATATTTTAGCCTTGGTGCTGTTGGATTTCTCAGTGTTATTAGAATAGAGATAGTAAATTATTATAATAAAAGGATACTCTTACTGATGACATTTTTATTTCTTCTGAGAACTGCGGGATACCTGCTTCCAGCGGGAGAATAATTACATTGACTATCTCCAACAGTATGTTAGCTCAAAAGAGGATAAGGATGAAAAAAAAAAAAAATGTTACAATGTTACTGAAGTTTACTACATTTAAATACAGAACACTTAATTTTAAAGACAGTTTATATGTCAGGTTGAAGGAAAAAGTCATCATGGTGCAGAATTGCATTAATCTCTGGTTAGCTTCCCCGAATGAATGAATTGTGTATGACTTAAAACCTTACTGATTAGGAGAGCTTCTATTTGCTTATTGCACTACAGAAATCAGACAGCCCACACAATTACTTCTTTTAGATCTTCTGAAAGAAATGAATGTAAGAAGCACTGGGAGGTGCTAAAATGTAGGGAAAAAATGGAGTACCAAGTTCCAAGGATGTAAGATCATAGAACATATTGTTTACATTTTTTCTGAGGATAGCATTAATGAATAATTTAGCTCTGCATGGATTATGGGAACAATTTGTGACATTTTATTTTAAAATATTTTCATCCTTGCCAATCAAAGTTAGAATTGCACTTAGACATTATATAAAGAGAAGAACTGTGATAAAAGTGGTACAAAAGCTATTTTAAAAAGGAATCTGTTAAACAAACCAGTTTGACACTTTGTCAGAGGCAAGTTAGATTTAGGCACATGCAAAGTAATCTGACTAACCTTTTTACTGGAGATGTCTTAGCCCAATTTTCTAAACGATGAGAAAAACTTTACTGATGAAAAAAATGGGCTTATGAAGAGTTTCTGTCAGGCAATAGTCTTTAGCATTATAGTAATTTACTCATGTTAGATGAGATTGAGTGTAAAAAGAACAGTCACTTTTGGTTAGGTGTGAGACAGGAAGGGAGGTGGTATTCGACTTTTGGCCCTATGTAATGAACTTCTTGGGTGACTGAACCTTTCCGCTGCCCAGTACAGTGGAAACCTGAAGGCTTCTTCAATGGCCACAGGGGGATGAAAAATCAATTCCCATCAAATCAAATTTCAATTCCAATTCTAAAACCTGGTGAGGAGCTTGGAAAAGCTTTTCCTTCAGTGCAGAATAAAACTGAATGCTTTATACACTGGAAGATATACATGTGTAAGATCTTAACTGACCAAGTGGGTCAGAGTTTTACAAAAGTTTTACTTCCACTGATACTCAGGGATTTGCTGGAATATTCAAGTAATTAGGACCAATCAACAGAAGTTGAAATACAAACCTCATTGCTCTCACATCTCACATGATAAGCTCCCATTCAGAAATTTCAGAAGCATCATCAGAAGCTTTATGGCAAAGGGAGTTATAAAACCTGTGGTTTCTTTGCAGAGGTTAGAAAGGACCTAGCTTTTTTTATCTTTTAAGTCTTCATTGTCACTCATCACTACCACTCTGTGAAATTGTGTCTTAGTGACTGAAAATTTCCATGCAATAAAAAACTTAACTGACTCCTTAAGTACTAAAACAGATACACACTATTATGTGAATGATACTAATTTAAGATGCTAATCAGCAAATCTGTTATTCTAAGTAACTATATGAAGAAAATACAGAATTACTTGCTATTCAGAATTTGCTATTAAATTGTACAGGAAATATTAATATTATATGTATGCATTATTAAATGATGAGTTTAAAGTATGACTACCTATTCATATGTTTCCTCAAGATGTATTTCCTACAGGAAATATTAACTTGTTCCTTTTCCATATATTCTAATGGGCAATTTCAAACAGAATAAATCTCTTCCTCTAAACAATTTATTTCAGTGAAAGTCTTTTTTGTCCCAACAGAAAAAAAAAGTAGTTTTAGCCATCCTGCATCAACTTATATTCAACAAGACCCATATATGCCTATTGAGAACATCTGTGACAGAGGCAAACAACCACAAAATATAAAAGAGGCCCAGGACAGGAAATTAGATGGCACTGAGAAAATGGGAAGAAAGGGAAGGAGATACTTAAAAAAAAATGCATAAAGTATGTTACCTGCTCTTAGTTCTGGTATCTGTCCCATGAAAAATACAGGTATAAAATTACGATTTTAAATAATATAAATAATATTAGAAAAATAATACCAAGATAGATTTTGAGATTATTTTTTCTTTAGAGTTTTCGTTGCAGACATGCAGACAAGAATTTCCACAAAAATAATCACGTAATTAGATAATAACCTGTATTTCCAGCATAGTCTATGATTAAAGAGACTACAAAGGCTTTGATCCAGCATGAAATTCATACTTTTCAATACATAACATTGTAGAAGAACACTCTCCTCATGCATTATAGTTTTATCTACTATATTGATAGACTATGGGCTTGTCTTCTTGAATTAAAAACCTGTGAAAAAATTTGAATTTTAGTGTGGGATCCACCCCTTACATCCTCTGCAATATGTGGTCTGTCATTAATAAATTTATGCATAGCTGCTGTCAGTATGACTCTCGAAATTAATTTCTAGAAGGTTCCTCTACCTGGCTGAAGATTAACCTGTAACTGCTACAGATGATAAATGATAGCTATCATCAATAGGTAACAAAATCAGCCTTAGTTTATAACAATGAGATTTCTTTTGCTCACACAAAAGAGGAAATAACTTGATTATTGTAAAGTTGATAGAAAGAGATCTGGCCAACAGCTGGAGGAAAAGAATGAAAGTTGAATCTCCTGAGTTCTGATCCCTCTCTTTTTCTGATTACTTTTAGACAAATTTTGTAGGAATGGAAGCAGAAAAGGAAACAGCATTGTCATTGCCATGCTTAAAATTCTCTACTGTCTTTAGCTCCGAGTTAAATGCTTCCTACACACAGCATCTGAGGAGAGTTAGGAGTTTGAAACTGGTTACCTGGCTGCACAAAAACATAGATCATAGGTTTACTCCACTGGCAGTCAGAAAGTAAAAGAAGCTCAGGAGAAAATGGGGACTCAGCTCCCCGAGGAGCAGAGCGCTTGGCATCGGGGCTAGAGGGAGGTGCCAGGGGCCCCAGCTTTCTCCCAGTGCTGGATGCCCAAACTGGGTTTGCTTTTCATCCCCTGGTGCTGGAGTCCAGGGGAGCTGCGTTCTTCTCCCCTCCTGAAATTCTTCTCAGGAAAGTGGAGGCTGTGGGCTTCCGTTCCAGTGCTATGTCAGGGAAGGAGCGGAAGCCCCCTCTCCCTGCCTGAATGTGCCAGGGGCTGGTTTGTGGTGGGGTCCCCCATCAGATGGACCCTGCTTGTGTTTTCTGTGCGGTGCGTGTGTCCCTGCTGGGCTGACCGGTGGCAAGAGTGAGGAAGATGCATCTAGGCTTTTACTGGTGATTTAGACTCTGAACTTCTTGCCCTTTCATGGCCTGTGTAATTGCAGGCATATCCAAAAGCTCCCCCTTGAAGTTTAAGTTTACAGAGAATATATTGACCAGGGTGAAGCAGCAGTTGCAAGGGTGTTTGAAAGGCTTAAATTTTGTACCTGAATCCCCACTGCAGCATTTAGCCCTAAATACCTCTTTTCCCAGGAATGCTCTTTGTTCAGTAACAGAGCTTGCTGCTTTCCTGCCCCTTCTGATCCTGGTGATAATGTACCACATATGCGGCTTAAGAAGGATTATAACTCCTTTTTCAGGTATCCAGTGAACATTCCAAATTCATCATTTTTGTTGCCTTATACTGCTTGAAAAAAAGATCAGGAAATAGAAAACTATCCAAAACTAATACCTCTGCAAATGCCTCGGTGTTCAGAAAACAAATTTACCTAATTGTTAGGTCCCATTTGTTCTAACTGGGCCAATAATCAGTTATTAATAAACAGCTAACTCATTCCTAGCAGAGACTAAATGTGGATCTAAACAAGGAAACCTAAACTGAAATGTTGTCATGGTGATATACAGGCAATTAAGCAAGCAGTGCAAAGCTCCTCTTCCTAGGAGACCTGAGAGACTAGCTCAAATTTTTATCTGTCATGGTCAATTTATCATTTCACTGAAACAGTTGTCAACATGCAAAGTGTGTAGAAGGCTTGTAACAGGTACCTTTTGTTTTTCCAGGGCACAACAGATTTTGTTTCTAAATCACAATTTCAGATTCAGCCTTACTTAAAGAAGAAAAAAAATATTTGGGGGAGATGGTTATTTTTAGCTTTTTACTATTTATAAAGGTGATTAAATATTGAAATTACTTCCTCTTAAGCATGCCATCATGAGGCCATATACTGTGGTATGTTTGACATACTGATTTCTCCAAGAAAGAAAGATAGGAAAGTAAACCATTGCAAAATTTATGCATGCACATTCCTAGATTAAAAAGCTGGTCGTCACAGAGCAGAAAAGACTTACGTGTTATCATTCTTGGAGCTACCGTTTGTATGGAAGGGAAAATAAGGACTCACCATCAGCATGTGACTTAATACACAACAGTTAATTAAGTATTGGTTTTAAAGTAATTTAAGACTTAAAAATTCTTTATTTTCAGTGTTCCATGCACTAATTTCATTGTTAAAGACAAACCATTCAGTTTCAGTGTTTGTTGGGATAAGCTCTTGTGCTGGGTTCAAATGTCTCTGAATTAGAAGTATATGACTACTCTGGTGAACTGTTGAGATTCTTAATAAGTTAATTTCCCACCTCAGTTAATTCAAGAAAACATGGCAAATGTTGGGCTAAGCAGAACAACTGGTTATTTACATCTGCATCTCTTAAAAAGCAATGACAAGAGTTCAGAAAAATGGCTACAAATTAGTTCAATTAAATTAATTGGAGGTACACAAAAATACATTTAAATAAATGTCACACTATCTTGATTTATGACTTCCCTTTAAACTTAGACAGACTTTGCGTGCTACCACTCTAAAACTAGGGAAGACATCATTGCTTTGACATAAATTGAGGTGCCACAAGTAGTTCATGAAAGTTTCAAGTAGTTTCATGAAAGGCAGGTCTGGCTTGACCAATCTGATCTCCTTCTATGACCAGGAGACCCACCTAGTGGATGAGGGAAAGACTGTGGACGTTGTCTACCTGGACTTTAGTAAAGCCTTTGACAGTGTCTCCCACAGCATTCTCCTGGAGAAACTGGTGGTTTGTGGCTTAGACAGGTGTATTCTTTGCTGGGTAAAGAACTGGCTGGATGGCCGAGCCCAGAGAGTTGTGGTGAATGGCATTAAATTCAGTTGGCAGTGGGTCACAAGTGGTGTTCCCCAGGGCTCAGGTTTGGGGCCCGTCTCGTTTAATATCTGTTGATATTAATCTGATGAGGGGATTGAGTGGTCCCTCAGTAAGTTTGCAGATGACACCAAAATGGGCAGATCGCAGAGATCTGCTGGAGGGTAGGAGGGCTCTGCAGAGGGGTCTGGACAGGCTGGATCGTTGGGCAGAGGTCAACTGTATGAGGTTTAACAAGGCCAAGTGCTGGGTCCTGCACTTGGTTCACAACAATCCCATGCAACACTACAGGCTTGGAGAGAAGTGGCTGGAGAGCTGCCCGGCGGAAAAGGACCTGGGGGTGCTGGTTGACAGCCGGCTGAACATGAGCCAGCAGTGTGCCCAGGTGGCCAAGAAGGCCAACAGCATCCTGGCCTGTATCAGAAATAGTGTGGCCAGCAGGAGTGGGGAAGTGATTGCGCCCCTGTACTCGGCACTGGTGAGGCTGTACCTCAAGTCCTGTGTTCGGTTTTGGGCCCCTCACTACAAGAAGGATGCTGAGCTGTTCGAGCGTGTCCAGAGAAGGGCAACGAAGCTGGTGAGGGGTCTGGAGCACAAGTCTTCTGAGGAGCGGCTGAGGGAACTGGGATTGTTCAGCCTGGAGGAGGAGGCTGAGGGGGACCTTGTCGCTCTCTACAACTACCTGAAAGGGGGTTGTGGCGAGGTGGGTGTTGGTCTTTTCTCCCAAGTAACTAGTGATAGGACGAAAGGAAATGGCCTCAAGTTGCACCAGGGGAGGTTTAGATTGGCTAGTAGGAAAAATTTCTTTACTGAGAGAGTGGTCAAGCATTGGACCAGGCTGCCCAGGGAGGTGGTGGAGTCACCATCACTGGAGGTTTTCAAAAAACATGTAGACATACTGCTTAGGGACATGGTTTAGTGGGCATGGTGATGCTGGGTTGACAGTTGGACTTGATGATCTTAGAGGTCTCTTACAACCTTAATGATTCTAAGATTCTAGTTCAGCACCACAATAAGAGCCTGGTTTTCTCACGATTACAGTCTGAAAAAAGCACAATAATGACAGTGAAGTACAGACACTGCTCCTGATTATTCTTTGCTCTCTTAAACCAGCGGGATGCTGTATGAGGGTGGGGAGAGTCAAGCCCAGCCATATGTAGCACCCTCTAATGTGTTTACTAGTTCACTCTAGTAAAGTGAACAAAGTGGATCTGGGAACCTTGCTTTGCAAGGGATTCCCCACCTCTTTGTAATTATCTCCATGGGAGATGGCTGTTGCCATTAAGCAGGCTGGAATCATGGGCTGCGAGTGCTGAGTAGAAACAAGAAGGTCCTTAGAAGTTTCTGTCATGATACTTCACTTCAGAAATGTTGGTATTAAACAAAAGTGTTAGAAGGAAAATGTCCACAGTCAGGCTATGCAGGAACTCAGCTGGCATGGGGTTTAGATGACATTTCTAATAGAAGTGGAGTGTGGTTTTATTGGCTTTTCTAATATTTGATTTTATTTCTTACAGAAAATTATTACAGTTCTATTACCTGTAACTTCCTATTATTTTTCTCTATTGAGCCTTTATTAGTTTTAAAGTTAATGAATTATTAACTGCATTTTTTATATAAATATAACTAAAAGGTATTACTGTATTTTTCCCAGTGACAGCCATAGTTAACACCAACCTTCCTGTTTTATTTTGAGAGTTGTACAAATGCCTGGGGAAAAATAATCATTGCCTATTAATATCTCAGGAAGCCAAAATTCATGTTTGCATCAGAAGGAAGCTCTACAAACTCACCACTCCTATAATGTACCATTTCATGGAGAAAAGCTGCATATTTACCCCTTTTATGTAGAAGAATACTGGCATGTCGGCGTCCATTTCCATTCTCGACGTAGCATGAGTAATTCCCCAGGTCTGCCTCTTCCACAGAGTCAAGAATCAGTGAGATGGAAACCTCCTGTTCCCCAAGGTGTTCCTTGAGAACCCTGAGAAAAAAGTGGCCGTCACTGCTATTCTGCTTGTATCATAGCGGAGCATTAGATAATCATGACCTAATAATGCTACTTATAATTCACAACTCTCTGGCTTCAAATTTGTCTATGGTTTGATGAAATCTTAATTAAATTATATCGTGCTCTTTTGTTCCTCACTTCTAATGAGGTGGTTTGGCTTTGTAAATGTTAATAAGAGTTCAGTTAATTGTATTCTTTAAGCAGGATGATATACACACTGATAATATATTATTTCACACTCTGATGGAGACCCTGATCAGTAGTGTGTGAAGCCTTGAAATGTTATAAGAGGGAAAAGTGAAAACAGCTATTTTGGGGTTTAGGGTCACACTAGGAGTCTGAGCCAAAGACACTGTTTGTGCAATTACTGAGGGTCTTCAACACGTCACTCAGAAACAGTGTGTTCATGCCAGGGTTTGAAAAATTATTTCTTGAATGTGTTATAAAATTTGACTCTGTATTAAAAATCAGTAGAAAGAACTGGCATACCAGATGCCACTTATTCATATAGGTTATAAATAAAAGAAAAGACCTCCTGCATAAGACTCCACCTGTCTTTGAATTTCTTTCTTTACCTCTTAGCATGCCCGTCAGTGGTTTTAGAAATCCAGCAAGGCAAATAACAAACCTCTCTAGGCTGCTCCCTCACATCACACTTGAAAACAGAATTGGAAACCAGCCTTCCTGCTCCTCCCTCCACAAAACATGAAAGTTGTAATGAGGTTCTTATCACTTTTTTATTAGCCTTCAGAATGTCAAGTCTCTGGCTGAAAGGCTTAGAAACAGCTTTAGATGTGAAACACAGCTGATCTGGTTGTCATGTGCCATTTAGTGTGTTGTTTTTGAGCTTTATAGAATAACTGTACACTGTTGTGAAATATGCTTCCATTTTGCTATATCTGGGGACATGGAGATGACCTTGAATGTCTATGTGGCCTTCTTGATTTTGGTAAAGGAATTGTCTCTGTTACTTTGTTTACACTCAAGAAGTCCAAGGTTAACCTGAAAATGAGTGTGACTTCATGTCTTCTGAAGAGCTAGTAAACTCCTATGCAAGAGGTGAAGTGTAAATAAGCTCATTTTGTTCTGTTATAGACAATCACTGTAGATAACACATCTGTAACTATTTACCTTCCTTTGTAATGCACATTTAGATTTGCATTCATTTCTGGGTTTATCCATGATATATAGGTGCAGTGATATACACACATACAGAATTATAAATGAAAAAGGAATCTCTTTTGGATCCAGGTAGATACTTCATATTGTGTAGGAGTTGGTATGCTATGTCAGGCATGTAATTCTCAATACAAAACCATGTTTTTCTTAATTTCCAAATGAGGCAGCACTTTTAGGAGCAGTAAAAGTACATGACGTGAATTGCCAGATCCTCTCTGAAACAAGTATTTCAGCAGATATAAGCAGCCCACGTAACAAGATGCTTGGCTCTCAAAGGCCAGATAACATCCCAGGAAAATAATTTTCCTTGAAGTAAAGAAGGCAAAACATTCCAAAGTCAGACTTCAGCATTTATTTAAGGCTCCATATTTTAAAAGACTTCTTTTGATCTGTTTTCTTTGATGTATTTATTTTTCTTTATTTCATCTTGCTAACTGCCTTAATGCTTCTTATCGTAGATTGCCGCAGTTTGAAAAAGTCACTGTGCAAATTCCAGTCAGTTATACTATGGTCCTTGTCAGGCAGCTGTTCTACTTTTGCAGTCTCTAACATCAGATCTGGTGTGCATTTTCTGTTCTCTACTGGTGGAGTTGGAAAGGTAAAGAACGGATGTTGCAAAACCAGGAATCAGACCCAAAGTGTTGCTGAGTTAGTCTGTGGTAACAAATATTACATTACCTATCAAAAAAAGATATTGACTGAAAAAATCAAAATGTTCTTTCTTTTACCTGATGTCACTTTCCCAGACTCGACTATCATCCAAATCTTCAATAAACTTCTCCCCTTTCATCCAGTAGATTAAAGGACTGACATCTCCACTATACCCAAAGAAAGCTCGGCAGGTTAGATTAGCAGAACTGCCTGTTACAAAGAACGTAAGAAAATATATTATTTCAAAATTTGTAAATAAAGTTTCATTTTTGAATCAGTTGTTTTTGTTGATTAAAAAAAATATATCTGTAGAGACGATGTTGAAAACGTCCAAAAGTATCTACTTGTCTTGCTACTAGTGTTCAACATATTTTCTGAAAAAAATGCAATAAAAATGAAATTAAACGTTACGTAAGAACAGGATTCAATTTTGTATTCACCAAGTTTTCTATGTTTGGTAAGGAAATCAGAGACTATTTTTTTTCAAAAAGAGCTAACTTAACCAGAGTTCCATGTTTTCTCCGAAAACAGATACAGGTTAGGTAAAATAAATGTGCAATCACATCCGTGTTAGTTCATCTTTGCAATGGTTTCTGAAAGAGGCTGATAGATTCCTGTAGGGTACCATTTTCAAGGGACAGTCAGTAGAAAGATGTGTGCTCATGGCTAAATTATCTTCGCAGGAAAGTATCAAACGCTGCATCTTGAAAAAAGAGCACAGGTGAACTCATTCTGCACATTGTGGGACATATCTCACCGTATGAATGGAAATAACCATTAGGCACATGCAGCAAGGAGCAGAAATTCTATATATGTGAAACATGAATTATTTATTTGTTATGGTGAAAATTAAAAATGTAATATGCCTTCACTTTGATTTATTTTCATTATGTAGTCTTACATTTTATTAGTACCATTTGGCTTTGGAGTTTCAGCTAGAGCACATACATGGATTGAAACAGTACTTCACACACATTTTGTGTTTTGGTAAGATCGGATAAAACTAGAGGATGCCCATATAGTTAAAAATGCCCCAGTCACTGCTGTAAAGATGTTTGTCTCAACGTGCACCAACTCTTCTAAACTGCTATGTGTATTTCTTTAGTGGATAATTATACAGTGATTTAAGGAACTGTTGTGATTTAAGCAGTGTTTTTCTCCCCCCTGAGGAGAGTATTTTCATGGACTTTATATTACCACTGAGACAAAACTCATATTTTATTTACACTTCCAATTTTTGATCTTAGGATGGCAAAGCTGACTGACCACAGCTCCTGGGGAAAAAAAAGATGCATCATTAATACTACTTCATTCTGTACCAAGATGCCATGAGAAGTCCATCTGGTTTCAATGAATTTCCTTAAAAATACACTGCTTTGGGTCAGGACCTGGTTCTTCTCAAACATTACATTTATATTTGAACATATTATTTACTTTTTAATATGGAAACAAATGCAGGATGCTGTATAACAAGAAGATGAGTAATTATTAATAAATGTCTTATTTATCTAAAATGATTTGTGGTTTTCTGTAAAAACATCTGACTCCTCTATCTGGCTTGAACTCTCACATCTATGCCGTAAAAGGTGCAGAATCAAATGTTTGTAATAAAAATCTGCAACATCGAGGCAAGTACCATCTCTGTTGTTTTCACAAGCTGTTTAAGAACTGAGTTTCTTTTAGTCATTTCATGAACTTTGGTTGGTGCCACAATCTTTGCCAACAATGCCTTCTAAGGAGACAGGAGTAGCCCAGAACTTAAAAATAGGATAGAGAGCAGGATCTCATTCGTAATCAAAAGGTATGAAATCGTATCTCTGACTAATGAGACATTTGATAATCTCATCTCATTTAGTTACCAAATGTAATATTCAGTGAGAGGGCAAAAACTCTTTCTAAAGACAACCACAGCTCCTGTTTTCACACCCTGGAGAGTAATGGTCAGGACACCTCCTTGGAAACCCACCTCCTTGAGATGGATCTCTACACAGTTCCAGAATTGCCATTTGGAAGCACTGGAGTGAAAGATTTTTGAAATCTTGAAGCCATTTGCAGGGAATGAGATGAGCATTGGGACACAGCTTAATGTGAGTCAAGTGCATGAAAACCTGTAATGGAACATGATAAACTTTCTGGTTGTGCCCAGGACATTTTAACAGATGCAAACCCAGTTTCTTATAGCAGTTGCATAGCAGATATAAACTAGTTTTTTTTTTGTCATCATAATTATGGTAAAAGAACATGTGAAAATGAAAATACAAAACCTTAAACGATTATTAGTATCTTGTCCACAGTCATCCAATTTAGCACACGTTCAGGGCTGTGAAATGCCTAGTAACTGCAGCATTGGTGGACTCTGATCACTCTCAATATAGGAGAAGTTACCTGCACATCTAGAGCAAAAGCAGGTTCTTGTGAAAAATGGACAACTCCTATGACATTATCTACCAGTCTTAGAGGGAAGAGTGCTAACTAATGCATCACAGCTACTTCTTGGGCTTTTTTTGGAGCTTCTCCAGTCCAGAAGCTGGAGCTTCAACCAAGTCAAGGCCTGGTTGAAACTTTTCTAGCTTTTAAGAGCTGGCAAGATCACAGCTAGAGGGACTGTAACTTGTGGTCGATTTATCCATGATTCACAGAGATTAGGCACCACAGGTGCTGAACCATCAAAGCTCTCCAGGATCCTGCAGCTAACTGGCAGCCACTGAGAGGTGATTTTTGCACTGTGCAGCCTCTGAGCCTTTTGCAGGTGAATATTAATGTGCATGGGGTTGTTTTTTAAAAAGAAACATCTTTTTTAAGGGCAAAAAATGTCAGAAAAAAAGATTGTGTAAGATTAAGGCTTTTGTATTCATTAAATTCATAAAGAAATTCCCCCCTAAATAAAATATGTAAACATATTTTTAAACGTAGAATCCAAAGTTTCTATTCAACATGAAATACTTGAGAAATAAACTAGCACCTGAGAAATAAATTAGGAAGGTTATAATGCCTCCTAGTACTACTGTATCTATTGCAGTCACTGAGAAAAGGCCATTAGCATGCCGGGTGTTCAGCTATAAATTACCTATACTGTCTACCTTGACCAATCTTCACAATAAGTAAGTTCATTAGCAGGTCATCAAGAAAGATTCAGTGACCAGTTAATGACCAACTGTGACCATTAATGAGGAGGTCTGTTACTCAAGAGCTCTTTGCAGAGGGCAGTGGAGTTCACTTGGTGGAGCAGAGGTGCTCACAGCTGCCGGCACATGTAAGTAGTAGACAAAGGCCGACTGAAGGGCAATATTAGGAGTGGACAGAGTATTTTGGGAGCACATCTTGATCTCTGTTCCAGAGCTGACCTCATGTGAGTGAGTGAATGCTGTAGGATGGGTTGCATTGTTCCCTAGAAGGGCACTTTTGAAGTGAGTAGACAGAGGATATCTAGTTTGGCACCGAGCATCTGCTCTGCATGTGCAGTCTGTTTTTAAGAAGAAATCTGTAGATTTCTAGAAAGCATGCAAAATTTACGTACATAAATACAAGAGCTGCTTTGCTTCATGTTTAAACTAATGTATAAACAACCTGTCAGCCAATTAATAGAAGTCACTCAGAGTTAACACTACACAACTATTTCTCTCTATGTGTTTTCTGTGCTGAGAAAAACTGTAGAAGTGATTTGAAAACTGTACAAGTTTGATGAATGCTTTCTATGCCATTAATTTAAATTTTTGTGTGAATGATAAATTTATGATTTATAGTCTACCTTTGAAGGAATGTAAATACATGTTTTAAATTAACTACACATTTTAAATTAAATTACTAGGGAAATTCACCTCTCTCGCTGTCCCCTTTGCTGTGAAATGTTGTAAATTGTTGAGAATGTTCTGTCTAAAGTTATGTCCTGGGTAAACTGCTTTTTTATGGACCCTGGAAAAGCCCAAAGGCATGATATTAGAATTATTAAGTGAAACTGATAGTGTTGGTGTTTTTATTAACACCCCACCAAAAAAACCCAAACAAAACACCCTCAAGAAAGGGTAAAGAGAAAAATGGCACTTTTCACTTCTCAGTATAATCACAATTTTTTACTGTGAAATAAATGCAATAACGACATGTAAGAGAACACCTAAAAAGTAAGCCTCAACTGCATATTTCTCCATCACCTTTATTTTTGAAGATGCATATGCTCTTACTGTATTATGTATCTTACTTTTGTAAAAGTTGGAATATATAGCACTACATGTTCCTGCTGCTTGCTGTGATAAAGTTGCACTGTCAACTCTAGCCAACTGGGTTCAAGCTAAATTAATCAAAAGCTCTTTGCCATCTAAACTGAGAACAATTTTTGTTACACGGTCTGCTTTCAAGTCGAGCAGAGTGCAAGGAGGGACCACAACAAAGTGCACTTCCTTGAAACGAGAAAATCCCTTCAGCAGAGCAACACACTGTTTTATGTCCATTTTCTCTACTTGGCAACATTTAGGGCACTTTGCAAACTACTGTTATGGGAGCCTATGTCCAGGAGAGGGCACTGTCTAACTTCGAAACATTAAAAAAAAAGTAAATTCCTAGTGTATAAGCTCTAATTAAAAGCATCAGCCTGCTAAGAACCTGCTAGTTGTAATTAGCAAATAGTGAATGTTTTGTAGTTAGTGAAATGTCATGTTGTATGGCCAGTCTAAATTACACTTGCACCATTAGTCATACAAGTTAGCATACCCTGTGATGGCACCTGTTCTAGCCTTTGATTTGATAGATTCTTCACTGAAGGACAACCATTTTTGTTGGAAGCAATGATAATTATCAGACATCTTCTGCAACCTCTTTTTAGAAGAATCCTCGAAGATGTATTATGGAAATGAAGTGCTTGAGAGCCATGCTTAGGATCTAGTAATATTGGGAGCCAAAAGAGTGGAAATGTTAGGTGTACTGAAATATGGGACTTTATTTTACTGTACAATGTAAACCATTTATAAAACTTATGCACAGGCAATACCTACACACTTGTAAGTATGCCATTTATTTGTAATTTTAACACTTCAAAATGAAATTATAAAAGGCCAAGGCAGATGCAATCAAAATCTCTCACACATGAATTAAATACCATTCTTTCTGCTCACGTTAGAGAAAAAGCACTGTCAAAATATCAGTCTTCGAAGTGGAGGGTTATAAAAGCCGTTAACTCCCTAGGTGTGACAGATAGGTGGAGATTCCTCATAAAATCAATGATCCACTTGCTCTGTCAACGTCATCTGTCAAGACCAGTGGGCAGGTAGGTATTTTCAGGGAAGTCTCATGTCCTAAAACAGTTCAACAGCTCTGGAAAGCCTTTTTCAAACATGATTAAGAAAAAAAAAAAAAAGGAAAATCAAGTACCATATAGTTTTGAGCCATGAGCCTTGATCATATGATCATATTCTCAGGACCTGTAAGTCTTCCCTTAGAGCAGGATGAACTGCAGAGATTCCTCTTGATTCCTTCCTTGCCTATGCAAAGCATCACCTACTGCTATGCCGCCCTCCAGTTTACATAAATATTTTCACATCCTGATATCTTGTACTATCTTACCAGATTGTAACTGTCATGCTGCATGTTTCATATAGCAGATTAGCCCAAATTAAAAAAAATTAAAAATTCTGGTTTTGGAAATATACATGCAAGCTGGAAACTGCTAAATTCTAGTCTCATTACAGAGAGGTATGTTGTGAAGTCTTTGTCAAGCCATAAGATCTTACATCCATACAATTATGAAGATACAATGTGCAAATTCCCTCTACTTTGAATACAGTGGATGTAGGTTTGAAAGGGCTAGATATTATAATTCTACTAAATATTATCATGCAATCATCATACAAAGTGGCTGAATGTGATTACACAGCTATATCTCCTCATTAGTAGACCTGTCTGTATTTTGCTATGTTGCGGAGCAAAACGTTGATTGCATGGGACTCTGAATTATATATTGAATAAGTTCTTCAGGCCATAAACGTTTAAATTTAGAGTACATACAACTATGCCTCCACAAAAAACCCCAACCGTCAGCTTAAGGTTTGCAACAAGATCAGTGAGAGATTGTAGCTTTTGAACTTTCACTGAATTTGTAGATTCACTATTTATTGGAGATCACTTCCTTGAATTTCTGATTATATTTTTTAATTGGAAAAATGCTTGATTCTTGTTCATTACTGTTTTCTTTGTTTGTTTGTTCTTTTTTACTTAGAAACTAACTTTCATTCACCATAGGGCTAAACTCATTTGCCCACTCATAGTCATCCACTGCCCTACGAACAGCCCTTTACCCTGCAAGGCTTCCAGCTGCTGAATTACAGTTCAACAGCAGGACACTTAATGGAAGTGTCTATATGTTGCTGCTTACATGTTCCCTGCCATCAGCTGTGAGATATTTGAGTCTGCAATGCTTAATAAGGTGCTATACTGAAATGTACATGGTAAGATCTAAGACTAACCCAAGAATATTAAAAAAATTTGGTAGACTGTTTCATAGCTGGTGAATGAAAAGAAACCCAAATCCCTTCTGCTTTGAATGGTCTCTTTAGCAGCAGGACTGTCAGAGAGAGCGAGTCAATGAAGACAGCAACCACCACAGCAGACTGCAGAAAAAGAAGTGATGTATGGGACTTCGGGCTTGAAATGCCCAGAACATCTCTGGGGTATGTATATTGTTAAACTAAGCTTCATTTCACAAGAGGTAACAAAACCCCTGAACCAATAATCTTGATTTTCCTAACAGCAGGCCTCTTCTCCTGATAGATGGTAATGTCAGGCTGATAAATTACTTGTTCAGCAAGTATTTTTCATTCCTTCCTCCTCAGAAGTAGAGGCTGGAGTGGGAGACAACAACTATCACAAGAATAAAGAAAGAGTTGCTAAAGAAAAGGAAAGTCACTGCAATTGTTTTACAAGCTTGATTTAACTTTTACTCTAGAAGTTCATATTTTCTCATGGGTTTTTTCAGACAAATGCATTTCTCAAATACTTTTTTCCTGTGCGCTCTCTGTCAAATCAAAAAATAATTTCTGTTTTAAAAGCTTAGTTGTTTTTAGATATAAGTCACAAGAAAATATCTTAGATAAAAAAATATTGTCCAATGGTAAAAAATAAATAGAGGTGGCTTTAAATGTCAAACTTCACATGTATTTTAGCTCTTAAAGCCTTATGACTTGGGAGCTTTAAATCCATCCACAGCATGCATAGCTTAACAGTGTTCAGTGTTTTGTGTCGGGATTCTTTTTCAACTGTACTGCCTTTGACTATGGTGCTGCGGCTTTTGCATTTTAATGATGTTACATGGTAAGAAAAGAAGCTCAGTGAGCAGCCTGAAGTTCCCTTTGCATAAACCAGTCCCATAAGGGCTCCCATAAGGAGTCCCATATGGGAGACCATACTCCTTATGGTCTCGCTCTGTGCCTCGAAAGCGAGGAAGGTAGGTCACACACCCAGGGATGCCACTGCCCCTCAGCAGACTCTAACCTCCAGAATGGCCTCATGCGGCTTTATCTTTGTGAAGTCCCGCTCTGGATCATGTTTTGGGAAACTCCTAGAAAAGCAGGAGGGGTTACCTCTTTATCTTTTTACATTTCAGGAAGGTTAGACTAGGAAATAATAATTCAATGTGTGTCTCTGGTAAAGAGTATTTTATTGACACGAAACATATTAAGAACCTCCTGGAGTTCTGTAGATGACTCTGGGCCCCAAGATACTACAAAGTCAGAATGCTGTCTTTATTAGCTAAGGAAAACAGTTTCAAGCCATTACAGCTCTCACAACATTGTCCTCCTTCCCCTACAAAATCCCAAGGCAAAGCAGCAGCAGACTGAAAGTGGAACTTAGGCAGCACCTCTGAGGTAGAGCACAGCTGTTGCTAAACTTGTTTTACTAAGGAGCTACTTGAATGTAATGATAAATCTGGTGCACTTGTGCCAACTATTACAATAATTTTCTAATTTTGTAGACTTGCAATAGCACAGCTCCCTTTCCACTTTGCTTTCTTTTACCTGTGCAAGCTGTAGAAATAGCTGACCATTTATTTTACTTTTTTTTTAACCTCAAGAGTGCTGTCCCAACAGATGAAAACATTCAAATCACTTGCCATGGAGGTTTTGCTATAAATCTTGTTTCCTTGTTCTTTCTGAAGGGAATATAGTGGGTTTGCTTTGGACTCTGGTGGGTGCTAGTCCATGTCAAAAAACCCAGCACAAAAATCATGGCAACCAGGTGCAGCCCCAATACCTTCTCCCAGCCTACTTCCCAGGTGCACTGCATAACGCTTTCTGTACAAGGGAAATGCAGACTATGTCCTGGATTCTAGATAATGACAAATAACACACTTTTTTTCAAAAGAGATTAACTCTGAGGAGCTGTAGGAAACAACTTACCATGTCAGATCACATTTAAATGAAATATCAATAATCTTAAGGAACAGATTTGGTAATTCAGTTTACATAAAAATTATCATCTACTCAACCTCTTGCAGCTATTTCAGCCCCTAACTGCTCAGCCAGTTGATTTCTTCAGACATAGCACTTAATGAACAGTATTAGAAACTGTGTTTTACTATAATGTCTTGTAATACCTCTTTTTTAACTGCTTTGGGAAGAGGGACTGTAGTGTTTGTGCAATCATTAGATAATGTGGATACACATAGCAAATTCTCAGCTTTGGAGTCACACATATATCTTAAATAATAAGCTGTAGTTTTATTTTTCATTTTATTTTCCAGTCAACCTGACTGCTCTTTTCCTCCCTTTGCTCTTTCTTCATGAGCAAGCCTACCACTGATTGAGTAGGTTGCAGATTATTATTTGGGCAAGGAAGTATTCTGAAAAATACTGTAGAGATGGGCTGCATATGGAAGATTTTTTATAAAAGTAGAGCTTTTGGAAAGTGTCAGGCACAGTGTCAGCTACACCTGCTAGGTGGGTATTAAGGGAATTGAGACTCCAAATAACAAACATTAAATAATTAAACACTATATCTTCTTCTTGTGAACTTTACTCTTCAGCACACACTGGAAACATCAGCAGTTGTAAGATTTTCATGAACTAACCCATTCTGTCAGATCACACCATATGATGGAAAATGTCATTTGGAAAAGACCCAGGCTAGTTTGGCAAGCATATGGATGAGGAGAACCACCATTCCCATGAAGCGATGTAGCACAACAGGATAAATACAATTGAAATAAAACACATCTATTACATGAGTCAAAATATCTCAATTAGGTTCAAAATTATGTGTTTAAATTTTCACCAGGAAAGCCATTAAACACCACTGAAATTTGGAGCCCTGATGAACTGAACCTGTTGATTACTAATAAAACAGGTAAGTAAAATCAACACCAACTTTCCCTTTTATTGAAATAAAACCTCTCAGAGTAGGAAGGTGTTTCATGCTTATTCATACTGGGTTTTTCTACGTAAACAAAAGAATGAAAAAGAATGATATATGTATGGTTTAGATGTGCTTCTGCTTTAAATCATGGTGGCCCCACCTTGTCTTGAAGATATTGCAATGGACAGAGAAAATACTAATTTTTAGTATATCCTCTGAAATAGCTGATATTTGCCATTTAATTATCACATGGACTAATATCTGTTTATAGAATTTAAAGGTCCTAACACATCAAACACTTCTATTGCATAAAAATCTGGATGCATGCTATTTCTAACAGCACTAGGTTTTCCTTTTTCATACCGCAGTCATTACGCCATGTAGTCTATTTCTCTTGCATGTGGGAGTTAGTGCCCTCCTTTCCAAATAAACTCCTGAAACAAAGTCCATGAGAACAAAACACTCTCATTCACAAAGATGCAAATGGACAAACTTGTTTGCTTGTCTGTGACCAATGTGCCCTATTCTTGGACCATACACACGCTGGAATCTTTTGCCGTCGACCAGCTTCCTTTCCACACAAAGGACAGGCAGGTTTTTTCAGCATATACCTCTATGAAATTGCATGTTGATAGACAAGACTTAGTGAGGGCAGCACAAATGCCACCAATGGAATAAAAAGAATCCACATAGCACTGCATATAGGCTACCTGAGTTTAAAGGGAAAAAAAAGGAAAGAAATGGGGACAAGCTTGAATTCTTGATGGTATACCTTGCTTTTTGACCTGCAGGTATATTGAGTGGATACATGAGAACTTCTGCCCCACGGCAGGGCCTGCCTGTTGCTCCCAGCCCAGAAACCTGCATTCTCTCACTCTGATTTTTGGAATGGGTGAAGACCTGTGATCTCCATCCTGTTAGATAGCAGCTGTTCTTGCACCACATGGGCAAGAGTAGGAGAGTTGTTCTTGTACTCCTAAATTACACCTGCTCAATGGCTGGCTTTATGTTGGCTATCACTCTTTAACAGGAAAATGGCCTGGCCAGGCTGGAGGCCAGGAAGAAGCAGAGTCTGATGTGCCCATCTATATTTGAAGTAGGTGCAGGTCTGGGCATCATAAAATGTGATTCTTCCACAACAGCTTCCTTCTCAAGAACGATTGATAACAAAATTATTTTGGTTTCTTGCTCCTGTTTGTTAAGAGGAGATGCTCTTGAGTACTGGAAAATCTGGGCAACAGCAAGGCTTAGATGATTTATCTTCTTGCAGCAGCCACGTGGGCCTCGTTTCTCAAGTTCACCTTCACCCTCCTTTAATTGTAATTTCCATAGTTCCACTGCACAGGGTCCTGCCAGCAAAACTCCTGAGAGATTTAGGGCTCCTGTATCTGAAGCCAAATACCTGAGATCAGCAAGCAGGATCCCAATCCTCGTTACTAGCATAATTTTGAATTTCCTGATCAATTTACACAACCTACCTTCCTCCTGCTGCATGCCCACCAATACTGTAATTTTTGTTTTCATTTTCTAAGTGCTCTGAGAGGCACAGGAGTTCTGACATTTCTTAAAAGCAGAAGAAATTGAAGGAAAATGTCACCTTGGTCAGTTCAAGCCACAGGAACGCAGAACATCATTGTCTACAAAGTTGTTTGGGGTTTTCAACAGTTTTTGCAGGTCTCAGAGCAAAGACTAAAAGCAGAATTTGAGTGACAATAGAAATATAAGGTACGACAGCTGCTGGTTACAGAAGCAGAGACAAATATTCATTATGCAATATTTATGATACAAACTGTGCAACGAGGGAGGTAGCAGGCTGGTGTCTCGGCAGAGGTGCAGGATGCCACCCTGACCAGCAGCCCCACTGCTTACCCAGTCCTCTGCTCCTCCACAGTTGAGGCTGCCAGTCACCCCAACTCCTTGATGTTTTTTTAATGTGGACACCTGTCCATGAGGGACCAGGGTAAGTTTGCAAATCCTCTTTTCATTTGTGACTTGGAGCTACAGTTTTAATCCAGGTCTGGGGAAGAAGAGGCTGCGTTAACTCTTGCACTACCTGGCCCGTTGTCAGGTCTAAAGAACACTACTGCAGCTATAGTCTTTGATCGTTATTGGTGCAATTATTTGCAAGTGTTGTTACAAACTACTGGGCAATAAAACAATGACGGATTTTTAGAAATTGCTTAGTACAGTGTTTACTTTTAATCCTTTGGTATCTAAGTAGCATCCCTTTAAAAATGTGTTTTAATTGCAGACATATAAAAATTAGTATTATTTATAAACAGTCCAAAATGAATGGTCTTAGGCATTAAGTATTGCATGATTACATATCCAGGCAGTTTCCTAAACATATAGTGTACACTCTCAGTGGAGTTTAAATCCATACTTATCTTAAATGAAGTCATATGGATTATCTGAAGTGAAATCAGTGGGGAAAAAAAAACTACTAAAAAACCCCTCCTTCTGTCACTAACAAATGGTTTTTTTGAATGTTAATTTGGGATACTTAACCTTCAAACACAAAAAGTCGGAAGGATTAAAACAGCCACTGAATCACAGCGAAGATCCACTATCCCAGCATCCTGTAACTGACAGTATTCAATAGCAGGAGGGCATAAGTCTACATACCTCAGTCATAGTCACTGAAAATAGCCCTAATTTTATGACGGAAATGTTGACAGATTTTAAACTACAGAAATACCACTAATAAAAAGCAAGATCATACGGCTGTCCTTTGTAGGCAGTTAATCTATCTGTTCTAACAGGACATACATATAAAACATATGTACAAACATATATAAACATACGTATAAAATATTAGCACTAGGAGACAAGAAGAAATAGTCTTCTGATAGAAGTTCAGCAATGTTCTTTTTAACAAAAGCATGTGCATTTATTTGAGAAGTTAAAAGGTGGAAATTTATTGTTATGCTAAAAAGCAGCGAGGTAAGCTTATCCAGTTGAATGCTTCCCCCAACGTGCTTTTATTTTCTCCAGATTTCAGGAAAATCAGAGATATTTATGAGTAAAGTTTGGCAAGAGTTGTTTGGGGTTTTTTTAATAGTTCATTAGATTTTCAGTAGCAAGTGTATTAAACTTTATTTTACATAAATTATTCTCCTAAAAAACTTTGTAGCGTGAGATGATAAAGTTCAATTGTTAAACAATGAGAGAATTTACAAGACATGAAAAAACAGGAGAAAATAATAAAAGGCAGAGGGAAAAAGGCAAAGCTTGTTCTACTCTAGGTGGTCATTTGAAAATGAAGTAAAGATTTTTTTTTAAGGACTGTGATGGCAGGCAGCGTTTCCTTGGTATCTAAGGCAGGTAATAGGATGTCATAGGGTGGCTGGTCCTGTAACTTTTCTATTTCCTCTGTGTCAGTCTCTAAAATACCTGTCCTGATGAGTGTGAGAAAAAAGCTAACTCAGTGGGAACAGTAGTAATTTTTAAATGTCCTGATGAATTATATCCCCTTATACTACAATAAGGGGTTCTTGTAAAAGCTGTTTCCATTTTTAATGTTTAAGTCAGTATTATGTGGAAGGAGTAGCTGGGAAGCAGAAAAAGATTGGTGCTGTTGAGATTGGGACATGACCTCTTCAAGAGTGGGCATATGGGAAGCTGGATGACGGTAATGAGAAGACATCCTCTTAGAGATGGCCTGCTGGCACCTACCCAGTGACACTGTAGTAGCTGAAAAGCAGGTTTCAGTAAAAGGCTGAGCTGAAAGAGCCTATCAAAGCCTATAGCTGCAACAGGAATATTACTTTTCCTTCTCAAAACAATAGCCCACAACACTCCTGTTGCCCCATGTTCTCACAGTCACCCTTTCTCATCTTGTCCTCTTTTTGAGAGATCTCCTGCAATTGCCAGCACCTCCCTGCCTGGAGACAATTCCAGCACTAGACCTCCAGCACCCAGGTCAGGCAAGAGGCAGCCTGAAACCTATTAACACAGAGATTCATCTCACACCTCTGTCTTCAAAGATAAAGTTATGAAGGCTGGAATCTGACAGGACCCTAACATTAAAAAATCATCAGATATTAAAAAATTACATTGTCTGAGGAGTGATCAGGAAGAAAAAGCCCAACAAAACAAAACAAAGCAAAACTCTGTAAAAGAGATGTTGGAGAACTGATGACAGCAGCTGTTTATCTATGAGCAAGATTCTTCTGCTGTAGGTTTGAGAGTGGCATTGTGAATAAGAACTAGCTAAGAGAAGCAATTGCCATCCTGAATAAAATGAATCATACCTAATATGATTAGCACATGTTACATAGTAGAATGAAACTGAAATGTAAGTTTGAAAAGAGCATTTGTCGAAAAGGCAGAAGTAAAAGGTTGACATGACATTTTCTGCATAAATGAAGACTTTGAAGGCGAAAAAATCTGCTTTTTATGTTCATTTTAGAGATATTTCTATTAAAAAGCTATTAGTTCCTCAAATGTCACTTTTATGAATAAGAACTTGTCTTGGTGACATAGGAGATATTGCAGATGAGCTGTTGTTTGTGTAAAGAGTTTCAAATCCCTAGATTTTCATAAAGACAGCCAAAAAATGCAGAGCTCCTACCTTACCCTTTCACTAAGTAGTAACATGAAAAGCTCCAATAGATTATTTAAAATTATCAAGGCAAATCATTTCTTACTGGTTAGACAGGAACAAAAACTGACTCCTATAGAACTTTTACAGTTTTATTTATTAATTGACCATAAATGAATGATTCATAGCCCAAACTTCAATAGAATTAAATTTCTGTAGTTTAGACAGTGGGATGGAAAAGCAGAGGTTTCCAGGAGACAAGATTTCTGATAAAAAAGACTTGCCATTCTGCTTTCTTGGACTTTTTTCTGTCTGATAGTTTATTTAATTTGAATAGACTAACACCTCATAGCTGTTAGCACAGGATAGTCCCAAGAACAAGGCTGGCCTGTTAAGTCAAGATGCTGGGATCTCTCCCAGGACTTGCAGGCTTTGAATTCAAGTGCTGCAGGAGGAGTGTTGGAAACCTGTTGGACGTTGGTCAGCCTATGTTCTGAGAGTTTTAAAACACTCTGTTAAGGAAGGCAACTTAGTTGGGGCTGGGGATCCCAAGGCTTTGCTGCTAGCAAACTTCAAATCAATGATCTTGAAGCTCTTCCATGGTTTTCTGCCTGGAAACAGGGGCCTTGGAAGTCCAGCTCAAGCTTCTTAAAGCTGTAGCTTCTAGGGTGCCTCCTATGTCGACCATCTCCATACCAGGAACGCATACCAGTCATGTTACACAGTAAGGCTGCTTCTGAGATGAGAACTGTAGCCCACAGGAAATTCAGACTTCCAGCTCTACTGCACCAGGTGTGAAAGGCCTCACATGATTGTCAATATCCAAGACGAAGGCCGTGTAAGCTTGGAGATCTCCACTGACTTACCATAAATCTGTTTGATTTACCAAAATGTTGTGAAGCCCTCTTGCTCTGGGTAAGACTATCTTTTACCAAAAATTTCTGACCTTGACATTTAGATGCAGTTCCACCTCTGCAACATGTGTTTTGCATGACTTTGGGACACTTACTGACACTTTCTATTCTAATTTACCTGCCATCAGGGCTCATAGAAATTTGTCCTCCCATCTTCTGTTTTGTTTAATTAAACAGCAAGGGCAGCAAGTCAATGAGATTCCACAATCGAGACTCCCCAGCATCAGCTGAATGAATGAGTAGACCTGGGTATATTATATAGTAAACCAATACACAGATATAATAGCTAAAGTCCTCAAAGCAATATAGGTGTAAAAAGCTGTATTAGATCGTATATACTGCTTCTGTATCAGAGCTTACTGATTCTGAACCACATCGGTGATATAACTGTAGGATGTGCTGCATACTGTAGATCTATCATTACTGTTTCTTCCATATAAAACATATTAAAATTGCAATAGATCCTCCTTCTGGTGGAGGTCATTAAATGTCTCTGTGATAACAAGTATTGCTAGTTACATTTGTGACTGTTCATTTCTTCAACAATATCTTCATCTGTTCCTCAAAGACGTTACTCATTTTGGCAGGCTACGTAAAGAAGTGTGAAGAAAGGGGAAGGCTTATCAATGCATTTATATAAAGGGTGCCAAGTTTAATTCAGTATAATCTGTAGGGCAGTATTACTTTCAACTTACTAGGAAAAGAATAAATACGGCTTGAATGGCTAGATGTTGGAAAGAGCTCTAAACAAATTGCTAGTGAAACCTTAGCAAAAAGCACCTTGTTATCACTCCAGTCTAGGCTACACTTCTGCAATGAGGAAACTGCTTAACACTCTGTAAGCTACAAGATGACTCATATGCTTCAAATTAAGCATTTGCATAACTGTTTATAAGCTGGGGGCGTTGGATCATAAGCTTCATGGAGGGAGAGGATAATTTCTCTCATGCTCATCACACACCTAAAACTTCATTCCTTTTCCAGAAATCTTCCTGCTTCTAGTGGAATATCTTTGCAATGTCTGTTGTAACACCCCAGATATCTTTTTACTTCCTTTTCTTTTCACTATTGACTTGTAGCAAACAGTGCGTTCTGGATGATTTTTTTGTAGAAAGGAAGGCACAGGTAAAATGAAAAAAGACAAAGTAAAGATAAAAAACAGGGGAAAAAATGTGTAATTTTATTTGTTGTATTAGAGAAGAAATTATAAGTGTAAATGAAATGTGTGCTGGTAACTACCTTGTTAATCTTATATTGATACTCCATGTCATTAACCTACAATCAAGATAAAGTCTAGCTGCATAGATATAGAAATAGGTGTACATTCTTAGATGGGTGTCCATGTGTTATTTAATTATTTCATGTTTCTTCAGTCAATATGTGTGTAAGTCTTGAAATACACCTGAAAGCATAATTAATGTCACAAGTGGCATTATAATAGGGATGAATTTGGACCCTGACAATATAGTCCAATGTTTTTTACTGGTTAGTGATGGTATTTGCTAGAAGATGCAGATGTGGAGAAATTGAAACATTCATCACAGAGTTAGAACAAACACTTCCCTGTACACCTCTGATTAAAATCATTCTCACTTCCATGTTACATAACCAGTGTATACCCATATATTGATTCACTTTTTTCGCATTACTGCAATCCAGTGGGAAAACTTGAGACTTTAAGTCCCAACATAAACTTTGTCCTGTTTCCTTTCACAAAACGATCCATTTCACCTTTACTTTTATGGATAGCATTTTGTATTTCTATAATGCCTTTGTATTGACCATTTAAAGTATTCTACAGTGTTGTTAAACAGCACAACTTTTCTGATACGAATGGCTGGATTTCCTTCTGCCGAATAGAACATAATTAATACACTCCTTCGATTGCTAGCATGATGAGAAACCAATTGCTGAAGCACTGCCCAGGCTGACAGCAAAGCTCCCATCCTAGTCTGGGATTTCACCCACTGTCTTCACAGCACTGCAGCATTTTGCACAGTAATATGCCATCTGTTGATGGCTGGCAAAATAATCCTCATCAATACCACTGCCCAGCTCAACAGCTGAAGTAGTAGAATGAAATATAAAACCATTTAAGGCTCCTATTGCTGTGAGAGAAATGCATGAGGACAGTCCACATTACCCTTTCCATGCAAAGGTATATCACCTTGGAGTCTTTTATTATGGGTGAGGAGTAGGCAAATGGAATCTGCGTGTTTATGTGGACTAAAAAGAAAGGGTTTAGTCAATGTTTCATCCATAGATCACTGAACAATTTTCACTGATCACAACAATTACTGATGTACTTCCTGTATTCCTGGCTCATGTTACCAAGTAGAGTCTGGTCAAATGCTGCCTGTCTTCCACTCCCAAATGCATTTGTGATGACCACACAAAGAAAGGCTGTAGTGAACTGGGAAGAGGAATATCAGAGTAGCTCCTCTGAGAGCCAAGATGAAAGGTTAAATCTTAGTCAGCTGGAGAAAGTGACTAATTGTGAGGAAAGAAAAACAAAATCAACCCATACCTTGCAAGAAAGGTTTTTATTTCTGTTGTTAGGGGATGAGCACTTATTGTTAATAGGAAAGGTAGTCATGGAAACATGGTGGTTGCAGCGGAGACCTTTCAGACCACTGAATCCATGTCCTTAACATAGGATATAGTTTTCATTCTTCTCACCTACTTAGTAGATATTGAACTGATGTTTTACTGGAGTTTAGCCAAATGACCAGCAAGAAAGTTGCATAATTATGTGAGAAATTTGGGCAGTAGCCAAGGCAAATGCTTTTGGATTAAATAACATATAATTAGTTTTCATTCACTGTAATGCTTTAAAATTATCTGGAATGTATCCTCGTTATTAGTAGACTGAAATATATTCCCTTTGGGAGAATATTGGAAGGAATATTTGCCCTCATGAAGTAAATACTTATTCTCATTCTCTTCTCAGCTCCCTGATAGCACATTTGTGGTAATGGTTCCTTTGCCAGCTTTGCCAGCAATCTCCATGGTTTGTTTGAATTCAACCTATAACTTCTTAGAGGTTTATGGGTAATAATTCAGTTTAAATATTAATTTTTCTTCCTCTTCTTCTGAATTTGCAAAGAGCATAAGTTTTCTACACATTAAAGATGTGGTAAGAAAATCCTTTGGGTTTTTATGCATAAAAAGGAAGATTGTCCAGAGACTATAACATCATGGGAATTAACTTATTTAGTAATGCTTCCTAACGAATTCTTATCCTCCTAAGAAAGGTATCTTGAGTGAATTAAAAGGTTCATGTATATAAATTGCCTGGAACTATTCAAGAATGATGATAAAAATAAGATGAAATTTGTAATTCTGTTGGTAAAGAGAGGAATTTCTTTACAGATGAGAGAGACTGGAGTTGGTAGAAGGAAGAAATACTTACTAGTCATGTAAGGTAAGACTACAGGTTCATTTGCAAACAGATAGAGGCAAGGTCTGTCCAGATGCTAAGCAGGGTGCATTAGCTCTCATTCAGAATTGTGAAAGTTCCAGTTACTCAGGAGACTGCGAAGAACAAAATTCCCAGTAAAAGACCATATACACTGTGACAATGCCTCCTCCCTCAGATTACACAAAGCTTTTATACAGTTCACTTTGCCTTGACCAAGGCAATGTTTTTTCAGTGAATATCTAATTTTAGAAAACAAAGAAAGAATGATGCAAAGAAGTTATTTGTGAGTTCAGATGGGTTTTAGGCTGACAAACTAGAGAAAGGTAGAAAATATCAGCAGAGTTGTTCTGACATTTTCAAATAAACTTTGTCGATATTTCTTATTCTAATATATTTTATTTTGAGAAATTACCTACCCTGACAAAGGAAACATTTAAGCATTTTAATGTTCAGACTACTTTGTATTCATATCACAGAAGCTGAGCTGCAGAATTGTCCCAGGCACTTGGAGGGCAATGCTGGGATTTCTGCCCTGTGATTCATCAGAAAATTCTCCACTGCATAACAAGGTTACAAAGAAGTTATCAGTGGAACTGTAGAACTAACAAAGGACATATCAAAACTCTCACATAATGACATAAACAAAGAGAAAATTTACTAAACCCAGTGTGCAGCTGACTTTTCTTGATTCTTGAAGTGTTATGGGGATAACCCAGTGACCTGATGAAACTGGCAAACAGCCATAATTAACCGCAGATGTAGGACACAACCTTTCACACTGAATGAAATGACCAAGCCTAAATACTCTGCGGAGGAATTCTTGTTTTATATCTGACTGATTTTTTGATTCAGCAGCATGGTAAAGAACATGCTTTACTTTAAACATTTCAGTCCCACCTCTGCTGCACTCACACAAATGAAATCAATTAGGCAAAACTCACAGTTTATAAAGGAAAGTACATAATTAAGAGCTAAATTGAACTGGTATCAAACTATCTTTATCTGAGGGGAAAATATTATTTCCATCCACCTGTCTCACTGCTGGTGTAATAAACATATAAGAGTCCTTATTACAGATGTTAAACTCATTCATCCAAAGGTTAGAGGTAAATTATAGAAATAGATTAAAGATGTACACAGATGTATGTGTTTGCTTAAAGTTAAGTGCCCGGCTACCCCTACTGAATTGTTCATATTCCTTAGGTTGAACAACATTTTGTTTTGTTGGATAAGTATCTCACAGTATTGAATTTTCGCAGTGGAGAATCTCTATAATTAAAACTACACCAAGCTTTTCAATTTCAACTGTTCTTAACTTCTGGAAAAATACTTTCAATTGTTTCTGAAACCTTCCAAGAATGGTGTCAGTCTCACTCATGACCATTACTATGGCCTAATTAGGAATAAATGAATTTTATACATTAAGACAAGAAAAATTAATCCAATAGAAACTTATACTTAGCAAAAATAATTATAAGCTATTTCCAGCATGATGAGAAGAAAATACTATTTTTAAATCAAACTGAAAAAAATTATTCAAAAGCATTTCAATATTTTTTGTTGTAGTCTGAATTCATATAGTGAGAACATAGCCATGGAAAACAAATTTTAAGCATAATTTACCATGCTAGACATACCATATATCCGAGTATAGCAAAGCAGCATAATCATTCAAAACAGGGTAGATGTTAAATATATGGTAAAAGTTACCTTTTTAATGATGCACAGATTAACTAAAAGTGTTGCAGATAATTAAAATATATAGGATTAAGTATGTAATGTAGCATAGACTACAGTATTCTTGCATTAGGATATTTAAGTAGGGCATATCAAGAAAATACAGAGAAATACAAAGTTTCATGTTCTAAGCATCGGCTTATTTAATATAGATTTTCATAATAACAAAAGACTGCCATTGCTAATCACAAAGTCCCTCCAAATCTATAGTCTAATAATGTTAATTTTTCTTGAATGAAGAATAATTATCAAGAAAAACATACACTGTGTAACACTTTATTTTGAAGATCCCAAAGATGGGAACTTAAAAATGTTTGGTTAAGCTGTGTCCACATGATACTCCTTGGTTTCAAACGGAAAATGTAAGTGAAAAGAGAAAGACACAGTCTGCTCACATGCAAATTACTCTGAAATTTTTAATTTATACAGTTCTGTCTTTCAGTGACTACAGGCTAAATCTTCAGGTTATTAGTAAGTCTGTATCTAATGTGTCCTTTATTGAAGTGTGAATAATTTCAAATGACTGACAAAAATGTTATAAAAACCCATTTAAACCTCCTCTATCTTTCCATCACATCCTGAAAGGTATGAGTCTATTCAAATACTACTCACATATGACACCATTCCTGAAAACAGATAACATTAGTCTTGAGGGCTACTGTCATTAATAAAATTCAGAGCAGAAGGTGATATGTATCCTATAAAAAGGGGATTTCGGGCAAACAGATATGAAAGTTTTCCACCACTGGGAAGTTATTACCTTGTTGTTCCTCTGTTAAAAAAAAAAAAAAATTGATTTCTTCATGACCACAATCTGGGTATGACGTTGGTTTTATATTCTTATAACAGGAAGTTTGAAATAGATTGACATACTATGGTAGATACTACCACAATCTTCCTGGGACCAAACACTTGCAGAAATGTTTCTGTTGCTAATATATGCAATAATTTCATCTTAACACCAGGTACAGTTTAAACAGGCACACACTCACTGGTCCCTGCTATGTGGGCACTGCAGCTTTTTACTCCTTGCCTGTTTTTTCTGACCAACTTTATAAAAGGGTTTCCCAGGGAAGAAAGACTACAGGCAGCAGCCCAGAGAAAAAGGAAAAAAAAAAACCCATGACTGCCATCTTTCAGCAGTCTCTAGAGTATGAATGACAGTAACTAACTACTGCGGTCAGATATTTTATAGCTTATGGAAAGAAATAAAAAATAAATCTACTAGTATGGAAAGGGATTTTATTCAAAGTTCTGCATGGTCACAGCTTCAACAGTCTTCATTAAAACTCTGGCTACTTAAAAAAAACACAACACGGATTTAAAAAACATGGACTTAGAGAACAGTAATTCTTTTCCATAAATGTCTATGCGGTCATGGTCAACAAAAGAGAGACTCCATAATAATTTGAAATCAGTAGAGCTGGCAGATCTTTAAGGATTTTTTCCATAGAGCGCAAGAGCTCTCAATCCCCAGGTGTAAGAAATTGGGAAAGGAAGGCAAGAAACCGACATGGCTGAGTGGAGACGTGATGAGCAAACTAAAAGACAAGAAGGAAATGCACAGGCAGTGGAAACAGGGACAGGTATCCTGTGGTGAATACAGGGATGCTGTCCAGGATGAGGTCAGCAGGGCCAAGGCACGTCTGGAGCTGAACTTGTCAAGGGTTGCAAAGGATAATAATAAGGACGTCAATAGGTATGTCAGCCAGAAAAGGAAGGTCAAAGAAAGCAAGATGAGCAAATACTTGATGAGCAAGACTGGAAAACTGGCAACAATGGATGAGGAGAAGGCTGAGGTACTCAACAACTTCTTTGCCTCAGTCTTCACTGGCAGTGTCTTTTCCCACACCTCTCAAGGGGATGGAGTGCAAGGCTTGGACTGGGGGAGCAAAGTCCCACTATAAGAGAAGATGAGGTTCATGACCACTTGAGGAACCTGAATATACACAAGTCAATGGGACCTGTTGAGATGCATCCCAACGTCCTGAGGGAACTGGCTGATGTAGTTGCCAAGCCACTCTCCATATCTGAAAAGTCATGGTAGTCAGGTGATGTCCCTGGTGACTGGAAAAAGGGTAACATTGCACCCATTTCTAAAAAGGGAGCAAGGAGGCCCCTGGGAACTGCCGACCCATCAACCTCACCTTTGTGCCTGGGAAATCATGGAACAGAACGTCCTAGAAGTTATGCTAAGGCACGTGGAGGACAGGGAGGTGATCTGAGACAGCCAGCATGGCTTCACCAAGGGCAAGTCCTGCCTGACCAACCTAAAGGCCTTCTAGGATGGAGTGACCACATCAGTGGACAAGTGAAGAACTATGGACGTGATCTACTTGGACACTTGTAAGGCCTTTGACATGGTCCCCCACAACACCCTTCCCTCTCAATTGGAGAGATACAGATGTGATGGGTGGGCTGTTAGGTGGATGAGGAACTGGTTGGATGGTCACATCCAGAGGGTAGTGGTCAATGGCTCAATGTCCAGATGGATATTGGTGCTGAGTGGTGTCCCTCAGAGGACTGGTAATAAAGTTCAGTATAATCTTCTAATATAGTAAACCTTTTGCTGTAAAAAGGGATTGATGTTTTATTTAAAAATGGAAACAAAAATTTAAAAGGATCAATTCACAAACTATCTTAAAGTTTTGACTGATGTGTTTTTTTCTTGAGGTTTTCATTCTTAAAAACTTTTGTAATTTTGATTTTTTAATTCCAATTTAATAATTTTGAGGAAAAAAATCATTGTAGGGCATGAAAAGTACCTCTTAGCCAGTTATAGCTCCTGGTATAGATACTTGATTTTAAGTGGGTGTGTACACTGAGACTTGACAGAAAGTTCTTTTACTGCTTTTCATCTTAATCCTTTCTATTAACCAAGTTAGGAGGGTTACACTAGCAGAACAGAAACGATTGCTCTATTACCATGGTTTCAATAGATTCAGGATAAAAGTATAAATATCTAGTTCATAGCTTTAACTCCCTCCCTCCTGTCTCATGTTGCTGGTCTAAGGATTTGTAGTATCAAGTAACTTGTATTTCTGGCTAAAAACTTTCTCGGACAAAATTTAGCTGTGCTAAATAAAGTTTAAAAAGTTTCAAGTTTTCAGTAAGGGGAGAACTCCACTAGGGACTTAAAAGAAAAAATAAATGAGAAGCATTGTTTCTTCATTGCCTACTACTGGACTTTAATCTTCATTAACAAACGGATGAATGGATACAATTTTCATTTATTCATCTACCCAGAAGTATTTCAGGACATTTTTATTACCTTTGGAATTTGGGATGTTTACAACAGCTATTTTATAACTAAAATAATCCTTTCTGCAAAGGTGCACACAACAAGATGTACAGCGGGCAGAGCCGGAGGCACGGGAGCAGAGGGAAAGGCTATGTATTGCACGAAGTAGAGATGCAGAAAAGGTGGGATATTTAGGGCAGCACACAGAATGTCAAAACCAAAGCAAATTGTCCAGCTCCATCTTGGATTATCAGTAACCTGTTGCTAAGCTCCTGATACCACAGGAGAAATCAAATGCCTGATCTTTGTTAGTTAAGAGAGGATTTGCAGTCATTAGTTCACCATCTGGTTGCTTGCAGAACTAACTTATCATCAATACTTTTTTTCAGAGGGGAGGTTGTAACTCAGGAATTAAGCGAACAAGACCATGTTGGAAATAACCCATGGAAAACTGGCAAAACCCAATTAGGTTTTCTGTGTGGAAATGCCATTTTTCTCAGACTGTGGTGTTGGAAGGTTGCAGATTCATTGTGTCTTACAGCCTCTACGTCATGCAGGGCATTTTGGAAAAAAAAAATGTTTTTTACCTAAATTCCCAGCCCTCCAAAATCACAGTGGGATTCACTACTATTTTCACATATTCACTGTCCAAAATGGACCAATGCTTTAAAGGTTGTCTCTTGAACTGAAAATTTGACATCAGAAAAACTTCAGCATAAGCCCCCAGCTGGATGGTGTTTATCTGTGTCACCCCAAATATTTGATATATTAGTATTCAGCTTCATGCCAGCAACCCTTCACTCACTGTGGCCTCCTTAAATTAAAATTCATATTTGAACTCCTTACCTGCACTGTGTTGGTATTTGGGTAGAAATAAATGACATTTTTAATTTTTCCTTCAAAGGGTAGCTGTATTGGTTCACTATAGAGTGAATCTTACACAAGTTTATCATATGCAAGGTAAAAGTTGAATCATTTAGACCAGTAGTTTTAGAACAGTACTATTTTGGTTATCCTGAAACAATTCTTTTTCCTTCATAACAAAGCTCACTCAAGGGATATTAATATTTCCAATTTGTTGAACATCCACTTGCAGTTTGAATAAGATGCAAATAGCTACACCCTGAGAAATGAAGAAAACTAGGCTGCCTTTATATTTTACTGCACAAGGTTGAAATTAAACGTCCCATTTTTCACCAAAATATTGTTTCCCATTACTGAAGAGAAGTGATGGGCCTGAGGGCCTCATGCATTACAAATCTCATGTGCTTTAAATTGCTAGTAAATCACTTACAGTTTTGCCTTTAGTATTTCTGCCGAGCTCAGCATTTATTGCTTACAGCTGAATACAGCCACCTAAATCATCCATCACATTTTTATAAGCTACTGTAGCTTTCCATTTCATACACCAAGGAACTGGCACATCTTCAGAATGGGAATGGGTGAACACACTCTATATACACTGAATAGCACTATATGTACAGTTTAATGCGGTGTTTTTAATAGCACGGGGGAAAACACCCTGGAGTTTCAGACATCAGCAGCTGTGGGCGTTTGCGTTCACCTGCAGGGACAGAGATCCAGCGCTTGACTCTCCAGCACAGACTTTTCCCCACAAGTTGAAGTTTACTTCTCTAGTGCTTGCTGGCATCATGTTGCTTACCCATGCATGAACATTTCTCTCCTTCAGTGGGTTGAGATAAAGACAGTTTAACAGGGAAAGCAAAATCTGCACACGCAAGCAAAGCAAAACAAGGAATTCATTCACCACTCCCCATGGGCAGGCAGGTGTTCAGCCGTCTCCAGGGAAGCAGGGCTCCATCATGCGTAACGGTTACTTTGGAAGACAGACGCCAAAACTCCAAATGTCACCCCCTTCCTTCTTCTTCCCCAGCTTTATATGCTGAACACAACATCATATGGTATGGAACATCCCTTTGGTCAGTTGGGGCCAGTTGTCCCAGCTGTGTCCCCTCCCGACTTCTTGTGCTCTCCCAACCTACTCGCTGGTGGGGCGTGTGAGGAGCAGAAAAGGCCTTGACTCTGTGTAAGCGCTGCTCAACCATAATGAAAACTTCTCTATCTTATCAACACCGTTTTCAGCACAAATCCAAAACATAGCCTCATAGTAGCTACCATAAAGAAATTTAACTCTATCCAGCCAAAATCAGCACATTCACCCAGCTATGATAGAGATGCCAACAACCATGGAATACTGGATAAACATGCTCGGACTCAGTTTTCATGATAGGCCAAGGTTTTGCCATGTTTAAACTTCAGATTCCCTTGGTGGGACTCAAATGTGAGCCAAAGTTTCTTACTAGGTGTGAAGTTTCTTGTAGCTGAAGGTAGCAGAATGTCTGTCATTAGCATTATATCCCAGAGGAAGTAACACCTCTGAGAGCAGTGACCTATTATAAAGAGAGGTAAAATTCATTTTTGTGCAAGAGGCCAGGACCTCTTTATTCACCCATGAGCACTGTCCAAATCATCATTTACATGGGAGTTGAAGAGGTTCAGAGGCTCTGGGTTTCAGGAGCCTGATACACTGGTAAATAACAAAAATTCAAAAGTTTCAGTGGAACCAGTGTTTACCACATCCAAATTTGATGTCACTTTGTAGTGCTCATAGATCTAATTTAGCTGCACCACTTGCTGTTGAAGGCTCTCCTAACATATATGTATTTTCTTGGGATCCAGTCATATTAAGTCAAAAACATTTAGATTATGGACTTATTCCAAAAGGGTCTGATCCAAATTCCTAAAACGGACTTTCTTCCTCTTCAAATTGCACATTATCCTTGAATAACAGCAGTTGAGTCCAAAACTCTGAGGTTACACCTTATTACTCCAACTCTGAATTTTTCAATGAATAACTCAGGCTGTAGAATTTTTCAGAAAATTTCACTACAGACTTCATTTTAAAGTCTCATCTATCACATTCTAAGAGCTGTGTGTTCATACTGTGTTGAACTGCCTTTTTTTTTCCTTGATTGGGAAACTAAATGCATAAATGAATGGACCTTTCCACATTTCTATTTTAAAGCAGTATTTTAGATTATTACAGGCACACTGCCTCAACAGCAGAATCATGTCCTGTTTGCTTAGAGTTGGTAAAAAATTACAACAGGAATTACAGAGACTTTGTATCCAAATGGATATTGCGGTCAAACTAAAGGATCCATCCTTTTACCTGACAATTTTAAAGGCACTTAGACACATTCTTAAAGATAACAAGGGGCTTATTTCCCTGTAATTTGATTGATCTGTCCTTTAGATGCTACAGGGATAGATACTTACTGGAAAGGGATAAATAGTTTTACTGCAGAAACACTATTAGTGGAATTTATAATTATTATAAATAATAATTAAGAATCACTATTAATCATTAGTCAGTTATTAATCAGTATCAACTAATCATTATTTAGCAATTAATCACATTCACCTAAGTATTAATTATTCATTAACTGATGAGTATTAACTGACTAATATTATTATTAACTACCTAAAAGCAATAAACTCTACTTTCCCAAAGGAACGGTTTTCACATTTTTAAAACTTCTTTTGTATTTGTTTTCTTCCTCATATTTTTAAAGGGGTGAACCCTGCTCCCCGTGATGTGTCCTCTGATCCTTTGTGTGTACAGTCTGTGTTTGGGTCAGTACCAGCCTGCCACAAAAAAGCCCTATATCCTTAATTTGTCCTGGTGAATTAACTCACTCCAATAGACAATGATGTATTAAAAAAAAAAAGTTTAAAAAAAAAAAGTTTAAAAAAAAAAAAGCGCCAGTTGCTGATTTTCAGTACTTCAGTATTTGGATATAGCTTTTGTCAAACTCCAAATAAGTGAGTGTCACTTCAGGAATTTCCAAGACATCTTCAATCAAAGCCCTTCAGAGTTCTTTCTTTTTCAGTGTTCTAATGTACACGTTTAGCTTTCTTATTTCTGAGTACCAAAGAAATATTTACAGCGGCCTAATGGAAGATACCACGCAGGAATTAGAAGCCTCTTTCAATGTGCTGAGTGGTATTCACACTAAGGCAATCTGGTGCTTAACAGACCTTGCAGATTAGTTTGTGGAGAAGTGAAGACTAGAGTATCCGTTTCTTCTACGTGTATCTATAGCTTTGCATGTGTATCCAAGAGTATCCAAGAGTGCAGAGAGTCTATCAGGAAATACTATCTCATTTTCTCTGGGCATGATAGAAAAATCTTAAATTTGTGGGAGTCATGCTGAACATTAAGGCTGTACAATGCCTACAAAAATCTGGGAGTCTTCATCAAGAAGACTTTACTAAGGAAAAATAATGAGGTTTTTTAATGAAAAAATAATATTGACATTAATTTCCATATTTTAGTTCAAGCTGCTTCTACTCACTAAATTAATGTAAAACAGGATACAAACAAAAGGAAAATGAATGTAATAAAACTGGGAACTCTGTGATTTCAGAAGCCAACATGTATTACCCAGGGTTAGACTGTGTTCATAAATGCATGCGATTCATATTTTAATATGATTAATACAATTTATTGCTACTGAAAAACATTTGAAAAACCAACACAGAAATGCAGACTGGTAGGCGATGAACACAAAAGCAAACACACAAGAAACTAGATTTGCTCAAAACAAATTCTCATTTTTAATTGGTTTTCTACAAATAAAATGAAGGTTTAAATGATGCTGAGCTGAAAGTACCTGCTTATATGGTAGATAGTTAATGACACATAATGTGAGGGACATCACTGAGTCTCCAATTAACTGATTTCCTGTTGTAGTTTGGGTCTTATCTTTTTCTTCAAATAATGGAAGTTATATAGCCATGCTGGATCTTATTCAAACTATGTTTATTCATCTGCTCTTTAGACTCTGGTGGCTTTTCTGGCTATACTTTCATTCAAATATTGGAAAAAACATAAAAGGAGTAAACATGCTTGGTCCACAGCTGGTATAAATCAGTGCAGCTTCTCTGTCTTCAGTGGAAAGACACCAATTTATAACAGCTGAGGATTTGGCTCTTGGAGCCAAGTTATGAGCCAGATGAGCACAATGGCATGCAAAAAGAAGGCATAATGTGGCCATAAATTTGCTGGAAGTCTCTTCACATTTCAATGATAGTCTCTTTGTAGAATTCAATGAACATTGCTGTTTCTATAAAATATATGCCTTTCCTGAATCACTTTTTCTTGTTCCTTTACACTATCCAGAGTCCAAACCTTACAGCTGCTATTGAGTCTCAAGTCTATTGATTTCACAAGATGCCTTCAGTTTGTAGGCTGGACTATTTGAATATCTGTGTTAAACAATATGGACTTGGAAAGCAATCTGGAAAGATTCTTTGGTGTGCAGAACGTAACATTTGTCAGATGTCTCAGCCCCTCACAAGATTCAACCCAGAACGCTGTCTTATGCAGTCATTTTATCTTTGCAATTTATCAGTTACATTTTATGTTGTGTTAGGTTTTATGTGCTGTTTTCCTGATGTTGCATTTAAAAAGTGTATTTGTGTGTGTGAAGCATATAAATCAATAAATAGCATAAAAAAGAGTCAGAACCAAAGATCTTATTCACTGTGTGGTAATATGGTAAAAAATCAAAAGAAAATTACAGGAATAGCTTTTTTAAACTTCTTTGTTGTACAGCAAGTGAGAGAGTAATTAAAAACAGCAAGTTTCTGGTTTTGCCATTTGCAAACTCCACTGCCTTTGAAGGTTTATTAGAATTTCCAATATAAGTAATGTTCAAAACTAAGAAAAAGAGAGACAAAACCCAGCAATACATCATTACTGTTTTCATGTGTTTGCCTGCCTATTTAATCTTCATAGCTAGTTTGAGCCTTTTGACTGAGTCAACAGCCTAGGAGGAGCAGTAATTGTGACAAAATTACAGTCCCTTCCCTGTCCTTCCTGGGTTGAAAAGTCATGGCGACTGCAAAGGTCAGATTGTTATCCTCCTTACGTGCTGCCATTAGCTGCATTATTTAGGTGCTAAATCAAGGCTCCTTTTGCTGTCTACCAGAGAGCGATAGCTGCACCCTAAGAATGGCTTTCTCTAACCTCTTTTATGTATCATCCAGATATGTTTGCAAAGCCATACTGTAGGAAGGAGAGAAAGCCACCATTCCTCGTGCCACCCTAATATTCCATTGAGGGTACATTGTATGTTTGGCCTTGGAAACATTGGACAAAATGGAAACATTTACATCTCAAATTTAATCTTGTCACTTTGTCTGTCCAACTTTCTCTTTCAGGTTATTTTTTCACGCAGTTGCTAATGCAACGAGTGCCTGGTCTCTCCCTTTTCCTTTCAAATTCCTCCTCAACAACCTTTCTTAGAGATGATCCACAAATTCTAGCTGGATGTTTTAATGGTATTACTAAGGAACTAATATGAATGATAAAAATACTAGACTAGCATAGTCCTCTGAATATGAATCTTTCTAAGAGCATTAGAAAAGAAGATTTATCAGCATTTTTGTGTCTAACGTGTATGTCAGTCATTTCACATCTACTTTGTAAATTTTTAGGGCAAGAACTATGTCGTCTTTTACGTTCTACAGAATGTGGCACTGTTGTGAGTGCTTCTCAAATATGGATAATCACAATAAATGACAAACAGTGCTCAGACTCCTAAGTAGTAGGAGTAAAACTTAAGAACATTTCAAAAGAAACTACAAGAGCTGGAGGATATGACTACACCACAACAGGCCATTTAATTGTTGAACAGAGAGTAGATCACAGGGTGTAACATTTAGGAAAAATACATCCTACATCCTTTAAAATAAAAATTTATAATATATTGGAAAACGCTTGCCCAACAGAAAGCTTCAGAAAGCTAATTATATAACCAAAACTAAAAAGTATGAAAAAAATTTTGGAAATAAATCCAATTATTAAGCCATGATAGAATTAACAATATTCTAACAATAAAAATAATTAAAAAATTAATAGTGCAAGAATTATTTATTGAAATCATAGTGAGTTTTAAGATGAACTTTACAAGATTTTCTGTTCCATTTTATCTGAGTGACAAAACCTTCTCAGAAACATTTTAATCCATGAATATAAACTTCCCATTAAAAAAGAGTTGCCTTTTGGCTTTTGTGGTTTATAATTTTTCATTATGTCTGATTTTTATTTTTCACATGCAATCTTATAATTCTTCAAACACAGAAAAAACTTGAAAATTTTGCATGTTAATTTATGCTAAACCAGTATTCAAAGTGAACCACTGGTTTTGTTTGGTGCTATTGATTTTGGAAGTGGCCAGGCAACTCAGAATGAATTGCAGCAACTTTTGGATGGTTTATCTGGTCAGATAAATTTCAATCTGCTTCTTTAGCCGTATATCAGAAATGGTATTTTTGTTCTCTTCTCTGACAATAGCTGTTACATACATGAGCAAAGAGCTACTTTTTCAGACAAAACTGGTCATGTACATGTGATCTTGTTGAAGGTGTAGGAGGAATGAAGCTGGGGATATTGTTTAAACTCTGTGAGCAGATAACGAGGTCCAACCTTGAGGGAAGGAACATGATAATCACAAAAGGAACACAGCTACTGAACTTTGAGTGAACTATCTTGATTAACACCTAATTAACATATAATTAGCATAACAGAAACCTGCCCTTGGGTGGGGAAAACCCTCTACTCAAAAAAGCCCCTTCACTGAGCTTGCCTAGAAAAAAGAAAGGATGCTTTGACTTTAAGTGGAGACGAGGCTTATGGGAACCTATGGGAACAAGGGTGACTGGGCCAACTTTTAAAAATACTGATAACTGTTGCTCAAAGTGTATAAATATTTCCCGTGTGTTAACGGAGGCGTGCTAGCTTTGTGGACCTACCACCTAGCACCCAACTCTGTGCAGATTTGGAATAAAAGCAAGTATCTCAACTCTGTGTGGTTTTCTGCTCTCTTCACACTGGATGCAAGAACCCATATATGGGAGAACAATCTCACTCTGGCCTTCGTTTTTCATTGCCTGTGTCCATTTAAGTCTGTACAAAATGAGCATAATGAAACTGGTTTGTTTTGTCAGTATTTTAGAATAGAATAGAAGAATAGAATAGAATAGAATAGAATAGAATAGAATAGAATAGAATAGAATAGAATAGAATAGAATAGAATAGAATAGAATAGAATAGAATAGAATAGAAAGAATAACTAAGGAAAAGACCTCTAAAATCACCAATTCCAACACCACCATGCCCACTAAACCATGTCCCAAAGTGCCACGTCTACACTTTTTTTGAGCACAAATATTATTCCCATACTTCTCAGTAAGCAATCTGTAAGCAACAGAGATATAAGCACATTCTTTCCTCTCACTCTCTTTGTGCACTAGGGTGGTAGTCTCAGGATTTTTCCTCTTCAACAAACACAAAGACCAACCCTTTTTAAAAAATCTATGAGAATAGGGGCTAAATTTTATCTTCCTTTTCTTTTTATTTTCAGTGATACCTTCTAGGCACAGAAAACCCAAACAAAAAAGGTTTTTCTTCAGTTCTCCATACTTAAAGCTTTAATCTTCTGCCAGATTCTAAGTGAATTTATTCTACTGGCACTGCCTAGATGCCTGAAAAGAAATCACAGGAGAATCTAAGTATTTCTTTTCATGAGGCAAAAAAAGGGAAATTATCTCTTTTCCTCTCAACATGATTTCCCTGAACTACAATGTTTGCCAAAAGAATGTCCTCCAATCCCATTTGATTTTTAAATCTGATATTACTAATTAACTAAATTAACGAAATAGTTTGAAGACACTAAAAGTGAAAAATAAATTATTCACCAAAACAGGTGAAGATTTGTCTTCTATATTTCGCTGGAGGTTAACAAAGGAATATGGTTAACTCGAGGTTAAAACGGGAATTTGTCTAACATTACCAATTTACTTCCCACTACAAAGTTATAAATGAAATGAAATTCAAATTGTAAGTGAAGCTGTAATTTTGATGTCCAAATTATTAATGTTTGATTAAGAGGAAATATCGAAACATAGTTGTGACTATCTTTTAATAGACTGATGATGATTATATCCTAGGGTCTCACAACTGACTATAACAATTAAAATTAAGATATTTGAAGGAATCTGTCACAGAAATGTTGAAATAAAAATATCCTTTACTTTTCTTAGAAATGCCATTAGAGATTGGTGGTTTTGAATGAATCAGATTATGGCGGTTTAAAAATTTTTTTTTTACTTAGAAGTGTGTATAACAAAAGCACTGACAAAGTCAGAATCCATCATTGTTACATGAGATTTTTTTAAAGAATTCAAGTATAGGCTGCTATACGATTACTACCTTCTCCCAGACATTAGAAAGAAATAAATGAAAAGCAAAAATGGAAAGCTTTTGAGAAACAGTTGCCACTTAATCATTTTTATCTGCTCTTTATCGTCTTGGTATCTCAGCCTCTGACCTGAATAGTGATGCTTTACATTCATTCTTTTCCCAAGAGTTCAGCGTTTAGAAAATACAGATTCTGAAACTACATTCTGAAGCTCACCCAAGTGCTTTCATTCCTCTGCAAGTCTCAGAAACAGGAGGAAATCATCCCCCGGATGTCAGAGCCCCTCCCTGGCATCGATGAAACTGGGGCACCGTGATGAGCTCCCAGGGCCACAAAATGTTGCCTTGTGAAATCTGTGTCCCCCTTCCCTGGCTCTAACAAAAAGATTTGGACCTGTGTGTCTGCAGAACAGTTTATGCATTCAAAACTGCTTGTTTCTAAGTTCTTTTAAAAAAAGTCAAGGATGACCTTAATATTATTAGTCTTGGTTCGTTTTTTGTTATTTGAGTGATTGGCTTGGTTTCAGCTGGGATAGAGTTAACTTTCTTCCTAACAGCTGCTATAGTGCTGTGTTTTGGATTTAGTATGAGAATAATGTTGACAACACACTAATGTTTTTAGTGGTGGCTGAGTAGTTGTAGTGTTTATACTAAGTCAAGGAATTTTCGTGTTCCCATGCTCTGCCAGTGGGGAGGTGCACAAGAAGCTGGGAGGGGGCACAGCCAGGACAGCGGACCCAGACTGGCCAAAAAGATATTCCTTACCATATAACATCATGCTCGGTGTGTAAAACTGGGGTCAGCTGGGGATCGCGGCTTGGGGATGGGCTATCGATCACTGGGTGGTGAGCAATTGTTGCATTGTGCATCACTGGGTTTTGTATATTCCTTTATCAGTAATGTTATTATTACTATGATTGCCTCTTTCTTTGCTGTCCTATTAAACTGTTTTTATCTCAACCAGAGAGCTTTTTCTCCGATTCTCTTCCCCATCACACCTGCGGAGGAGGGAATGTGCAGGCTGCTGTGTGGTGCTTAGCTGCCAGCTAGGGTTAAACCATGGCAATGGTATTATTCCATAATGTTGCAAAATAATTATATACCTGATATAATTAATTCATTCACACAGGAAAATTTTTTGTCAAGGGAGTTTTTTTAAACAAAAAGATCCTTGTTCCTGAGAGATACATCATTTTGTATTGAGTGAGATGTGAAAGGACAACATGTTCATGTGCATTAAGCACATTCTGTTAAGCATGAACTGAGGTGGCATCTGAAATTCCTATGGCTATAGTAACATGGTATTAACATATATAAAGGGATAACTAAAGAATATTCGCAAATACTTTGCCTTTTAAACAGTTTCCAACTTTCAAAAATGGAGGAATGAAACACTGAATTTGCCATGACATTTGAGATCCTTACAAGAACATGTTAAGTAATAATTTAATGTAAATATAGATATTAATTAGGCAATAGTTGTCTAAACTGCAAGTTCAATGAGTTTACTAGACTAATAATTGTTTTCGGGGATTTCCTTCATTTTTTACTTTACTTTCTTAAGCTCTTGCAGTTTTTGTATCCAGTTCCACAAAACAATGTTACTGCCAAAACCAGTGAAATCACTCGTGTTTAAGGTGAGGTATATGCTTAAGTGCTTAAGTCACATATTGCTAAGGTCACACATCCCTGTACTTTCTGTGCTTCTTTTATGCCTTTTTTTTTCTGTGATCTCATAGGTCTGTGACATATTCTGAGATCTGCAGTTGGAAAGCAACAGCTCAGTGACCAAGCTCCCTGTATCTGCTTGTTGTCTTATTTTACACCCTAAGCTTTCCTGGGGAATGGTAATATCTCTGCAATGTACTTGCCTGTTGTCTAGTACAATTGTCCCAGGGCACTAACGCTATACAAAGAAATACATAAATAAATAAACAACAAAAACAATAATTCAAGTCTGTTCAGACATTTTTGATATGCCTTATTTTTTGAAATTTTGTAGACAATTGGGATTAATAATCTGTTGCTAAAGTTTTGCTTTAGAAATTCAGAGAAATATTCTTGTCCATTGAATTATTTATATATGTCATTTGTTATTCTTGGTTTTTACTCTTGTTGCTTGTGTCACCCTGTCTCTGCTGTTCAGACAGCTCACCAGGATGAGAACACTTCTTCTCTACTTCCATGTGTCAGTATGATTATTTCTAGTCACTGAGTGACACACATAAACTCACCAAATCTTTGGGTGTATTGGACTCACCAAATCTTTAGGACCCCTGTGTTGAAAATCTGTCTCAGAACAGCTGGATTCTATCCACAGGCCACTGATTTCAAACAATTTCAGATAAACTCTATGCTTTTTCATCTTTGTCATTATATGACATTTATCTGCATGAAACACTAGGGACTCTTCCTTACAAGCTATTTCACAACTATTTTCACTACTTTAAGTATGAATGATGTTCTAGCATTATTTTTTAACTATAAAAGTGGCCTAATTAAAAGACATATGAAACTTTTCTATTCTCTGATTGATTGAACTTTTAGGAGGTAATTTAAGGTAAAAGAACATATCTCAGATGCTTAGGAAGAGCCTTGAAATCACCTTGGTTTCTTTCATTATGCTGTTAAGACTTTTAGTTTCAGGGACCTGAACATTTGAAACCATGTTATTCTTGATGTGGGTCTGCAGGATAAACTTTTGTCTGTAATGTTTTTATGGATGTAGAGACTGGTAATACAGATTTTTCTCTGATAAATATTTATTACTCTTCTACATAAAGCTATTGGTGGATCCTCAAGTCATGCAAGCTGTCTGATCTTTACAGGAGGGATCACATGGTGAAGATATGACAAGATTGAGCAACTGGAAATATGTCCTCCTGACATGTTCTCATTTATAATGCCTCCAGTGGCAAGGGTAGAAAACAATTATGTTAATAAAGTAGAAAATGCTGATGTTCAGTGACTAATTCCTAAGAGTCTCTAACTTTTATAATTTTTTTTGTGTCATTGCTAGTTCAGATAATCTGATAAAAGATATTGCTTCTTACTCTCAAGCTCATTTAGTTCTTGATCAGGGCTCTCTGAACACTGCCACATGGGGTCCTGTATTGTGAAGGATTCTGCATGCTGGCAATGCTTGACTGAAAATAGCAAAAATGTTACTTTGGGGATGGAGTGGTGGGCTTGTGAAAAAGGATGATACTGTATTCCTCTTGCCTAAGCAGCAAATTTCTACCTGGCTTTTCCTGGACATCTGGGGGACCTATGCTACCCCACTTGCTGTAGGTAGGTAGAGCTACACACTGTCAGAAGTAAGAAACATACCCATGCCCCAGAACAAATTAATCCAAATTATTGTGGAGTTTTGTCCAAGCTATATATCTGTAATTCTCAGCATGGCTACTTCTGCTGCCTGTCCTGGAAGGTGCTGTGACAGCATTCTTGTTTATCTTCCATATCAGCTGTGAAACATCTCTCCTTTGCTTTTCAACTTTCACATCATGGTCATGAAAAGCTTCATCTTGCGTTCCTCTTTTAAAGTCATTATAATAACAAGCAAACAACCTGAGATAGTAATTCAAGAGACAGTTTTACACCCTTTCTGCAGGGGGAGGAAAGAACAGATTGGTATTTTACCCCAACAACTTCAGAACTGCTAGCTCTCTTTTGGAAGATGTCTTTACCTTGGTCCATAAAATCTCTGTTTTTTGTAATAGAGGTTTTAAATTCAGTCTCACTGTGGATGACTGATAAATAGAATGAGTATGCAGAACAGAAGGATTATGGAGAAAAATACTGAAATGTGTAAGAGGTCTGAAGGGATTGACATACAAGAATAGATTAAAATTTTAATATGTGTAGAGTAGCTAAACAAAAACTAAGAAGGCATTGATAGTCGTGCAGGGAGCAAACATAATAACTTGAGGCAACTGAAGGAAATTAATCAGAAGAAAAATTAGTCAGAAAAAAAATAGGAAAAGTAGAATTGATTAATTTCCCAGAACAAAAGGGGAATTCCCAATACTTCAAGTCTTAAATCCAATATAGAGGAAAAACATAATAGGATGTTCTCTTGGGAGAATTCCTGCACAGCAAAGAGTTGTTATTTTCTGACCTACTAGGTCCTTTTTATCACTAATTTGTCTGTATGTGTAATTAACTTTTGGAAGAATGACAGAGAAAATACTGCAGCAAATCCTGTAGAATACTGTCTCATTTTCATATGGGCAAAGATGATAGATATTAACTGTGACATACTATGGGAAACTTGTACTGATTCTGTGGCTTTTAAGAAAATGATTGTAGATTGTAAGCCAGGCTGAAAATTTCATGAATATTCAAATTAAATTATCTTTTTTTCTTATCCTCCCTACTTGCCACCTGTACATTGTAATGTCTGTTGCTCAAGAGGTTACCCAGAAACAAGCTTTGGGAATATATTGTCCCTTGAGAAACATAATTAATTACTATTGTTTCCCCCAAAGGATTTCACTTTCTGATAATTTATTTTCTAGAGTCAGTGATGAGCTGACTGGGAAAATGAAACACTTGAGTTTAATTACCAGTTAAAATTACAGCTTTCTAAGCAGGTACTTCATCTCATACCCTTTTTATAATTGTCTCTTCTTATGATATAATATGCAGTTATATCTGCTGCCTTTCACACTCTTAACAATGTCTTACTACCACTTTCAAGGCAAAATGAATATAAGATGATTGTAAGATGACTTAAGTGTGGCTTTAGAGTGCACTAAGCATAGCACAGTTAATCTCCCACAGATATTTACATCTTTTCCCAAGACTGGTGCAGAGATGAAGAAAGGAAATGAACAAGTACGTTACCTGAAATGACATATTGACATTAAAATTTTAAGGTCTCTTCAAATTTTAGTTTGTAAAATCTAATGAAAATGAGACAATGGTTATAAACTGCATTATTAATTTCAGTGATACACTTATGTAGAACTGCAGATTCCCAGTGGAGAGACCATACCCTCAGGACTTGAGCTTTGTTCTGCAGTGTGAGCATCTTCAAGGTAGGGTCATTTATAAGAAAACACATATCAACACTGTTAGCTGCAAAAAGACTAAAAATGTCAAGAAGTGATATTTTATTCATCACTGGTTTTATAAGATCTGATTTGGTTCCTAAAAAAGAATATCTTTCTTCTTCCTCACTAGCTTGCTCAGGTATTTGCAGATATGTTATTTTTTACATTCCTTATGCTGGATGATTAAATGGAGTTGCATCTGATTAATTAGCTGAACTAATAGTTTTGCGGTCTTTTGACTCCATATTCTTAAGTTGCCACTCTCATATTCTCTGATACGGTCTTTCTAGCATTATTCTTTCTCCTAGGAAATGAGAGAGAGGAATTCAGTGTAGATGAAACTGTGAAAAGCAAATTTAGGAATGGACCACACCAGAAACTTAGCTCAAAATGCAACATTTGGTCTACTCCAAGTAGAAAAATGTTTATTGCTATGACCTGTACCTTATAAATCATCATTAATTCTGGTATCTAAACATACTTCAGGAATCTTAGCCAGCAATTTTATTTTATTTTACATTTGTAGTTATGAATTAGAATTACTGAAGCTATGCCAGCTGCTAATAGGATGGAGTTATCATAAAGCTAATAACTGCATACCTTTAAAGATGATAAAGATTTTCTTTTTCAGGCATGGATAAAATTTATTCTTATTAATTGCAAATGTGAATTAATGAGACACATTATGATTTGAAACCATGCCATGTTTTCATTTGTGTTATGTGTTGCCTAGGGAGAGTGACATCTAAGAGAAAGAAGTAAGAGTATACAAGTACAAGGTCACTTCTTAAGATGTTGACAAACCGTTTGATGAGGTGCAGTTTGCTGACCTCTAACACAGGCACATATAAATTAGAACTGAAGCTCTCCAATACCATTACTGTTTGTTGAACTGGTTTCAGACAACACTCATTTCAAATTATTGTAATCCTTCCACAAATAAGAGAAAATATGGTGCTCATTTGTTTGCTTATGTGTCACTGACTACGTATCACTTTACTTCTGTCTCCAATAAAAGAATTATATTAACTCCTCTAGAAATCTCTGAATCCTTCACTGAGAAAAACCCAACCCAAATCCACCAAAGACACAGATGTCTCTCCAACGTACTCTCTATAAATTGCTGCACATTTCTTATTATCCACTTCTTCTGGCTAATACACATAGTCATAGGCCTGTCTCAGTTACCTCTTGGGTTTTACTTTTGTTGGCTTTGGGCTAATAAAACAAGAAAAACCCCAAACCAACAACCACAAAAAGGATGAAAAAGTGCTGAAATCAGCTGTAGAGACCACACAGAGGAAAAAAATAACACCCACACATCCCCTACCCCCTCTCTCTTGTGTTCTGGGATGTTTATTTCTTTTATTTTGATAGTGTAAAGTTACCAGGGTTTTTTTGGTTGGGCTTTTTTTGGTTTTTGTTTAGTTTTGGTTTGTTTTTTTTGTTTTGTGTATCACATACAAGATATTTCTTAAATTTTTCCACATATAAACATTTTATTACAGTTGTTTATTTGATTTGCTAGATTTGAGACAGGGTACAGGTGTTTCAAGTGAACAAATGCTCAGAACAGAGAATTTATCATGGTGAGTAAGGGATGTTCTGGGTAATTTTGCTTGTCATCTCCTCCTCCCTCCCCAGTCTCCCTTTTGGTCTTTATTATATCATGCTTTCCAGTTCCTGAATTTTTTATGCGACTTGACTACTAATATTTTTGAAAGCAAAAGTAATTTTTTCATTAGCATTTGTATTGTTTTACTTTCAGAATACAGGGGAGGTAACATGATTCTAGCCATCAGGAAGGATAATAAAATCTTAAAAATACAAGGATCCACATTAAGATGACAAGAAGCAGCACATTACATGGGACTGCATTTAATGAAAATCCTCTTGAAACATACGGTCACAGCATATGATGTATCTTATAGACTATTTTGCACAGAGAATGTGTTACGTGTCTATTATTCAAGTACTTTTATAGACTCCAGCTACATCAGTGACAACATTAGGAATGCAAGTTCTCAAGAGAAAACTCTGCTTAAGATTTTGATGAGGAGTAATTTGTGAACAGAAGAACAGAAGAAATGTCTTAGGTCACCGAATTTAATTCTCTTATCTTGTCAGCAAATAAAGATAATAGCCAAAATGCAGCACCACTGTTTCCTTAGGCTGTGTAACACTTATACCTTCAAGTTTACATTAAAAGCTTCACTAAACAATGGTGACTCAAGAATTCACAGGAACATTTAACTAAGAGACAGAAATGAAAGAACTGGAAATGTGTTTGCTATCTGTTTCCAGTTATAATAAAAAAAAACTATTTTGTCTCAATAGATCATTATTGACCCTTGCAAAATCAAATAACCCTCCATCAGAAAGCAAGATTTCTATAAGACATTTAGGAAGCTTAATTTCCAAAGCAGCTTCTCCCTTTTCCCACTTCCATTACACCTGCAATGAGTGAGTACTAATCCTAAGAATAGTTTAAAAAAAGTTAAAAAACAGTTCCAGTCACTGCAGGCACAGCAAGCTGGGAAATCTTGTCATCCATTTTTTTAAGAAGATGTGACAATGTCACCTGTCAGGCCAAGCTAGAATTTGATAGTTCACATTAACCAAATGAGGAATACCTAACTGTGAAGATTTTGATCTACCTCAGGCATTTTCCAGTGTTTGTTCAAGACCCTAAATCTGTTGGTTTTTGTTTTTATTTTCTTAGTCATAAAATGTGTCAGAGAGTAATACAGCTATTTATATTCCCTACAGACATATTCCCTACCCTACAATGTCTAAAGTCACAAGCCATTAAGTGGTAATCAAATCCATCAGCTTCCCATTTTGAAATCACAGGAGTTTCAAATCGTAAGCAAGGGATTCTTTGGCAAAGCTCAGACCTAACAAAGCTTTCTTTTGCCTCCTGTTTTCATGAAGGCAAACTCAAAATGTATTTCTGATCTAACTCGGTTCCTGCATGGCTCACAGAGGGCTGCATTTTCCTTATCCCAGCCTACCTCATTTGAATGGGTTCTTGGCACAATAATATACCATTGTCATTAATTATTAATTGAGGTGGAGTGAGTCAGTGACTTTTCTGCGTTATTTTTTCAGCTCAGATCTTGCCCTGCAGAGGCAGCTAGTGAGCCATCAAAGGCAGCAAAATGTTATGAGACCTGTAATGCCCCATAACTTTGATATGCAGCTATTCCCGACACCTTATTCAGGGGATAAATATTTTAGAAGGGAAGCAGACAGATAAGTGAATAAGTGAATTACTTCAGAGATTCTTACTTATTAAACGCTTTCTCCCAGATTCTGTTAAAAATTTACTTATAAGAGAAATGGAAATTTGCTTTCATGAAATGACCATCAGCCTCTTCCCACCACAGAACTGGTACTGCAAATGGCGCACAGGTTAGGGCACAATCTCCTTTTGAAGGGAGAATGCTTGCCCTGTGTCAGAGATTGAAAGCCCTGACAAAATTGTTCCAGTCTCATCACACCATTTGTGTGAGCAGATATAGCTATCATTTAAGAATAAAGTAATTTATTTTATTTATGGCTCATTCTCCTTGGACTTTAACTAACTTACAGAGGGTCAGAAATCCCATCTATGCTTCAAACAAAGCTGCTTTACCCCTTTGATATAGCTCTTCTCTTTCAATTTGTTCCCTGATAAACATATGGTTGTGTTGAGGCCACTGTTGTATGAAATACTCTTTCTTTTTTCTCTGTCTATCTGAGACTTCCCTGGCTTGGAAGATATTTCTCCTGCAAAATGTTTATCTATCAGCTCATTACTGTTTTTGATCTGTCATAAAAATTGAATCTATTTCCATTTCTCAAAACTTTTACCAGCGAGACCTAATAAAAGATCCTTATTAGAAGCCAAGAGCAATGTATTTTAGACCATTCTGTTACATGAACTGAGTAGGGCAGACTGAGGGAAGTCTTCCCCTGCCCCCAAAGCAACAGGTATGCCTGCACCATTCAGTGCAGGAATATATCATTACTTCCAAGCAAGAGGATTTATCTGTATGACACAGCTGTGCAGGGATGGCAGCTCTTGTCCTAAATGTGTTATGGGCATGCTATCCCTTTGTGTATGAAGCCTTCTACCCTGAATGCAGTTGCTAATGCTACTGCCAGTTCTTGGGCTAGTCCAGGTCTGTTCATGCAAAAGTGAACTGAGGCAAGCAGCTCTGGTACCAGCATGACCTGCAGCAGAGGGCTCTACTGCAGTGCGCAGGGGGTTCCCAAACAGGGAGAAACTCCAGAGGAGCTGAAAGTGCCACCGGGAATCACAGAATCACTAAGGTTGGAAAGGACCTTCAAGATCATCAAGTCCAACTGTTAACCCAACACCACAATGCCCCCTAAACCATGTCCCGAAGCACCACATCCACATATTTTTTTAATATTTCCAGTGATGGTGACTCCACCACCTCCCTTGGCAGCCTGTTCCAATGCTTGACCACTCTCTCTGTAAAGACATTTTTCCTAATATCCAATCTAAACCTCCCCTGGCACAACTTGAGGCCGTTTCCTCTCATCCTATAGCTTGTTACTTGGGAGAAGAGACCAACAGCCTCGTCGCCACAACCCCCTTTCAGGTACCAGTACCACTCCCTGTTTGTCCACCCCGTTTTCAGTCCAAGCCCCCTAAGGGGTTCTTTTATACTCATGGTGGGGCTTGGCCGCCGTTTCTTCTGGCTCCACTCAGGTTTCGTCAGATGCTGTGACATGAGCTGTGGGGAGGAGTGGCTGGAGAGCTGCCCGGCGGAAAGGGACCTGGGGGTGCTGGTTGACAGGCGGCTGAGCATGAGCCAGCAGCATGCCCCTATGGCCAAGGCAGCCAACAGCATCCTGGCCTATATCAGAAATATTGTGGCCAGCAGGAGTAGGGAGGTGATTGTCCCCCTGTTTTTGGCACTGGTGAGGTCACATCTCAAATACTGTGTTCAGTCTTGGGCCCCTCACTACAAGAAGAACATTGAGTTGCTGGAGCGTCTCCAGAGAAGGGCAAAAAAAGCTGGTGAGGGGTCTGGAGCACAAGTCTTATGAGGAGCGGCTGAGGGAACTGGGGTTGATCAGTCTGGAGAAGAGGAGACTGAGGGGAGACCTTATCACTCTCTACAGCTACCTGAAAGGAGGTTGTAGTGAGGTGGGTGTCAATCTCTTCTCCGAAGTAACTAGTGATAGGACAAGAGGAAATGGCCTCAAGTTGCACCAGGGAAAGTTTGGATTGGATATTAGGAAAAATTTCTTTACAGAAAGAGTGGTCAAGCATTGGAACAGGCTGCCCAGGGAAGTGATTGACTCGCCATCCCTGGAGGTATTTAAAAGACGTGTAGATGTGGTGCTAAGGGACATGGTTTAGTGGTGGACTTGGCAGTGTTAGTTTAACTTTTGGATTTGATGATCTCAAAGTTTTTTTCCAACCTTAATGATTCTATGATTCTATGATTCCATGCAGATGTTGTAAGACATGGTGCAGATTTGCTCAGAGAAATGCCTTTCCTTCCAGGCAAGGCTATTTGACTGAATGGTAAGTTGTTGTAACACAAGCCCCATGTCTGAACTTTTTGACTGATTTTTTTTTTTTTTCCTTTTTTCCTTGTTCTCTTTTGACTTTGGATTGTTAAAATTCTTTCTAATGGATATTTCACACTACTTCTTTCCATTTCTGAACTATGACTGACTGAGTCATCTTTAGTCTGTGCCCCATAACATCCTTTTGTTATTAGCTGTCCCATGGTCCCTCTGTTCCACTGACTTTTTTTCCCACCTTCTGTTGTCCTTGGGCATCTAACATATCCTGTCTCTCACCACGTTCCCACAACTTGTAATAAATGGACAATATGTTAAATACTTTCAACAGTCTTGGGAGCCACAGCTACTAAGCAGAATTTCTCCCTTTGAGGTCAGTGCCCTCATTGCAGGCCAGAGAATCATGGTCTTTCGTTTACCGTCTTTCTGGCCCAATAAAAATTGTATTATTTCTTGAAAGGAGCTCATAGGTTCTAGGAGCTTGCAGATAATAGCCATCAATCTTTTTGAGAAAAAGGCAAATTTGTGTCCTCCTAGTCTAAGTATGCCTGGAGTCCTTACCTAATCCTTCCAGCGTGCAACGAGAAAGGTAACAGCAGAAATGGTACCACCAGCATGCTTCAAAAGAAAGGACTGATCCTCCACTCCATTTTCTTAGGAGAACAGCTTCAGTTTCAAACTCTGTGACAGAGTTTAGATGCATTAATCCCAATCTGACAGGAATGCTTCTCTGCAGACCTGAGTTAAGTACCAAAGCCTCTGAGAAGAGTGACATTTAAGTTAAATCCTACTCTTCAGTATTCATATGAGGTACTTGAGGTGGCTCTCTGCTGCTATGAAGCTTATTGCAAATGTCTCATTTTCCTCAGATAGGCAGTTTATGGGACTATGTTTTTCAGTTTGGAATCCAGTAACTGAAAAATAAGACGTGGTAATGTTTATCTCTGCAGTGTTCAAGACACTTTTTGAATATTCTTTACACTCTTCAGTCTTCATATTACAGCCTTAATGTTTTTATTGATTGGTGCCAGCGTGGACTGAAAAATCTCTTCATTCAGTCAAGCTGCACCTGATTTTTCAAATCAAAATATATACCACTGAAATCAGATTTATTAATACAAATAATTAACCAAAATAAATATCCATAGAGCTCTCATTGATCTAATAGTTAGGACCATATACTCTAAAGAAAAGAATGAAAGATAGGGGGCTAATAGACAGATAATAAACTTAACAGTTTTTTAGCTGAATTACAGTTCATTTATTTTTCTCTGTATAAAGCTGAAGACAATAGATTAATTTTCTATTAACTTTTAACATTTTGCAGGACAGTGATGTTAAAGTAGATACACAAGCATTATTTCTGTGAGCAAAAGTCTCTAATTTGAAAAGCAGGACCATGGACTCATAACTACTATGACCAAAAGAGAAGAACAACCACATTTTAGGATAAATTCTCATTCCTTTTAGCAATATATTGTTACTTAAGTGCATGTCAGTCAAATCGGATAGGCACTACCTTGAGCTGACTGAATCTGGGGAGAAAGACTGTTCTGCTGTGTCAAAAGCAGAGCTATAGCCCATTTACCTCTCCTTTTCCTTCATCTTTGTAAGTCTCCACTTGAAACAGTAATGATATTATCACACATTTTGCATAAAATAAAAAAAAATCTGCAGATTCCAAAGGTATAATGCATAGGTACTCTAAAAAAACCTGCACAGCAGCTGAATTTTTAATGCAAACTCTCTATACGTTTAAAATCTTTGAAAAAAGCTCTGCTTCCTTTTTCCTGTAAAATTACAAAGCAGGATAAGCAAGACACAGTACAATGCCAAAAAGGAAAATGACACTTAAAAGCATATTAAAGGCAACAAATACATCATTGTGAATTCACAGGAATATTTCCTTTCAAACAATCTCTCATTCTTGAGTGCTAGAAATGACCCATTGTGAAAAGCTATGTGATTTGTGACAGTAGTGGTGTGAGAGTTCAGTGTAGGAATCTGTAAACACACGTCAATTTTATTTCAGTAATTGCTGAAATGAGCATAAAAGACCAATTTTAAAGATTCAGGGTTTTAAATTCTTTTTTTCTGTTTCTTAAATCCACATTTAAACAGGTCACAAAACCCCTTACTTTTCGTCCTCATATGGTATTCCTCACAAATGACACCACTCTTCAGGAGAGCATTAAATTGCCAGGTTACAAGTAAAGCTCCCCAAAAATAAACACGTTGCGATTTATTCAGGGTACAACCATGTCTCACCTTGTCAGCTTTCAGACTGTTGAGATGAGAAAAATAGGTGCAACTTTCCATTAACCGTCTGCTTTAAGCCTGGTAGTTAAGAACACAAAAATGGTACCTTAAAGACGGTTCCTAAATCTTAACTATGAGCTGCTCGGAGCATTGATTTTCTAAAGTGCTGAGCACTTTGCAATTCCCTTTAAAGTCATAGCTTGGTCAGGGCAAGATAAATGCCTAGTGATTTCTGTGTGTCCAGCTTTAGATGCCCATATAGATGGGTGCTTTTGGTATTTAGGCTGTACGTATAAGTGCTTAAACAAAGACATTCCTCCCTTTTTACTGAAGTTGTTCTACAGGGATTTGTAAGCTACAAACTGGTTCTCCCCGCTTTTCAAAGTGTCAGATGATGCAGTTGGCTAAAAAGCCCTGTTAAAAATTTTCAGATGTGAATTCTGGGAGTGTAATCAAGATGAAAACATGCAATAGAAGCATAATGGAGAATGACTGTAGTTTTTTTTCTCTTGTTTACCTGATGAGCCTTGAGCCTGCCGATATTCACAGCGGACCTAGCTGATTACATGCGTACATGCAGTTTTTCCGAGCAAGCTGTAATAGCTATATAGTGTATTTGGTGTTTACACAACATTTTACAGATATATTGCAAGCCATTTTTTTAAAGAGCTTGCAGTGATAGTCAACTCCAGACGCTAGACAATACTGGATGGGATGGTTATTCATGATAACAAAAAATGACTGGCTGAAAGAAGCTTGGAAGTGGTCTCTGAATACTGGGAAAGAACAGCTGGAAGAGGAGGACTGAGTTAGCAGAGGAATGAGAGGATGCTAGGAAGTTAAGTCAAGAGAAGAAGAAGAAGAAACCAAGGGAGAAGAAGGAGTAGGGAATGTGCAGATGGGAAGGAACTGGAAATAGAGATAAAAGTGAGATTGCAAAGGGTTTTGTCATCAAGAATTAATAGCTTTATCATGATACAAAAGAGAAAAACAGTCAATAAAGGGATTCAGAAAGGAGAGTGACATGATCAGAGCAAGAGATAGGAAAGGAAAATTCCTTTGTCAATGGCACTTAAAACACATTAAAATGGGAGAGAGTGGGAGGCAGTGGGGGTGGATAATTTTTGGGGATCAAATCCAGCCATGCTCAGCTTATAAACATACATGGATTTCAGCAATGCAGTATTGTGGAACCAGTGGCTCCCAGAGATGTTAGAGGGGAAGAAATCACATGTTCTAGATGTCCAAGTATGTTTGTGTTTTAAAAATTAATTAAAAACATACCACCATTAGGTCTGTACTTCGCTGGAAGAAACATTTACATTGCAATATTACATTTCTTCCAAGAATCTTGAATAAAGGACATACTGCAGTCTGTCATCTTGAACTCTAACCCTCATTAGCTTAATGGGTTTAACTCAGACCCTTAATTGCATATAATACTATCTGTTGCTGTAATGATATTCCTCAGTCATAGAGGGAAGCTAATACGGTTGGCAATCTGCTAACAGCACCATTGGCCACAGCAGGCTGTTTTGGCTCGTTCTGAGTTCCTTTGCCATGGGGTCAGGGGGATATGGCCACCCCCTCACTAGTCTTGCTATTCAGCAAAGGTGATAACAAGGAAGCTACAATCTGTTTGGTGTCCTGATACCTCATTTTTCTATTTGCTAATTCTTTAGGACTGGATTAGGGAAGCTCGGGGAGAGTTGTAGCTCTTATCTGCAGGAGGTGCTGCTGCTCCTGTTTTCTGAGTGAGTCCCAGGTAACTGCCATCAGTCTTTACACCTGAAACCTGCAGCCTTGTATTGCTACTATGGTGGAAATTTCCCCAAAGGAAAAAGTTATTGGACGAAAGAGTTTAATTAGGCAGAGAAGACTTCTGTTCCTAAACAGTGAAGCAAGTGCCAAAATGAAAGTCAATGTAATGAGGCAAGTAGGATGGACTCTGACACAGTGATCGTCAGGTGGGTAAAATTACCCTGTTTTCCTTGATAAATAATAAAATATAATTTTAACTAACAAAAGCCTTAGCTCAATGTAAATCTTCACAAGTACGGGTTAAAAAGTTGCTCCTTTCCCTTTTTGTTAATTTTTAAAATGTTCTCCTCTGTGCTCTGAGGATATGATCCATAGGTGAAAGGAAGACTGCCATTTATTCACATCACCTGGTAAAAGACTTGGCTGTTAATACTGGTCTACTGTCCTTCCTGTTGGTGATGTGGATATTTATATTCTAGCTGACAGTTTGTGTTTGGGAAGCCTTAGCTAGCTGAAACCATTTTGCTTGTGTGGGTTGGCTCTTCAAGTTTTGCTGATTTCTGTAGAAGTGTTATATGTCTCTTAGCAGTACGGTTTAAATTCAGGGAACCTTTTCCACCTCGGAAATGTCTCAGTTACCCCCCCAGTGAATACTACTGATTATTCCAGTAGTCAAAAGAAGTCAGTGAACTATGTAAGTACGTTATTACTGATTTTGTCAAATGGCCTCTCTACGTTTTGAGAGCAAAATTAGCAAAGCACAACAGCAAGGTAATAAAGCAACAAAATTCCATCCCCTTAAAAAAAAAAGAGGCATTATTTTAGTGTAGGATTAAATGGGGGGGTACAGGGGGGGAATCTATCTGAAATATCTGAGGTAACTGGCAGTAAAATCGGCTACAACAAGAGCATAAAACCAGTCTCAGAAGAACCTGGCCTTCAGGTGTTGTTTCAGTCGATTCAAGAAATCACAGAACTTTGTGACAAAGCACTGGTATGACATGACATCTTCTGCTGTATCTGAACTCCAGTCAGGTTTCAAGGTTAAAGACATATTTATATTTTCAGAGTTTTTCTTCATAATTGGTAAGGTTATATCTATGAATATTATAATATCTAATCTGAAAATTTCTAATAGGTTTAAAGACAATCTATCATCATCTTTAAAATGTGATGTTAACAGCTTTATAGTTAAATTAGGCCATGAAAAATGGTTCAAGGTTGTCTATGAAAAAGCTCTTTTTTATGACAAAGATAATTGAACCCATACAGAGGAAAGTATAAGCTGAAAATTATTGAGAAAATTCATCATAAAAGTGTGTCATTACATTAATTTAGAGAGAAAATAACTTTTTTTTATTTACCTATCGCTAATGAATTCATCTTTCTCCATACAGACAGGTTAAGATGAATGTCAAAATGTTAATGACGAACATGTCAAAAGTTAGACTTTAACCTTGTCAGATTCTGCATAAGGCCGAGCAGTTAAAAACCAGTATTTCTGATGTGCTTGTAATGCAACAGAAGAGGAATCTTTGTGAGTCCCCCCCCTTTTTTTTTTCTTTTTGAAGTGTAAAAGAAAGACGTTTGGGAAAAATTGAATTCAATCAATTTGTTAGCTTTTTTTTCCTCTCATATCAATATATTATGCAATGAAAGAGTGTCCTCAGAGCACCAAAAATTTCACTTCGGCCTGAATATAAAATTCCTTAAGTTATTCTCAAAACGTGGTTCTTTATCACTGCAAGATAATGAAAATGGCAGAACAGAATATGAAGAAGGGCATTTCAAGTCCTGTTACTGTTTTTTAGCTCTGAATATTAGTTGCAGTGCACACTGACCAAAATGTTTCTATTTTTTAGTGTTTGTCGAGTAATCCGTAGTCAGCGCTATTAATTGCCCCAGTAATGAAACCCATGAGCGTACCTCTAAAGTGAACAAGAATAAGGCAGAACATCCAAAGTACCAGATGATAACTAAGCTGTGTCAGACACTGGAATATGTAACTTATTTTCAAAATGAGCATTCAAATATCATTTAACGGTTTCCTTAGACATTTTTCATACTGAACCTTCATGTTAATTCTTCATTTTCTTAGTGTTCAAAGACAAAAAAAAAACATTTTGAGCATCTCTATCTAGCGTTAGGACTGCACAGAATTTTGTGAATTCTCATTAAAAAACAAGCATTTTCTTTTCATAACAAATGAGGGCTTTAAACGACGAGTATGGGCAATATATCATATGTTTAAAAAAAAACAAAGGAAAAGAAACTAAAAAATTTTGTTGACTGTACTGCATATTTTAGTGTTATTCATCACTCATTAAATAAAAATTTTGCTATTATTTCTATATTACTGAAGTACTGATTCAGCCAGGAAAGGAATTATCCTCCTGAAAATGTAATTGAAGGATCTTCTCTTTGGACAGGTTTTGCAAAAGAAGAAAGGCATGTATCTGGCAGTATTTAAATTTGAACTTGTATATCTCAAACTCCATAAGTGTTGCAATGTATTAAGGTGAACTGCTGACACGTAACAGTAGAAAATTGGGGCTGTTTCTGCTCTCATTTACATTGGCTTCATATGGGTATATGCTGTTTACTTCTGTTAAATCCATTTTAATTTAGATAAGTGTATGTGAATGTAAAAAGGGGTTAATTTGGGTTATTTTTTTCCCAATTATGAGCATATTTCTATACATTTCATTATAGCTAAATTACAGCTGAGGAGAAGTTATAAAGCACTTGGTCAAAGTTCAGGGCTGTTATGCTTCTGCCCCCTTCTCCCCCAGTTTGCTAAATAGAACAGATGAAAAAATACCTGTTCGGGAAAGGGCAGGAAAACAAAATATGTTGTTCTGCCTATGCTTCTGTGGCAGTAACTGAATGTAGTGTAAAGGAATTACTGTAATGATCCTGTAACGACTTAGTGTTCCCCCACAGAGAGAAAATCAATAGTTTGCTCAAACCAGTTATTAGGACAGCAGAGAACAAGTTCCCAAGACACAAGGAAGACATTTTTTATGAGGGTGGGGAAACACTGGCACAGGTTGCCCAGAGAAGTGGTAGATGCCCCATCCCTGAAAACTTTTAAGGTCAGGCTGCACAGGACTCTGAGCAACCCAATCTTGTTGAAGATGTCCCTGCTCAGTGCAGGGAGTTTGGACTAGGTGACCTTTAAAGATGACCCAAAATATTCTATGGTTCTATGAAAACAAATTGGTTTGCAAAAATGTCTACACTTAGGCACTGCACCATTTTTTGTGTGGATGGAGTTGCGTATACAGGAACATAAAAATAAAAATATACGTCTTCCATGTACAGTGGATTTAAATCTCACGTTTTTCACTGGGGTACCTAATTAAAAATACATTTTTAACCAAGTTAAAGTTCATACGGAAGGATGTATATAGAACAACACTCAGAACTCTGTGAATTTCCTTTATATGAGAATATAAAAGACATGAGAATCAAAAGAAATTTTAAAAAAAGAAAAATCAAAAGAAAGTTTTGTGGTTTTTTAATGTTTCTTTCAAAAAAGAAACATTTTTTTTTATGTTTCTTGTTAAGCATACTTTGTCAGTGCTGTAAAATTACTTTCTTGTGGATTAAATTTCTGTTAACTGGTTGATTTTTGCATTTCATTAACTCAGATCATTATTAATGTCATGATAAGTGCTAATGAAATACAGCTTCTTTCACTAACAGACTGTCATAGTGATGCTCAGATAGATCTTTTCCTTGGAAATCTTTCTCTCAAGTAAGCCTGACATAAGCAATAGTCAAATCCAGACATGAACATGCTAAAATAATTGGAATGTATCCCTTACATCTATGCCTTCTTTCATAAAGATCAGTACATAGAAGAGCAGGAAAGCTGTAATCTTATCTGTCCTCAAGGAAGGAGGATAGTACAAGGCTTCTCCTTCCTGGGTACAATTTTACTGTTAGCAGGTAATGACTCAACGTACTCCATTTTCTAAGTTTCTATGGTTTTTCTAAAGACGCTTTTAGGTGGATAAACTGCATGTTTTGGCATGTGAAGAAACCTTACAGACAGAGTGGTCATCATTCCTCAGATAGTCAGTGCAGTAAGCATTTATGTGTATTTTGGTATCATGGGTCTTTATGAAAGACAACGTTGAGGTATATGTATATCCTCATACAAATTTTAGACTTATTAGCATACTTACTAGGAATGACCCCATATCTAAGTAAATTTTTAAGATTTTTCTCAAACACTTCAGCCATGAAACATGATTAGTTAGTCTTCTTTATATTTGGCCATAAGTACAAGTCTCATAAATCTCACAGAATGTTGTATTTAAAGAAAAATGGCTACAAATGCTTAGCTTGAAATGTGTCAGTATGGGTAAGCTTCCAGTGAGCCCCTAAAATGACGGTGCAGAATAAGTATCCTCCCATGACACATTTACCTTTCATAGACAAAGGAACTGATCATCTAATACTGGTTTTTGGAGTGAGGAAAAAGGCAAAAGGTATAAATAATTCATACTGGTGTCTAATTTGGAATGAGATGAATAATTCTCTGGAGTCCACTGTCTTGACTATACCTGTATTGACTACAACAGGAAGGTAAGAGCCTGTCTCACACCTACATGCACAGGTAGGTATCTTAATCTGTAAATTCAATATCAATAATGAAATTGCAATATCTGAAGAACTATTATGAGGGATTTTGTAATTTATGAGGAGATGCTGAGCAAAAATTATCAAGCTGTGTAAGTACTCAGAAAATGAGGTAGTGGGCACAGCATCAGAACTTGAGCAAAATACTAATTTCTGAACCTGTTATATCTCAGGTATTTTTTCACAAATAGAAGGGAAACACAATACACATGCATCCTCCTGGTCTCCTGGCTTTTAACTAAACAAACTGTTTGTGGAATAAATTGTTTCATTTTTCCAGGAAGACAAACTGAGATCATGCCCAGGATAGTCCCAAGAAATTTATGCAAGAAATCACAACCTGTAGCATTTCAAACAACTTATTTAGAAGCACTGCATATTTATCACAACTTAATTAGTGACAGAAAAAAATAATAGTATTAGCTAATTAATGTTCAATCTAATGAATGTACATAACCTGTTCCCTTGTAAACCTAACCCCAAACCTGCTTTTCAGAGGAAGCATTTGGACATTTTGCTGATGAAGATACTTAGAAACTCCCAGATTCTTAGAAGAGGTTGTTTCAAGATATGTTTTCAAAAGCACCTTGGCATCAAAAAAAGCAATGTGTTTATTTTTTTGCTTTCCTTTAGTTTTTTTTCCTCTGCTTTCTCTCCTCCCCACTCTACCGCCCACCCCTCTTCATTACCTGGACAAAACACAGGAAAGTTGAATATTATGTTAACTACAATTACCAATTTTTCTCAAAGCAGTTGTTACTTGAACTCTTTCAGTTATACCTGAAATCATTCTAATCACTGTTCTCCCAGGGGCCTTGATTTTTTTGTATTTTCTTACTTAGGTTTCTTTGTGACAGTCTAGATAGAGGAAGCATTTTCTAACATTTATTCGAGCTTTTTCTTCTGTGCTTATCTCCTACTGCTCCAATGGCAGCTTTACCAATGTTCCCCAGCAACACAAGTGAGAATGTTTCTTATGGTTTTAGTTCAGTCTTTCTATTTGTTTCAGATTCCTCTTCCCCAGTCTTACTAAGTTTTCAGATGATACATTTTATTGTCTGCATTTCAGATTTCAGACCCTTGGATCTGCTGTTCCAGCCCAAGACTAGTCACAAAGGTTTCTATGCAAACAAATCCTAAAATGCAAATCTGTTTCTAATTGGGATAAATTAAGAGGAATTAGAGTGAAGTACTATGAATTTAAGCCAAAATGGCTTTTGTTTTCCACCTGAGATTTTAAAAACCCGGTTCTCCATATCTGTTCTCTACAGCTCTTATCAGCAAAGACCAGAGTGATGTTGCCCTGAGATAAAAATCTGTTCTGCAGAACAGCAGATTGAGCACAGAATTTCCTGCAAATCCTTTTATTTCCTACATCCTGCTTGCAGCCATGCAGACATTGAGGTAGTTTAATTCTTTCTGCAGGTGACTATGTTTAACCATGCATGACACAAGAGAGTCATGTTCTCATTCTGCCTTCCCCATTTTTTTGCACATGGATCACCCAAAAGTGCTTATAATGGTGCCACTCTTATGAAGCATGTTTGACAAAGCACAGCACTTTTTTTTTATACAGTTGTACGCTCCAATTAAACAAGTTTAAGCAGAATATGCTCTACTGATCGGCACCATGCTACCGCAGGACAACTATAGCTAAGTGATGATGACTTTAAGTGAATACACATAAAGTTTCCTGAACAGAAATAGCTAGTGCTTTTTTGGTGCATTTCTAGTGCTTTTTTGGTGCATTTCATTTAATTTACCTATTACATGTAAAATACTTAAGATAAAAATATTTAGGCTAAAATACATCCTAACATAAGTGATTATTGAAACAGTATTTTCGTTGTGGTGTTAACACGGTTCAGGCTTAAAAAACGTTAAGAGCTCTTATGATAACCTTGTGCATGCTTAAATTAAGTGATACTTCTTGAATCACTACCTAAACCACTTCCGTGACTTAAATGCCAGTTTGCTCTTTTTCACATTCATGTTTTACTCATATTTCTACTTCATGATCAGCACTTGACCTTAGTGCATTTGTTGTCTGGCTGCAGAGCAGTGTTAAATTTAATAGAGAAGGATCTAGGTATCACATGTTGATGGAAAGTATCTGTACAAAACAATTAGTGCTTTGCTCTTTTCAATGTTTGATCACTCCACATGCTGCCTATGGTTCAGTTGAGATGCTAACGCATATGCACCGAGTGCCATTTCAGTTGCTCTTATACAAGACACTCTTGTGGGATGGGTGGGTATGACGCAAGAGGTTTGGGAGACCCGTGTCCTTGCAGTTGCACAATGGATGGGATACCCTAGGCTGTCTCAAATTGTATAAAGGTGATTGAATCCTTCCCTATAGGCCTACCTTATAGGTCCATTCACCATCCACAATTGCCACTCAGTCAAGAGTTAGAATTTTAAGCTGGTTCTGCTTATATTGCAGTAATACTTTTCTAGTTTTAAAAATAGATTGTTGTTTAAACCTTCTTTTAGTGGAGACTTTAAAACACCTATCCCTTCAAGGAAAAGGTTCTGCACAATAAACTAGAGTGGTGGTTTTGGTTTTTCTTGGTTTTTTTCTTTTTGTTGCGGGGGGGGAATACATGAACTAGAATATGTTGGAAAAGACATCGGTCATTTCTGGAGCCTTAGTCACAATTAAGAACTATGAAAATGGTACCTCTGTCTTCACTGTAAAGGAGTACATAGTCAGTACAGAACTCAGGACATAAATTATATGCAGTCCATGCTCTGGCAAACTTTGGTACTTCTAATGAAGCTCCAAGTTTACAAAAGCACAGTACTACTGAGTCTTTCAGTAGTAACTGGCACTTTCCACATACAATCATTTTTTAAAACATCTGTTTTAAAGGTTACCATGATTGACTAGGGCTGAGACTGCTCAAGAGACTGGTCAGGTCAAAGTTCCCTCTACCCCAGCACTGAGGCTCCACTGGGGGTAAATAGGAGGTACAGAGGTCAAAACTGCAGCAGAAACTATGCTTATTCTGAGATTAAGGAGATATCGCAGTGCATGTCAGGGAATATAGGTGCTTGCTTGACACTACTCTCTATTTAAGCTTGTGAAAGTTTCCCCTTCCCTTAGCATTCAAATCTGAGGTATTTTGTTTTAGCTCTGAGGTATTTTGTTTTAGCTCGTCCTCTGCTATTTTCTATAGGATAACTTAATATGAGGAGGAGTGTATTAATAAACCATAATTCTATAGCCCATTAAAAAGATTCTTCCTACAGATTTCATCAAGCTTTTCAGAGCTGCAGTGCAGTTCTGCAGGTAATACTCTGCTCTATCATATTTACCATGTATAGACAAAGTTTTCAAAGTCATCTTGATGTGGACTAAACTCCTTTTAAAGAGAACCCCACATGTGCACTACATCTTCTCCCTTTGGGCAGCTTTGAGCCACATACACGGAGGGGAGGTACAGTCACAGGGACTGGTCTAAATCTGTTCTGAAGTAAAACTCCAAAATGTAAACACTGTCAAAATTCAGGCCTCAATGCAAATCTGGTCAGTCTATTGGACTGCTGATATTGCACCAAATTCTTTGTCAAGTTAGAGACACTCACTGCCTCCGAGCTTGTGACTTCAGTTTATAAATTCCAGTATGAAAGTGATTTTCAGCTTTTTAAATCTCAGTATTCCCCACACTGGAAGGAAAACATTAGGATTGCATATGTTGTATCTATCTTTCAGCTGTCAGTATCATTAAACTATTCAGGGGCACAAATAGAGCTTTATATTGAGACAAAAGACCAAAGCAGATAAATGGGATTCTTGATGGCGAGTTGTATGCTAATAAGAAACCAGAAGATGATTTATGAGTTGAAATCCTTCCCAATTGCCTTTCAGATTACTGAATTCACTCTCCATTTTTCAGCTTTGATTTGAGCACAAAACACCGTATAATTGTATGGAGGCTATCAAAGTTGTACTGGAACAGAACTTTAGCTACCAGATATAATGTCTCTAATGGAAACTGGGTAAGGGTAAAATTGATACGTAAGAGACACAAGGGCACTTGAGAAAAGCGAGGAAGCCAGCAGTTTAAAAACCTACATGTGAACTGGTCTATGAAGTTTTGAGAGAAAAATTAAATTAGTATTTCTTCTGGAATGTGTAACAGTCTTCCATGGGGAAAGCATAGAAAATGTAGTCATTTGAAAGTATATCAGATATTAGATCATTGGAAAAATTATTTTCCTCTGTAGGAAAAAAGAATTGGCAAGAATGGTGGATTACAGGAGCTAATAATTCTGTTGTAATTCTCTAATTCCTACAATAATATATTGATCAGGAGGTTATGGAAACATCAGTTACTGCCTTCCTGAGTGGTATGGTGTACTTCAGTAATAACTATAGTGCATTCTCCTTTACAAAATTCATTAAGCTTTTTTAAACCTAAAGGAATTTATTTCAGGGAAAGACATATGGTATGTTGTGAAAGGAGTCCATATAGATGCTGGAGGACGGCACTTGTGAACAACTATATCCAGTTTAAAATAGAATATCAATATCCCATGAACACTCCCTGATAGCATGAAGAGGCTTGTATTCCTGTTGTTTTGGCTGGTGCTACTTCACAGGGAAATAGAGCAAAAGACATTGCAAGAGGATCTTCACATGCCAGGAGGAAAAAAAAATCAATATAAAAGTGACAGAGCAAAAGGTCACCAAGTAGTGGCAGTTATACAATGGTTTTTGAATCTTAAATAGCAGCATGAAGGAGGAAAAAACAGGCTGTTGTGCTCCTCAGACTCAGATAGCATCAGTAATGGAGAAACAGGGAAGGTTACTAAAACTGAAAAAATGAACAGCAGTTTTCTTGACACAATTCAGTTTGACTTAAATAGTATCAATGCAAAGCTGTTTGCTTGTTTATTTTGTTTGTTCTTTGGAGAAAATGTTCAGAAGCAATTCATCCTCATGTTAAGAATTTGCAATTTAAGATTTACTGTGTAATGTAGCCAGTGATAAACTGGCTTGTCTACAACCTGAACATGTTAAAGCTTGGGAATATTTTTCAAACTTTTTTTCTCAGAAGAACTCATTATTTGTTTCTCTCCCTTTCCTTTTACTTTCTGTTTTAGACCAGTTCTTATTATGTACTTGGAAAAAAGAGAATGTCACAAGGTCTGCTAAAGGCAAAATCTGGAGTCAGTTGTCCTTAAGTGTGGCCATCACTTCAGAGACACTAATCTGCAATCACATCTAGTTTATTATGAGCCTGTAATGAAAGTAAGTATTAATCTCCTTTATTTGTATATATGAGATTTGCAAAAATCATAACTGTTGTTTTATATCTTTCTGTAAAATACAAAGTTTGACAAATGGAAATAATTTCCAATTACAATATCTGTATTGCTGTACTACGTAAGAAATAACATTTTACGGATAGATTAATGACTTGTTAATGGACTAAGGAACAGAGGGGAGAGATTTGCACCAATTCTGTCTGAAGGACACTAGCATTTAGACAGAAATAAGAGCAACTGTCAGTCCAGGAAGGAAACTTCTTCCTGGTAAATGGTCTGTTAATATTTTGAATGACAAGAAGAGATTTTGAAGTAGCAATGACATAAGTATGCAAGTTAACACTCTCTTCTGTCGAAAAGACCTTTCTGATGAATGTAGTCTGAAGATGTATGGCTGACAGAAGGAACAAGTTCCTTACCATGCAGGGTAAGTATGCATCTACAATTTGGTGCTAGTCCTAGGGAGAACTCTGCCTAGCTTTACAAAGATTTGATTCTGAAATAATCCAAATACTTTCTTTGGTGACACTTCTGTCTTTATAATCTTTGCTGTTCATTTTTTGGATTTTGTAAATTAATTTGTTTTCCTAGTGGTATGATTTTTCTTTAGAATGATTTAAAGATATATGGGTAACATGTACATGTGAGATATTGTTTACTTCTAAGACATTCCTATGGTACACCAAATTTCTGCAGAGGATCCACAACATACTTCTGCACAGATGAGTTTGAGAGTCAGTAATGCAATGTCTAAATGTATTACACACAAACTGGCAACTATTCTCAGCTAAGAGATTTCTTTGTACTGAAGGAAGTTATATTTAAGGAGTACACTTAATTGTTAATAGGCCTAATGGATTTTATAATACAAATATGCAAAATGAAAACTAAGATGAAGGACTCTCATAAAGATTAGATGTTTCAAGTGTGTTGAATGTTCTCCAGCTCAGTCAGAGGACAAAGATGTCATTTGATACTTCTGAAATTGCATACTGCTCGAGAGGAATAACAGCTACTTTTCAGCTATATAAAATAATTTATCTACAATACTACTATTAATGTTTTCTTCTGCAAAAGTTTTGTGATGTTTTCTTTTGGATTGTGGTGTTGTTAAAGGTGATATAATAAAGACTAGAGTTCTAGGGAGAAAAAAAATTAGAGGTAAAATTTGTATTTCTACAAAGACATGTCAGGTACATGAGTGTAAGATATTTCAGAAAGAATTAATAATGTTGAGGAAACTTTTTTTTTTAAATTTTTAATAGGAACAAAATAATAATTATAAGCAATTTCAAAGGGAAATGTCTGTAGCTAACATTAGATGTATCAAAGTTGTGTACTTAGATGAATGAATTACTTATTGTTATATTTTTTATTATTATTTTTCATCTCATAAGGAAACAAAGCAGTGTGATAGCCTGAGTAAGCAAATATTTACATTAGACTATTGAAAGATGCAATAAGTGTACTAGAGAAAGGAAAAGGCAGTAATATTACTGTCTGTACTGACTGCAAAGTTACGGAAGTTTGTGTGGCACAGACTGCTTTGGAGACGCAGTGAGACTGTCTCTGCAGAGGAACTGGTCAAAGTGGAGCCAACTGGGCTGCCTCGTACATGCAACGCAGCTAAACCACAACACAGATCATCCTCCCACAGATAATTGAGAGATAACAGCTTTGTGCGTTCTTGTTATTCCTACAGTTATCTCACTTTCTTTTATAATTAGTATGAGCTAAATATGGGCAAAGCACAGTTTGACATTTAGAAGGTCTAAATTAGACTATATTGCTGATTTGTCTATGACTGTCTAATGCATGGGATGAGAGTAGGTTTATACTAGTCGCTCTCAGAAATGACTAAGGATTAAGTCACTTTTAGTTAGGAAACCCTGTGCATTGTCTCCCTAGATATTTTTAGACTTCTGTTGTTTTATACAAAGTGAAGTACTGAATGTATATGGGATGAGGCAGACCTATTATCACAAAAATTGATATTTAAAAGCACTAGATAGTTTGAGTGCCTACAGATTTGCATATCTAGTTTGTTATCAGTTTTTCTAAAGGGCACCTTGTCAAGACTTTCTGTAAGCAGCCCTATCATTCTTTTAAGTTACCTTAGCAGCACCTCAGTGTAGACAAAGAGCACATAAGTAGTTGCTTTTGAACATCCAGGCCATAATCTATACAAACTCTGAAGCATGAGAGTGAGTAGGGATGATGGCTCTAAACTCACTGAATTAACTCTTGAAACTAAATGTCCTTTTCTTTCTTTTTATTTTCCCCCAAGAACTCTCAGTCTCCTAAGGGGGAAGACAATGGAAAAATAATTCGTCACTTTTAATCCCAGTAAACAGAGAGGAACGTATTCAAAATTTCAGGTCATAAAAATAAAAAAAAAAAAAAAGGAAAATATTAAATTAACAGTGGCATCTCATTGCTTCAGATTGCTTTCAGTCTCAGTAAGACTACCACTGGGAGGAGACACCACAAAAGAACAAGAAAACATGAAAACAGGAAGAAAGATTGGTACAAGTCCTAGAGCAAATAACACTGTATGAAAGAATCAACTGCTCAGACAACAGAAATAATCATTATTATTAGCAGCAGGTTTCCCAGCAGCATCAGGCTCTAAAGCAGATGAATTTGGAAAAGTGACAGTAGTAAATGGCCTGCAAAAATGCTAGTGACAGGAGGTCTCCCAAGCTGGTATCCAAATGTTGGATGACACCACAACAAAATAAACATTATCTATCAAGAATTTCTACTTCAGAGATCTCCAACTTTTCAATTGTAACATAAACCGTCTGTTTATACATAATCTTATCTAATCTCAGGTACCAGTTCTGAGCTCACAATTTCTGGAACCTCCACCACTTCCTGTCCTTTTGTAGCTTTATGTAATAGAGATGTGAGCACATCTCCCCTTCACATCCCCACAGCTGATATTTGAGCCAATCCTGCAGTGGAGTCCAGTCACCATCACTTCTTGATCCAAGAGACTCAAAGGAACTTTAAAAACCAGTCTAAAACCATGTTGCATATGAGAACTACTGCTCTGGATCAGACCCAATGTTGAGTAAGAATAAGTAATGTGTAGAGCATTACTCCCCACCTATTCCAATTTCTAAGTCTCATGAGTTTAGAAACTTCCTGAAATAGCTCTTGCATCTGTTGAGCAGCTCTTCCATGAATTTGCTTCTCCGTTCTTGAAACCGTTTGTATTTTTGCTCTCAGTTGCACTGCAACACACTAATCTTATAGCTGTTGAGAGCTGGTCAATAGGAAATACTGAGGACAGAAGTACATTATAGTATCCAGCACCATTCAGATATTAACTATGTGCTGTGATTTGTTCCCTCCCAGTGCCCAAAAACCAGTTATGTTTGCTTTTTTAAAAAAAAAAAGAAACTTACATACAAACACAACAACCCCCCTCTCCAATTTCTCTTGTCTTTAAAAACAAGGACACTATAAAATATTTAGAAGTTAAATGAGACCATGGCTCAATCCACTCGATTCCAAATCACTTCTTTTGTCTCCCTTTTTGTCTCCTTGGTATGTAGGTTAAACCACTGCTGATTTGCTGTCTTGAAAAAAAAACAAACTCCAGGTACAGGAAAAAAATAAAATGCCTCAGACATTTACTTGAAAATTTTGCATGTGGGGAAGAGGAGAGAGGGACTCCTGAGTTAATAATGCTTGTGACCCCTTCATGAGAAACACTTTCAAGAGCCAGGCAATTTAAATTCCTTTCACAGGAAAGGAATAATTAAGACAGGAAAATACTTTTTTAACATTTGCAAAGTCTACATTTAAACAGTCTACCTTGCAGCAAGCTGACCCTTGGCCAAGGGAATTAAATAAGCACTTGTAAGATGCAATTCGTCTGATCTATTTTGGACACCACTTGTGTTTACTCCAAAGAACATCCAGATCAATAGATTAGAAGAAAATATCTACTTTGCAGATTCCTTCATTTGTTCAGATGGCTTTCACCCCTTCTTTGGATCCTGAAGGACTTGACTTCATGCTATGACAGAGACAGTTCTGGGCACATGTTGAGTCACAGATGTGGCTGCTAACTAAAACAAATAACTGTTCCCAAAGAAAGCTGAGATGTTCCTGCTTGAGATAGCAATGAAGTGCCATTTCAAAGATTACAATTGTCTGCATAGAAGGCGTGAAGATCCCCTACACTTCTCAGTGCCTAAATTCTTGTACCTGACACTCTTTTGTAGGATACAGAACCAGGTTTTAGGAGGCTTTTTTGTTTATTACACCTTGTTTTCAATATCGGTGTCAAAAATGGCAGCTACTGGAGTATAGCACGTTTGGCAATGTGTCATTACATCGCAGGTGAAATACTCAGAGGTTAATGACTTGACCCTTTCTCCATCCCAAATTATCTTCTGAGACTGTTCTACAAGCATGTTTTTTTGTTAATTCATCTACTTCTAAAAACTATATTGCTTAGCTGTGAGAGCCAAGCTGAAGAAGAACTATAAAAATCCTTCAGCGACCTGTGTATTTCCTGCTATTGGGCAAACTTCCATTTTTTATTATTTTAATTTTAATATGTAATAAAGATTAGAAAACCATATTCCCACAGACATGAGCACACTCTAAAATTGGCACAGCTAGGATTTACTGTAGAATCTAAAGAAGACAGAGCTGCCTCATTTGGTTTTAAAATGGATACATTGAATATAGAACATGTGGGGAAGAATTAACTAACTGTAGCAAAATGTTTTTCTCAACTGCTTCTCTGCTGGAAATCCCAGTATCGTACTTAAAATCTAAGATAATGAGAAAGCCTCTAAGCTGAAAAAGCACTACCTCTAATCATTTCAATTCCAGTTTAATATACAGTTTTATAAAACAGAACAGCCTTCCTTTTCCCAAATTCAGATTGAGATATTTTCTTTTCAAATTTTAGTGCATTATTTTGTTGCAGATTCTTACAATGTGCTGCTACCCTACCCACACTGGCATCCGAGTAACAGCAAACAGACTCTTGCTACACATGGGAGACAAAAGTGAACACAGGTGTACAACAGCGCAGTGAAAAAGCTGGAGGTAAGATGTGGAGTACATGCTGAGTTGTGACAAGCAGCAATACAGCGTGCCAGCAACAGACGATGAAAAAGATCACGTGGATATACACATTAGCAGGACCTAATCTGGGATAGCTGGGGTAAGGGAGAAATACTGCCAGCTCCAGTAAGAGTTCTATTTAGTTGAGAAGAATTTCATTCAGCCACAGGCCCACGATACTCCAGTATTGCAGAGGCAGTGACCTTCCTTTTCTGCTTATGGCACTGTGGGGCACTAGGGACTAGTACAGAGAGTACAGCAGTATAGGATTTTCCAAGCGTGCTATTTATAGTGCCTAACATCAGCCATTTAAAGATTGGGTGTCCAGTTCAAAAAAATCTAGGTTCCTCCTGTTATCATAAGTAAACAACTGTTTCTTGGGGGGAACTTAGCCTTTCTAGGTTCTTTCTTGTTTGGGAAATATCCCTCTCTTTTCCTTAAATATATAGTAGTTTTAGTTGCTTAACTTTCAGATAGTCAAAGCTAGGAAACAGCATCCTCTCAAGTTTGGGGAGCAGGGAAGCAGAAGAAAGGATGGAACAGAGAAGGAGGTTTTTCATTAATTTTTATGTTCTTTTTCTCTAGTATCTAATATTTAACTAATAAAGATTAATAATCATTCCTGCTAATAGCACACATCGCACATGAAATAAACAGTAACTTATTTGCAAAAAAAGCTCCAAACATATTGAGAAACATTAGTATTTCAAAGTGATGAAGAAATTAAGTTCTGCACGCTTGAAAAACCTGGAAGCCACTTCACTTATAAGTCTATTGACTGAAAGGAAAAATAACTTTAAAATCTGTTTCTGCTCCATGTGTTTTGTCCTATGAAGTGACAAAATAGAGAAGGGAGTGTATTTTGATGACACAGATGATGTTTTGGAGTGAATCCAAAGCTTTCTGCACACTGTGCCTTCCCGATGCCCCTTTCCACTGAGGTAGCATGCCCAGAGTTTGGCTGCCATACTAGGATATGGACTGGAAATTTATTTATAGGCAAAGTAGATCAACCAGACTTTCTGACAGATATGAAATTACATCTCAACTTCTTTCAAAGTGAAAAGGGAACTGAATGCCAGATGTGTTGGTCTTCATTGATGGGCTTGAAGGATATAGCTTTCATCGTTTGATAGCATTATAATTTTTTTAAAAAAAACTCTTTTTTGTCTCCAAAGGGTCAGTGTCTATAAAAGTTTGATTTCACACTGTATTTGCAGAAACTGAACTGAATTATTTCAGTATTGTGAAGTTAGGAAAAACTATGTTTTCTCGTTGTTTTGGTTGGGATAGAGTTTCTTCTTACCAGCCCATCAGTTGCTGTATTTTGGATTTGTGATCAACAAATTAAACAGGGATATTTTAGCTATTGCTGAGCAGTGCTTACACAGTGTCAAGGCCTCCTCTGATTTTTGCACGGCCCCACTAGCAAGTAGGCTGGGGGTGTAAAAGAAGTTGGGAGGGGACACAGCCAGGACAGCTGACCCAAACTGGCCAAAGGGATATTCCATACCGTATGATGTCATGCTCAGTGTATAAAGGTGGGGGAAGTAGAAGGAAGGGGTGGGGGGACATTTGGAGTGATGGCGTCTGTCTTCCCGAGAAACCATTACACGTGATGCAGCCCTGCTTCCCTGGAGAAGACTGAACACCTGCCTTCCCATGGGGAGCGGTGAATGGATTCCTTGTTTTGCTTTGCTTGCGTGCGCGGCTTTTGCTTTACCTGTTAAACTGTCTTTATCTCAACCCATGAGTTTCCTCACTTTTATCCTCCCATCCCACTGCAGGGGGAGTGAGCAAGCAGCTATTTGGTGCTTATCTGCCTACTGGAGTTTAACCACAACACTATATATGCTGTCTCATTACTACCTTTACAGAGGCAGAAGTTTTACATCCAAACATATTTTATGGAGTGCAATTTCTAGTGTGAATATAGCCAAGATTTCGATGGATGGGTTCTTGTAGTCACTTGTTTGCAGAACATTCAAACAGGAGTTGATATAATTTTATATATTATGTAATGATATCTAAATCTGGGGGTATTATTATTGAATTGCATAAAAAATGTTTAATAGGATCAGATTTTTATGTAATAATTTGAGTCTTCACCTTTAGAAATAACATAAGAAAACATTAAGTAAACATAAAAAATTAAAATAATAATTTAAATTAAGATTGAAAGAGATATCACCTGCACATATGTATATATTGTATACATATGACTTGGGTTATGTGCTGGTTTTAGCATTACATGCTTTAGATAGAGCAACATTATAATGCAAGCATAAAACATAGAGGTAAGTTAATAACTTTGTGCAGTATATTCTTTTAGAAAAAAGCATATGAGCTATTTAAAAAACATGTTGGCAGTTTGCTAGTTATTGTTTCTGGAAATAGTCCCATAAAATGAGTGCAAGCTGCCCTCTAAATTATAATGTAATTTTCTTATTTTGGTGGAAGGTAAGCATTTGGAATACCATCTTGTTTATCGCAAATAGGGAGCACCACATTTGCTCAATGGAAAATTTTAATCAGTTAAGTGAAGTCTGTGGATTCAATTTAACCTTTGTTAAGAATCTGTTTTAAATATTATACTACAGAATATGGTCCTGTTCAACTGATGAAAGTAGCCCATCTGCAGAATTATCGTTATTGCACATGTGGAGTTATGCACTGCATGAGAAGTTTTGAATGCTGTAATATCAACCCTGCCTACTGGACTTATTTTAATCAGTTACAAGGAGAACATTCTAGCATATAATAAAATAGTCTCTCATAAACGATAAATTGTGTCCCCCGACACAACACATAGTCTTGTTTTTCATCTAGTTTCCCTTGTTTGTTGGGGTGAGAGAAGCAGGGATCTGGCCATTTCTTTAGGGTTGGTTGCTGCACATTTGAGTATTTACTTGTCTAAGATGTATGTAAGGTATGTTGGACCTACTGTACTTGTATGACATGAATTACTATGAATAATTTTTCATATCCGATTAATCCAATGTATTTGCCAAAGCAAACTTAATGAGCATGGTAAGATCATGTCTCTGAGCATGAACAACAGCTACAAATCTCCCCAGATATGCCAGAGCCCACTTTATTTTATGCATGTTTTGCACATGACAACTAGGTCTTCTATGTCCCAGCGTAACAAGCTCATTACGTATGCACTATTACTATATGCACTCATTACATATGCACTCATTACATATGCACATTCTAATATGTGCTCAAGGCAGAAGTATGGCAATCCTGTCTGGAGAAGGTGAACCACTACTGTGGGCAGGCATGTTTGGGTCCACTGTAAGTGGACCACAAAAGGTGCCCTTATTCAGCTCTTGTAGCACTAAAGCCCAGAGCAAAGGGAAGGTTTCCCTGTAAAAGGGATGTTCCAGTGGCTTCATTGAGTGGTACTCAGGATGATTCAGTGGCTTTGGTAACCCTGGGCAATCAAGGTTAAAAAATGTCCAAGGTCTTTCTTCTCAGTGAGCAGTGCTCAAATGTTACTCTGCACAAAGGCCTGTCAGAGTGTAATGTGTGTTGGTAAATAATGAACTAAGGACAGTACAATGATGTCAGTCACAAACATAATACATGTGAGGACTGTACATCTTACAAATTTTGTTATTTTGCTTACTAGGACTAAAACAGAATGAGGTTGCAAAGCAGTATTCCCAAGAGCCAGAATCTGTTACACATACTGGACATGCAGTGCCAATGGCTGCAAAAGAGACTAATTGCAAAGGAAGGCAATGTTCAGTATGAGAAAGAACAACAGAATATAAACCTCACAAGTTTCACAGGTTATTATCCAGAAGTAATCATTATGATCATCCAAATTTGATTTCCAGCAAAACAGCCCCAAAAGCTTCAACCACTAATTCCTCCACTGAGCCCACAATCCTGGTGGAGTTTGAGCATATCCTTTAAAAAGACAACTATTCTTAATTTAAAGACTTTAAATGATGGAAAATGCACCACAACCTTCAGAAAATTTTACACAGTTTAATTACATTTTGCTGATGAAGAAGTCTACCTCATTTTGACTCTGAATTTATTAAGCTTCTAATTCCAGCCACTGGTTCTCATTCTCCATTCATCTGTAAGATTAAAGAGCCTTCTACTACCAGAAAACTTTCCTCATGTGGGCAGCCACAAGCTACAAGCGATTCACCTCTTAACCTTCTTTTTGTTTAGTTAAGCAGATTAACTTTTTTCAGTCTTTTACAGTTGAGACAGGTTTTTCAACCTTATGTTATTCTTTGAGTTCTTTTCTAAATCATTTCCAAACTGCTGACATCCCTTTTACACCCTTGAAATGAGAACTGTGCAAAGAATTTCAATAAATTCTTGTTAATATCATGGAGAGCACTAACCACCTTAAACCTGCTCATTACTCTCACTTTTATGAAAACAAAGTCTGTGGTTGGCTTTACAGCCACAATATCACTTTGTGACCTCAAGTTCAGATGCTGGTGCCTTGTAGCCTCCAACTGCTATACTGGAACGGGTAAAGGTCCTTTTGAAATTCTTTCCTTTCAGATAGAGATCTTATTAAGCTATACTTCTAAATAACTTTCAGGCAGAACCATATTAAGAAATATTTATATATATATAAAATTGTCACACGTGCAAAGAGCCATGTGCTCTTATGCATTTATTATCCCAGGAACAAAATAATTCATTAGCTGAATAGGCAGTAATATAATTGCTATAATTGATGTTTTTATTAATTATAAAATGTGCTTCATTAGAAAAATATCAAGTGGTTATAAATCACTGCTCACTAGAAACAGTTTCCACTTGGGTAATGTAAAGCTAAAATCAGGGGGTTTAGGTGAAACTCTTATCCATTAAACGCATAAAGCACTCTATGGTTACTAAGCTAGACGTTGAAGTATATCCTGAATAGTTTTGATGAACAGAGGCTTTAAACTACAAATGCCAGCCAAGAAATCAATTTATGATTTTAAATATCTTCTCTGTGTCTAAAAATTTTTCACTTACAGTTAAACTGAAAGGAAAGCATTTCCTGTCCTCCAAGTGAGTAAGCAAGCCAAAAGGAAAGCAGATATTTTCAGATTTTCTCTTATAACCTCTTTACCACCCATGCTTTGGTCCTCAAGCAGCAGAAGCCTGCTGGTTATAGTGGTTATTCACAGCACGGTTGTTTAGAAGACAATTTCTGTTTTCACAGAATTTTGATTATTTATACTACAAGACAACTTCTCAAATATGAATTAAAGTTTTAATCAGTGACTGAATTGGTTTGGTTCCAAGGCAACCAATTTTAAACATGATTTTACAGTTCTTAGTTCTAGGGATAAAGAAACAATGTTCTTGGCTTCTAATGCAATGATTGTCCATTTTCCTTAAGGCTAGACTGATCTTCTTAGCTTCATTTTGGGTGTTCCTTCTTGTGAATGAGAATCTAGGGAACATATTTTCCTCTGTATCATACTTCTCTCTAATTCCTTCTCCTGCTGCTGCACTGTGTCTTTGAGCGATGGACAAAGGGCAGTAGTTAGTTCCTGCTACTGATTTGTAGCCTACAAATTCTCCTTCTGTGGGTCTTCAACTAAGTTTGTCAAGAACTTGTAAAGAGAACCATCTCTTTTATCTATCTTCAGATTCCTTATGGATACATGCCCACACAAATCTCGATACAAGAGTCACCATGAATGAACATTATTACTTTCCTATTCCTACTTTCCCTCTTATTGTAAAGATCCAAGGAGAACCTATGGGTTAGAAAAGCCAGGCTTGTGCTGCTCCATCCTCCACGTGTCCAGGCTGGTCCTTAGAAAGCAATACTATGGTTGTTCAGCAGCTCATATTTCTTCAATATAATTGCTGACCTTTTCATTTTCTGAGATAACCTCTTATTTTCACACAGGTGAGAGAGACTGCTGCATGTCTAGGGACCAGTGACATTTGGTAGATGAGCTGTGTTTTTTCTTTTCTGTTTCTAAAGAAATTACTAGAAATTGCGTCAATGCCACAAAATTGGGGACATTTTCCTTTCCTTCCCCATAACTTTTGGCAAATAGAAAGATATCTTGATCTTGGGTCCTGTTTTTACTAATAGAAAACAAAACATTTCTGTTAAGCAACATTCAAAACACTCTGACTGCCAAGTGCAAAAACTTGCTGCTATTTCTAAGGATTACTTATCAAAACACCACAGGTTGCTCATCTCTCTCGTTGTCCCAGAGCACTATCTTAGACTGTGCACTGCTCCATGCTGAGTTATGTATAATGCCTTTCAGGCTCAGAACAACATTTTGTTAGCCTCTGAGCACCTGTATTACATGGTAGATTGACTTCACCCACTGTCCATCATTAAGGTATCGGGAATAAATTTGAGAATGTTGCTATACTTTGATTCATGTCTTTAGCTGACAATGTGTTATTTTCCTGGAAGTGTATTTGTTTACATTTTTTCCATGTTGATGTTTTAGGCTAAATTTCTAATCTCCGTATAAATATTAAATTTAAATACAAATTTTATTAGCTTTTTGTAGTAATGTTACCACTGATATTAATTCTCTCTCCAGTTTTATATATCATCAGTAAAAACCATTCATGTGAGAATCTTTCCAACTTCCACAGCAAAAATTAAGATATTAATCAAGATGGATAATAAAATCTATTCCTGTGGAAAACCACTACACACATCCAGTCAACAAAATGCTATTTATCCTAGCAATTAGCTTAGCTGTCTTACAAACAAGGTAAAGCAATTTGTTGACATTTCCTGCACAGAATCTGGCCCTCCATAAAACAACCAGCATCTGTGGTCAGGAAAGAAAAAGGAAAAAACATTTGTAAGAGTACGACACTTGGCTGTTGTTTCTATGGAAACAAAGCAGAATCAAATAAGCACCAGAGCTTGTGCAATTATACTTTTGTTCATTTGGCAGTGTATTGAACCATAGGCCTGCTTTTAACAGTATTTTTTTTCAAATATTAATATAATTTAATGTCATGGATTTCACGTTCAGGAGTACCCTATCTGATGGTAATATATGGAGAGAGAGGAAGTCTTAAAATCTGATAACCTATAAACATGAGCAATGTGCAATGTAGGAAGTTTTACATGTCTAAAACAACAAATCCCAAAGCAGGCTGTAGAACAGAAAATGTTGCTGCTTTTTGCCAGATGTTCTTTATTCAAAGAAAAAAAAAATCTTGCTTTTTTAGTTCATGGAGATGATCTCACTATCATGAAAACAGGTATTTCTGTAGATCTTATTGGGCTGCATGGATCAATTATGTCACAGATAAGAAGTTGGAAGCTTCTCAAGCTATGCTGAATCTGAAGAATATTTTTATGAATGGAAGAATTTAACCAAAATGCTTTATCCATTTTAGCTTCTTTTTGCTAATAATACAAACATCAAAAAAGCAATGATATATGGGGGGAAGATTCCAGACACTACTTTTGTTCCAGAATACGTTTTTGCTTGATGATGAATACTAATCTGATCATTGTCACGTCTTATTGCAGATGCGCATGAAATTAACTCTTTAGCTGTGCAACAAATTGACCGAGAACATGAACCCCTTAAATATGTAAGAAACTTATAGCAACACCAACAGAAAAAATGGCTTTCTTCTCACACTTACCTATCTACCCACTTTTAAACTAAAATAAAGTTGGTTTTAGCTTTTCACATGGTTTTCAGGCAAAAAACATACAAAATACATTGTTAGAACTTTACGCCAATAAGTGTAATTTCATAAAGTTACAGGGGAGCTGGAGGACTGCATATAGAAATTAGATTGCATACACATAGAAATAAAAATTGCATATATAATATAAAATTTGCTTTGTAACTCAGTTTTCAAATAAATCTTGCTTTCTCAGTTTATATTATTTGGTTGTAATATATTTTATATTATATTAATAAGTTTTTACATAAATAATATTATTTACATATATATTTATGTGCAGTAATAATGTGTGTGGAGGCAACCAAAGAAAGGTTTATCCAATAGCTCCATCACTCTCACTAATACCACTATTTGTCTGTGATTCTTCTGGCCTCTGTTGATTGTTTGATAGAGTTATTTAATAATATGTTTTTTGAACAAAAGTACTTCTAAAACTGAAGGATGACAGTAATGAGATTTGTACACAAGAGCCTTCCTGCAAACTGCAGAAACTGTGACCTAGTAAGGAAATTAAGGATTATTGGTTTTGGTTTTTTTGCATGCAGTAAGTTCACTGGCAGAATTTTAGGACTATCATTGCACATCATGCAGAATCTTTGTTCATGAAGAAGTTAGGTTGCATCATTTTTTGTTTGATTCTTGAAAGATTTTAAACATTACTGCAATAAGCCCATAAACAATACCTAAATCTTTTTGTTGAGTGGAAATATTTTCTGATATAGTGTTTTCACCAATTCTTTAGGCAGGAATTTTGCCATTTAAAAACTTCACAATTTTTTTTTTTTAATATTCTGGTAACAACTATCTTAATTTCATCCAGCTGTGCAAAATGTAGTCATGAATATGATAACAGCTTAATTTTTGCTTTAACTTTTTTTCCACAACTGAACATTGTTTGAACAGTGTATGGATATTTTATTTAAATACAGCAAAAGACTGTGGGTTCATTTACACAGTAATCGGTGTTCTGTTTTTTTAATTCAAAACCTTCATATAGCTCTTGGAACAGGTAACCCTACAAAGAACTAGGGAGACTGGAACTATTCCAAAAAATTAACATCAATCATAAGCAGCTGCTACCTATTGTAAATGTTAGCTCAAGCCCTGTAATACAGCATGAACTCGAAAAGGACTTTGGAAATCATCTTGTGTCCCTTCCCTCCCTTCATGGTGGTAAAAACCATCATAACTCAGATTTCTTTTTCTTTACCACAGCTCTTGATTCTAGTTTCTCAACTGGGCTTGTGATAAGTTCTGTATTTAAATCAGCTTTTCTGTTAAGAAGGAAATTACTTTCTGGATGACTTCCTTGTTCAATTTACATCAATAGCAATATTCCTCTCCCTTCATTTGAGCCAGAATTTCATAAGACAAGCTCAAATTAATTTTAAAATTATTACTGTAAGAAATGCAGCTTCCAGAGGGAAAATATGTCTTGTTTCCCAATGTTTTTAATAACGTAATGATGCACAATTTTTCACATTTTCATATAAGTAAAGTGTATCCTTGTCCAGAAGTGAAAATGGACAGAGAGAAAAGAATGAAAGAGAAAAAAACCCTCAATTTCCTATGGTGATACAAAAAAAAAGGGGAAAACCAATAATTGAAAGAATTGAAAGAACAAATTTAGTATAATTGTGTATCACAAATGCTATAACACACTAATCAATCTGATTTTTTTACAATGCAATTTCAGAAGAATGCTATGTTTTTATCTATGACAGATTTCTATGTGTCCTGATTTTCCATATTTTAATACGCTGGTTTCTTTTTCAGCATGATTTAGGCTCCTGAATTTCCTCACTTCAGAAGTATCATAAAATCCTTGTGATGTGCTTAGATAAGTTTCCAAAGAACTATAGTTTCTTGAATCTCTACTTAAATTCTTGTTTGGACTGAAAACATACTTATAGCTGTTATTATCTACTAATTGTTAATATCAGTCAAATCCACGTTTGAAAAGTATTTCTACCATTTTGGTGATAAACTTACTTTGGGAGTGCTGCTAATACCTTAACAAATAAATCACTTAATATCAGATTATTTTAATTATTTTTTTTCAAACTGGGATTAACATACACAGAAAGGTCTTTGAAGGCCTGAAATTCAATAAAAATAAATGCATTTCTTAGCCTCTCTTTCAGGGCTTTTTCACACTTTATTTTCATTTTTCTGCCATCTTTCTCCTCTAATTTCTTACAACATCATGTTTGATGAAATTGAGTGAGTCAGTAAGAAAGAATGTGTTACAGACTTCTGTTTATAACCCAACATCTGACTGACTTATAATATTAGAATATCTTGTCAGCTATGCAAGGAAGTATAATGTGTTTGTTAGATGGATTCTTCATTTAGAAGAATCAACAAACCATTCTAGGTTTGTTGATAAAAAATATTATTTTTCCAAATATTGTATCATCAGAGAAAAGAAAGAGGAATTTTTCCTCATTCTATTACAATTAAAGAAGGTTTTCTGTTGCCAACAAAAGTACATGTGTTTGCTTCTAAAGGCACAGTCCTTATGAAAGAATTACAATAAATACATTTTGGTTGTTTTAAACAACAGATGGCTGACATCTTTTACGCTTTCATTTTTTCAGTGGTATTTTACCACCATCTGAAAAGCTTGTATTGTAGCACTTCCTTGTGTTTTTGTAGATTTTGCGATACGAATAAATCTGGGAAGGAGAAATGACATCTCTGTGAAGGGTAAATGTTTTGCAGCAGTTTTCTGGATGTAAAGATTGAGAGAGTGAAAAAGAATAGGTAATCTGAAGGGTTTAGCTTTAGTTATGAAGCTCAGCTGGTGAGAGATTGGAGCAAAGAAAAACTACATTGGCAAGAAATTTCTAGAAATGGCAGTGTGCCTCTTTTCTCCTTATTGAAAAATGTAATAAATTGTTGTAAATGTCCAGTTCTTATTGCTACACCAAGACCTTTGACTTTGGAAATAATTGTAAAAGCTCCTTTTTTCTTCTCTAAGCAATTTAGAAAGTGGAAGATGTGATGGAAAGTGGAAGATGGGATGGAAAGTAGAATAGGGATGGAAAAACTGAAAGGTTTCTAGATGAAACAGAAATGCTTGGTCTGAACTCAGAAACCCCTTAGGTGTGGATTCCCTGGTGACAGCATTCAGATCAGTGAGTAGAAGTAAAAATCTAAAACTTTTTCCTTGTAAACAAATGTTAGTATGATCAACCTTCCTGTGAAAAGATGAAAGTCATGCTACACATGACTACTTTCATCTCATGCTTCAAGTCAGGTAGTGTTCTCAAGTGTAGCTCCTCGGCAAGCAGAGCTCACGTGTCACCACGAAACATGGGCAGCAGAGACACGCTGGGACAGGCTGCCTGTGCAGGCAAGAGAAGGCACGCCACCATCTCCATGTCCTCCTACCCCTTACCTTCTCCTTCCTCTCCCTCATGCCCAAAATACCTTTCACACTTCTGTAGGCTTTAATCTGTCACGGGTTATTCACATGGATCCTTGGGGAGGCTTATTCAGAGCAGATCATTGGTAAAAGCAGAATACTTTGCTTTAAAGCAGTTAGTCAAATATTTTTGGCAAGTGAAATTTCATTAAAATGTTGTTTCTTACAAAGCTGAAAAGCTGCCCAGAGATGCGTCAGTTCAAACAAAGATGAACTTTTTTAATAAGAAGCGTGTGAAGAGAGACAGAGAGAGAGACAATTCAATGTACAGATATAAACGTACCCACGTTCTCACCAAAAATGCTTGGCCAGCATAATTCTGTTCTTTGAAAATTTTCAGGGGATTTGTTTACCTTCCAACAAGCATTTTCATAAGAAAGAAAAAAAAACAAAACAAGAAAACCCCAATACTTTAAAATTTGGGACAAAATAGAATTGAGACTGCTCAATTTGAACCACTCTAGCTTAAGCTGAATGAATGAAATTAAAAGAAAAAAATTTAAAAAAAAATAACAATCTTTTTGGCAGCTTTCAAGAAATCCTGTAGTAGTTTACCTGTAGCAGTATTAAAATAAAACTTTTAAAGCTCAATTATTGCAGACTTTAAAACTGCAGTTTTCAGAGAAATCTTAATTATGTTATTTTCTTACAGTAAACAATGCAGGAAAAAAGTATTACCTCCCTGTAAGTGAAAATTAATTGAAGATTATGCTAATTTGAAAAATCATGGAAAGGGATAGGTTGAAATATTATTGCATTTGAACACAGTGACATGTAGCTGTTTTCTTTTTGTTTGTTTGCTCCCATTTCTTGAGCAATGTTCCTTGTCAAAAGAGTATCACGTTAACTGAGCTAAAGAACAAGCTGGAAATGAGATACATATATATCTCTCACACTCTGTATAAGTTGTCATTTTTGGGGAAGGAAAACAAGAAGATCAAAGCACTGTGAAGTGCTTCAGTTTCCAAAATATCCATATTGATTCAATGTAAAGATGTGGTAGGAACTATGGTAAATGATCTGAATTTACAACTGGGTCAGCAAAGGAAGAAGTATCTTGGAGCTGAATATTTCCACTGCTCATTTTTCCACTGCTCTGAGATGTACAGTGAAATTTTTTAATGAAAATCCATCGGCTTTAAGGACATTGGATAAAGGGGAACAATATAGTGCACTAATCTCTCACATATACAACATTTTGCAGAAGCTTTTGGGAAAAGCAGTCAGCCATATTGATTTGGAAGGCAAAGAAAGGAACTTCCCAATAGGAGAAAAGGATAAAGAACTTGTTCATGGCTCTTAGAGACCAGGGTGGAATCTGGGCTGCCCTATATATATGCATAGTCATGCATATATATTGTTTTTCCAGTGAGAATTCAAGGTAGCTGGTAGCTCCTAATATTTAGTTAAAACAGAGATAAAGACTCTCTTTCAGCATTTGGTTTGAGTTTGTGCTGCTTTGTGTAAAGCTGGCTTGCCTCCCTTCTTGACTGAAATTAAAAGAATGAAATGGTTGTAGAAACCCTCTAGAGTGAGTGAGACTCACATCCTGAGTGAGACTTGGTGGAGTGGGAACTAGGACAGCTACGAGGTGATGACGAAAAACGTCTGTCTTCGTACCGGACGAGCTAAACCAATGTGAATTTGCCATCACAGTGAAGGAGAAATGAAAGAGTGGGAGGTAGCTTCTCCCTTTCCAAGGCATACAAAACATATGCCACTTTGGAAGGTCCTGTCTGGAACCTCAGAGCACCCCCCTTCTCTCTTTTTTCTTTAGCAGATAGATACTACTCCAGACGCTGACTCACAGATGCCCGACGGACACGCTAGCTCCACCACTGCCAATACGGCCCAGAGTGCTGAGGCTGCCTTTGCCGCAGGGCTCGCTGCTGGCTCACGTGAAACCTGATGAACGCCTGGGCTCCCGGGACCTTTCCTGCAGAGCGTTTTCAGAGCAGTCAGCCCCCACCTCGCGCTGCTGCATGCCATTGTTCCACTCCAGCTACAAGGTTTTGCATTTCTCTTCACTGAACTTCCCGAGGATTTCTCCTGCTCATCTCCCCAGCCTGCCGAGTGACACCTCCCAGCCCTGCCCTCCAGCAGACCAGTTGCTCCCCAAAAGACAGATGGAGTTAACTAGTCTTCAAGCCTGAGAGGGATGTGTTTTCCAGACCAGGGCCTGAGTTTGATGGCTGTGTGCTTCTGCTGTGGTAAACACTGCAGATGAAAGTTGTTTCTTTATTAGCTGTTAAACTTGAAACTAAATCTGCCTTTTCAAAGCAAGCCATGAAAGGATTCACCCTTTGCCCACACAGAGCATCTTTCAGTGCAATACCTTCATCTTTTCCTTCTCACCTTGAGAAGGGTCCATAGGTCACATGAAAGGAGAATATGAGAAAAAGCAGGCGGCAGCGTTATGCTGGCCCCAGTCTGAAGATAGCACTTATTTTACATTTTATAAACTGCTAAATTAAAGGTATCAGTATGTTATGCGTACAGCCACATTAGTACAATAGAGCACAGAGCAGATTCTGCAGAGTTAAATGAAAGGCTGGCTGCTGGCACCTCTCACCTGACATCTTTCTACACTAGCCCGGGAAAACGCATTTTGTCCTGCAAAACATAGCCTTACAGGTACAGCACCGAGGTGTGCTTGCCTCCATAGCCGTAGACCCAAAGTTTTATCCCTGGGGTCACTGAGCAGTAAAGAATGGTTTGAATTCATTGCACTGCTACCTGTGCATGAAACCGTGAGTATGTGAGAGAATGGGCATGTACCAAGCATTTTCATTTCTTCTTGTTTAAGCTCAGAACTGTCTCTATTTCTGTCTCTCATGAAAAGACACTGGATAGAAATTCTTAATGCAAATGATCTCCACAGCTAGAATAAATGAATCATAAAGATATACCTGTTCTTTAGCCACTTTTTCATGCTAAGGTAGCAAATGCTTATAAATGCTTGTTTTAAAGTATGGGAAATAATGGAGAACTTTTTTAATTAGGTGGCTGGAGTTATTAAAAAAAATTGTAGAAATTAAAACCCAAAACCAAGAAACAATAAGAAGTCTTGATGAATATAATGCAAAGGAATATTTTGATTTAGGACCTTAAAAATGAACTAAATTTAGTGTACAGAAGTTATTAAAATGATTGATAATGACATGCAGCTACTATTGTAATTGCTTTACCAATCACAGGGGCATTATGCAAAGTTTTTTAACATGAACAACGTCATTTGCATCCGTGCTACTGCTAATTATTTTGATGCTTTGTGCTAGCAGAATGATTACACACTAGGGGCATATATTTAGAGTATTTGTAAGACGGAATTTATTTAACTGTAGTTTTCTATGTTTGGTTATGATGGAAGACTTGGTCACTTTGTAGAACACTGAATGCTGTCATTGCCCTTTCCTGACTATGATAAAGGAGAGCAGTGCATTCTCCATAGTTACTGATGCAAATGCTGACAGGAGCCATTTATGTACCTAGGAGAAAATAACCCATAGTGCTTTGTGAAAATAATATTAAGCAAACAAATATGAAAAAACAATGACGGCTACAGGTTGTTGAAATTCATATCAACAATATACTTGCTTTCCCCTAACAACTCAGAAAAAAAGAAGAAACAAAGTAAGCTGAATTACACAAAAGGACCTTTTAAACCTTTGATTCTAGGGAAGGACGCCATCACCAGGAGAGTGATGTTGGATTGGTATATACAAGGCACTCCTCCAGATGTCGGCTACATCCAGAGAACTATTTGAAAACATTAAGAACATCTACAAAAACTTCATGCTGCCATTAAAAAGTTTTCCATCTACTTTTCAGTTTGGAAGAAAGCAGGTTAACATCCAATCAAATATACGTGCTTACTATTACTTTGAATGAGGACTTTATTGTTGTTGCATTGAATATTTTAATAACTTTCATGTGGTAAACACTGCAAAGAACATTATAGCAAACTCATTCATTTTAACTAGTCATATGAGTGACACTGCTCAGCTGCATAGCAGTAAGTAAAATGCCGTTTCTGTATTCACATGTAAATAACTGTGGGTGACAATTAAGAAAATGTTGACAAAGGAGTATATAATTACTGCTATTAACATTATAGCTTAAAAAAAATTGATGACTGAGTTATACCCATTAAAATAGAAAGCTCCTTTGAAGACAAAACCCAAAAGATTTTTTTCATAAAAAGATTCTTCTCATATGCTTGCTTTAATTCAGTTGATTATTATATGTTTAATGAATACACAATACAAACCAGTATGGGAGACAAAGCAATAAGGAACAAAGAAAAATATTTTCATTTTCCTGAAGATTGCATGGAACACAGCCCAACTTACTGTAATACGGATTTTAATTAGTCTGTGTCCGATACAAGAAGAGGATGAGAGGCAACTGCTTTTTATTTAAGTTTTGCTTTTCTGTTGACATACTTGATTTGGTAATTGTAGAAGTTTGTGAGTAGAGATGGACCAAACTGCTGTAACCATGAAATATTTTGTTAATTCTTTTTGCAGTGAAAAACTGCTTAGATTAAAAAATGTATGTATTAATAAAGTCAAAATATTAAAATCAATTTTATGAGATAATTTTTTTTGTTGTTTTGTAGTTTCTTCAAATCTTATTTTAAGAAACGTGAACAGAATTTATTAAAATGATCTAATTTTCATTGCAACTATCTTGTTTTATGCTTATTTTGATCCCAAAATAGTAGATTTTAATTGTCAGCAAATTGAAGGATTTTGTACATCCCTATTTATATATTAACAACCCCAAGTTTTTACTGATGCTTAGGTAAAGACATGGGTTTGCCTGCGTCAGTGTCACATCTGTGACATTTATTAAGAAGTTATCATATGTGTTGGTGAGATATTGACAAATGTTATGAAATGTTAAATAATAATTTTCCTCATCCATTGGGAAAAAATTAACAGTAATGGTGTCAACCGGTTTTGGGGTATTTTAAATTGTAATGTAAGTAAGTTGTTTAATTTCTGTTGATCACACAATTCACATGATAATTGATTCTAGGTCATGGGATGAATTAACCCTATGTGCTCAGAAGAGTAAAAAAAAAAAAAACAAAACACTGGTAGCATGTCCTATCTACAGTGGCCTTTTCTGGATCTTTCTGTATTGTGTCCATACGAGAGACACATGTTATTTACTAATTTTCCTTTCCCTTCCCTCCTCCAAAAAATCAAAATAAGATGAAGCCATCTTTCTTTCCAAAGCACACTAAGCCTATTTGCATCTGGGAGGTTCTAATTGCTTCTCACCATACCAACAATGCCATCATGACTCACATATTTATGCTCCAACGCTTCTGCCCCTAACTTTTGCCAGGTTTTCTCCACCATATCAAGTCACAAAAATACACTGACATATTTCTTTTGATGTGTTGCAAGGATAGATTCAGCTGTGTTGTACATGGAGCACTGCGTACCACTGATACATTTCACTCATCTCTTAACGCATAAGTATGCTGAACTAGTATTGTTAGCATGGGTCCACTCTCAGTTATGGGTCATAAAGCTATACCCAGTCACCACATAAAACCTGATCTGTAATTATTCCTGAATACTTAAGGTGTTCTGTCTGAAGTATTTTTAGAGGTACAGTAATTCAGTAATTTTCAAATTGCCGTACACTTATTTAGTTGTCCTTAAAATCTGACATTAAATTGCCATTACTGATAGAAGTGTAGGGGAAGAAAATCTGTGCACAGCAGTTCCAAATGGAAGCACTTCAAGTAGAAAGATATGAGAGCTGCTGGGAGCACTTGCAGCAGTGACTGATCTGGTTATAGATCGATCTCCTTTGTGCAAGACAAGCCTGCTGTCAGCAATAGCTTGCCTCTTTTTTGGCTGATTTCAAAAGCATCACACAAACTTAGGTAAAATGAAGGGTGATGCTTTCTCCTTTCTAAATCCCATACCATGCATGATACAGAACTTTGTGTAGTCTGTCAAATGAATGCAAAGCAATGAACTTGCAAGTAAAATTCAAGAGTGCACAATGACTTCTAGCTGGGGAGCAGTGTTAGAATTTACAGTCTCTGTAGAGACAAAACATGGTTGTTTGTGGCCCCTGGAAATGGAGGAAGTATTAGTTCAGGGAGGGCTACAGTAGTCGCTGGAGAAGTGAATGATGACCAAGTATAAAGAAATGCAGGAAACATAGTCTAATATCTTCTTTTGAGGACAGAGTGGCAACAACAATGTCCTGGTGGATCATTAAGCTCCCAGTCCAAATATCAATGGCAGTGGCAGAAGACTTTTATTAGCCTTATCTTAAAATTAACCTTACCTTACTTTTTGACATACGAAAGCCAAGTTGGTTGTAAGATTTTATGTGAAAATTATTTATCATAGCTGTTCCTTCAGATTCCTTCATTTTGGCAGAATTCAAAAGATTTGGGTGTGGGCATGAATAACAAAGTAAATAAGTAATGTCGTTGGTAATGCTCATTTGCTGCCTTCTCTCTGTGCTAACAAATGGTACAAGGAGTAACACCAAGACATACCGCAGCAGTATACTATCAAACTTCACTGTGGATTCAAACGAAATGGAAAAGAAAACCAGAATAAATTATAGTTGTAAACTATCTGTAAAATACAGATGAGATATCATCCTAAAAAGTATTATTTCCATGTTCTTTCTTTTCTACAGAGATGGAAAAGGATCATTAGGAATATATATAATCCAGCAAGCAAGGGACCGTTAGACACCTCTGCAAATAGCGCGTAATAAATCAGTGAACAAAACCCACATAGACTCCACTGTTCAAAATATTTTTTTCAAAATACATACCCCTGCTATGTCAGATGCAACTGGGTAGTCTAACTTAAAAAAAAATCCCAATCAAATGAAAAAGGTTCCTCCCAGCAGCAAAGTCCTCTCATTATTTCAGAACTCAGGTTTGAGGCTTGAAGAAGCAGCAGTAAGTTTATTATCCTCTATAAGATTCAGTCTCCTGTGACAATTTTTTGACAAACTCTAACAGGATAACAAGGTATGCAGGGCTGACACAGGAGGATGATAATGCACTTGAGATTGCCTTTTGAGTAATTACGTGATCCCAATTAAATTATTCTGGTTTAGAATGTCTTAAAAGGCAGGTCAAAATTTGGTATTCATTGTCCATCTTTCTCTAGGAGTTGCACTCCTGCTCGGTACACTGTATAATTGCCATAAAAATAATAATTAGAGCCTCATTGTCAGGCTTCATTACTGAGCTTTCTTTGCAGCACTCACAGCTTAGGTTGTTCCCCAGTTTTTCTTACATTTGAATGCATGAGGTTCTGGTAATAAATGTCGTTTAGGAAATATATAAAGGTACTGTTGCCCTGGAGATAACTTCTAACCTAATTAAACATTTGTAGTATTTCTAGGGAAAAAAGGTTACTATTTATGCTTGTTCTTTTAATAATAACTTATGAGTCTGGACTCTATCCAATCGAGTCTGGTGTCTATATAGTCGAATACACCTTCTGATCATAATCAGAATGGGTATGCACTTTGGGAAAAGATATCCTTTGGTTAAAACGGAATTGCTTTGCCAGTTTTGTCTCAAAAGAGTTTTTGCACTAGTATTCCAGAAGTAATCTTTCAAAGAAGCACATTTCATCATGCAGGCATTTTTGATTACTTTTCTGCATGAAATACATAGATTATTTGATTATTTGACCTAAAAGACTGCAACTGACAGTAAAGAGATTGTTTCGTTTCCTTTAAAGCAAAGGATTAGCATTCAAAGTATCATGGGATCTTGGATGCTCTGCCTTTTTAGTGAGACAGTAAATGACTTGCATTTGAATATATGCATAACTGCTATGTAATTATTTTGATCAGTAGAAAATAAATAATTCAGGTCTACAATAAATGTAGGCCAGAAATGGTCAGTTAATTTGGTTTTGTAATTAACTGTACCCTCCTATGGTTCTCTCTTCTTGCTTCTACAGCCCAAAAATATGCTTGTATTTAGCATCATTTATATAGTTTGTCATTCAAGTAGAAGAAATCAGTCCATCTAACAGCAGTGCATTTTCAGCTCAGATGTCAGAGAATGAGATGGCACCCGGCTATTCAACAGCAGATTGGATGCAACTCCCACTAGGCATGCAGTGTCAAATTGGTCAAGGCCCACAATTATTACTTGATGTCCTTCTGTAATTTGAATTCAAAATAACAAAAGCTTCATCAGCCTGCCTATACAGTGATGGTGAACAATGTTTACCTCTTAGAAAACCCTCAAACTATACTCAAACTAATGAGAGAAATGTGAAAAGGTCACTGACAAAAACCTATGAGGGACAATCAAAAAGTATTTATTGAAATTTGCATTAAATAACAACTACATGAGCTTTGATTCTTTCTCAAATACAAAAATGTTGCAAAATTATTTGTTCATTATAGGAAGCTACTGGGAAACAACACCTGCCTTACTGGCTGAGATGGCTAAAGCCTTCTTCTGAAAGGAAGGGGTGATGACCCATTTTGTGAGCAACATTGTAAAACTGACTATTTAAAAATACTAGCGTCTTGTAAAATAGGTTTCAACAATTTATTTTGTCTATATATGTGTATATATAATCTTAGATTATAAAAATAGTTTGGCAATGCACTGTACTGTTTAAGCAATAACTAACAACTGTTGTAATAACTTACAACAGTTCACACTTCTTAAAAATCTTTCATAATCCCAAGTATCCTGTTAGACCAAACAAAATAATCACAACCGTGTTTAACCAAAAGTTTTTCCGAGTATATATATTTGGGCTGCACAACTGGAAGCTTACATCAAACTCAGAGACAATGAGGGGAAAGGGCTGCAGTAGCTCGGGATATTCCTTGCTACAACTCTTGATAATGAATTACCACCATTAATTTTATAACTCACTTGTGAGTTGAAATCCAGAGGTGAAGCCAAGGACATCTTCTAACTTCAAAGATGTTAACAGTTGGAAAGCCAAGTTTGGTAAGCTATCGTTGTTTCCTTAAATACATTTTCAATTCTATTAAAAAAAAAATAAAATCCATCTTTTTAGGAGCACGTCCAGTGTGTGCAGCTGGAATTTTGTGATGGAAAGAGTATGGTGTAGCATTTGAGTTGATACAAGGTTGGCCTTTCCCCAAGAGAAAATTATAGATTTTTCTACCAATCACAATGTAACACACATTTTGCCAGGCTTAAAGTGCTTAGCAATATTCTTGGCAAAGGCTGATATATAATCATCTGTCAATTACACTACTGCTGTGTGTGGGAAAAAGAATTCATTTTGACTACATTAAAATCTGAGCTCCTTAATCCAGGCCTTGATATCTTTGTTCTAGAGGAATACATTTTTCTATGCAATATAAAATAGAGATTTCAAGCTTTTCAGATTATTCCCACCATGCACTACCTGGAGTAAAAATGAAAAGTGAGAGGAATACTTTGCCATTCAAGTTACAATAAAGCAAACTACTAGAAGCATATTTTGAATTTTATTTCAACAGAAAAATGTATCAGTTTTAGTCATAGCCTGGCTCAAAGAAGAAGATCCAAGGTCACCCAAAGCTTAAAGGAAAAAAGCTGTTGTTCACAGCACCACTTCACAGGCAACAGAAAGTTGTCAATTGCAACAGTAAAACATGTTTATGCCAGAAACAGAGCTTTGGTCCTCTTAGAATTAAATAATGTTTCCTTTATGTAATTTATGTCCCTTGGTAGCTGTGGAAAGCTTTGTGTTTTTCTGATTTTGTGCCTACATATGTGAGCATCCCTCTGTACTCACATTTAATAAACTAAACTTTGTTCTACTTTATGCTTGAGCTTCATGCAGTTGAAGAGCTTGTGATTCAGCCATGGTGGTTTCTTGTTAAACTTCTGATCCAACTTTCTGCACTGAAAAATATTAATGTGTCCTCAATGAAATGTCATTAAGGAATCCTGAACTCTCCTGAGCCTCCCTTTTTTCAAGATTTAGATTTGTCTCTTACAATCTAACATACCAAACCTTGGAGTTTTAAATTTGCTTTCTTTAAGCTTGTTGTCTCTGTTGTCTCCTTTTTTTCCTTGAGAATCATGAAGCCTTACGAGTCCATGGTCAGAGTCAACTAATTCACTTCAGTGATCAGAGTCAAATTGAAAAGGTCTTCCTCCCTCTCCCTTCTGCAGTAAAAAAGCAACTTCAAGCACTGTCAGACACTTTGTGCTTTGCTGCATTCTTCATCTGGTGGCTGCCTGAGTACCTCAAGTCTCCTCTTACTACCAAATCACTTATTTCTTTAATTTCTGGGAAATGTAATCTTTATCTGTAAGATTCCTCCTTCTGTAGGATTCTCTATTTTAGCACAAACACACATCTTTCTTCTGTTGTACTAATGAAATGAGAATTCAACGTTACTTTTGGGTGGGTTTTTTTGGCACATGCACAGAAATAGATTAATAGGTAATTAGGGTATAAAAAGATTTTAAGTAAACTTTAAACAGAAACCACAAATCTTTGTGTTAGAGTTGGAAATTAAAAAGCGTAATAAACGTAAAAGCGTAAAAGTGGGGAGAAAATTTCTTGCTCACTCAATACACTGAAATAGTATGTTTAATAGTCTATTTAATTTTAATCTTGCAGACTATTAATAATCTTTGCATAAATACTACTTTAAATCCTAGAATTTCATTTGCTTGAACAGTATTCCATACACGGCTGAGTTCCTCAGACTATTTACATGTCATATGAAGTAGAACCTCTCATTTTACATGTGTTGCATTTTAATTTTGAATGTCCTCTTCTCCTTCTGGTACTGAAAAGGGTTAATAGAATTTAACCTATATAATTCATGTTTTTATATATCACATCATGTAAAGTTCTGCTTTTCTTCCCACAGTAAATAGAGTTAGCCTACATAATCTCATAAAATAAAAGCTTATGCTGTTCCTGCCTCTAGACATATTTTTGCAGGACTTTCCTGAACTTTTCAACTCTCTGCGTTTGTGAGATTAACTAAAATCAAACATAGTTTGTTATCAATGTATTTTAGAGGAGACCATCCTACTAGTTGCACCATGCTTATAAGTGTTGTTAGTTCAAGGTGGGTGATTTTGGAAAATTGTGCTAGTAATAATTGTAAACTAGAGCTTCATTAAAAAAGTTATTTTTTGTGATGGTTATTTAACAGACTGACTTGTAAGTCTAAATTCCATTGCAAATCACTGATACTAGGTATTATTGAAACTGCTGCCTCAGATATCCCTCTCCTTGCAAGGTGAATATAATCTAGTATCTTTTGTCATGGATTAATGAACTTAATTTCACCACTAGCATGTTAATTTTGACTGCCTTCTTATTATTAGCCCACCTCTTTTGATAGGAAAGAAAATTCAGAATTTTTAGAAAAACAGGGGATAGGGTACTGGACTTCAGATCAGGAGACTGAGGTCCAAATCACAGATGTTGTTTGAAGAAGGAAAACATGCTTCAAACTCCATTTCTTTTATTTGCCTATTTCTCTAAACAGCGTAAATGGTCCCTCCTTTCTCTTTGGGCATATGCTTTCCAAGACGGGTTATGGTTGGCCCCTTCACCTGAACCTTATTTCTCCCTCCATAACTTTGAAGAAGGATCTGTCCCTTCCTTTTCCATAAGCATTGTTTTCTGTCCTTTTTGAAGAGAGGACCTCTTTGAAGTCTCACCTGCATGCTCAGATCTCTCTGTGCCATGCCATGTAGGACTACTTACCACTGAGGATCTCCAGGAGACCCGTGCATATCCAAACAGCCACATGTATCTGCTGTTTCCAGGCTCCATGGTATATCATGGCGGTTGTGGTTTGACTTGATAATCTTAAGGATCTTTCCCAACCTAAATGATTCTGTGATTCTGTCCCTGCATAAATGATGCACCAGTGAGGCTAGTGCTAGCTTAAGGGTCATAGCACCTTGTTCTACTTTTATGTGGGCCATTAAGTTTTTGTAGACCTCGGATAACTCCAGGAAATTGTCTGACTCCTACTTTTCACAATTTAATGTAATCTATGTTAGTTGTGTCTAGCTGCATTAGTCTCTTTTTTTTCCCCAAAAAAAGTTAAACTTCAGGATGGAAGTCCCTGATGTACAAGTTAATGAAGTTTAGGAGAATATACTGGGGAATTAATACCATATATTTGCTCTTGTCCAGGCATTTGTTATAGTGTATCTTGAAAAGAGAGTAAGGGACTAAAAAGAACTTTGGTTTGGTCCATTCCATTGCTGACATCCTTTTTTTTATGTAGTTCAATCCCTTCTTGAAGTTTTCTCCAAATGTGCATGTTAGCAAGTTCCCAAGAATAGAAATTGTAAGAAAAGAAACTGTATAATAATAGACAACAAACAAGCAACTTTCAAGTACCAATAAAAAGAATAGAAATAACATATTTAGGCAATCCCCCTGCTTCATGCACATGAGTATAGACACACAACCTGTACTGAAAATTTTGGTTTCCCCTTGCAAATAAACCCCCCATGAACTCTCCAGGACAATTTCCTGGATGAGAGTCTGTATATATTTTCCCTAGACACTTTGTAAAAATGTTATAAAAACAATCATTATTTGGATTTAAGTAACTCACAAAAGCTGTTTATTGTTTAATATTCTGTCATCACTAATTCCTTCAGTTAATTTTCTGCCATACGGTTATATGAGAAAAATATTTGTATGAAGTCATCTTTTTAAAATTCATTTCATTTTCCTAGCTGAAACAGACCATCTGCACGAACACAGTGACAAAATGAAAGGAAAACTTCACGTGTTTAATTTTATAAATCAGAATTATTCATCTGATTAAGCTTTGTTGAGTTTATATAACAAGCTGATTTGACATGTCCCTAATGAATTTGCATAACAGTTATCCCAGGAAAGTAACTGGGATACAGACTGCCTAAGAGTACACAGAATTAACCATGGAAGCCTTGCCAGAGGGAGGGAGGGAAAGGGCCCTCCACTCTTTCTCATTGCACAGGATTTTATTTTTCCAAGGTGGGTGTTTGCCAGGAAACAGTAAATACAGCTGAAGTAATGACATGAATCACATGAGTGGGGCAAAGGAGCAGAACACCATGCAATGAGTAAGCTGAGGATCAGTTTGAGAAATCCACATTTGTTCAGGTGATTACTGAGCAAGCTACACACAATAATTTATTTTCACATCCTTTTCTCCTCTATGTCCGTCCCCTGCAAAAAAGGAAGATGAGTGTAGCGCTGGTAGACCCATGGGCTTTGAGGGCAGATCTTCCAGGGTGATGCTTGGCACCCAAGAAGCACCTCTATTGGTCTCACATGATGGTAGGGACCCTGGGGGAGAGGAGCTGCCTGGCAGTGCCAGTCGGACATCAGGGTGCTCCCCACAGCCCTGGCTCCACTCCCACCTCTCTGACTCTTCTCCTTCCAACCCTGCTCTTACCTCCTCCCTCATCTCTTCCTCCTTCCCTCCCGCTTAAAACCATGGAATTAATGTCACATTTGCTTCCAGCTCTGCTTATACAACATTCATTTCCCATGCATGTATTTCATCCAGACTGAATTTTTTTTTTGTCTGGTACAATCAGGCACTATTCTTGTTTGTTTGCATGCATCACCACTGCAATAAATGTACATAATAACAGTATATGCAAATTATCCATGATTAACTAACTGTTTCTGGGCTAAGATTATCAGTTATCTGGGATACACCCCTCCATAAGAAGTCTGTAATGTCATAGTAATATTAAATTATTGAAATGATTCAGAAATGTTAAAGCAGGAAAACTTCAGCAAGGGAAGATGAAATCTGCAACTCCTTAATAACTGCTCTGACATTTTAATGTAAAAATATTTTTCAAAATACATTTTAATTGACAAATTTTGTTACAAAATTTGCAGGTATAATTCCCTTGTAATTATATATAAAATTAATTTGGAAGTGTGCTGAAGAACAGAATTAGTGCAATTAATTTCACTGTAAAGAGAGATACCTGTGGAAAGATATAATTCAACACCACATTCAACAATATTGCACTTTGATTTTTATTTATTCATTTTTGAAGATGATAACTGGTGAGACATTCCTGCGTCATGCTCATATTTCTGATTTGTGTTTGTTGTAATGTTGTAGACACATAATATTCTAGGAAAGATGTTTTGAGTTGGGTAAAGGGATATATCTATCTAAGCAGCAAAATTTACAACTACTATTGTTGGCAGAGTTACCATAATCTATTCAAAGACTCTCAAAAGTTTAGTTAGTAACTTTGATCTAAGTAGGGGTAATATCCTTTACCTATTCAATACATACCTGTAATTTATACAGATTTGAGGACAGTAGGAGCTTCTTGACCTTGAATTATTTAATCTAACAGATATCAGGTTTAAGGACAAGTGAAAGACAGGATTTTTCTCCAGTTAAAAAGAAAATCTATATTACACCTATAAGAAACCAAGTTTTTCAGAGAAATTGGAAATTCAAAAGTGTAAAAATATTTTGCATTGCATAATCAACATCTACATCAGCTTTAACATCAATGCATGCCCTCTTTTACTGCACACATTTTGCAGAGTTTAAGACTTGGAAAAAAAACAAAGCATAAAATCTAGTCAGTACTTACACAACCCAGGCCCATGAGAAAAGAGAGAAAAAAGTGTAACTTCTCATGAAGCCTGGATAAGAACTGGCTGGATTTCTTTGGTGGCTTATGGAGCTGAAAAAGACATCATTTCCTGCAAGTGGTACCTGCCTTGCTGCCACAGGAGTATGTGCTATGGAAATCTGTCATACCCTTACCCTGAGTAACATGGATGTCCACCAAAATAGAGATGTCATAGATGTACGACTTACCCCAAGTGACTTTCTTTATAGCAGTGTATATACTGTCAGGAGCACAATGACCAGAAATAAAAATTTCCTGTATTGCAAGCCTGCATTACTTTTCTCAGATCACATTGCCATAAGTGTTTACAGTCTTTACAGTAAGGTTTTCCATAAGGAGCTACTACCAAGGTAGGTCACACTTCAAGCCTAACAATTTTGACAGTATCCTTTCAGTACGTTTCTTTTTTCAAAGGATCACTGTGAGTGACTGCCACTTTTTATCATGTAAGAACACTTGCTGATCTTGCTACAACCATCTTCTTCATTGCATTACTTACTGAAAATGTGGTGACAGGGTAGAGCTGTCAGGAAACCATGTCCTCTACAAGTATTTGACTTTTTTAGCAAAGTACTAATTCATATTATAACCATGTTATACTTCTATTACATAAATATATATATTCCAATGCATACTCAATAGACAAAAACGTTATTTATAGAATACAACCAACCATGGAATATTTGTTAAAGTTCCATGATGTACATATATAGTTGCACAAAATAAATCTTTATAATGATTTGTTATTATTTTTGTTGCTTTTGCTGTTTTTCTTTTTCTTATTGTTATGAAATATTACTTTGAATTAAATAAAACCACCCAATAAATTGCCTCTTAAGTGTATGCACATGTGTGCATATACACAAATAACTGGAGTGATGAAGACAAGAACCTAAAAAATAATGCTTGCCCTATTTCGATGCCTTTATGTTCTCCTCTGTTTATCATTGTACTCATCATGCTTTTCAGAATATCACCTATATTTTAATTCATTTTTAATTTAACTTTTAACCTTTAAATATGAAAGTAATTTTAAAAATAGATCAGTGTTATTATTGCCATTTTGTTGATAGGAAAAATGAGGCAAAGGAGATGAACTGATCTATTAATGGTCATACAACGTCATGCATGGCATTTGTCATGCCAGAGGTTCACCTTTCAGTCTTCTACACATGACAAGGTGTTGCTCTCCTCTGTAGCTCTGTCCTCAAGGAGCTCAGCTGGACTGTCCAGCAATTTCTTTTAAAAAAATTACGACTAGAATCATGCAGAAAATCCTGGTCTAAGCAAATTCCATGGGAGTTTTGCTGACGTTTCTGATGTCTTTTTTTTTAACGTGTTTCTAATGTCCAGTTGCCTTCTAAAAACAGTTTAATAGCTATTTAGAACAGGGAAGGTGCTTGCTTCCAGAGAAGATAATTCTTCCACATTTGTATATGTTTCCTTGTTTAGTCAGGAAGCTCTATGATGGCCTTATAGTTAGGCATTAGGCAGTTAGAATTACATTCATTCCCTGCTTCCTGATATTGCTCTTTTCCTAGCATATGTCACAAGAACAAGGCTGTGCAGTCTTTCACTAATTTTCTTGACTCTGCAATATAGGAAATGCAGTGTCACAGCAAAATAATTCATCAGTCTGCCTGTAGTGGAAAAACCTGGAGAGATTTTACTTCAATAATCCGAAAATGTGGGTGTGCTGAAGTGAGGTAGATGTGGGATGGTAGAAATGTGCTGGAGGGAATGCAAAGGGAGTGAAGCAGAAGGAACAGGGACCTCCATTTACTCTGGTACTTTCTTCTAGCTGCTAAAGCCAAAGATACAGATGTCAATAGCATTCTTAATCTGTTCAAGAAAGAAATCTATTACCTGCTGCCCTGCCAGATCCACTTAGATCTAGGACAATCTGTTCCTATAGTTATTCCCATTTGTAATTACAACCAGAGTTATATCTGTATAAACAGCTAGATACCATAGAATACTTAATTGTAGTAGTTTAATTTACTACTGGTATAACCTAAGCCTAATTTTGTAAAATAGAAAATTTAATATTCGCAATTGTGTTATTAAAAAATATGTACTATTTCAAAAAACACTTTGAGAAAAAGATACTTCTGCTTGAGAAGAAACTAAACACAGCTACGTGTTAACTTAATAAAGGAATCAGTTTTTTTCCCAATTCCTCTTTACAAATTTCAGAGTTTCTTTGTATTTAGAAAAATGTGTCAAAACAGGAGTGTCTCTGGGTCATGACTGAGAAGGCTGTTGCAGTTCAGTGTCTTTAATTATCTAACATAAAGAAGAAGAGGAAGCTCAGTTTATGTACGCTTCATGTTCATGTACCTTTTCTATAATTAAACTCTGTCACTTGCTCTTACTTCAAAGATTTTTATAGAAAAGCCAGATAATGTCATACTCTGCTGAAATTTGGCACAAACATGAAAAGTTTCTGACAGCGCATGCTGACCTCGCATGTTACTTTTACTTTTTGTAATATAGTATACAATCAATGGCTGTAACATTGTTCCAAAACAATTTAAACTACATCCTGATTTTAATTAACCAGGGGAAAACAAATAAACAAACAAAACTTTCTCAACATTTTTTTGGCCGAACTGATCAATTTCTATCTCAGTAATAAGGGATAAGAAATTAAAATAATTCAATTATTCAAAATATTTATGGAAAATTAAGAAGTAACATTTCCTTCCTTTAAATGAACATTTGACTCAAAATTACAGAAGAAAATAACAGTTCTATGGACTAAATATACATACATAAATATACTTGCATAGATTTCAAAACATCTGTAAAAGCAGCAATAAATGTATAGTCTTAGCTTTTCAGAAACATAACTTATAAGGAAACTGGGGTCCATTTACAACCAATTTTTCTCTTTTTTATAGGCTTAAACTGCTTATGATACTGTAGTGTAGTGTGCAGTGAAAACAGAGAAAGTATAAACCAGCAAGACTACTAGAAAAAATATGTTTTTCTTCTGAACTCTGCTGATAATTTATTCTGGACAGGAGATTGCAGGTTGTCCTTTTGCAGCGCCATACTACCAGCTTGATGTGATGTAAGTCCAAATCATGGTCTCACTGGCAGAAATGTTTTTGTCTCACCCATTGAAACTGGTATTGGAAAAACTTAAAAAGCATGCTAATATAAATCTGGGAAGTGATATTGGTATTATTGTTATTGATACAATGTGAAATATGGAACACAATGACATTTTTTTTTTTTCAACAGTTGAGTTTAAAGGATTGGTTTCTGTGGTGGATTGATACCAGCCAGCAGCTAATCACTCACACAACCGTTCACTCTCTCCTCCCACATGGTGGGATGGGAGAGAGGATAGGAAGGCAAAAAGTGAGAAAAGTTGTGAGTCGCGATAAAGACAGTTTAGTGACTGAAGGGAAGAGAAAAACCCATAAGCAACACAAATTGCAAAAGCTAAAATCCACTAACGATCCCTGGAATTGAATGTACGGCAAGAAAGGGAGTGAGCAACTTATGAAGTGAAGGAGCAGATAAGTCAACATTAGGATCAGCAACAGAAAGTAACAGCCTGCCAAGTAACAGCTAAATAGATATAACAGCTATAAATTTAGTCTAGCACACTTTGATCAGGTCCGTCATTATCTTGAACCCCTTGAGCCCCACTTAGGGCAGTAAAAAGAACTGTGGTGGGTTGACCCTAACTAACAGCCAAGTACCCACACAACTGCTCGCTCACTCCCTGCTCCAGCAGGACAGGGGAGAGATAGGAAGAAAAAACCCTGAGAAAAGTTGTGGGTCAGGACAAGACAGTTTAACAAGTGAAGGAAAGAGAAAAAAAATGTAAGTAATGCAAAGGAAGTCACTCACCACCTCCCGTAAGCAGACTGATGCCAAACCAGTTCTGAGCAAAGGCCCACTTGGAAACCAAAATGAAAATCCCTTCCTTTTCCTCTACCCCAATTTTTGTTGTTGAGCGTGACGTTAACTGGCATTGAATATCCCTTCGACCAGTTTGGACCAGCTGTTCAGGCCGTGTCCCTTCCCAACTTCCACCCCGAGACCGCCTACTTGCTTGGGGGAAAGGGGACAGAGTGGGAAAATGAGAAAGCCTTGATGCTGTGCAAGCACGGCTCAGTGAGAGCCAAAACATTCACTACCGATATTGCTTAGTCACAAATGCAAAGCACTACACCACCCCAGCCAGAGCAAGTACAACTTGCTACAGATGATACTTGATGACTGATTATTGCAAAATTAGCAAAAGGAGACTGTTACATATTTGCATCAATGCAACAGGGTTTGTAAGCAGAGAGGGCCAAACCAAAGACCTTCCTAGTTCTTGGAGGCTCGGACAAGCCCTGGAGGTCCCATCACCTGCAAAGGAGGAGGTTGTTTGAAGCCACCGAGGCGAAGGGCTACGGAGCGAAGGATCGCGCCGGGGGAGCCTTCCCGACGCGGCCAAACCGCGAAGGCGGCAGCACAGGGAGCGAGAGAGTGCCCCAACTTCCCCCCCCGACCCCCGGCCGGCGGAGCGGGCTCCTAACGAGCGGCAGCTCTGACTCGGCGTGGGCGGGGCCCAGGGCGGTGGCGGCCAAAACCCCTCGCCTACAAGAGCAGCCCCCGGGAGCGCGAGCGAACAGGGCGGGCAAACAGGGCGTGGCACGTCAGGAGGGCGTGGCACGGCAGGAGGGCGTGGCACGGCAGGAGGGCGTGGCACGGCAGGAGGGCGTGGCACGGCAGGAGGGCGTGGCACGGCAGGAGGGCGTAGCGCGTCAGTTTGCGCGGCAGTTCGCGCGGGCAGGGCGTGCAGGGGAGGCGTGCGGGCGGGGTACAGTACAAGTGGCCATCGTCCTCCCAGAGGAGGCTCAGCCATGGTCGCCACTCGGCTGATAAACCGGGGCCAGAAAGACTGTGGCGACACAGACGGAGCTCCCGCTCAGGCACGCGGCTGTCCAAGTATCCGGCTGCAGAGAGTGCCTGAGCCTGTCGGTTGTACCAGAGACCGACGGGGACGCTACCTGCGTGCGGAGCGACCAGGTCAGCGACCTGCTCAGCCTGGGGCAGGGCTGAAAGAGGAAGTGGAGAGGCTGAGGAGCATTAGGGAGTGTGAGAGGGAGATAGATTGGTGGAGCCACTCCCTGGCGGCCCTGAGGCAGGGGCAGCTGGTGGAGGCTCCACAAGCAGCAGGGGATCCCCTGTCCTCTTGCTGCCGGGCAGAAGGAGAGGACCTAAGAGATGAGGGGAAATGGAAGCAGGTCCCTCCTCGGAGAGGTCGGCGAATTCCCTCCCGGCCTCCCTCACCGTCCCAGCTGCCCTTACACAACAGGTATGGGGCTCTGGAACATGAGGGACAGGAACATGAGGACCCTGACGAAGGTCTGTCCGAGGGGGTGCCTAGGGTGAGTCAACAAGCCCCACGCATCAAGACATCCTTAGTTAAGAAAAAGAGGAGGGTGATTGTTTTAGGTGACTCCCTCCTAAGGGGTACAGAGGGCCCAATATGTCAACCAGACCCAACTCACAGGGAAGTCTGCTGCCTCTCTGGGGCCTGGGTGAGAGACGTCACCAGGAAACTCCCTGGTCTGGTTCGGCCCACTGATTACTACCCGCTGTTGGTCATGCAGGTTGGCAACGATGAGGTTGCGCTAAGAAGCCCAAAGGCAGTCAAAAAGGACTTGAGAGCACTGGGGCGACTGGTCAATGGAGCGGGAGCACAGGTAGTGTTTTCATCAATCCCTTCAGTGACGGGGAAGAACGCTGAAAGGAACAGGAAAGCACACCTGATCAACACGTGGCTCAGGGGCTGGTGCCGTCGTCAGAATTTTGGGTTTTTTTACATAGCACCGGGCCTACTCGCAGCTGATGGAGTGCAACTGGCGTCGAGGGGCAAAAGGATTCTTGCTCATGAGCTGGCAGGCCTCATTGAGAGGGCTTTAAACTAGATTTGGAGGGGGGAGGGGATAAAACCGGGCTCACTAGAGTTGAACCTAGGGATAGGTTCAACGTGCCAGAGTTGAAATCGATAGCCCAGCTCATGTGCATCTACACCAATGCACGCAGCATGGGCACCAAACAGGAGGAGCTGGAAGCCATTGTGCAGCGCGACAGCTATGACGTAGTTGCCATCACAGAAACATGGTGGGATGCTTCTCATGACTGGAGTGCTGCAATGGATGGCTATAAGCTCTTCCGAAGGGATAGGCAGGGAAGGAGAGGCGGTGGGGTGGCTCTGTATGTTAGGGAGTGTTTTGATTGCATAGAAATCGAAGATTGTGAAGACCAAGTAGAGTGCTTGTGGGTAAGGATGAGGGGGAAGGCCAATGAGGCAGATATCCTGCTGGGAGTCTGTTACAGGCCACCCAACCAGGATGAAGAGACGGATGAGACATTCTATAAGCGACTGGCGGAGGTCTCGCATTCGCTGGCCCTTGTTCTTGTGGGGGACTTCAACCTACCGGACATCTGCTGGAAGTATAACACGGCAGAGAGGAAACAGTCTAGGAGGTTCCTGGAGTGTGTGGAGGATAACTTCCTGACACAGCTGGTGAGTGAGCCCACCAGGGGAGGTGCCTTACTGGACCTGCTGTTTACAAACAGAGAAGGACTGGTGAGAGATGTGGTGGTCAGAGGCTGTCTTGGGCTTAGCGACCACGACATGATAGAATTCTCGGCTGTGAGGGAAGTAAGGAGAGGGGTCAGCAAAACTGCTATCATGGACTTCCGGAGGGCAGACTTTGGCCTGTTCAGGTCACTGGTTGAGAGAGTACCTTGGGAGACAGTCCTGAAGGACAGAGGGGTCCAGGAAGGCTGGACAGTCTTCAAGAAGGAAATCTTAAAGGCGCAGGAGCAGACGGTCCCCATGTGCCGTAAGAAGAGCTGGCGGGGAAGGCGACCGGCTTGGCTGAACAGGGAGATTTTGCTGGGACTCAGGGAAAAGAGGAGAGTTTATCACCTCTGGAAGAAGGGGCAGGCAACTCACGAAGAGTACAAGGATCTCGTTAGGTCAAGCAGGGACAAAATTAGAAAGGCAAAAGCCCAGCTAGAGCTCAGTCTGGCCACAGTCGTAAAGGATAATAAAAAATGTTTTTACAAATATATTAACAACAAAAAGAGAGGCAAGGAGAATCTCCATCCCCTACTGGATATGGCGGGGAACATTGTCTCCAAGGACGAGGACAAGGCTGAGGTACTTAATGCCTTCTTTGCCTCAGTCTTTAATAGCCAGTCCAGGTATCCACAGGATATTCAGCCCCCTGAGCTGGAAGACGGGGATGGAGAGCACAATTTACTCCTCGTAATCCAGGAGGAAGCAGTCAAGGACATGCTAAGCCACCTGGACACCCACAAGTCTATGGGGCCTGATGAGATCCACCCGAGAGTACTGAGAGAGCTGGCGGAGGAGCTTTCCAAGCCACTCTCCATCATCTATCAGCAGTCCTGGTCAACAGGGGAGGTCCCAGACAACTGGAGGCTTGCCAATGTGACGCCCGTCTACAAGAAAGGCCGGAAGGAGTATCCTGGGAACTACAGGCCTGTCAGCCTGACCTCTGTTCCAGGGAAGATTATGGAGCGGTTGGTCTTGAGAGTGCTCACAGGGCATCTGCAGGACAACCAAAGGATCAGGCCCAGCCAGCATGGGTTCATGAAAGGCAGGTCCTGCTTGACCAACCTGATCTCCTTCTATGACCAGGTGACCCGCCTAGTGGATGAGGGAAAGGCTGTGGACATTGTCTACCTGGACTTTAGTAAAGCCTTTGACAGCGTCTCCCACAGCATTCTCCTGGAGAAACTGGCGGCTCGTGGCTTAGACAGGTTTACTCTTCGCTGGGTGAGGAACTGGCTGGATGGCCGAGCCCAGAGAGTTGTGGTGAATGGCGTTAAATCCGGCTGGCGGCCGGTCACAAGCGGTGTTCCCCAGGGCTCGGTTCTGGGGCCGGTCTTATTCAATATCTTTATTGATCATCTGGATGAGGGAATTGAGTGCTCCCTCAGTAAGTTTGCAGATGACACCAAGTTGGGTGGGAGTGTTGATCTGCTGGAGGGTAGGAGGGCTCTGCAGAGGGATCTGGACAGGCTGGATCGATGGGCAGAGGCCAACTGTATGAGGTTTAATAAGGCCAAGTGCAGGGTCCTGCACTTTGGCCACAACAACCCCATGCAATGCTACAGGCTTGGGGAGGAGTGGCTGGAGAGCAGCCCGGCAGAAAGGGACCTGGGGGTGCTGGTTGACAGCTGGCTGAACATGAGCCGGCAGTGTGCCCAGGTGGCCAAGAAGGCCAACAGCGTCCTGGCCTGTATCAGAAATAGTGTGGCCAGTAGGGAAGTGATTGTGCCCCTGTACTCGGCACTGGTGAGGCCGCACCTTGAATCCTGTGTTCAGTTTTGGGTCCCTCACTACAAGAAGGATGTTGAGGTGCTGGAGCGTGTCCAGAGAAGGGCAACGAAGCTGGTGAGGGGACTGGAGCACAAGTCTTATGAGGAGCAGCTGAGGGAACTGGGGTTGTTTAGTCTGGAGAAGAGGAGGCTGAGAGGAGACCTTATCGCTCTCTACAACTACCTGAAAGGGGGTTGTGGTGACGAGGGTGTTGGTCTCTTCTCCCAAGTAACTAGTGATAGGACAAGAGGAAATGGCCTCAAGTTGCGCCAGGGGAGGTTTAGATTGGATATTAGGAAAAATTTCTTCACTGAGAGGGTGGTCAGGCATTGGAACAGGCTGCCCAGGGAGGTGGTGGAGTCGCCATCTCTGGATGTGGCGCTTCAGGACATGGTTTAGGGGACATGGTGGTGCTGGATTAATGGTTGGACTTGATGATCTTAAAGGTCCTTTCCAACCTAGTGATTCTGTGATTCTGTGAAGGAAGTACTTCCCCACATGGCAGGTGCTTGGATGACTACAGCATTAGTTGACCAGATGTCACTCACATCCTGCTACATAAATATCTGACTTGAAACACTAGCAAAATGTAGACCAGTCCTTTTTATAAAGTGAATTTACTTCAGACAAGTTGGATTGAAAAAATTGTAGAAAATGAACTGTTATCAAAACCACGTGAAAAAGTATTACTCTAGGCTAGTTACTCAAGAAATAACATTTTTAAATATTAAGTTAACATTCCTAAAAATGAGTTAACTCATTTTTCTTAGGTTGCACAAAAGAATACATGACAAACTACTTTAATGGTTCTTACCAGATTCCTTTTACTCCAAACTCTTCAGTGCATTTACTGCCACTAATTAGTATGCTGAAATACTGTCAAAATAGTAATTAACTTACAGAAAATACAAGCAAGTCTGGTAAATAAAATTACTGGCTATGACAACCATATATACTATAATCATTGAAGGTGAGCTGGCAAACAAAGTTAAGAAAGTTTTATCCACTTAAGTAACACATACTCACATCAGCCTGGTGCAGAGAGGCATTCAAGCACATAACTGAGACAGACTGTTCTTTCCTTAGGTTTAGAAGACTTCTGTTTTCACTACATTAAACCCTTGTTCTGTTTGGAATTGTGTTTAAAGACCATAGCAGTATCACATGGTTGTAAAAATAATTTGAGTTATTCTAAAGGATTTAGCATACATCTGGGATTGAAAGATGATGCGGAACAATTGTTAAAAGTTTATGAACCACAGGCAACTTAACCTGGCTCCAGTCTCCTTTCTTAATTCGCAATAACATGGAAATGCTCACAGGAATGTACTCTGAGAGGATTCTGGCCCTTGCACGAAGGCTAAATGGAAACATAAACTTCTGCAGTCAGCGTTTACAACAGGGGAGAGCACCTATCTGTGAGCTGTGAGGCAGGAACCATGCAGAGTCCCCTTCTAGTCTGCCTGCTCTTCCTTCTAGTTTATACCTTGTCAGCCTGAACTGGGGGTGCCAATAGGAATGACCGGTATGGGCAAGGTTTCTTCTACCAGGTCTGGTTTTTGTATCAACAATATTAAAATACTTCTTGATAATTAACTTGGGTTGTTTTTCTGGTAACTTCTTGGTTTTGAGGAAAATGAATAATTCATCTCTGCAATTATAGCTAACAAAATAGCATTCAAGAGGGGATAACAACGTTATTACAAATTAAAGATGAAAATTTTTCAGATGATAGTGACAATGCAGAGATATCTTACTGCTTGTAAAACATTTAAAAAAATCACAGCATAGAACTACGAGATTTTTTTTTTAAGTGAGAGGCTGTTCATAATATTATGCTTTCATTTCTAACCTCATAATTTTATTTTTATTTTCCTTTTTGGCATTATATTTTGGGGAAAAAATATTCAATAAAAGATACAATGAATAAATGAACAAGTTATGGTTTATGGTTATGGTGTTGCTGTAAATACCTAACTCTGGAAAAAGTCTGTAATCACTAATGTAAGAGACAATTAGGAAAATAGGCAAAATACAATCTATACTGTTTCTGTAACATTTTCCACAGTTGCTCCAGAAGTGTTACATGGTCTGTGAGAACCTGCAAGAGTTGCAGACAAAGTGTAAATGGTCTAGTAAATCCCAAACCTTTCATTTCACAGACTACTGATTGTCAAATGTGTGGGCTGAAATATAAGGTTTACAAGGCAATAATTCCATTGCAGAGTTTTTCCTGAAATGTGACATTATCACCTGTCTCCTTTTTCTGCTTTGGGTAACTCGTGTAAAAACTCAAAGCCTTTTCCATGATGCAGCCTTTATGAAAACAATTTCCCATAAAGCGGTTAGTATTATATCTAAAATTAATGGTTCTCTTCTATGCAAATATTCAAGTAATGTTTTTATAATGAGTGTAGAAGATAATAAAACACTTAAAAATGATGTGACTGAGAAACTACACAAGGCTCATCATACTCCCAGAGAAGCTGTTCAGCAATCACTAAAATGCAAAAACAATCCTCTCCATCTTGAAATTTATTGCCCACTGCTTCTGCTATCTTTGAAGTTACCATCCTCAAGGGTCAACATATTTCCATGCAATGTTGGCACTTGTCTGAGAATAAGCTATACTGCAACTCCTACAAAAGGCATCTGTCCCATGTGAGCTCCAATCTTTCCTATGTTCTTCACTTCTCACTACGTGGAAAACCTGAAGAAAGTTTAGGATTTTAATGTCTGTTTGATAATTATATATGACAAAATAGATAAGATTTGGCAGTTAAATTTACTTTTTTTTCAGAGCAGACTTCTGAAAGATGTTGTGGATGTTCTTCCTTTTCACAAAGTTTGTAGAGAAAAAAGCCTCTGGTTAAACTAAGATCATCTTTAATTTGCTGGCCTCTCTCCTCTTCGTGAGATTTAATGGACAAGATCAGATTTAGAATCTTAAAAAGAAGAGCAATTAGTATTTTAGTGACTATTCATTGCATTGTCTTCCAATGAAAGATACAGCTCAACCACAGTCAGCCTAGACAAAATATGAAGTGGATGGCACAGGAACAAGCAAATTTATTGCTAGTCAGTCAGAATGAAACCAGTAAGGTTCTATGGGAAATTAACAAACCACTACCAGTTCACCCAGGAGTGGTATCCTCTGCATAGAATTTCTGAATCACCCTGTAGAGACTATACATATCTATAAGAGGGATGTAATTTTTAAAAGAATGTTACAGGATCATCAGGAATTTTTAAATTCCTTTTGAAAATCTCTTGGATGTCTGTTGGGCTTCTACATGGAATAAAACAGCTCTTTCCTGGATAGAACATTCCTTTGGATTCAACTGTTTCAGTATATTTAAAGAACATGACCTTGTTTAACACCCTATAGGTATTTAGGATATCAGAATATATTTGGTACTACTCTGCAAGCAAGACACATGCCAGGACATTCTGGTGGGTGCAGAGCCCTGCCCTATGTTCTCTTCATCTCTCATTAGAGAGATGAACAAGCAAAACAAGACAAAGGAAACTAATTGGTGCAGGCATCATGACACCACTGCACTGGTTTTATACATTTTCTACATATTAAAAGAGAAAACTAGTGGATCATTAAGACACTGCTTTTGATAGGACTAGTAAAGCATTTGATAAACTGTTGTTTTTATCTAGAAGATCTTTTTTATTGCAGTAAGAACATTAGATATCTTCCAAAATGAAATTGTTATTCTCATCCTATAACTCAAAAAAACCCACAAAACTGCAGCAACAAGTTTTTTGGCAAGATTTGTCTTAAATTTATACATAATGTAAACACTACAGACACAGTAATTTTCCAAAACTCAAAATTTCATTAGTATCTCACATCCACCTCTGAATTCACTGTTGCAAACTCTCACGGCTTTTGCAGTTCCTGTCATGCCAGGTTCTCAAGACTCAGGAGTTGAAGGATTTCTAGGAACATGATCCTAAATGTTCATCGCTTACAAACAGGTTTTCCAAACCTCAACACACTCCTGAATGCATGAAAATGTTGGAAACTTTGTAAAGGAAAAGGAATCAGAGCTGTAAGCAGGTAATATCGTCACCATTCTGGCTGACAGGATAGGGAAACACTAATGAGCTAGGAAAAGTAAAAAGGCACATTCTGAATATAAATTCAGGGCTACTTCCCTAAATTCAGGGAATAAGTGGCAGAATCCTACATCTGCAAAACTTCAGTGGCATGGGACCTTGCAAGGGCTCTAGGTAAGCCCTGTAGACCTGAAACCTGCAGAAAGAAGAAAGGGCCTGGGGACCACAGAAGAGTCTCCAAGAGAAGGACATATGTTTACACATCAGGGAGATCCAGATAGTCACCAGTCTGACTATTATCCATTTACCAAGTTAGAACAAAACATTGGCTCAAAGTAAGACAGAGAAGTTGTGTTCAGGAAAGAAAGGCTGGGGTTAATGTTATCTAACGTCAGCTGATCACACTGCAGACATTTACACCTGAGCTAATCCTATGTCCTCTCTAAAGTGAATCAAAATGATCACATTCAGGCTAGCAGTCATCTGACTTATTCATCCATATTAGGATGAAACATGTATTTCTTGCTGTTGACCATACAGAGTTCATACAAGTCAAAACTCTGCTTTGCAGCTGTCCATGTTTGGCCAGGTGAATGACAGCCTTTATTTCTAAGGTTACTCTCTATTTGGGGCATTTACGTGGAAACTGCAGGAGCTAGATGGATGCAAAGTTCAGAATCTGCCATAAACAAAGTGGTTTCCTTATAGAAGATGATCAAGGAAGAACACTTATATAGAGGCTTTGGCATGTTTCAAGCTCAAAAGGAATGTTGGGAGTTAGGGAATACCGTAATTTTTCTGCATTTCAATTTTTGAACAATGTATTAAACATGTTGAAATTCTTGTTCAGATTCAAGCTATTATTTTACAAATGTTGTTGTTCCTTGAGTCATTTTGCAAACTTCAGAGTTTGTCACTAGTGTGTGTATACATATATATGCTTTATATGCTTACTTTTCATTACACTTTTATTTATATATTTAAATGGGAATTCATAGAAATTGTTTTTATCACATGATTTTCTGGGTCTCATATGTCTTGGGGGTATTTTCTCCCTTGTCTAATACACGTATGGATCTAAAACCTCAGTGTTCACTAATAATTAAGGATATTCACAGAATTTGTGGTAAAGCAATATCAGACACCTGAAACAGAAGTCATAAATTGGGATACAAAAATGTACTAAGAAGATAACTTAGATAAATATATGGATTTTTTTTATTAGTTGAGGGATTTCTGTGAAAGGCCTTTTCAGCTGCTAAAAATCAGACTCCACTTCACTTTGAAAGTTGATCAGAAGGATGGTAATGTCTTTGTTCTACAAATTACTTATCTGTAGAATATGTATATTAACCTTCCTTTACTTCATATGAGTCCTTGGAGCCTTCAGTGCTTAGGAAAAATTAAGATTCTTGGGTAAGTAGTAAGACAGCAGTGTAAAGCATTTTTCCTAACCAGAATAATGTGACAAACGTGGTACTCTTTAGAGTATTTTAACAGTTTCAGTGAACGGCAACAGAAGGTGAAGAGACACCCCATTGTCCAACCCGTATATCTCGGGGATAGACATCAACGTGATTTATTACAAAAGCTTGAACTGAGCCTGCAGCAAAGGAGCAGCAGTTTCTGATCACTAGGGAGGACTGGGCTGGAATGACTAACAACTTTGCTGAAGTCGATCATTCTTACAAAAAACATCTGTCAGGACTCTGCTATGAGACATTTACAAATCGTGGAGGGTGACAAGTACAGAATGTTCTGCCTTTCAACTTCTGTTTTTCGCCTAGTTAAAGTTAGCAGTAAGATGATTTGTATTCAGTACTCTTGTTTTTCGCCATGCTGCACCCTATTTTGCTTTAAGTACAGTTCAAAATTTCTGACCACAACATAGCCAAATTAATTCAAGTTCTTCCTTGATTCTGTGTATGTAAAGGTACTATAGGAGGGACCACTGGACATAGACACACTGCACTTTCTTCATGGTGAATGTACAGAAGTTTTTTGCTCTGCCATTTCTGCCCCATAGATTGATTTCAGCGTATCTCCTGAAGCCAAACTCTGCCATGGAGCTGATTTCATAGGTTGTGGTTAGGGGAAAAACATACTATATGGTAACAGTTACTTCGCTTCTCACTAAAAACTATCATCATTTTGGTGGCCACATTTACCAAATCCTCTGTGTTCTTCCATGTTTTTATCTAGTCTTCTTTTTCTCTTAGCAATTTATGAATGTGATAAAATATAATTATACATAACGAGAGACAACGTACAGCACTATTATTTTATGATGGTTGTCAAAATTACATTTAGAAAACTGTATGGGCTGCCTATATGAATGCCCTTCCATTGCTTCCTCAGAGAATTTGGCACTAAATTTTGCTAGTGATTCTTTAATGGAAAATCAGAAGATTAGGTATCAAAATACAAGAACTTGACGTGCAAGTGTTTTTAAATGAAAGATGGTGAGCAGGCCAGAGATTTTCATGCCTGAGGTTTTTACCCATAAAAAAAGTATTTTACCCATAGGTTTTTGTCTGTTTATTTGAATGAAAAACAGCAGGAAGAGAATTGGTAGGGCACTTCCATTATCATTCAAAATGTGGTACATATTTTATAATGTTACATACCATATATTTGGTATGCTAAATGAGAGATAAATTTCCATAATAATGTAGGATGAATCATGCTGGATATCATATTCTTGATGCAAGAAATCAGAACGTTTTAACAATTGTTAAAGCAACAAAAACAGATTCTCTAAAAGCATATCTTTACCCCGAAATGAGTATGAAAAAGACACAATTTCTACTATTCTTCTACTGGGAGGTAAAAAAGATTCAGATAACTAGGTACAAAAAAGTTTTATATTATTGGTGGATTCATAAATAGGTGTAAACAAGTCTGAACCTGGCTGAATTACAGAGTACGGACCATAGTTTATTCAGTGTGGATGATAACACCTTTACTCGTTCTGACTCTGTAAAGGACCAGAAAAAGTGATGATTGTCAGTACTTATGCAACACTTTTTTCAAACATGAAATGTGCTCCCTGCCAGGAAGTGTCTTTTCAGTTTCACCTCAAACTGTCAAAATCTCTCTGTTTCCCAGGTTTCCTGATCACTCCTTTTCCCAGTGAAGCCTGTTCATAGTAGAAGAAAGAAAGGAAGAGTTTTAGTCTGCAGCAGAATGTGTCTAAGAGCAAATATTCTGACAGTGCTTTCAAAAGCTTAGTTATTGGCTTCCTTACACTGATTTCATAGTCCTGTGTTATGTTCAGCAGTGATCTTTGGGTCATTAAGCATAAGAACACTGAAACTTAAAATATATGTAGTTGCCAAAAAGTAAGCTTATGGATGGGATACAGTATATTTCTTGCTCATGAGCTGACAAATAAAAGATGAAGATTTTGGTGGTTTTGTGCTCTAATTGGCAAAAGCACAAAGTGTGCACTCTAATTTCAAGAGCTGTATCCTGTTTTCAGCAAAGACATCATGTTTGTTCAAGACAATTACCTAATTAGCCTTCTTCCAGTGTAGCCAACAGATGAAGTATTCATCCCAAACTTAGACACAGGGGAAGGCTGACAGCCAATAATAGTGGGGGTTTTGTTTGGTTTTTGCCCTTAATAATGAGACTAGTTTTCCTTCTGTTCAGTCTTTAGTACACAGGTTACATTGCAGTTAATCTTCTGCACTGACAGGTTGACACAGTAAGGACTACAAGAACTACGGTTTCAGGCGTGACCCCAGAAGTCATTCTGCATAAGATCTTAATTAGACAGCAATAAAAATTACGAACATTTCAGCAACTGGAACAGCTTTTGTAAGTAATTTGGCTTTACCTACATTAAACAAAGATATTGTTCCTTGTGAAAAAGGAACACTTTGAAAGAATTTACCTTTGTTTGTCTTTCATGTAGAAGCTTTGGAATTAACATAGCAGAAAGAGAAATGAGGTTTGGATTTTTCTACTGCAAGCCTAATGCCAATAGGGACATGGTAAAATCTAACCAGGATATCAAGAATCAGTTTTGTACAACAGAGACAAACGTTTTTGCTCTACACTAGAAAACAGGCTGCAGCTGAAAAATACTGAAGTCACTGCAGTTGCACAGATTTATACCAGCTGGGAATATCTCCCAGATTTTATTAGGCTGGCAATATTAGAGATTTCTTAATTATTAATTAAAATATATGAACAAGATAAAAAGCTATAATAAAAAAAACGGAATGAAAATATTATTTAATTATTTATTTTAAAAGTTCCTTGAAGAATAAGAATATACTAGATGCCTCCTGCTGTTTCCTTATAAATTGGGTTTTATGTTCAAGGAGATGGAAACTATACCACAGTGAAAAAAAAAAAAAGGATGCATCTTCAAATATAATTTCCTTAAATTTAATTCCAAAAGGTATCTCCTTTTCCACAACCTAAACTGCCATTTAACACTGATACTGAATAGGTTAATTAGTCTCATTAATTGCTGACATTGTGTCAGGACTTCTGTGGCTCAAACCAGACCATTAATGGCCCTGTCTCTTTTACCATAGATGACAAACTGCCTTAACAACTAAGCTTTACAGAATAAGGACAGTTCTGTGACCACCAGGGGATGCAAAGAAAGCTTGTTGTTGGTTTGGTTATTCCACATTTTGTTCTACATAATGCATTTTTAGGCTTTACTTGGAGATAAGAGTCAGAAGTACCTCTGTTTCGCTCCAGCATGACAATCCCCGAAGTGCTACACACTGAACGTCTCCATAGCCAAGAAGCTCTCTAATCAAAGCACAGACAGAGAAATATATATTTTTGCTAGTGTCCTGCTCAATGGGCAGCCTGAAAGGTGGTAGAACATCCCCTGCAAGAACATAGCAAAACTGCCGGGTCACTAATGCAGGCAAGCCCATGCTTCATGTGTGGCTTTTCTGTGATCATGCCACGTGAGCTATTTCTTTCAGCCCCCACCCTATTACATGTGGTCTCATGACACGTGCGTACTGCTACAGATGTGGTTTCGGTGACAACAAACAGAGCAGAACAGCTCTGAGAGCTACATGGTTTTACTTATCCTCTCTCCCCTCAGCTGTTTGCTCCTAAACCTCACATATGTCTGTCCCTAGTCATACTTCCTTCCCCATCATCTGTAGGTGTCCATGGGACTTGATTTTGTTCAGTCACCTCACTATGGAGTGACTGCAAACACTCGGGGAGTTTATTGTGGCGATTTACTGTGTTCATGAGTCTGTCACACTGGCCTTGCTCTGCACAGACTTTGCAGGAATGATTGACCTCCATGAGATAATCATCCAATATCCTTAATCTGCCATTGACACCAGGAAAGACTCTTCATTTTATTGGGAAGTCCTCCTGGCTATTCCTCGTATTAAAAATAACATTACTGTTAAAAATACTTCTCTTTCACATGCTATAGGGATGCAATCAATTTTTTTTTTTCATTGTTCTTTGACTCTTCTTTGGTGGAACAGGACCTTCCTCGGAATGCTTAACTGGGCCTGAAAATCTTCTGTGTAAGCACCTCAGGAGACAGCGTCACCTCAAAGCAACTAAATATCTCTCAATTTAAAACTAGTAACAGTCGTCCTGTAATGGTGTATCTATAGGCTACTGCAAGAGTCAAGGTAAGCCTAGACAAGGTCTAGGCAAATATATGCAAATTCAAAATATTCAATTCCTTTTAGCTTGAAGACACAAAAAATATCATTAAGTATTAGCCACCTAGTGCATGGTACTTCCTCTGCATCTGCCTGCAGGCTAGATTTGCTTTTTACCCTCAATTAGAAACAGACTCTGCAGAAAGGAAGAATATTTATCCTGAGGCTGTATTAATTTTCCAGTGGTTTCTTTTCCTCCAAATGAACTGAATCTCCTTTGTGGGCAACTTGTTTTCCTGAAAAAGAGGATGCCTGAGTAAAGGGCTTACACCCTGTCTCTGATGGAACTGAGGACCAGCCCTATCAGTAGTGAGCAAGGTGGAAAAGATGGCAGATAACAGTCATATGCTGAACAGAAAATCCTTGTTGTCACCATCAAAAGACTATGTTACACTATATCGGGCTACAATCCATAATACCACATCAGGGATTGTGTACGGAGGGGGAAGTGGAATGAGGATGTTGGTCACTGCAAAGAAAGTTACCTCAGAGGTATTTTTGGCTCTGGCAAATCTCTTGGTCTTACATTATTGATAAACTATTTTCATCCGTTTTAACAAACTTTAAGTAATGGCTATTAGTTTTAAAGGAATAATTTTGTTCTCTGCAAAAGCACACGGTTTATAAATTGAGGGAGAAAGTGTTGTAACAAGTAATCGTCTACTTCTGTTCAGAGTTGCTTATTTTCATTTGACAAGAGTACTAGACAAGTAAATAAATAAAATCTTCCTTCACATACAGTAACAATCAGTTCTAGAGAAGTTAGGTGCCTGAAGTTAAAACTATATGCAAATACTCCTTATTGTATCCTAGGAAGTATCTTAAATCCATATTATGTAGCTGAACACTTGGACTGGGGATGCTGAGGTGAAGGTTTTATAGGCTTCAGACCTTCCTTAAGGTTATGGTTTTGGCTTTGGGAACAATCATGGAGACTAAGAAATACTTCCTGAATCCTGGAGAATCAGGAGTATCTCAGAGGATGTTCCATGACAAAGGTGAAAAGAAACTTTCTCGTTCCTCTGGAAGGCAAGAGTGAGGAAATTAGGGGAATTTATGATTCAGAGGAGGTACAACTTGTTTTCTTGCCTATTCCTGAGACTAACTTTTTCTTCAGAGCATGTTGTAGTGTTGTGATGTACCCCTAACATTTTTTATGCAGCGGCAATTCAAGGAAGCCTCTTGTTCTGGATGGTGATTATAACAGAAATGCAAACATGGGTACTATGTTTATTTTGGGACTGACCTATCTTTTAAAAAGATAAGAAGGATGGAAAGTTTTTTTAAACTTTTTGAGATGTTTCAGAAATTCACAGGTTTTTTTTCTGAAACAAAAATATAGAAATTTCCTTACTGACTATTAAACACTAAGCTGTTCCAAATGCTTCAAGGAAAGACTATCAAATATGTTAGTTATGTGAGAGATCATCTGCCATATAATTTACCTATTTCATATCTTTTTTTGAATGAGTGGTTTGATACCTAAAGCATAAGATTAACAGCTTATTTTCTAAAATTCAACATCTCTAAAATTCAAACTATTATTTAACTACAACAGCTCTGGATATTTTATTTCATAAACATTTCCATTGCTTTTCAGTTACACAGCATTAATTTTTACAGATATACCCATTAGAATAGCACACACATTTTGATTAAACTGGATTTTAGTTTGCAAGTTGTCTCAGATGTTTGATTCTCCTCTTAGTGCTTATTTCACTGGCTTCGGATCTTGTTGATTACCTGAATCAATATGTTTATATTCCTCTTCCTGATGAGAGCTGCTAATTGATACACCATTTTTCAACTATTAGCTCTACAAAAAGCAAGTGTTTAAGCAGTAAATAAAACTGGTCATTATATTTATCTGAAAGTGGAGGCTTCTTTGCTGTGGGAAATGTGGCAAGCACCCTCTGTGGAGAATGAGTGTGAATGTAAGAGGTACCCTGAGGTTGGAGAGAGCACATTCCCTGGTGCTATTCAGGACACTTGTAGATCCCAACCATTGGTCCTTGGTGGGGCAAGCACCTCCCAAGCACAGGGAGAGCAGTCACCAGCATTGTTAGGACTTACTTTCTTTCTAAACTACCATTTCACTTTCAGATATAATCTTTTAAGAGCTTCTTACATTGTGCTGGCTACCAATTTATAGTTAAAAGCCAAAATTCTTTATTTGATAACAGACCTTTTATAAACATGAGATGATAGTAAAATATAGAAAATTAAACAGATTTCACAAGCATTTTAACCTGAACATTCACATTAGTTATGTGTGCATAAACATTATAGTATCTGTTCTGCAATAATTTGAAAGAAAACCAGTGAATTGTACAACGGAAAGTTTGCAGATAATAAGAAAAATACAAATGTAAGTTTTTAACTGAACATGTGTTCATGCCTTTTTTTTTCCTCAATATTCATTGAACTCTGCTGGTAAGCTTTAAAAAATTTTGCAGCTATAAAAACAGAAACAAAACCAATTCCTCTGTGTAATTCAGATTTTGTATACATTGCTTAGATTTCTGTACACTGTGTAGAAACATGTTGCTGGAGGGTTTTCTGTAGCTCTTTTTAAATTGAGAACCTTTCAAAATATATTGAATCACTTTCTGACTGCTTGGGTTGCAAAACTTGTTGATTTTGGCAGGTAGTATATGTGTTTATACTCAATTTATATAGCCATAATAATAAAATAATAAAGAAACCTATTCTTTTGCAGTTATTGAAATATTTTAATATTAAGTATATGTATTTTAACAGTTGAATGCATGTGATTTTGGTACATTCTGCCTGAGGCACTTTAAGCGCTTTTCGGACATTAATGCTTTCTCACAACACTGCAACATTTTGTCACAGAGCAAACACATTAAAAATGATACCTTTTATTAGATGAGAGAACCATCGTATAACTTTGTGATGAAATATTTCTTCATGAGAACAGAAGATTTTTATTTAAATAATTTCTTTTTAATGTATATTTTTTTTTCTTTTTATCCTCTTTTTTTTTTTCTTTTCCTGAAAGGATGGAATTCTGGCCAAAAAAATTTCTGGTACTCTATAGGTCTGAATGTAGAAATAGCATAGATAGATATAGCTCCATACTTCTGTTTGATTCAGCCTTCCTCCTCATGTCTCTTTTAAAGATATTTTACTGTGTGCGAATAAAAACACCTTTTTTTTTTTTAAAGCAGAAACAGGAACTCACCCCCCACATCACACAAGACTTTTCAGAATGAAGCAACTATGATGAGGCATGATCTTTCTTCATTTTGTCTTTTCCACAGCGTTATAAGCATCTTTCCCAATTGATGAAACCTTAAAAATTTTATAAAACAGAATTCTCATCTTATATTTTCCAGCTTTTAGCTCTAAGTGCAAGGAAAAAAAAATCCTATCTCTGGGCTCTGACAAATGATGATAATTGACATTACCATAATGTTTAAGAATTCCAGCCATGTAGCAGAACTTTATCATGGCAGGCACTCTACAACACTCATAGATGGCCTTAAGCTTGATGATCTTAAACCTATAATCTACATCTAAGATGAGAGACAACAGATTTATATAGGGAGATGGAAAAATGTAAGGGAAAATGAGATGATGACATTAAAAACAGCAGTTTTCGCATACTAGTAATCTATTTTCCAAATTTTATCATAGCATCATAGTAAAAGAGATTTAAGGAGGAATTTGAAAGAGAATGATAACATAGCTCTGTGGAAACTCTTCTTAGCACTAGGGACACCATGAAAGAAAACAAAATGTACTTTCCTGGTAATTTGCACCAGGTAAGTGAAGCATTCAGGTGAGGTAAGAAGAAAAGTTCTGAAGTCAGGGCAAATATGGACGAGCTTACAAGTCTAGATGGGGATAGCTAGCCATAAATGAAAATGGAGAATGAGACTTGCAAAAGAAATCAAAAGGAAAAAAGTAATAATGAGGATTTAAAGAGTTGCACAATAGCATCAGCTTGCAACTGGGGACATAAAGGATCTTGTGCCCATCAGATCTCATCCTACGCCAGAGTCTAAAAATGACAGCTCCATCTCATATCAGTCTCACCATTTCCCACACTTGTTTTACAGCATTTCCAGGCAGATGCAGACTTGTTTTGTCCATGGTCTTCACCAGCCAGATGAAAACCTACTCTGAATTGAAAGGCAAGATATATTAGCTTACTCACTCACTGTGCCAAGTGCAGCTGCAATTTCTGCTAAACTGACATTCAGGTAGGTAATGTTGGCATCCATTTAGAAAGTGGAGGAGGTGGCATTATGCTTCTTGTGAAAAGACCTTATAGATATGTCATAAAAGTCCTGACTACCTAATGTCCAGACTATATTGTTTGTGTTTGGTATGTAATTTGCCTCAAAAAATAGTTGAATAGTACCTAACACCAGCACCCAAACAAAAGTATATCTTCCCCCCTCCAATGACATGCAATACCAACGTAACTGTCACCACTTGGCAGAAAGAAGCAGGGTTTGACTTTACCTAGAGGTAGGAAAATGGATCACTGCAGGTGAATCATTACAACTTCTCGTTAGTAGATGGCAAGGTGTTTCCTTGACTTCCTATGGGCTTACCTGTTTGATCTGAATGTAGGAGAGGAGCCGTCTGTGAAAAGGTAACTAGGGGTTTCCGTAGAAATTACTGTATGTCCTACTTGATAGCTGAAAAAACATTTACTTTTTCTTTTCACAGCACTAATAAATACATTTTATATCTGTTTCTCTCTTTCACTCTTTTTCACTTATTCATCAAGCTATTTAATTTGACAATCTGGATAATATTTTGAGTTCTCAAAGGTCACTGTAAGGAATGGAAGAACATTTGGGCAACCTGAGAGCATTATCCAGTGAGAGACCCACTGTGTGATGGAAGCAGAGCAGAAGACGCTTTGACTCCTAAGTATTGTACTGCAACAGCAGGTATTGCCATGAAGACATTAACAAGTGAAGAGCAGGTTAGTTGAAGCTGTAGAGACTTACGGAGAGAGGGAGAAATGAATATGTGCAGAGTTGTAAAGGAAGCAATCACATTAACCCATAAAGATAACCAACAAGTAATTATCCTGCTTAGAATGTTTAATCAGTTCTGGTCTTCTAATAAAATAACTCTACAGAGCAACACAACTTTCAGATTTAAACATGTATACGCACACAGAAACACACAATGAGAGATGGCACATGAGGGTGCAGAATTTTCACGATATTTGTCTGCAGACTATTTGGGTTATCAGTATGTGTGAGAATGAAGATGTCCTGTCAGCAGCATGAAGTTTATGTATATATTTTTTCAAATACTGTGTATATAATTTAATTGTAATTGCAAAGTGCATGTTTGGTAGAAACATTGATCGAATTGACTTACAGCAGAAAATGTAAAGCAAAGTTAAAAGAAACGTATGATTTATGATTATCACTGCTACGGAGATCCTTATTTACATTGGCATTTATGTTTATCATTTTGATTTAAATGAATTCTAATATAAGGCAAAGAAAAAGATATATATGGTTAATATTAAGCATTCATGATACTGCTAATATTTTAAGGGCCTCAAATGTTTGATTAACTTCCAATTTCACTTCCTATTCCTGGAAATTCTATTAGAAGTTAGAGAAAACAGAAGCATAACTCATTAACTCACACTATGATAATCCAACTAATTCAGAGAACATAAAAAAAGTCTGTGTTTTTAGCATCTACTTGCACTTGTATCTCAAAAAGATTGTATTATTATACTCCCGAGGTTCATGGATGTTAAGGAATGCTTTTTTTTTCTTTCTTTATTGAAACTTTTAGTCAAAAAATTTTTACAGAATTGAAGATTCTACAATTTTAGTTATGAAATTTAGGTTCTGAAAGAAAAAAGAAATGCTTTGTTTCTGTGTTTGTTCGTTTGAATGATAAACCTGAAATCCCTGGATTCTTCTTTAAAAAGGCAAATTTGATTTTTTAGAGCCCAAAGTATTCTATTACTGCCTTGCTGTGCAAGTGAAGGTCTTGTAAACACGAACTTATTTTGTGTATGTATTAAGGTGAGAACAGATTCTTCTGACATTTGGAGCGGTTAAGCAAATTACATACCCAATCTTGCATCAACGCTAATAGCAGAAATGTATGAAACATATAAAATGAAGCTTGCAGGTGAAGTTGCAGTAATCATGAGTTCAAAGGTGCAATTTATGTGAACAGCTTGTACTAAAGCGAGAGTGTGTCATCCACTCCCACAGACTCCTACTAAGAAAGGTGGCTCTATTTAAGCTTATCTCCTACCAGCGTTATTCTGTATTCCTACATACTGGACTTCTTCCATCTCCTTTTCTAGCATTTCAAAGCTGACATAACCCTTCTTGATAAAAGATGTTGTGCCTCATTTTCCACCCTTTTCCACCCTGCAGTCCTCATCTCCCTTTCACAGTATGAGACAGGTGTGAGGTCTTCTAAAAGAAGCGCATTTTACCTTGAGTTAGTCCTTTCTAGTACAAAGGGATGTTGACCTTTCTTTAAGGCTTCTCTATGGGCAGCTATGCTCCACTGTGGGAATGTGCTAATCTTCTTACACTGACCGCAACATTCCTTTGTTCACGTGCATACTTGCAGACTCTGACATCTAGGGCCAAATTTCAGTCCACGGTTTCCTAGTATGAGCTTTACTTTCCTATCGGCAGCTTGCTTCATCTTTACTTTACAAGGCCGGTTGAAGAAGGAGGCATGGTGTCTGCACAGCTTTTCTCATTAATCTAGTCCCTATCTGTGACCCCATGCAAAGACTGATAAATTCCCTCCAACAAGTTACATTCCTTCATCCCACAGGTGACCATGTGGTTTGTACAGGGTGGACAGGTAGTGGACAGGTAGCATGGGAAGCAGTAGGTCTTCAGATTATTAACATGAGGTAGATAAAAATCTGTGCAATTTATGGTCCTAATTTCCCAGATTACCTACGTAATCAGAGAGAAACAGGTATTTCCAGAGAGTGACAGAGAGTTAAGAACGTACTAAAAGTGCTCTGTGCTGCCTTTTGAAAGTTTTTGGCTCTCAAGGGAGATGAGGCACCTAAAGAGCTGCACAGAGGAGGCAAGAACAGATAGCCAAAATCCTTCTGAACTTTGAAGAAACAGTCTACAGCATATCCATGGGTGAGAAGGATGGGTGAAAAAGTCATATACAAAGTACTGGGTAAAAGAACTGTAGGCTTTCCTTATACTAATACAGTTCATTACTGACCGAGAATAAACAGTACTCTTATCTTCCCTAAGGACCAGACACTAATGTGTGACATGAAACTGCACGTTACAAAAGAAGGTAGATAGGCAGCCAGGGCTTGTGGGATATTTTGTCTACTGTGATGATATTTCTGGCTTTTTTTCTGAACTGGGAAAGAACAGATAATCCCCCTTGCAGTGTCACATGTCCCATAAAACTCATTATAGAAAGCTTATGTTAAGCGTGAAAAATCATCTAAATGCTAAACAGCAATGGAGTTTCACCTGCATGTTCTCAGTAGTAAAACTACGTTATTCTCTAATCGATGTAAGCTAAGAATAAATATTTTTACCGATGACTGAAATTTATAAAGCAAAATCCCATGAAAGCAAATTTCAGGCCCTAATTAACAGACAAAATGAAATCTGAGACCTATTTGGTTATGTTATCACAGTAACAAGCAGGGATTTTTCTTTTGTCATGCTCTGTTGTGTTGCAGGGCAGTGCATCACCTAGCCTAGAGCTGAGGAAAGAACAACAACAAAGCAAGAAACTGTTTTGTTATAAACTCTAGTTGTCTGTATGTCTCTTCTAATTTCATTCTTGGTTTCCAGAGTACAAAGCAGTCTTATTCTTCCTCCCTGAGGAAGATGAACAATGTCATTTCTTGACAGTATATCAAATATGCTCCCATAAAATCTATTTTAGTTTTGCTGGCCTTCTTGCCAGACTTGAAGGCTGCAGGTTTGTCAACTCTTTCCAATCCCCCTGCAGGAAACAGAGAAAGGGTGATCAAAACATTTCTACTGCCCTTTTTGTTCTGTCAAGGGGAAAAAATTCTCAGATGTTCAGGTAGACCTATTCACTGATCTCGTGTTCCCTGAAATGCAGCAACAAAGCAGTACAAAAGATTCAAGCAGACATTAATCTTGTTTCATTACTATCCAGATCTGACAACTCTGGGTCAAAATAAATTCCAGAGTGATTTGAACATGCATTTGCATTTATGTCTTCCCATTCTGTAGCTTCTGCAATAGTGTATTCACGTAAGGCCAGAATTTATGCATTGAAATCAACAGCAGTATCTGAAGGATAGTGGACTTGGCCTGAAAGTCTTCTTCCTTTAAGCTTTTCTAGTTAAGGAGATTGTCATCCACTGAGTGACTGCTGTGCCCTACAGTGCTAACACTTGAGGTGGAACACATAAAGGCTCCTGGGATGTTTGTTTGGGTACGTGGTCAAAGCCTTGCTTTTTTCAGTGGAAGTACCTTCACTAATACCATGGAGATTATAACTACAGGGTGAACACAGGTACTTGTGTGATTCAAAGAATATCCTGTCTCTTACTGATTGCTCTGAATGACTTAAATGCAATTAATAGATCACATAACCTGCTCAGGCTTTTGCATTTCTGTCTACACTAGAATAACTCATTTTCCACCAGATTCATATATAAATGTATTTATATATGAATTAAATTACTGAAATTATATATAGATATATATTTCAATTAGTGAAATAATTATATAACAGTTTGCCCAATGAGGGCACACCTGAACTTTGAAAATCCAGTTCCTATTAACCAATAGATAGTAATTCAGATTCAAAAACAAGGCAAAAAAGACTGTCTATAAAGGCGATTGGCCACAAAAAGTGGTTACACAAAAGTGGTTACATATTTGGCCTATGTCTAAACCTAGGACAACTGAAACTTTTCCTTAATCTATTAATGTTAGTCAGATAATATAACTGCACCTATCTCATGGTTGCATGTCTAAGTAAATAACAATAAATCAAGGAAATATGATTTTTCAAAGAATGCAAAGAAACCACTTTCAATTACTCTGCCAAAAAATTAGGTATCGCTGACTTAGTTTTCAAATCTACAGTCTTAAGCTAGGAAAGATTCATTAATATTGCATTCTAACTTCAAAGATTTTAAATTGACTTTTCAATTATCTTCATATGTTAAGAGCATGGGAGGAGCTTACCAAAAAAGAAGACCCTTCAGGAAAATAAACCCTACATATTTAGAGAATGTATCCAAGAACTACATTTAATTTTTTCAATTCATGCTTGTGATATGTGTTATTACATCTGATTAGGCAGCAATTAAATTCTAATTATCTATCATGGCAATTTTATAGAGAAATTAGAAAGTTTAACCTGTTTGGCCAATGGTGACTTTCTGGCAACTTTAGGTATGAGTCTGTTTTTAATGGGTTTGTTGTTGTTTATTTAATCTGTTGTTCTATTCTTCCCCTTGAAGAATTATCTCACCAAACTGTGAATAACTCCCATGTCCCTCCTTTTCTTCCCTCTGACTTTTAATTACATTAGTGTTGCTAGCAAATAGATATGTACTGTATGCAGTTAGGAGCCTTCTCTACTGTTGTAAAATATTCTTCAGCACACAGAACATAGGAAACAAGCAGTTACCCAGAAGAATATTAATTTTCTTGCTATCCACTGACACAACATGTTTAATTTCCATGACATCTCTGATCTGAAGTAAAACTTGTTGTTATATCCTCATCCATTCATCATTTTTTTCTCCCAGGATTAAAATCAAATGGATTTTGGAAAGGACACAGTATTTGATATTGGTTAATGTTTCTAAAAAATTTTTGTTATTTAAAGAAAAAAAATCATTTTTCATAGGAATGTGCCATAGCCCTTATATCAAAGGGTGATATGTAGCTACAATGTATTGGGTATGTATTTCATTGATCTTCAAGCCTTGATCCAATGCCACAGTGAATTCCCAAAAATATGAATACAATGGAAGAAAGTAGAGCGTATTTTTTTCTAATTTAAAGTCAATATTTCAATAACTTTTAAAAGTTCTATCAGATTTTCTTCTGGCCACCACGTTGTTTCTTACTTATAGATGCAATAATTTTATCTCTGTGAATGCACCCAATAACAACTTGCTAGCAGCTGGCAACATCAGCCAATACTGCGACTGTAAGTGCAGTGAATGGTAAACTAACACATATGAACCAGAGCTGTGCTAGTACTGCTGTTCAAAGACAAACTATTATAGCACATGCAAGAGAAACACAACAAAGTTATGCAAACGGGAACTCAGAGAACATGTTTTGAAATAAGTACTTTGTTTCAACTGGTCCAAATGCCAACTGCAAAAATATATGTGCCAAATATCATTAACTGTCAATAAGCAGCAATATAGAAAATATAATTTCAATTTCTTCTTTTTAAGAAATGTGTTAGGTCAAAAAAAAAAAGGATGAGATATCTCCTAGACTAAAAAATGTTGAAAATTAAATGCCTCATCATATCTCAGTAGACAGAAAAACCAAGAAAGGGAAATAACAAGGGAACAGTTAACCATGCTCTCACAAATGGGATTGCCTTTACAATACAGCTCAGTACTGGTTTCAAGGATGCAGCAGAGCTTCTGAAAAGAAAAGTCCCATCTGAGTTCAATTTGAAGCCCCTGGAAGTTAGTCTGGAAGCAGAAGATGAAGAGCTTTGGAATTTTTGCAAGTTAACCCAAGTTCCTTTATCTTGTTTAATGGGAGTGCTGTGGTATTTTACCTCATTGTAACAGAATGCATAGGAAAAAGAGCCCAAATGATCAATAGCCCAGTGGGAAACCTGACTGTCTCCTTATGGGAATGATCTTTCAAGTGTGTATATTTTTAAAATCTGTGCATTAGTATGTAGAAAAATACACAGTTCTCTGATTTGTCAACCTCCTAATAATTTTGGTTCAGTTTTTGTTTTTCTTCAGGTTATCCAGAACAGGGAAAGCTCATCACAGTCACTGCTGGCAGGTAGATGGAGATGTTCCTACCGGTGCTTGATGCTGACTGTCAGTGATATCACATGGCATCTTCTATTTCCCACTCATGCCATGATTGCACAGGCCAGTAATTACAATGTCTTTACACAGGCCAGTAATTACAATGTCTTTACAGTGACCAAAGACTATGGATTGGTGAAGATGCAGTCCTCGGAAACACCTTTGTGCATCTTACACCACAAGATAAGACTAAGCACTGTGACTAGCACTGGGCTAGCTGAGGGCACTTGTTTCTGCTTCCTGGTCATGAAAAATGCGTGGCTTTTAGACAAATTTCCTAAGAGGGACACCTTAAAAGGAGCTTTTCCTGAGCTGAAAATCAGGACTCTGCAAAAAAAGCCAATGTATACAACTAGAATGTGAGAGTTGCTTTTTGGAATTTCACTGAGTTGGTTGTAAGTCACAAAGCTCCAGCTTCCTGACAGGGCTGTTCAATGCCTTATGCAAAAGCCTCCAAACCTGGACCTTAGTACAGGCTGGCCAATACAGGGTGCAGCCTGGTGTGTGCAATGACCACAAAAGCCTCAGCCACCACTCAGTTGTTTTTAAGTCCTTTTCTGTTTGTTTATGGACAGTCTAATGGCACATATACTTGGTCACTAGGGTATAAGCACATGTCTATAGTTTAGGTGTGCTAGAGGTAGTGATAGGATGTCACCACTGAGATGTTTCATGACTTTCATACTGTCCTGGTTTCAGCTGTGATAGAGTTGTTTTTCTTCATAGAAGCTGGTATGAGGCTCTGTTTTGGATTTGGGATGAAAATAATGTTGATAATGTGCTGATGTTCTGGGTTGTTGTTAAGCAGTCAAGGACTGTCCAGCTTCCCATGCTGGCCTGCCAGCGAGCAGGCTGGGGGTGCACAGGAAGCAGGGATGGGACACATCCAGGACAGCTGACTCAAACTGGACAAAGGGATATTCCATACCATATGGAGTCATGCTCAGTATATAAAGCTGTGGGAAGAAAAAAGAAAGGGGAATGTTCGGAGTTATGGCATTTTGTCTTCCCAAGTCACCATTACATGGGATGGAGCCCTGCTTTCCTGGAGATGGCTGAACTCCTGCCTGCCCATGGGGAGTGGTGAATGAATTCCTTGTTTTGCTTTGCTTGCGTGTGCGGCTTTTGCTTTACTTATTAAACCGTCTTTATCTCAACCTACAAGTTTTCTCACTTTTACCCTTCTGACTCTCTCCTCCATGCCACTGGCGTGGAGTGAGTGAGAAGCTGCGTGGTTCTTCATTGCTGTCTGGGGTTAAACTACGACACATACCCTCCCAAACACCCACCACCACCCCCCCTGATTCTATCAGCATTATTTCTTATCAAACTTCTTGCCAAAAAGACTAAGGTAGGTCAGAGAATGAAGGTGTACTGTGGCCAAAGCCATGTCTGTCTCATCCCGAAAGGCCTTAAGAGTCAAAGGTGCCTCAGGGATCAATTTGTCCCATAGCCTGTGATGGCACTGGGGGTCCCTCCTTCCCTGCCTTTTGTTCAAGCTATTGCACTCTACCCAAACCATCCTCAGGACCCAGAATCTCACCCTTTGTGTAGCAGCTCCAGGATTTTCCTGAGGAGCAACATTACTGCAGCAAGGGGGAAACAGCAAATCTAGCTTTTGCATCCCCCACTCCTGGTACAGGGTGGGAATGAGGGGGTTATTGCTCTAGATCTAAGGAAAGAGAATAGGCACAGGACAAGGCTAGCCTGCATGGGAGAGCACGGGACATGAGCTAAGTGGGACACAAACTGGCTTTTAGCAATGTGCAAGTCTGGTGTCTTTCAGCTAATGCAGTTTTAAAATCACCATACTACCACCTTGTTGATAGATTGCTTGTCACTGGTTTAACAGCTCTTTGTGACAAACAATATAACAAATAATAAAAGAACAGCTTCAGAAACAGCCATAAGGCCAAAGAAAGTAATAGAAGAGGAAACAGGAAAAGATATCTCTCCAGGATGGTGACAAAACACAGTATGAACAATATGGTGGTAGCATCCTCCCCCTTACTGTTACTGAGCAGCTTGTATAAATAGATCATGTGGCTACAGCATACTGTTCAAGGAAGTCAGTAACTATTCATCTGACACAATCACTCAGAGATGCAAATGGGAGCAGGCAGAAATATTAAATACTTTTGAGGAAAAAACCAACTACAACGCAATTGTTGATTCTGTTATTTGAATACTTTGAATGCATATGTCCTCTATAAAAATAAATAGACATTATTATAGTGTTAACTACTGAATTATGATTTGTTGATCATTTTAGAGTGACAGATAGTTCCTATAGCTGTTATTCATGAATGGCCACATTGGACTTCTCTTCCACAGGCCACTGTGACAGATGACACTACAGACAGATCCTCTGGTCCTTTACAGAGCAAGTGGAGGTGATGGAGCAGATGGAATCTGGATGATTTGCAGATGGAATATAAGAGAAATATTGACATCAGGTTCAGCAGATAGGCTTGCGTGGATAGAGCTGGAGTGATATAACAAAATACCTCTGTTACTCCAACATGCACAAATGTAGGCATTAGCATACTACATGTAGTGATTGAAACTAGGGAGATGATACTACATTAAAGAGGGTTAGCCATGTTTATCCATGTAGATGGCAGCCTGAGATATACAATAGAAACAAGGAGATTAAGGTAGATCTACAAGGAATTTTTTTACCCATGTTTTCCAGTTAGATTCCTTCACTCCTTCATCTGGAATTAGGCATAGAACCCAAGAAAATATTTCCATTAAAATGTTTAAAAATATCTATGCGCTTTCAGAAAATTCTTGTGCACACAACACATGCAACGGATCCTTCATATCAAACTGATTTAGGTTCTGTAGAGAAAATTTTGCCCAGAGTTGGAAGACTTTAAGGTTTCATTTAACTTTAAAAACAAGAATCTAATACAAAAGAGTTATCTTTGCTACACTAGTAAGGTGCAAAAAGTAATTTATATCACAGAATCACAGAATCACTAAGGTTGGAAAAGACCTTTAAGATCACTAAATCCAACCTTCAACCCAACACCAGCAACCCCACTAAACCATGTCCTGAAGTGCCACATCTACACATTTTTCGAGCACTTCCAGTGATGGTGACTCCACCACCTCCCTAGGCAACCTATATCCCTGTGATTCAGGACATAAAAATTAGAAAATCCCTGAACTTTTCTCCTAGAAGGGAAGGAATTTTGTCAATGCACCTGGGGAATCATTGTTTCAAAAGCTGAGGACAAAAATTAATAATGATTTATTTTTTAATGGGGAGGCAGCATGCCCACAGCCTCTCTAATGTCTTTCCATGATGCCTGCACAAAACAACTTCATGTCCCAAGATTTCCCAACACCAGAATTACAAGTGAGCTTTTCTCCTTTTGACTCAGATTTTTACTCTGTCTAAGGGAGAACATAACATCTTTCACATACTGTGAATCAACAGAGGGAATACCATTGTCATCCTTTTTTTTGCCCTTAGATCATGTTTTAAGAATTCATTCCTCATCCTCTGAAAATAACGAAAGATCACAGAAAAGGTAGCATATGGGCAATCTGTTAGTTATTCTACTTACACACACATGCACAGGAACATAAAAGTCATGCGTTAACAATGAAAAGAAATTATAAATACTTAATTAAAGCTTATTTTCTAGTTGCATTTTTAAAATAACTTTTTACTGTCTGATGACATCCTACAGTAAACAGCCACACTGAAGTAACTGAGCCTTCCTATTGTGCTTTCACACTGTACTTCTCTGATGTTAGCCCTTTACCCCTGTAAAGGTGCTTTCCTGACAACACAGTGATTAATAGAAAAGAAGAAAGTTGTTAAATATTTAGCTTTCATTTCTTACCTTCTCTTGACAGAGATCTGTAAGAGCCAAACAGACTACAAAAACCTTTGAAATGTTGCATTTATAAAATCATTTTCTAAATAATTTTAGCAATTTAAAATGGAAAAAACACCCAGTGGTTTTATATACTGTGAAAATGTCAGTAAAGGCTAGGAAAGTATTATTATTTATTCATTTATGTTTAAATCAGGAGGATAGAGCGCTACCAGTAAGGATAATATGCACAACTCTATCTCCTGTAGCTTTTAAGGGACAAAAATTTCCCAACTATCAAACCCTGCAGGCATAAGAGGAAACAGCTACTTAACCACCATTTTCTAGTATTTTCTTCTTTTATCCTCAGTCAAAATATGTATTTTTACTTTAAAAAAATGATTTTTTAGTTCTTGTCCATTTATACCTTATTCTATTTAACCACTTAATCACAAGCAGAATCGGTGTTTCTCTTTCTGACGTGTCTCTGACATTGTGTCTCGTAGGTGTGTCACCACAACTGACCCTAGTGTTACAGGGCACTTTTTCATCAACATTTTTCAAAATAGTTTATTGCAGGGAGACTGAAGAAACTCCTTCCAACTGATGACACCACTAACCCTAAAGAGACAGCTCTATGCAAGGAATTACTTAGTCATTAGTAGCTCTGCAATGGTTCTTTCTGCTCTATCCGCTTTTCTGACAAGGGGATACCTCTGAATGTGTACAATGAAAGTGGAAATATGGCAGGGAAGGGAACGTCACTTGCCTGCAGTCAGCCACCAGGCTGGCTCTGAAAGTGTCTGCAGCTCTTGACCCTGGCCCATCTCAGTAGGGGATAGTAGTTCATTTTCGCTAACTAACTTAAGCCTTTGCCTTTGCATGAGGACTGCAAAATGAATGGTGATGGCTGACAGTTAGACCCCATGTAAAATTCTTCAGTTATTGCCTGTTGAATTACTGAGTAGGATTCATACAAGTGACTCCCTGAAAAAAACGCCGTATATTTCTCAGCTGTTTCAGTCAGCTGAACCAAAGAATTAGCCCCTGGAAATTCCAGGACTCAGGTTATCAAAGCTTTACTTAAGTGAGGAGTAACATGACAAATTGCCTGACAAAATTCCTCTCTATTTAAGAAGCGTTTTTATGTGTCAGTGGGTGAATGCATATATACAAGAGGGCAGGGGTGGATACTGAAATGTCAAGAACAAACTCTAGCTCAAAGTTATTTCTGTCCTCTAAAGGCATTCCTGGCCTGCATGGATTTGATGGTGGAAGACATTTTTCACAATGAGAGTGCTGAAACACAGGTTTCCCAGAGAGGTGGTAGATGCCCCATCCCTGGAAACATTCAAGGATAGGTTGGACGGGGCTCTGAGCAACCTGATGCAGTTGAAGATGTCCCTGCTCATTGCAGGGGGGTTGGACCAGATGACTTTTAATGGTCCTTCCCAACCCAAACTATTCTATGATTCTGATTCTACTATTCTATGATTTTGCTAGCAAACATAGAAGAAAGTGTGAGTAACACAGATAATCCAGCATAGACTATCACAGACTATCACAATAACAAATGCAATTTCCTGTGCTCAATGTAGTCCAGAGAGGTATACAGTCACTAGAAGGCAAGCATACCCTTGTTAAACATAGTACAGAGTTCTCCTGGACAGGGTTTACGTCATCCTCCATAGTTGATTTTAGTCATGAGCAGTCATTCTCATGAATTTTACATGACAGTAATAAGCTTAAAACTGAAAGTGAATAATTAAAATCACAGAATCACAGAATCACTAAGGTTAGAAAGGACCTTCAAGATCATCAAGTCCAACCATTAATCCAGTGCCACCATGATCCCTAAACCATGTCCTCAAGAAGCACATCCACATGTTTTTTAAATACTTCCAGCGATGGCAACTCCACCATCTCCCTGGGCAGATTGGTCTAAAGCCTGACCACCCTCTCGTTGAAGAAATTTTTCCTAATATCCAATCTAAACCTCCGCTGGCGAAACTTGAGGCCATTTCCTCTCGTCCTATTGCTTGTTACTTGGGAGAAGAGACCAACACCCTCGTCGCCACAACCCCCTTTCAGGTAGTTGTAGAGAGCGATAAGGTCTCCCCTCAGCCTCCTCTTCTCCAGACTAAACAACCCCAGTTCCCTCAGCCGCTCCTCATAAGACTTGTGCTCCAGACCCCTCACCAGCTTCGTTGCCCTTCTGTGGACACGCTCCAGCACCTCAACATCCTTCTTGTAGTGAAGGGCCCAAACCTGAACATAGGATTCAAGGTGCGGCCTCACCAGTGCCGAGTACAGGGGCACAATCACTTCCCTACTGGCCACACTATTTCTGATACAGGCCAGGACGCTGTTGGCCTTCTTGGCCACCTGGGCACACTGCTGGCTCATGTTCAGCCGGCTGTCAACCAGCACCCCCAGGTCCTTTTCTGCTGGGCAGCTCTCCAGCCACTCCTCCCCAAGCCTGTAGCATTGCATGGGGTTGTTGTGACCCAAGTGCAGGACCCGGCACTTGGCCTTATTAAACCTCTTATAGTTGACCTCAGCCCATCGATCCAGCCTGTCCAGATCCCTCTGCAGAGCCCTTCTACCCTCCAGCAGATCAACACTCCCGCCCAACTTGGTGTCATCTCCAAACTTACTGAGGGAGCACTCTATCCCCTCATCCAGATCATCTATAAAGATATTGAACAAGACCGGCCCCAGAACTGAGAGCTGGGGAACACCGCTTGGGACCGGCCGCCAGCCAGATTTATTGCCACTCACCACAACTCTGGGCTCGGCCATCCAGCCAGTTCCTCACCCAGCTAAGAGTAAAGTCATTCAAGCCACAAGCCGCCAGATTCTTCAGGAGAATGCTGTGGGAGACGCTGTCAAAGGCTTTACTAAAGTCCAGGTAGACAACGTCCACAGTCTTTCCCTCATCCACTAAGTGGGTCACCTGGTCGTAGAAGGAGATCAGGTTGGTCAAGCAGGACCTGCCTTTCATGAACCCATGCTGGCTGGGCCTGATCGCTTGATTGTCCTGCAGATGCCCTGTGAGCACCCTCAAGGCGAACCGCTCCATGATCTTCCCCAGCACAGAGGTCAGGCTGACAGACCTGTAGTTCCCAGGATCCTCCTTCTGACCTTTCTTGTAAATGGGTGTCACATTGGCAAGCCTCCAGTCTTCTGGGACCTCCCCTGTTAACCAGGACTGCTGATAAATGATGGAGAGTGGCTTGGAAAGCTCCTCCGCCAGCTCTTTCAGTACTCTTGGGTGGATGCCATCAGGTCCCATAGACTTGTGGGTGTCCAAGTGGCTTAACATGTCCCTAACTGCTTCCTCCTGGATAATAGGTGGGTTATTGTGCTCTCCATCCCCATCTTCCAGCTCAGGGGGCTGAATACCCTGTGGATACCTGGACTGGCTATTAAAGACTGAGGCAAAGAAGGCATTAAGTACCTCAACCTTGTCCTTGTCCTTGGAGACAATGTTCCCTGCCATATCCAGTAAGGGATGGAGGTTCTCCTTGCCTCTCTTTTTGTTGTTAATATATTTGTAAAAACATTTTTTATTATCCTTTACGACTGTGGCCAGACTGAGCTCTAGCTGGGCTTTTGCCTTTCTAATTTTGTCCCTGCTTGACCTAACGAGATCCTTGTACTCTTCGTGAGTTGCCTGCCCCTTCTTCCAGAGGTGATAAACTCTCCTCTTTTCCCTGAGTCCCAGCAAAATCTCCCTGTTCAGCCAGGCCGGTCGCCTTCCCCGCCAGCTCTTCTTACGGCACATGGGGACCGCCTGCTCCTGCGCCTTTAAGATTGCCTTCCTGAAGACTGTCCAGCCTTCCTGGACTCCTTTGTCCTTCAGGACTGTCTCCCAAGGGTCTCTCTCAACCAGAGACCTGAACAGGCCAAAGTCTGCCCTCCAGAAGTCCATGGTAGCAGTTTTGCTGACCCCTCTCCTTACTTTGCTCAGAATTGAGAATTCTATCATGTCATGGTTGCTAAGCCCAATACGGCCTCCGACCACCACATCTCTCACCAGTCCTTCTCTGTTTGTAAACAGCAGGTCCAGCAAGGCACCTCCCCTGGTGGGTTCACTCACGAGCTGCGTCAGGAAGTTATCCTCCACACACTCCAGAAACCTCCCAGATTGTTTCCTCCCAGATAAAAGGATATGGAAATGCTAGAGCTTCAAAGGCCAGAGAAGGAGTGCCCTATCAATTATTCTCAAAAGATAGAGCACTTGCTGACCATATTTTCCAGCTTTTTCATCTTTTTCTTCTCTCTTTTTTTTTTTTCTCTTCTTTTTTCCCCAGCTAGGGAATAGAAGAATCATAATTTCTGATACATGCGTCATATTTTCTGATACTTATACTTACTGAAATTTGCTTATGTATAAGTTTTCAACAGAAACACAACTAGATCATTATAACACAGTATCATCTAATATAATTAAAAATTAATATATTTCCTGCAACAGAATTTGTTTACATTTCTTTCAGTTTTCATTTGACAAACAGAAGGAATCGGTATTAGACTTTCAGGCTGACATTAACCCAGTTAGAACATTATTAAGGAATCTCACTTGGTATCTATTGGAATCATGGCTGCATGAACAAGACTGATTCTTTCTGCTATGTCCTTATGCCCTTCCATTACAGTCATAAGGCAGTCATCCAATACACATCCTCCTTCCCCTCTGCATTCAGCTGCTTCTGGTGGCACACCACACTACCCCAGTGAAGGCATCTGTGGATTTCCCTTTCCTCTGTCACACAGTGGGGAACCTGTGTTGGCCTAATGATATTCTCCATAATGGGCTGTGGCTATGCTGTACCTCATGGCTCCCTCCTCCTTTTCTGCTGTTTCCCACTCTGCTTGTTTTGCCCTTAACCCCTGCTAGGACCTTTTTCCTTGTTAGCAGAGGCTTTGTGTTCTTCCTGCGTTCTCATCTCCTGGTACCTGAACTTATAACCTTGATTTTTCATTCTGCTGGATTTTCCCTGGTTATGTCCATTATACCTAGTCTCCCAGTCTACTTATTTCTTACACTAATTACCATACACATCTTTTCTGCTTACTCAGAGCCAGCTGTTTGGTTAGAGCTCTCGAGGATACAATGAATGCTTTTAAAGTTATTTCTAAAGTTTAGGTTGTTTATTGAAATTTAAACAAAACGCCAGGCACAACATACCAGAAGATTTAAATTCTAAATATCATACCTGTCATTAAAAATCAACATCTGATAACAGAGATAAGGAATGCAAGGAGCGCTTAGCAGAAAAACCTGCCATGAATATGGAACACAGAAGAAGATGCTGGGAGCATGTGAAAAGCTCTTTCATGTTTCATTAAGCATTCCTACACAATGGTTCTTTCCATAACTACATAAACTACTAATGAGGAAGTTTGTGATGTCTCACAAGCTCATGCATGCATAGCTCATTAAGTCACAGAAGCTATATTGCTGATACAAAGTGGTCTAACAAAAGGCAGGAAGGTGCGCTGAATTCAATAGTAAGCATTTTAGTCTTTCTCGTTGATTTAGTCAGTTCCAGAAATAAGGTACTGACAAAGATGGGAATATGTTCTCTGTATTTTTAAAACATGTATAGGTTTTTGCCTGCGAATAATGATCATATGGGATCGGTGAGGAGAAGGGTACTAATAAATAATGCCTTGAAATCTGTAAGCTACACATAGTTTTTACTGCACATATGCATGCAAAAGATTTTCTCTACATTTTGTTTCCCATTAATAATGCCAGTATGGATAGGTGGTGGATGCACACAAACACATGGTCTGATTTTTTGCAATGCTGCTGAAATAACAAATGAAAGCTGTGCTAAGCAGCGTATTTTTGGATCTTAGTGCAAGGACTCCTGAGTCCTTCTACATAGTAGAATAAAAGTCTCTCCTCCAAAAGCTCACAGTTTTCACTTGTGACAAAACAAATACATAGCAAAACATGTGAAGCCTACAAACCAAGTGAGTTTTAATAAGTTCAGTCACAGTTTTCTCTGCCAGGTCATCACCAGTAAATGTATTTCAGTAACAAGTACTCTGAAAGAGAAAGATAACTGCCTTAGCTATTTCTGCTATGTATAAAATGAACAGGTATCTCAGTGAATGTTAGAGGATTTTTGATGCTCCTCTGGTGAGTTCAGGTGAGAATGTGGGAAAATGAAGAGGTTTCTGAGATAATGACTTCCTCATGTTCAATGACTTATCTGTCACATTTATGGAGGATCCGGGGAAAGGAGAAAGTATCTTCTACTCTCAGGGTATTTGGATGAAACTTTAGCAGGAAAGGAAGTCCCTTTCATTACAGGAACTGCTGCTTATGAAGCTTTTGCTGTTCCAAAAAATGCTCTTTCATGCAAATCTTTCTTGTTTTACTGCTACGAGAATTGCCTGTCCCACCATTGCCAGCAGTATAGCCAGACTAATTGGAGACTGAATACTTGTCTTTTAAATGTCTCTCAGATAGACAAGTGGAGAGCTGTCCATCAGTGGCAGGTATTTTAGCTCTGTGAAAAGCACAGAATACCAGATAATCCTTTGCAGTTACACTAGAATAACTCTCGGGAAATAACAACAGTAAAAGAAGGCAGAACCCAGACTAGAAAATCATCATTATGCATCACAAGAGAAAAATATTTATGATAAGAGTGGGTAGGCACTGTCTAAATAGAGAAAGCCAACTATTTTCAAAGAGAAATGTAAGAAACAGAATAGGAACTGAGGGAAAATTTTATGTCTTTGGCATTTATGTGAAGGATATATATGGTAGCAGTATTGCATGTAGAAGTCTCTATCTCCAGCAGGCAGGGAAGATTACTAAAGAGAAAAGCGTGCAACCCTCAACAGAGTGAAGCCTGGCAAGGAGAGAAGGCACATTTTATATGTACATAGAATAAAAAGTTGAGAGTTCTTTTTAAGTCTTTTTAAAGACACAATTATGTTGTTTTTCCAATACAGAATTGATTCAATTGTCCTCAGGCTTCTGAATCATTTACATCCATAGCGAGATGCAAAATCTTGAATCCCTGTTTATCTTATGTAACTGGAAAGGTTTTAAATTGCAAAGACATCTGAAGTTGATTGGCTAAAAAGAATCAGAAAAAGTTTGGGACTGGAGAAACTCTTAGAATTCCTTTCAATGCCATACTTCTGAAATTAGTTTTATCTTTACTTACATATGCCAGACTTCTCACTATTTTTTTAACTTACTACTCCAAACAATACGTTTTTAAAAAGTGAAGTTTTAAGAGAAAATTATATAATTTAAACATCCTTAATAATGTTATCTACTTCAATCAAAATTCATGTAAATATTCTGCCAGAGACACTTTTTCCCAGCATTAGTGATTATTAGAAAAAACCCCTAACATTAATGCAACACATATTATTTCCTTTAGCTACATATTATTCTTTGAAGCCACCTACTTCCAGTTTATGTCCGTTATTATCTTATGTTTTTAAAGAGGCAACACAGACCTTTATAAGTCTTGACGTTTACTAATGATTAACTGATTTTTTTCTTTCTTTGTTTTTCTTCTCCAATCTTTGCTTAGAGCAAAATAAATATTCTTTGGATCAATGTTTTAAGAGGCAGAACTCTGTAGCACAGGTGCCTAAGGAAGAATGAAACCTACTGAAAAAATTTTCCTGTTATTGTCTTTCCCTAGTTTAAATTCCCATATTAAACTCCAAATTTAACAATAATTTCTTTAACTCTTTTTCTTATTTATTAGAAAACAGTCAATAGATAAAACCCAACTTATCTTTGTCTCTTAAAACACTTTTATGGCTTACTACCATAAGGACAATGATGCAGGATGTGGTTTTCCATCTGTGTGTAGGATAACATGGTTTTTATAGGTTTATCGTTATTCCACACATCCTGTAAAATCTACAATTACTGTATTTGGTTTCTACTTCTGTTTCTACTTGTACCTATCCACAGACAACGTGTGGATACCAGAATCCAACAGTTTCCCTTTGAAAAGCTACATTTAAAGGTAGATTGCTGACTGTAAAACAATATATCCTATATCTTTCATAAAAAGAATAAAAAGTATTCTTCTTATGTATAGAATTTAGTAGGGAATAAAACTGATGATACTTACTCATTATGTTGGCTTTTCATTATTTAGATTGTATAGTTTTACATTTCCTCTTGTTTGAACTGTAAAACTATAACAAAAAAAAAATTGTACTTTTGCTCAGATTTTGTTACTTTTGTATTCTGACCTACCTGAGTATATTTCAGTGTTGCAAAACATGAGCTGCAAAAACAGCTGATAATAACTTTTAGATGATTGTATTTGGTTGGTGGCTTTTCTAATTAATTTGAAAATAAACCCAAAAGTTTAGTTTAAATAAAATATCATATTGAATTTTCATAAACACAATAAATTTACATACACGTATTTACCTACATATAATGATTTGGGGGTAGGTAAATTACAGATGTTTAATGTATGGAAATATACCCTTCAAATCTGACATATAAGTTACCATTCTGTATGCAAAGGTCGTAAAAAATACATATGAACAGCCTCCTTTATTGAATGTGTTTCTAAGATAGAAAGCCTTAATGGTATGTCCATGATTTAAGAAGAGCCAAGAAAAAAAAATTACTTCCTAGAAATGGCATTCATGTATGACAGATTGCTATACTTATAGCTGATAACAGAAGAGAATATGAAAAATATTTTGAGGTTTCAGAGTAGAATATAAATTTTCATGTAATTTTGATGTATAGAGCAGTGTGCATGCACTTGAAATTCAGTGCTTTTCAATAGAAGTTTAAATGGTCCAGACAGTCATTTCTACTAATTTATCATTATTAATTGTGAAGGAGCTGTATTATGTTAAATTCTGAATAGACAAAATAAACATTAGAAAGCTAATTTAGTAAGGATTCAGTGTTTTTTTTAACTCTCAAATGTGTTATCACAATTTAAGGGATTGCATAGTATCTTCTGTGCCACAGTAAGTGATAACATGTACTGTTAGCCATTTGAAAAGCAAATAAAATACAGCTGTCAAACTTCAGCATTGCTTTACCTTGTATTTACAATGCACTGAATACATATTTCAGGAAAAGCTGCTAGACGTCACTAGGCTCAGCTGGTCTACAACTCCTCAGTCACTTTTGAGACCCCAATTAAGTGACTTTGAAATAACCAGCAATTGCACATACACCACAGTTTCCACCTCAGTCATCTCTTACTAGTGAAATCCTACTTTTCATCTGTGGATGGCTTGTAAACTGCTACTGGCAGTCCAACACTTTTCTCTGTGTATGTGGGTTGAGGCGTTGTAGAAGTAACACCTAACATACCAGGCACTTGTACTGAAGGGGAATCAGCTCCACTCCCAAATCTCTTTGGCATATCCCTCACCTACCTCTCCCTGGGATCAGGATTATCAAGGAATCTTACACGCTCTGAGCACCACTGTCATCAGTCTCATAGTTAAGGCTTTTCCTATAGCACGTTAGATCGGTCCACATTCTTTCTCAGCTTTGTCTTTCTGCTCTCCTCTCCGTCTGCCTGAAGCCTCTACTGTCCTGAGGATTCAGACAACTTCCTGAAAATCTCAAACATGCTGAATTACAGACCTAGAAATAGGCTACTTTAAATTCTCTTCTTTCCAAGAAAAGTTAGACTCATTACAATCCCAAAGCATGAGCCGCCATTTGAAGGGTAATCCAGATTAATATGACCTGTCTATAAATCATGCTTAGATCCAGTGGAGCCTCCTCCCCTATGGTGGTCCAGAGCACAGTGAAATTGCCAGCCAGCGAGGCAACTGCCAAACGCCCACACGGATCCCCTCAACCATTAGGCTAATTCTGAACGAAGCATACTGAATTTAGGACACAAAACCTCATGAATTACATTTCATGCCTTGGGATATTATGACAGCTCAGAGGAGTTGGTCTACACCCGCACTTGTTAACAGATTGCCTCAAAGTAAAACAGGAGATAGGGGCAGGGATACTGCAGAGTAGTAGGTGATAGATCAATCAGTGACACCATCTTGCCATAATAAGGATAACACTTCTAAATGACAAGCAAAGCTCAAAGGAGGAGATGATCAAGCTCTGAGAGATACTGACTTCTTTTGGTACAGTTTTCCTTTTTATCTACTTCAGGCTGGAACTCTACTTCTAATTACATAAAAAGCATAAGCAAAATGGAACTGAGAAAAAGGGTGTGTGCAGACCCTCGCTGAATGCAGTGATGGTGGGGATTTGGTAGTTTGGCATGTATGATGTGGGTCACAGAAGCTCATATTATTACAGAGAACTCTGGTTTCCACTGTAAAGAAAAAAAAGGAAGAATTTCAAAAGTAAAGTGATTTGCTTTTAAAATTATTAATTTGGAACCATTTTCATTGATGATCACCTATAACATAAAGGCAGACCAAAGTAAAAATAAGATATCCCACAATCCTAATATTAGTCATAGGATACCTTTTCAGTGTATTGTACAGATAAAGTAGAGTCAATAACCTTACTTGTGTAGGTTGTATTAAAGTCAGTATATTTTTTCCATAACAAAGCAATATTTGAAAGGCAGGAACAATCTTGAGATTATTTTTTTCATGCCACTAAAAGGAGCAACTCAAAAAAGTCTGAAAAGTAAATCTTCTGACATGACATTATTAGACTGAAAATTTACCAATGAAAATATCATCGGCTAAAATTAAAATTCTCTTTGATATTTGATGAGCGGTATGACTAAAATCAAACCTTAAAAAATATTTGTTATGTTGTTCTCAGTATCACTAATTTATCATGTATACTGAACTATCAACCAGTAAGCTTTTTATTCATATAAATGATAACAAAGGAAATGAAGCAAGAATAACTGATAAACAGAATTAACTGAATGTCTAATTAAAGAGTTGATATGACTAATATACTTTTTTCTTTTATTACAATAAAACGTGTTCCTTGCTCTCAAGTTTCTGTAACTGGATACCAGATAGCCAATTAGAGTAACAGTGTGATTCATGTATAACTTTAAATAGCATCAAAATAATAATGGGATTATCTCTCATGTTTGGTCATGGTAAATCATTAACACATCTCAGTTTATGGAGCTACAGTTCAAAGAATTTAACAGTCAAAAATACAAACACATTAGAAAACTTTGGATATACATTTCTATGATATACCCTAGCTACGACATTTCTAGTTATAAAATTCATGGTGTTAAATGGTTCAATGCAAAATGTTTCTGAAAGCTCTGTTTTAAATATTTTTGAAAGCCTAACATCCACCTGCAGTGTGGTATCATGAAGGAAGATATGCACACACTCCAACCTCAGGTATGTCGTCCCAGATGTCTAACCAAAGAGTCTAAAATCCTGAACAGTGAATTGAGTGAGTTGTCAGCTGCCAAATTCCAGACAAAAGCCACCTTGATGGTACAGGTAGCTGCAGAGCAGTTCCACTCTGATGTGATATGATTTATGCCACACAGGTGCCTCTTGATCTATATTGACCCTATGCTGACCAAGTATTGACTTAGAGTGATGGTTCATAATCAGTTTGACCCAAAACACCTTTATGCTGTCTTCTCCCCACTTTCCTCCCTGACTCTGCACTCCCACTGTCACCATGTCTTGGCACTAGGGTTTGTTGCACTCGTGTCTCCATCAGCACAGCGAGCCATCTGGCTTAAATTGGTTTTCTTTCCTTTTGGATCACTTGCCAGCCACCTCACAAACCCTGTGAGCACGAGTGCTGAAGCTGGCTGAAAGGAGAGTGACAGAGGCAAGTGTCAGAGCAGCACAGATTTACACTGTGGTAAAGCAATCGTGAAACATCACACGATTGCTAACGGCTAACCTAGCTGCCAGGTGAAATTGTGTGCATTCGAGAGGCTCCACTGACTAATTCAAGAACCTATTTGATCCAGAGGTCTCAAACTGGACAAAGTGAACACTTTCCGTAATATATAAGTAACAGGAAAACAAAGGTATTGACAGCAACAGAAGTTAGCCATCTAAATGTTTTTGTCCATCTGACTCTAAATGGATTAAATGGGGTTTTATGTTTTCGGCAACTTCTTCATTCATGGTGGCTGTGTCAGAAGCATTTTAAACAGAAAACAACAAAAACATGGGGATTGCATGTCCAGAGATTGCAGGAAACAGCAAAATTTACCTTCTCCCCAGACTCCGCTCTTTCGTGAAACTAGAGCTTGTACAGTCCCTTCTATTTTGAAATGCTGGTGTGCTGGCTCAGACTGCCCTGGAAACTAAGCTCCATTTTCTACCTACCCTGTTCTCCTTACCTTAAAGAGAGACTGATATACAGAACTCTGAAAATAAAACAACTCTGAAAAAGGATGCAAGTATTCATAAAACAGCAGGCAGGGATTTGTAACAGGTACCAATGCTCTTAGAAAAGTCTTTTAAATACACTGAATTATTTTCTGTATGTGTCCCTCCAGTAAGTCCTACAATAGCATTTTAGTCCTCATTTTGAATTTTTACTTAAACTAGGTTGAATTGTTGTTGTTGGTAATACATCAGCATATGTGTCTAGTACAGTAAGTAAATTATTCTGAACAACACCCTGGATAAACTAAAGATTGTTCATTCACTACAAGTAATTCCAAATAATTTCAGTCTAGACTTTGCCCTTGTAAATGTAACTTTTGGGTTTTGTTTGTTTTTACGAAGAAGAATAATATCACTGATTTGAGTACTTATATGACAGGAGATATTTGCATTTATAAGCTTTTTAAAATGCCTGACATTTTCAAAGCATTGAGTAACTAAAAATGGCACCTTGGATATTGTATTTATGATAAAATATCTGTTTTGATATTGATTGCCACTTGACAAAGGAAAAAAAAAGGAAGTTTGTACAATATTGTCTGTTTTATTTGTAAGTCAGTCATCTTTCTTCATACGGGAATTGAATCTCCATATTAAAAGTTGAAAATGTCTTCCAAAGAGAAATCCTCTGATTTTGATGTAAGTGGGATGAATGCTCTGTTTAAAAGAAACTAGTGAGAGATTAAAAACACGCACAACAAACCCACAAAAACTCTACCAATATTAAAACTATAACAAAGCTCTAGGTATCTTTAGTATGAATCTCTAAAAGTATTGTAAAATCAGCACCAGGAAGCTAGTTCTCCTATGATTTTTAATGAGCAGAAATGTACCATGCATGCTTTTAGAAACCCCACGAAAAATCTGACCCTGAATGAATTATTTAAATATACAAGCATTTATTATTTCAAATGAGTTGTCTAAAAAGCTTTAAAAGAAACAGAACATAAGACCCTACAGCCTCACATCTTCAATCTACCCATTACATTAGTGTAGAAAGAGGTAATTTTGTAATGCTTGTTCTAATTTTTTCTTAATAACTCTAATGTGAGTTAACTGAAGTATGTGCTTCATTTGTTTCTGTAGTGAATATGAATAGTCACTTGATATGTTTTAATTCTCGGTAAGTATGACCTTTTTTTAATATTTCATTTCCTGCAAATATTTCCAGTTGTTATAAACTAGTTATTGGAATGAGATTAATGTGTTTGTAATATAGCACATATCCATTTAAAGAATACGCAGTTGAAATGACTGACACACTAGAAGGGGACATTTACTACAGACTTCAAGGTAGATACCCAAGATAAGCCTTGCAAATAACTAGATCCAGAGGTTTAAATTTAAATTCTGGTTTTACTGAACTGGATGCCTTCTCTGTCTTTTAACTTCCTAGCCCCATGGTTCTTAAGAGTCACCTCTGAGTTCAGTGAAACTAGTGCTTAATGCCAGTTTCTTTGTATTTGGACTTTTTTTTGTATATACTTGCAGATTGGCATGAGAACTAAGCGCTGAACAAAACTCTTGGTTCAGGTGACATTTTACTTTCTTGTGTGGAAACAGGAAAAAGCAACTAAGCAGTCCATTGTCAGAATTTTATTTTAGGCAAAAGGGTAAGAAATTACAAGAAGACAGGTTGTGGTAAATACTGCTGTGTTATCTTTTGCTTATAGCTGTCAAGAGCGTTCTGAGAGGGATTTGTGCTCTATAGCACAAATTATGATTGACATGTGAATGTTGATCACATTGCTGGTAATTTGTTGTCAAATATGAAATTTGGACTAATAACCATGTGTATTCTATTATCCTCAAGCCTAACCCAAAGCAAAGGAGTTCACTGATCTATAGTTCTTGTTCATGTATTCATCACTACCAAAGTGTTATATGAAGGTTTACAATACATGCCATAAATATAGTTGGAATTCTTTTTTTAATCAGTTATGATCTGTAGCATCAAACTGAATTTCCATGAGTCAGTCTTTATTTGCTAGTTCCTCAGATATTAAATATAACATAAAATTAAATAGCTAGTGAATTGGGCATTTATAACAAATGAGTGTTGATTACGTCTAGGGATATTATATCCTGTGTGTTCATCCATAATATGCTATGTAAACAGACAAGAATAGCACCTCAATATGCACAATATGAACTTTCAGTTACACATCTGTTAAGAAATATAAAGAAGATCCTGTTCAGCTGATTGTTTCAAAATATTCACACCATTATGTTCTAAACTGTAAGAATTTATCACAAGCATTTAAGCCTTTCAGCGCCTCAGTGTTCCTCCAAATAACTTTCCATTTTCTATTAACATGACAAACTGTCAAATCCCCGATAGTTATTGCTATTAAGAATGCATGCAGATTTAGGTGGATTTTTCAGAATGAAACCAATGTACCATGCTAAATCTTAATCCAAACTACAAATCCACAGTATGTCTAAGACAAAAACAATGTTCAGTGCAGCTTCTTGTAAAAGCACTCCTCATTTGGACTGCATGAACATATGCTGACTTCACCAATAATGCTGGAAAGCATTTATTCTAGAACTGGAAAGAAAACTAATTCCTGGGAGAAAAAAGATGTACTAGTATTTATCATTCCACCAATGGCTCAGAGACATCCTTATTGACATCAGCTTTACATGTGAAGACCACTACTGCTCACAAGAGATCTGCATCTCTCGAGCAGAATATTCTGGAGAAGTTCATTGATTTAAAATAGTTATCAATGATAAGTACTTAGGACACAGTATTAAATTTTGATTTTGACATATACTAATTAACATTTTAATGCTTTTGCATAATACCATTAAGTCATGTTTTATTTTTTCATACAAAAGGAAACACTTGTGTATCTTTCAACATTAGATACGATAAAATGCTTACACATAATTTAGAAACACAAAGTATAGCTTGAAGCCAAAAATCTGGCAAAAATGATCACAGGACAATCTGATTCCTGATGTTTCAAATTTACACAATTACAGTCTTTTTAAGACTATAATTATACACAGTGGAAATAATATACAGTATATGCTTGTTTCTAAAGTACATTTCTTGGTATATGGTATTCTGAATTTACTGTGACCTTGGTTACAATAATTTATAACCTGCTGTCTCCCACAGAGGATTTTTATAAAAGTTCTTCTGTATCTGATTATATTTTATTCTGCTAGTAAATGACATATGATTTTTGATTGTTTAAGAAAGTCTTAAATAGGAAACCAAACTTCTGGATGATCATCCAACTGGTATGGAAAACCTTTTGAGGTTCCACAGCATTCTCTCATATTATAAAAATAAACGCGATGTTTCCAATTTTAATAGGAAATGTCAAAAATTGCAAAAACAATCTGAAATAGAAAATTCTCTTATATCTAATCTGTACGTAAAGAATGAAATGTACATAGCTGCAGGAGACTGAACCGACACTTTTTATTGCATTAAATCCTATTTAGATGCTTAACACAGAAAGTACCTCAAATAAGTAGGGTATATAGTATCCTCCAGAGCAGACATTTCTCAGTGGATTATAATCTAACATCAAGAAAGATGTTTTATTATTCCATCATTAAACCAGATAAGTGTCTCCCAGAAAAAACATTAATAAAGTGAGATAAAATTTGAACAAATACATTGTCAAGTTTGGAAGTCCTCAGTCCATTATTTACGTGGGGAACATACTTCTATGCTATCCTTCTCCATTTGAAACTGGAAAGCTGAGCTGAAAATACCGAGAAAAAATTTGAAAAATATTTTCTTTCTTTCCAGTAGAGTGTGTAAAACAGCATGTATGAGACTTTGGTCAGCTTGTATCTGGTTAGATTAAACAACTACATATACTGTAAAGTAGGTATTCTGATAGTCTGAGTTTCCTCATAGCACTGCTTTAGAGAGAGAAATAAAACAGCTATTGATTTTCCTTCCCTTCCAACTCTGCCTCATTGAATGATATTGCCTGAGTACATTTATAAAACACAGAAGGTAATATTTATATTTACTATATTTACTTAAATTGACTAAAAAACCCCACTGCTGTTATTGTTGCTGTTTCTGACACTTCACAGGCCCTCCTGTTTTCCATGTGTCACTCCCATAGTGGTCCTCGTTGAGCCTAGAACAACAGGGCTTGAACTGGTTGGGGTATCTAGCTATTACCATTGACAAAAAATCAACAAAATTAATAGCAATTAATAGCAAAAACTTCTGCCTGCGTCAAAGTTAGGTAAATATTGTCCTGTACATGATTTTCCTAAACATTTTTTTACATTTTGATGTTTATCTGTGTAGGGAAAAATGATCAAAGACACTTTTAGGTTTTTTCCCAGATGCTGAGAACACACTTATTCTTCATCCATTTACATCATATTTGAAACATTTGAGTTTTCATGAACTAGACTGCTGCTAAATAATTAACTGTGCAACTGAGTCTCTAACCAAAGCTTTTTCCATTAAGAGTCTTACTATTTGACTAGGTGAGCATATGAAACTGAACTTTAGCCCACAAATTATGATACGCCATTAAACCAAAATATCTTAGAACAGTGATGCCAGGAATTTCTCAATGAAAACTTTCTTTTAAAGTATTAGTTTGTTGAAAGCTAATTTTTTACAATAAAGAGTTCATTCAGAAAAAAAAAGGATTTTAACAATTATTATTCTTTTTTACCTTTTCAAAACACCCTTAGTTGTTGTCTGAAAGGAAAACCTCAGCTCTCAGGTAAATAAAATTAGATGATATGTGTGAAGTAAATTCTTAATTTACAGTTTTGATTATTCCCACATAAAACTATTGCCCATATTATGTTAATCTAATCATAGATTAGATTAAAGAACCAAAGTGTCCAATTGAATCACATGATTGAAAAAAATATCAATTTGGTTTAAAGATTGTTGGTGTAATCGAGCAGATAAAATTAAAATGATATGCTATCATAATGAAAAAATTCTGTTCCTGTTACAGAGTGAATATGACATTTAGATAAAATGTGTAGAAATAAAAATTAATAATTTTAGATATGCTTTCATTTTAATTTTCATCCTGAAAAGAGGCACAGATTGCTAGTTATTTCATATCACTTTAGTTAATTTATTTATACAGCTACTGATTAAGCTAGTTAAGGAGGACTTTTTTCATTAACAAGGCCAATCTGTGTGGAATATTTTTATGACAACACAGTTCATAAATGAAATAGCATCCTCACCTCCCTGCTGATTTACCTCTGGAACTTCTTTGTATTCTTACTTCAGATATAATACATTACAAGAAGTTTTAGTGACATTTTTTCTTGAATATGGGTGGGGAAGGGGGAGAAAGAAGCAAGTCCCAGTTCGCTAGGTAATTGTTAATTTATTTTTACTGAAATAATGCCCTAAAAACAAATAGGAAAAACATTCACTGCACATTCGGTCACAAAAACAATTTTTTAGTGTTGGATGAAATTCAGGAAAACTCATTTCATTCACATGACAGAGAAAGTGTTTAAGTGTCTGTCCAAACTTATATTTTGGGTCCATTCATATCGAGCTGGAAATCCTTTATTGCTTTATTCTTTTCTCTAGCATCAAGCCTAGCTAAAAATAATTCAACAATTGCTTTATTTTTCTGGGTGAACTTTGGCATTTCAAATTACAGTCTTGTGCAGAACCAGGAAATACATTGAAAAATGAGGAGGACACAGGCTAGCTAGCTTGTGAGGTGTTTAAGATAACTGTTGAATGTTTTGCATTTTTTAAATTCAGATCCGTTACTGCCTGTTGTGGCGACACACCTGTCTTCTTTAGTAACATGAAGATGGACCAACTGGATAACAAAATCAGATTTTCTTGAGTCAGACTAAAAGTATTCCTCCTGGTTCCTTGAGAAGACAGATATTTCACAGTACTGGTGGGAAAAACCATGTTACCTGAAAGCCTGAAAGACAGGTGAAACTGAAAAAACTCAGAGTTTACCAATACAGAAAAACAGAATATAGTTTTTATAGAAAAATATATATCATGGATATGATATATTTATATTATAAATATATAACACCTACATGAATCTAGAATTAAAAATATAGTTATCTGAAGTTTTAGGATTTTTCGTATGGAAGAAACAATGTTAACTGATTGCTTTTTGAACCAGTCTGAAAATAAAGATTTGCATTTTTATTATTATTATTACAAGGAGTTCCTATGTTAGTGGGGATTTCTTTGTTTGATTTTGTTAGCGTGTTGAAGGTAAGAGGAAAAATATTGTGGGATACAGTTCCTTGGTTCATTATGTTCTTCTTCCTTAACTGTGCCTTGCCTCCCTTTGCCTCCCATTCATTGCCTGTTTTTCTCCCTTCCCTGGCATATGCTGCTGCAAGCCCACACAGTAGCTCAGAGCTGAGTGGGAAAGACTCCTGATTTCCTTATAGCTCCAAACTTTTTGCAGGCTGCATAGTTTCGAAGGCTGTATTTGACATAATATTTTATCTGGAGTCACGTTTCCAGTTTATACTGAGGTCACCACCTCTATCTAAGAACCCTTTTAACATGAGAAAAACTATTTTTACCCTTGCAACAGGATTAAGTTATTGATTACAAAATTAGAAGTGAAGTTACAAACAAAAAACATTAAATACAAAACAGGATAAGTTGGGAACTAATCATTCTTTCCTCATCCAGGATTTCTCTGCTTCATGATTTTCCTGTCTCATGCTGACTTTCAAGAAAAGCCTTTGAGAAATTAATTTCTCCTTCAATTTCTATCCTGTGTTTCCATCTTGTACTTTTCTGGTTACTATTCAGTGTGATAAAGAGATATTTTAGATGAAGTCTCCGGATTCCTCTGACTCTCTAAGGTTGCTCATTGCAGTGCAGCCATGCTTAGCACTTTCCTGAACATCAGGTGAATAGCGGCACACGTTTCCCATGACCGACTGTGGATAGCATAAGCGTGGTGGGAGCCTGTAGGTTCATAGGACTGAGGAGTGCAGATTCTCTGGTTCTGGTTTATTTTCTTTTGTCTTAGCAAGCTAAACTGCCATTGTTAGCTTATGCCGTAACACTCTATCAGTCACCCCTTAGAGAAACTTCTTCCTTAATATGCAGTCACCTTCTGTTTTACAGAAGCCATGCAACACAATAATGCAACAGGTATGTGGTCCCATGACATAAATTTTAATTCCTGGTGTACAGAAAAGATTAATATATCTCAGCAGATCTCCTATGACCAGGTGACCCACCTAGTGGGTGAGGGAAAGGCTGTGGATGTTGTCTACCTGGACTTTGGTAAAGCCTTTGACACATCTCCCACAGCATTCTCATAGAGAAGCCGGTGGCTCATGGCTAAGACTGGTGTACCCTTTGCTGGGTAAGAAGCTCTGGACAGCTGAGCCCTGAGAGTTGTGGTGAACAGAGTTAAATCCAGTTGGCGGCTGGTCACAAGTGGTGTTCCCCAGGGCTCAGTATTGGGGCCAGTCTTGTTTAATATCTTTATCAATGATCTGGATGAGGGGATTGAGTGCTCCCTCAGTATGTTTGCAATTTACACAGGCTGGATCAATGGGCTGAGGTCAACTGTATGAGGTTTAATAAGGCCAAGTGCCGGGTCCTGCACTTTGGCCACAACAACCCCATGCAACGTTACAGGCTTGGGGAGGAGTGGCTGGAGAGCTGCACAGTGGAAAGGGACCTGGGGGTGCTGGTTGACAGCTGGCTGAACATGAGCCGGCAGTGTGCCCAGGTGGCCAAGAAGGCCAACAACGTCCTGGCCTGTATCAGAAATAGTGTGGCCAGCAGGAGTAGGGAAGTGATCGTGCCCCTGTACTTGGCACTGGGGAGGCCGCACCTCGAACCCTGTGTTCAGTTTTGGGCCCTTCACTACAAGAAAGATGCTGAGGTGCTGGAGCGTGTCCACAGAAGGGCAACGAAGCTGGTGAGGGGGCAGGAGCACAAGTCTTATGAGGAGCGGCTGAGGGAACTGGGGTTGTTCATTCTGGAGAAGAGGTGGCTGAGGGGAGACCTTATCGCTCTCTACAACTACCTGAAAGGGGGTTGTGGCGACGAGGGTGTTGGTCTCTTCTCCCAAGCAACTAGTGATAGGACAAGAGGAAATGGCTTCAAGTTGCACCAGGGGAGGTTTAGATTGGGTATTAGTTAAAATTTCTTCACTGAGAGAGTGGTCAGGCATTGGAACAGGCTGCCCAAGGAAGTGGTGGAGTCACCATTACTTGAAGTGTTCAAAAAACATGTGGATGTGGCAGTTCAGGACATGATTTAGAGGGCATGATGGTGTTTCATTGATGGTTGGACTTTATGATCTTAAAGGTCTTTTCCAACCTTAATGATTCTATGATTCTATATCTCTGTCACTCAGCAGTGCTGGAGTCAAATGAATGAGATATGCCTGGAGTCTTCCCACCTTGATTTAGACACTGCACAGAGGTGTCCTGTTTAAGAACTGAACTCCAGTAGCTCCTTCAGCAGCAAACACAGTGGGGTTACTGAGGGCTTACTCAAAAGTGTGTCCTGCACCACTCCCCAGAGGCCTGCCAGCAGGGGAAAATTTTGAAGTGAACCATCACTATGGATATTTCAGCACACCATGTGCACCTGCAGAAGCACACACATCCCTGCAAATTATGTATTCACCCCCCAGGGCATGCCGTGACATTTGCAACCTGCTTCTTTTCCAGCTCAAGGTGGAGGACTGTGAGTTTGAGAAGCATAGAAATGTAGGGGGAAAGCAAGGATTGTCCCAGTTCCCCACTGCACTGACTGGTGACCTGCTAATGAAATCCCAAACTACCTCATGCACCCAGTTCCTTGCTCTCCCTTTTCTGTGCCACCCATTCCACTTCTTCCGCTTCCACCAACACGTTTATTTTCCAAGTAAGGGACAAACACACCATCCCAAACACATTCTGAGGACTAACATTTTTTCTGTCAATGTCTAGACCAGTCTGCAACAGGTGTGGTCACCCCAAGCCTCAGGTGCGTGGGATGCTGCTGGCTTGGGTAACTAAATACTGGTGAGGTGAATTTTGTCATTTTTCCAACATTAAAATATTGTGCATATTTTGCAGGGTATGAACTGGCTGCCTGAAATGAAAGCTACATTACCTCAGCGAAACTGAAACTTAGACCTTTCAAACATTATCCTAAAATGATCAAACAAAGATCAGGTTCGAGACCACCTGAGGAACCTGAACATACAAAAGTCTATGGGACCTGACGAGATGCATCCCAGAGTCCTGAGGGAATTAGCTCATGCAGTTGCCAAGCCACTTTCCATGATATTTGAAAAGTCATGGCAGTCAGGTGATGTCCCTGGAGACTGGAAAAAGGGAAACACTGCACCCATTTTAAAAAAGGGTAGCAAGGAGGACTCTGGGAACTATCGACTTGTCAGCCTCACCGCTGTGCCTGGGAAGATGATGGAAGAGATCCTCCTAGAAGCTATGCTAAGGCACATGGAGGACAGGGAGGTGATTCAAGACAGCCAGCATGGCTTCACCAAGGGCAAGTCCTGCCTGACCAACCTAGTGGCCTTCTAGGATGGAGTGACCACATCAGTGGGCAAGGGAAGAGCTACCAATGTTGTCTATCTGGACTTCTGTAAGGACTTTGACATAGTCCCCTAAAACATCCTTCTCTCTAGATTGGAGATACATGAATTTGGTGGGTGGACTGTTGGGTGAATGAGGAATTGGTTGGATGGTCACCACCAGAGGGTGGTCAAGGTCTCAATATCCAGATGGAAATTGCTGATGAGTGGTGTCCCTCAGGGGTCTGTACTGTTTAGTATCTTTGTCAATGACATAGTGGGATCGAGTGCACCCTCAGCAAGTTTGCAGATGACACCAAGCTGAGTGCTGCAGTGGATACATCTGAGGGACAGGATGCCATCCAGAGGGACCTGGACAAACTCAAGAAATAGGCCCATGTGGACCTCATGAGGTTCAACAAGGCCAAGTGCAGGATCCTGCACCTGGGTCTGGGCACCTCCCCAGGATCAATACAGGCTGGGGGATGAAGAGACTGGGAGGAGCCTTGCCAATATGGACCTGGGGGTACTGATGGATGAAAAATTAGATATGAGCCAGCAGTGTGTGCCCATAGCCCAGAAAGCCAACCATATCCTTGGCTGCATCCAAAGAAATGTGGTCAGTAGGTCGAGGGAGGTGATTCTAGCCCTCTACTCCTCCCTGGTGAGACCCCATCAGGAGTCCTGCATCCAGTTCTGGAGCCCTCAGCACAGCAAAGACATGGACCTGTTGGAGTGGGTCCAGAGGAGGGCCACAGAAATGATCAGAGGGCTGGAACACCTCTCCTGTGAAGAAAGTCTGAGAGAGTTGGGATTGTTCAGCCTGGAGAAGAGAAGGCTCCAGGGAGACCTTATTGCAGCCTTCCAGTACTTAAAGGGTGTCTATAATAAATTCGGGGACAGACTTTTTAACAGGGCCTGCTGTTGTGATAGGACAAGGGGTGATGGTTTTAAACTAAAAGAGGCCGGATTCAGATTAGATCTAAGGAAGAAATGTTTCCTAATGAGGGTGGTGAAACCCTGGCACAGGTTGCCCAGAGAGGTGGTAGATGCCCCATCCCTGGCAACCTTCCAGGTCAGGTTGACGGGGCTCTGAGCAACCTGATGTACTTGAAGATTTCCCTGCTCACTGCAGGGGAGTTGCAATAGATGACCTTTAAAGGTCCCTTCCAACCCAAAGGTTCTATGATTCTACAATTCTATTATTGTATGCAGCAGGACCAAGACTATTTAATTTAGACATTAAATCTAAGAGTAGAAAAACATAATTTTTGCTTCGGGGAGCTATCACTTTTTTGCACTTCCTCCAGTTCTCACAGGATTTTTCACACGCTCTTAAACAATAAATTAATATATTCTTCTACCTTCTTAATATGAGACTCAGTATTATAGCTTCATATTCATCTACAGTCAGACTTTTCCATCTGTCTGAAAGTGACATTTTTAAATTAACTCTTTCGTATTCATCAATAGATATTTAGTTTTCTGAAAAGTGTCTTTTCCAAACCCAGCACTTTTCAAATTATATAGTCTTTTTCTTAGAACTATGAGAAATCAAAGATATGATTAAATCTAAAAATCACAGATAAAAAAAGCCTCTAGATAACCATTAATATTTACACTGTTATTGAAAGTCTCACATTATATTTAGCAAGAAAATGCCAAAGCCCAGTAAAGTTATGCCTTTTGTTTTTTTCATCAAAAAAATCTCATTAAGCAATATTAGCTGGCAAAAATTGTGGGGAGTCACTTTGCTTTATGGTCCCTGCGCTTGTGTTCAAATGAAAAGGTAAAATCACCTAGGACCGTCATATAGGAAAAGATTTCTGAGTTGGTATATGAGAAATAATACTGTCAGAACAACAGAAAGTAGCTCTAGAAGGAACTATGTTATCTCTTCCCTTTTCTATATAATTGTTTATGAAAACAGGTAAATCAGCATCTCAGAATAGAACCTGAATAGCATAAATAACTTTAAGTGTTTTATGAAAATCAAAACAAAGACGAATTATTCTCTGTCCACTATTAACCATATACTGGCAAGCACCTTAAAATGTTCTGCCAATGGCTGTCAGAATTAGTTTGCAAGTTTTCTGCTTTTTCTGGTGTTGTGCTGCAGAATGCACTGAGTTTTGCTTGCTTTATGTCTTTTTTTTTTTTTCTGTGAGATTTAGACAACCACCAGATTTGTTTCCATTTGTTTCTGTAGCTAACATGCTAGACAATCTATCAATGGATTACTGCCTGACACCAAAGCATAATTCCAGTGTAACCTACTGAGGACTCTTACAAGTTGTCTTCTGTGTCAATCCACAAAGGAGATGGATTGTTATATCCTGAAAACTGTAGTAACTCATGCACTTAGCTTTGGAGCCTTAATTACCTGTGTGGCAGTAGGAGACCAAAGTGACAAAACATACCTACCATCCACTAGGCTAGAAAAAGTGAAACAAAACGGTATCAGTTTCTGTACATTCATCTTTACATATATATTCGTACATTCAGAATAATCAGATGGTATCATATTAACTTCTCCCTGCTGGATGGTTTTAGACCAGCACAATATTTGTAATTACAGAACACCTTTGCAATTCCATAGATAATCACCAAAGCAAAGCAGTCTTGCAAGCAGAACTTAAACCACAAAATCCCACTGAATCCCCCAGTAAATATACGTAAATATACAGAAAAAGGGAAGCTTAGAGGGAAAAGCTCAGGTACACTTAAAACTAAAGACTTTCAGCAAAGGTAAAAACCAGTATCAATAATATTCAAGAGCTTGTTATTCGGTATTAATTACTACTAACATTGTTCAATTACCATTGAACAACAGTCTTCTAGATGGGATATGATACATCTCTGCATGGAAACAAAGTAGGTTTAATGCCTTTACAATGAAATTATTAATGCCAACATACCATCACATTACCATCATACTTTAACACATCAAATACCTTCATACAATTTGAATGGAAATTATGTGTTTGCTACTTACCTAACTGGGTCTCCTGAATTGTTAGTTTACTCTCCAAGGGGTGTAAAAGCTTTGGTGGTTTATCTGTTAGTGGTGCTAGAAAAGAAAGAAATTCACATATATAGTTTTCTGATTATTATTGGGTAGAATAAGACTTGATTTTATATCTATTGTTTCAGGAATGCTTTGTTTTTTCTTTTGTTTAAATAATGTTCATGCCTTCAGTAGCTGTAAATGTTTTTGCTTAGAGAGTAAATTTTGCACCAAAATTTAGAATGTTTCACATGCTAAGCTAAGTTAGTTGTGTAAAAAAAATCATCTCTTTAAACCCTCGCAAAAACCATGCACTGACATATTACAAATTTGTATTTACATAAATATTATCCAGCATTTCATAGTTTCTTACAATATTTAATTACCTTTCTATCAAATATAGTTATTAACAGAGAAATAACATGAACTAAGTTACTGTAAATTTTTTTTGAATATTTGATGAAAATTTTATTTAAAAGTATATTACGATCACTGAAACTTTTGGAAGTGGAGTACAAGAAAAAGGTTCAGTTTTCAAAATCCAAGGGATGGACACAATGAAATAATGTCAAGATTCCTAATAAGATTACTCCCCTCCTCCCTTTTGATCTATCCTGAAATTATATTAGTAGACTTAAGCAAATTGTGGAATAGGAATAATTTTGTAGTGATCAAAAACCTTCTGAAGTTTGTTGAAACATGTTCAAATTATGCAGCTAAATAGTGCAGCTATTCTACTAGAATCATCATCTGTCAAAGAAGTGACATTGATTATTACTATTGTTGTTGTTGTTAGCAAGTGTACTCTTTACTGACCTCTGACAGGTGAGTGCATGTTATACGAAAAAAAGAATATTCTTTTATTTTTTTCTTTAAAATTGATAGTACATGTTCATGGGAAAGTTCCAACTTTTGTAATCACCTGGAACATTTTGATATTTTGCTTTTCAACATTAATTCATACTTCAGTCTTTAAAACAGATTATGGGCTGTCAGAGATTTAAAGTACCTTTGACATTTTGATATAAATCTATAATATTTGTTCCCTCCAACTTGTCAAAGTCACTGTTCCCTTTCTTACTGACACACACACATTCACATGTGTATGGATTTCATCTACTAAACACACTCATCTCCTGTAAGCTGAATTGCAGAAAAGGTTTAGTTGCATTCTCTTTACTATGTTTCTTCTGCTCTTTGATGAAATTATCAATACCTTTTAAAATCTACATTATTAATTTCAACTTTGCAGCAATTACAGAATGGAGCCATTATCAACTCATATGTTTCTGCTTTACAGAGATTTTCCTTTATCTGACCAGAGTGTAAACCCACCTAACCGGTGTCTGGGATGTTCACCTATCAGATCTAGGACTGAATCAAAATATCTCTTCAATGATGGGAAAAGAACTGGATTTGGTTCACAGACGGTCTTTCAGTTCATTCATCCAACAACAACTCTTACTCTCTACAGGAAATCATTCTTCACTACAGACTTTGAGAAAGCCACAGCTGTGAAAGACTTTTCAGCAACATCTCTGGGTTGTTACTTTCCTTTACATTGATTTAAATGCTATTTAGGTCTCTTTGTCACTTTTTTTTTTTTTTTTTCCTTGGGGTCTAAGGTGGATGGAAAGGAAAAAGATTCAAAATACATTTTTTTAAACTGCAAAATTAGTCATTCCCATTTCTTAACTTCTCTGTAAAGGCTGACAATTTATCAGCATGTTGCTATTTTTTAAACACCATCCACTATGAATTTAAATCAAGTTTTGCATTTTTGTCATTCTCAACTCAATTACCATTCATCAGATAATGTCTTCTGAGTCACTGTTGTTCTAAATCTGTTTTGAAACTCTTCGAGCAAGCAAAATTCTCTTATTGTAAGTAAAGATATAGTAACTGCTGGAGATAATCCGAATGCAACAAATAAGTAGATTAGAAAACAGTATTTTTCTCAGTTTAAGCAAAGATCGACATTACTTTTGTGGTCCTGTACTTCAGGTCTCTAAGAGGCTTCATACTCTTAAATGAATATATATATGTTAATATATGCAGGTAAATCTTCAGTGACAGTGACAGTATGAATTTATTATAAAATTTGTGCCAAATTTAATTTTCCCTAACTTGTGAGATTCAATAGATAATTTAACAGAGAAAACGTTATTGAAAATAATAAAATAAACACATAATTGATGTATCAGAATCACAGGAGCATCTGGAAAGACCCTCTGGAGGCCACGTGGTCCAACATTATGTTCAAAGCAGGTCCAATACAGCAGGTTGCCAGGACCTCATCCACTCATGTTTTGAACATCTCCATGGATGGAGTTTTCACCACTTCAGGTGTTTCAGCCCCTAAACACCTTGTGGCCCTGCACTAGGCTCAATCCAGTATGTCCATGTCTTTTTGTACACGGGGGAGCCAAAAATTTGGCACAGAGTTTCAGATGTGCCCTCACAGATGCTGAATAAATGTGAAGGATCACCTTCCTGGACCTGTTACCTAAATTTTTGGCAAGAGCTGTGCAGTTGGCCTTTGCCAACTCAGGCTCAACTGACTGTCCACCTGGGCTGCCAGGACCTTTCCTGCAAAGCTTTTTCCTACTCAATCAGTCCTTGGTTCTGCACTGCTGCATGAGGTTGTTCCAATCCTGGAGCAAGATGTTGCATTTGCCTTTGTTAGACTCCTTGACTTTCTCCAACTTGTCAAGGTCTCCCTAAACAGCAGCCTTGCCCTCCACTTTGTCACCCATTCCTCCCATTTTGTTGAAAGTGCACTCTATCCCACCATCCAAGAGTACACAAAAACTCTAATCAACATTAAAACAAACATACACCAGAGGTTAACTGTGTAGTATTCCTGTTTTAAAGGAATGATTACAAATATATGTGGCCAGGAAGAATTAAAGCTTAATAAGACAGTACAACTTTAAGCTCTTTAAATTGGAGCAAATACGAATATTTCAGTGTTGTATCCCCTGTTAATGCCTACCAACCTCCCACAGAAGTGCGAAATTCTCCAGTTACCTCTTGTCCTTTCAAGTTTACACTCTCCACAGATAGCAACATTAATGGACAGCACAGAGTTTCTGCAATCCTCATTTAGTTTAGAAAGTCTGAAGTAGACCTGTGTGTCTCCTATAAACTGTTTCATATCATTTAAACCATGGATGTGGCTTCTTAACTGGGTCAACCCACCACGCAACAGGCTATTCAAAATTAATATGATTTTCAGGTGGATATACTGAGGCACAATTATCTCCTAAATTGAACAGCAAAACCAGAATTTAATCCTTTCTTCCTAAACTTCTACTAAATAGCAAGACTTAAAAAAAAAATACAAAACTCACAACCACAGATGGTCTCTTACACAAGTTAAATACCTTTCTTTTCTTTGTTATTAATAGATGTAGAAAGGTATTTATTTATATTTATTACAAAAATATCCATGATTTCATAGCACTTCCTGTTCTGTACTGTATGCAAAGAACCAGAATTCTTTTGAATGTTTTTAAAAAAATAAAGAGAGGGTCCTCTTCCCACCAGGTATAGTTATCAACATGGTTGTCATACAGAAGGAACAGAGTGTTCAGATTCCTATTCTTGCATGAGGGAATTCTCAAGTCTCTTGAGAAAAATCTTAGTTCCTGGATATTATTATCTACTGATGCATGGGTGCACTTCTTCCTCCCTCGCCCTTTTTTTTCTCTTTCTCTCTTTGCCTATCGCTGTCTCTTTTTTTTTTTCCATTTAAGAGTCAAGAATCTTATCCCATACAAAGTTAACTACAACTGGTATATTCCTCTCAAGAAAATGGGACTTGACAGATCAGATGCTCTCAAAGAAAAGCTGATGGATCATAAATCAAGTTTACAGCCCATTTTATGTTTGATTTCTGAAACACCACTGATGAATGGTTTGAAAACCAATATGTGCCAAACTTGCTTTTCAGTAGAAACAAACTAAAGTTAAAACAATAAATCATAAGTGAAGTAACCGATTCTGAAGCTGTGTTAAAAATTAATATTTAACTTCAGACATCCCATTCAGCTGCAGACGTATTGATTCAGCTCAAAGAGAAAGTGACTAAATTCGCATTCTATGTCTATCAGATTGGATGTACATTTAAAACATATTGAACAATTTGTTTTGCGGTAATGAAACTGAGAGCCACCACAATCAGTCAGCCAACGGGAAACTAGCCAGAAGATAATATTTTTATATCAGCCATCTACTTCCTTACTCCTCTTTCTGCTGCATTAGCTTTAGATATTTATGGTCACATGATACATAACTTTGCTCTATGCAAATTTCTGTTATGTGAAGAGACCAGCCACCTCTTAGAATCTAATACAGCTAATGAAGAAAAGCTTAATCCAAACTCTACATCAAAATATCACTAATCTGGATATCAAAATATGGAACTGCCTCAAAACCCACAAGATGTGTAATAGGAAAAATACTAATTTCAAAGATCTACATTTGTGTCTGTTTTACAAAGTGCCCTCAGATTCTTCCTTGCAAATTGTAATGATCATAGTTTTAGTTTCTTAGAGGCAGACAGGGCTGTGTGGAGTTGTCTGCAACTCAGAAAGCCAGTTTATTGTATGGATACTTCCCGGAAGAACAAAAGTTCACAGGAATGGTTGCCTTACCTGACCAGACTGAGTTATCTATACTTCAGAACATTTCGTGTTCAACTTTTTTATTGAACTAACTCTTACTTTCTGAGGATAAAAACCCTTCTGATCTTTCTGAGATTTAAGATAATACAATGGGATTAAACCTCATATGTTTATGAATTTAGACCATATTTAGAAAAAAATGACAGACATGACTCTGGAAGATACTGCAACTGTAGCATAGGATTAGATAGAGGAAAGAATTCATTACTATGCTAAGGCAAAACATTCCTACATTTTGAAATCAAGGGAAACCAGAGAGATGAAGTTCTTTTCTTGAAGTCCACACCATTTCTTTGAATTCACATTGTAGTTCAGAATGATCCCTAATTTCTTATCTTGCCTCTAGAAGCTAAGAGAATTCCTCATTACAGTTTACTTTCCTCCTGATTTTCTGAACCTGGGTTTCTTTCTGTCCTCTATTCATTCTGAAATTTTTGGCACAGGTAAATGACCCTGGGGACAAGGCATCTCCGTCAGAGGAGGGATATTAGGTCTGACTGACTACAAAGCTGAACTTTCAGGCACTTCTCAGCATAGTGCCTGGCACTGCTGCCCGCTCCTCATTCCCTCAGAGCTGGCCAGTGCCTGCCTGTGAAGTGTGTGTGGTGTGTACTTACCCCTCTAACCTGTATCTCGGTGTTTAACCAAGCATTGTCAAGCAATGATGGTGGAGAAGATTTGAAAATGAATTTAAAAAAATAGACTCGATTTTTAGATTGTTATGTTAAAATGTTCACTTCATGAGAGGGTTCTTGAAATAAAGCACTGTCATTGGAAAGCCATCATTTATGAAAAGCTGCTGTAGATGGCAATATTTAGCAAGCACAAGTAATTATAAGAATAGGAGGAAAAACTATAACATTTCAGTTGACAACTGCAGTGCCTTGGAAAACACTGGTGTATGCTTTTGGATTTGGTTTCTTTTTTATTTGTAATAGTGATGTCTGTAAAAGAAATAATGCCATAGCAGTAGTCTATAGTATTTTGCAATAAAATTAATTAAAAATAATGCAAGCTGAACCTGCAGCCTTGAAACATTAATATACACAGTCACTGTCCAGAGGAATATTAATATTGAGATCTCCGAGGTTCCTCAGAACAATTGTGAGCAGAGCAAAACTTCAGTACTGCAATGAAAGGACGTTTGGTTTTTTTATTTCTCCTAACATAGATATAGCTCTACGTATTCAGATACATCACTAGAGTAATCATTGCCTTTTAAAAAATAAATATATGACAAGGTCTTTCATAAAAAAGAAAACTCTTTATACCTGCTTGAGCTTTCTAACTACTTTAAATCTCATTTCTCAGTTACAATCACATTAGTTTTCATCCACAGGGGCATCATTTAAAATCATGTATGCAATGAATTGGATAGAAGTCCTGTAAGAACATTCTGCCTCACTGTGTGAACAAGCCTGGTTATACCCTGAATCAAGCAGTTCAAACTGAGGGCAGATACATATAAGGATACTAAAGATACATGTGTGAAGCCATAGGCGTATGGCCATAAATGTGCTGCTTAATGTGACTTAGTTATCACTATGACTGATTGAAGATCAGCTTTTATTTTCTGAAATGTTCCTATAAATCTTGCTTTGAGAGAAATAAATTGTGCCTCTTCTTTCAGTTTACATATTCTCCTTACCACATATTAAAAAAATCCCAACCCTATTTCTTTGGGCATACAAATGAAAACAGATTTTATTTCTCATACCTAATCCTTTTTTCTGATGATTTTCCCAAACTGAAGTTACAATCCTCAATTTTTCTATGTAAGAAAATTTTCCTAAAAGAACTATGTAATGCAGTAAATAGAATATTAGCACTTTCTGCAAGAAAGTGCAGAAGCAGATAAAATGGTAAGCAATAAAGAGGTCATTATTATGCAAAAGTTTCAGTGATGCATATTGAGAAAAGAAGAGACATTGTTAAAATGAAACCCTAGAAGACAGGAATGATATTTCCACTAAGCCTTTTAAATTGTTTTAAGCTTGTGAGTCCCCTGTGATTAACAACAGTTTGTATACTAGAGGAGAAGAGCAAATTCAGCCAGATGTTGGGGTTTTCATTATGTGTTCATCTCTAATTGAATCTGATGTGACATTTGTGCTACCCCTGTGACTTCAGAGAAGAAGTATATATTGCTCTTTTTTTTTTCTGTTTGGTTTTCTTGAACAGACAGTGACAGTTCCCTGTGGTATACAGGGAAAAAATACAAATAATCAAAATGCTGTCATCACAGATGTTAATGCAGTCTTGAAATACAAAAGAACCAAAGAGTATATGCAGTTAAAACTATTGAGTGAAATATCAGCCTAACATCTCAACGGTATCAGTCTCTTTGTGTGGAAGATTTAGAATTTATATTTTGATCTTACAAAGAGGAAAGGAAGGAGTAAAGCAAAGCTTTGATACTAAAAGACTTTTTGTTATAGGGACAAGATTCCCCCTCTCCCACAATAAAAGGAGAGACTCAAAATAAGAAAAAATCAACAAACAAATAAAAATATTAAAGGATCAAAAATATCCAAAGTATTTTTTTTCTCTCTTGCATAAAGTTCATTTGCATTACACCATTGTTTCTGTACAAATCTAATCCATAAAGCAAGATAATGGAAATTTTCTATGTAGGTCTACGAAAAGGATGTCATGCTAAAACCTGGTCTATCTGCATGTTCTGTTAAATTTGTCTGTCCATTTCCATCCAACTTCCATCTAAGAGACATCAGATCATCTGAAAAAAAACTGAGAAAGGGTGAACAAGACAGTGTCTGCTGTTGTTGCCATGAACAAGCATGTGATATCTTATCTGTGCATTTAATTAAAATAAATAACCGTCTTAGCAAAATGAAACCAAGCATCCAGAAGCACTTCCACCAGAAGATTGTCTGATGTTTCAGCTTAATGGCGAAGCTCACCAGCATTTCATTCAGCAGGAATTTTGCCTGTTTTGGCGTGTTTATATTTCTGTCTCGTATGAGTCCTCTAGGCCAAAATAGCCACCTCTCCTCCTGCCAAAGTGCTGTAAGTGGATGCTTTGCATAACCATTTTTATACTCCTTGAGGAGGGGGGGCCCACATCTGTTGCTTGCCACATGTAAGAGGGTGCTCCTAAAACGGGTCAATGGGATCTGACATTTTGTGCAGTCTCTAACTCTTCCTTCCACCCTTGTAGTGACAACAACTAGGAGACAAAATAAGCTGAGGACAGAGAAGACCACTACAACTGGCATGTTTTAGCACTCATGCACTGTGCTCCTGGTTTGAGTTTGGCTTATTCTACAATTTTATCTACACAGACCTTTCCCTAAAGCATCTTTGTCTTTGTCACTGTGTGAGAACAGGATTAAGCAAATCCAGTTCACCTCAGTTAAACTGTATATGCTGCAGTTTCTGCTATTGTTCTATTCCAAGAGAAATGAAAAGTTTTTGGAGGTTGTTTCCTTGCAATTTTTAAATCTGGAAGCCCATACTAATGATTTTTGGAGCAATTTTTATGGATCCTGACCCTTACTGCAAATACTTGTAAACATTTTATTTGCATTTAGAACCCATGAGTATATTTTTGCTCCTGTATCTATGTGTTAGGTTCTGCCTTTGTTTAGAAGTCTCCAGTGCAGTGGTGTATTGTACAAATCTTGTATAAGGTTTGTGAAACAAATAGAAACATATGCAGTATTCTTAACAACCGGGCTACCTGAATCGATTACATATTCATGAAGCAAAACAGAGAGTTATATGAATCATGAGGTTTAGGCAAACAAGTAAAAAAAGCCAGACTCACACATTTTGTGTCAAGCAAGCATTCTGCAACACACACTATCAAAATTTCTCTGCATATCATCATAGATTACCTTTTCACATCATCCCCCTTACTATTCTCTTTTCTTTTTTTCTCTAGGTTAAAATATAGAAAATATAGGGGGGAAATCTATCATAGGGTTATGTTTTCTGTGACTAGACAAACACACATTTTCTTAACAGTTATTCTGTTATTCTTACTGGATGACTCCCAGAAAATTTCATTTATATTGTCTGATTAATTAGGGATACCTACATTTTCTTGTTCAGCTTCACTTTCACACTTGCCAGTTGAATTTTAGTATTCACTGATATTTCTTTTCCTCAATCTTTTCACAACCATTAAAGTTTTCCTCTGAAATTTATCATTAGTTTCATTTTTGGCCTATTATTTTGTGTACCCTGTCTCAGATTTAGATTTCAAACCTAAGTAAGTGCAGTGTATTTTCCTTCATTTAAAGTAATTTATTGTAGGACATTGATTTTAGGAACTGAATAGTAATATGTGTGAATGTCTTCCTGCCTTGTTTTTATTATTCTTTCCTTTTTTTGGGAGTTAGAGCAGATAGTCCTTTGAAATACCGTAGCTCATGAATTTCAAACAAAAATTCTAGATACTCTATGCTTTTTTTTTCATAATTAAATCTTTCTGCTTATAATGCTGACATTTCAGAATAAGATTTCACAGACTTTGAGGAGGCCCAGTAAAGGGAATAAGACCTTATGCACCCTGAACACTTCAACCCTTCCAAAGACCTGACATTTAAAGGCCTTGCAATTAAAGTTTTTACATTTTGCACAGAGTTTCCCCTTTCAGGATTTGTAGTCAACCTTTTAATTCTGTTGCTCTATTTCAAAATCATCTGATTTAAAAGGCAATTTGCTCTTATTCTTTCTGTTCTGATTCTGTTATAGACCTGTACATCTTTTTCTCCAAGTCATTTCAGTGGTTTAGTCCTTTGAATCTGTCTTTGCTCTGCTAGAAATTTGGACATAATGTCATTTCTTGTGGTGCAAAAATTAAGTAAGAAAAACCCATAATTTCTACTTCTGTGAGCACTGTGAGGGCTTTTTTTTGCTTTTTGTACTTTTCTTTGAGTGCACATTAAATTTTCTCTCCTCTCAGGCACCTGTTTTTGATCTCTTCCATTTAAGTGAGCTTTCTTGCTTTTAAGTTGGACTGGAGACTTGGACTGTAAGAAAGCAAATGTCACTCCCATCTTCATGAAAGGCAAGAAGGAGCATCTTGGAAACATAGGCTGGCCAGCCTCACCTTGACACCTAGGGGGGTGATGGAAGAAATAGTCCTGGAAACCATTTCCAAACACATGAAGGACAAGATGATGACAGCATGGATTTACAAAGGGGAAATTGTGCTTAACCAACCTGATGATAGCTTTCAGTGATAACTGACTCAGTGGACCAGAGGAGAGCAGTCAATGTTGTTTACCTTGACTTTAGCAATGCTTTTGACATTGCCTTGCGTAACATCCTCACTGACAAAACAAGGAAGGATGGACTAAGTACATGGACAGTAAGATAGGTTGAAAACTGGTGAGATAGGTCTGAACTGCTGGGCTCAGAGGGCTGTAATCAGCAGCACAATATATGCTGGAGGCCTGCTACCAGAAGTTCAACAAGGGGAAATGCCAAGTCCTGTCCCTGGGGAGCCATAACTCCAGGCTCCAGTACAGGCTGGCAACTGAGCAGCTGAAAATCAGACTGGCAGAAAAGGACCTTGAGATCGTAGAACAAGTTAGACATGAACCAGCAATATCCTCTTGCAGCAAGGAAGAGCATGGACAGCAGGGTGAAGGAGGTGACCCTTCCCTTTTACTCAGCTGTGATAAGACACATTTGGAGTGTTGGGTCCAGTGCTGGGCTCTCCAATACAATAGAGATCTAGGTGTACTGGGATAAGGACAGTGAAGGGCAACCATGATGATTAAGGCATTGGAGCATTTCATACAAGGAGAGGCTGAGACAGCTGGATCTGCTAAACTTGGAGGAGAGATGGCTAAGGGGGATCTTGTCCGTGTGTAAATAAACTTGGCAGGAGAAGTAAAGACAACAGAGCCAGATTCTTCTCAGTGGTGCCAGTGACAGGGGCAATGGGCACAAACTGAAACACAGGAAATTACCCTTAAACATCAGAAAAAACTTCTGCACTATGAGGGTGATCTCACACAGGAATAGGTTGCCTAGAGATGTTGTAGAGTCTCCATCCTTGGAACTATTCAAAACCCCGTTGGACACAACTCTCAGCTACCTGTCTTTTCTGTCCCTGCTCTGAGCAGGGGATTGGACCAAATAATCTCCAGCAGGTCTCCACCTGCCTTTTTATTTTTAGGTAGTATTTACACTTACAATCAGGTTTAGAAGGTCTGTAGAATTCCCAGGGTGGCCTGGGTAGTCAGTGTCTATGCAGCAGACAGGATGGGGGTGGAGTTAGGGAACGTGCCGTGCAAATTGCACTGCACAACTCTACAGTTTATCATACACATGTTCTGCTTGGTTCTGTACTGTGTGTACAGACCCTTCCATTATAACACCAGACATCCTGGCAAAAAGGACTTCGGGTTTGCGTTATCTTTATACAAATATTTTCTGAAGTCTAAGCCCTGAAGTTTTAGTTTCCATGGCTTTTCTGCTATGCAACATGGTAGGAAATCAAGGTCTACCACAGGACTTTAAAATCAAAAGTTACACAGCCTCTGTAAGAGAAGGGAGAGGAATATGCATGAGAACAATAATATCTGGTGCTTATTCTCCATTTGATGTACTAAGCTTTAAATAAAGCTCGCTATACAAACCCAGTATGGCAGATGTTATATTGGCACATATCATACGGTTACATGGCAACAAACAGAGATTAGACATCAAAAACATTTGGTCTCCAGAAATGTTACCAGAGCTGGTGGTTACACAACCATAATTTAATGCTTGATGCATAAAAACCCCCAAACCTTAGTAATAAAAAATCTGTATATATTTATGTACCAAAATGTCTGTAAAGCAAAGCTTCAAACCCAGAAAACCTTGTTGAAAATAATACTCTCATTACTTAAAAAAACCCCAAACAATCTACAATGCAATCTCCGTTCTTTCTTTTAATTACAAACAAGTTGATAAAAAGCACCATTGCTGCAATCAATGTAGATCACATTGGATTGTTTCTTTTTCAGATACTGTAACTGGGAAATGAAGACAGACTTCTGTCTCTTTAGTAGACTTTTTTAAAAAAGAAATCTCTTACTTTTCTTTGGAATCAGAAAACAGTGTTTGGACAAAGTTCATTTTATGAATTAAGGAAATTAATGATTATTAAATTGTCTGCACATCAGTTTTATTTGGCCAGAAACATATATGTTTTACTTGGCCAGAAATCTATGCCATCCTATTTCTTTGCAGGATCTCTACCACCATAGATTCACAATAAGTCTCTTGATTGCCATTCCTCAATCCTCTTCATAATCTTAGGCCGGAGAAAGTGGATTGGAAAGCTTTCACTTAGTTTTACTCAAACCTCTTATTTCTTCTGAATGTCAAGAGGACTTTTTAATGGAATGTAATGATTACACAGAAAAATAAAGATTATTTAGGAATTTTCTAATTCTGAAATTTTCAGTAGAAATGTCTACTTCCTTTGACAGAAATATTTAAAAACAATCCCATGACACATTCTTTTGGGGTTTTTTGGGATTAAAATAGAAGTGTTAACTTCTTTGGATACAATATTTAGAGTAAGCTCTCATTATTACTCTTCGTCTGCCTAGGTTTCTGCTTCTTGGTTTTTGTGGTACAAGCACTTCATATTTCACAATATTTAGGTTTGAATCAAGGCCAAAGTTAAAAGATCAGAAATACTACAAACTAAAATTTCAACTGAGGGACTAGCTATCTATGTTAGAATTTTTTAATCTATCTTGGAGTTTGTCTACAAGGCACTATTCAGTGTCATTCAGAGCTCTATGAGCCTCATGAGAAAGAACATATTAGGACACCATTGTGTCTGGACTAAAATACTCTCTTTCAGAAGTTCAGCAACCTGTGCTGGTGAAGTGGAGGAAGAGTGCCCTCCTAACAAATCTGTGCTGCTTCTAGCATGTGAGCTAACTAAATGCCACTGCACAATACTTCATTGTAACGTATCATTAGTGATTTAGGAGCCTGAATCCAGGTTTCAAAACTGGTATAGGTACTTAGAAGACTAAGTATCATGTCAGTTCTCAGAAACTCCTGACTTGATATGAATCCCATTTATTTAATTCCAATGCTTTTGTAAATCCCACTTGGTACCATAATCCTTGTGTGAATCTAATAGAAAGAATCTAAATCCCTGGAAAGCAAGTGGCCCACCTGAAAATTTTTCTTTGGCTGAAAACCCAGCTTCCAAGCAAATTAGACTCTTTCCCAATGGATAAGAATTCTGTAATGTAGAGTCTATGTAGAAAGTATCAAAATAACTCATCTTGTTTACAAATACTCTTTGCTTCTGGTTTATATGGCTGACTTTCTTTGCATGCTCAGAGAAATGCATAACCTGACATGCTGGAGAAATGAGAAAAACAGTTGACACATCAGCCACAAGATAATAAAGACAAACCTATTTAGAACCTAAAAATGTAGAGCTGTAGCAACCTCATAACAATTGAAGTTGTTTTTACTGGGAAACAGAGAAAAGAAAAGATTGAATCAGAAATAGTGCAGCTTTTACAGACGCCAAATAAAATTATAGAGAGAACAGGAGAAGTTTGTTATCATGAGAAATTCCTCATTCTTATATTGATTGGAAGATTGTTCCTTGAAATATTTCATCCTTCTGGCTTCTGTATTCAGTTTTGATAGCAAGAAACAAATTTTCATCCCACAAACAGCTGTGGGAAGTAGCTATTACATTACATGGCTCTGGCTCCTTTAAGCAGAAAAAGAAGGCAAATAAAAGTTATCCAGCAGCAGTAGCCATATCTTTGCTATGTAGTGCACTGGCTAGGAGTGGTCTGTCCAAAAGACTGGCACTCTTAAATTCTCAGCAATCAAACAGGCTGTATGTTACTGTTAATATTTAGGCAGTAAAGAGTAGGACACAATGCCTCCCCAGACAGGACAGCAAGCTGCTATATCGGAGGAAGAGAAGGGGATCTTCTGAGTCAAATGGACAGATGATACCTTCTGCTGCTATACTGCATTCCAAAGTAAAATAAACTCAGAATGAAACAATGCAGCCAACAAAACCAAAAAGTCTAGCTTCCCCACGTTTTCTTACACCTTAAATAAAAACAGGTATACACTAATTTAAGCATGTTTTTATAGATGCTTTATATTCATACCAATTATATGAGTAACTTCCACGTATTAACAAGGGTGAGGGATGAGGAACAAGCATTTTAAAGGTGTATATTTTAATTATTAAAATATGCAGACAGATAACTAGATGGATTTTCAAAGTCTCTGGATATCACATTTCCACTGTACCCCACAGGTTCTGGGTAGTTAGGAAAACTACTATATCATGTACAAAGGGTCAGAATAGATGTCAAAAGCATAAAGACCTTTCTAACATTTTCTTTCTGACTCAGTTATCTTTTATTTATGTTTAATTCCAATATCTGTTGTTTTCTTCCCTGTAACTTCTCCCACAGAGGACCCAGAAATTGTTGCCTCCCTCAGAAGTTTAATTTACCTGAGAAAATTGTTGGTGACACATATGGAAATTTTCTCTTGTATTGCTCCGTATTACCATGCAGCTAAGACGGCATAGTTTTTACTATTACAAGTGGGTTTCACTGGGACTTCAAAAGCTGTCACAGGCAAAAAGCTGTCATGACTGACTCATAATAGACAATCCTGGGAAGAAACACTGAAAGTACCAGATCGGTGCCAAAAGTAAATGTTGACACTATTTGTCAAATCAACTAAAAAAGAAAAAGGTTATTACTATTACTTTTTTCAGTAGTTTGAGAAAAAACATGCTTATGGTGTTCCTCTCTGCTTCCTTCGCCTCTGCTCAGCTTTCCTATTTGTCTAATACAAACCCAGTTAAAGCCTCATTACAGTTTTTTAGAGCTGATCACTGGGGAACACACAATAAAAGGACTTGTAACAAAGAATGGCACCTCATCTAGGGTTGTGGCAAACTTAATAAGCTGTAGTGCACTAACTTAAATTAGTCATTGAGTGGACTAATCACAAATTGCAAATGTAGACTGCTACAACGGAGACTCAAAAGAAAGTAAAAAAGAATTCCAGAAAGAGGAAACTTGAGGGTATTTGTTGTGTTAGAATGTGTATCATTTTGAAGCATACTCAGTGACAGAGAGGAAGAGAACGAGAAGAAAGGAAAGCAAATCACTCCCAAATTCACTTTGCATAAGGAAGAGTGGAGGAAAGCATGACAACATCACACATTTCTACTGAAATTAGCTATTTCATGTATAAATGCAAAGCTTCATATTCTTGCAGCGGTTGAAGATTTCTCCCCTATCATTACTTCGCTACTTATTTTGATAAACTGAATTTATCAAGTGTTTGTGGGGCCCCAGACAATTCCATATATATATGGAATTCCTTCACATGTATTTCAAAAATATTAATTCATATGCTACAAATTAAACATTGTTCAGCCAGACTCACTTCTAATAAATTTGAAATTAATATATTTCATCTATGACATCAATTGAAAAAAAATAAAAGAAACAGATAATAAAAATGGTATGAAGCCAGATATATTATTTTGTGTTTCAGTTCTGGGAGTACAACTAGATTTAAACTACAAGGTGGATTCAAGCTATCAGAAATCAATAAGCAAGAAATTGCAAAAATTTGTGATGTGGAAGAACGCTGGAGCCATGCCATAGTCATTTTCCTGGGGAAAATTTCATACTAGGAAACAATGTAGAAGACAAAAGAAGTCACAGTGAATGTGTGTCCCTTGATGTATGCACATTTTTTCTGGTCCCTTCTCCTTCTTTTTTAAAGGGAAAGGTGAGAAAGGAGAATTAGCTTTAATACATACTTCAAACCAAACCATACATACCAGAGAACAAAAAATGCAATGCAAGGAAAAACAAAAATATTATGAGTGTATAGGAAATCATGCTAGAAAATTACCATGTGTAATGTTGGCCAGATTTCAGAAAACACATTTCACAAACAAATATTGTAAAGATATTAAGAGCAGGCTTCAATAAGTCTTTTTGAATAGAAAGGCCCTCAACCTGGACATTATCTAGTCCAAAAGCCCTGCTCAAAGAAGGGTAAAAAAACCAACTCATGTTCAAAGGACCTTAAAGAAATAATCTTTGTTGTATTAATAAATTTTTATCTTCCTTCTTTGCTCTATTTTTATAATAAAGTTGTTTTGGATGAAGAAGGGAGGCTGTTTTGTTCCCATTCACCTCTGTTTTGCCTATGCCAGAAGACCCTCACACAAGAACTGACACAAATATGATAATTCCAAACTTATGTAAAACAAGTTTTTGACCACTAAACTTTTTACGGAGAAAACAAGGACCAATTTCTCCGTCAAGTGTTGTCATTTTTTGAAAAAAACAGACTTACTAAATCACTTGTATGTGATAGCCAAGTTATTAATAGCTGAGCCTTGGCAGCAGACTTAGGAACATCTAAAATATGCTTTTACTCTTAAGGATTACTTTATACAATAGACTTTCTTAATTTTATGAATCAACATCAGAAAAAGGTACTTTGAAGTTAAGAACAATCAGATATTCTGAGATCATTTGCACTTTTTAATTTTTTATTATTGTAAATGCACCTTAAGGTGCACTTACTAAAATGGTTTTACCTCATTAATAAGTATTTCCACTTTTATATTATTCTGTATAAACTGTTGTGCTCACAGTCTGCAGTTATGTTTTAGCTTCTCCATTCCCCAACCTCCCCAGGTATTTTAGTAGCCATAATGTCCATTTTTCTGGTGTTTTGGAAATCGTCAAATGGAAAAAGTCAGGAGTTGAACACAGAAAAAATAGGCAGATGTCTATGTACTAATGGTAATATAAATAGTAAGCTGTTAAAATAAATGGAAGATGGTCAAATGTGTTTAACAACTACAATGCCACATTTCTATAACACCAGCATGGCTAAAAGTTGGAAGAATTAACATACAAATCCTACTGGTCTCTAGTGAAAGTAGGATTTTCAAGGAAATAAAATAGACTTTCTAATAGCTGCCGTCTATTATCACAGAAAGAACAGTTGTTTTTGAGAAGTGAAAGTTAAAATGTGCAAAATCCCCATCATTCTTGTATTTGTTGAGAATTATTTGCTTATAGAAATATTAAACTACCCTGTCATAAGGTAACTACTTAAATATGTTCATTTTTCTTAAAGATTTTCCTGCTGCTCAGCAGTTTTGTCTGTATTTTATAGTTAACTTTATAGATATTCGTAGCAGTCCACATTGAACTCCTCAGCTGTAATTTCCAGAGATGGAAGAGTGGTTCTGTATGCAATCCCACCTGTGGCTCTTTAGGCAGACCTAGAGGACATTGAACTAAAATCATGCTCAGTGCTTACATCTTCTCTACTGATGTACAGAGAGCAAGCTCTGCCTCTGGGACAGTTGGTCCAGTCTGAGACTATTCTCACAATGTGTCAGCTGGTGCAAACCCAGTGGTCTGGTCTTCCTCTGTATCATCTGTAGGTAACATGTCCACTGAGCAAACTAACTCGTCAACATGGAGTTCATCTTAAGTAAGTTGGTTGTTTCACTAGGAATGGAAGTCCAAGGTCCCAGAACAAAACAAAAAGGAAAATAAAATGTTAAGAGATACAGATGCACACTCAAAACTTATTTTCCAAGCTATACAGCAGGGGCAACAGTTGAGGGGATGGATGGAGGAGGAAAAAAGTCTTAAAACCACCTCAGTGACACCAGAAGTGATTGCCTGAAGTTAGCCTCATTTTTTTTTTTTCTGCTGGGCATCATTGGCTTAGGCATTTTGAAAAAAAACTACATAATAAATGAAAACCAAATGCTTAATGGAAATTTGCAGTGAGGAAGAATCATCAAGAGATCCACATTTCCAAAAACTGCTTAAGAATACTGGGTGCAAAACTTTAAAAAAAAATGTTCCCAGTTTGAACTCACAATGAGAATATGGGAAATACTTCATAGGTCTTATCTACAGATTTCTGGATCTTTTTATTCAAGCAATTAACATGATTAAGTACAGTTTTCCCATCTGATTTAATTAGCTGTAATCATACCAAACTATTGTAAGTGAGGCATCAAAGAAGTATGACACATCTTTTCAAATCCATGTACAATTATTGTGAAAATGAGCGTAATAGTAGCATTTGCTAGCCCAAGGCAATTACAATTATGAGAAGTGCTTGTTTGGTAAAAGGTCACAATGTGATGACTAGCATTTGCCTGAAATAGTCTTGTCACTGCGCAAGCTCTAACAATGAAAGTATATTTTTAACAACCATGATTTAGTAATTTAACTTTGGAACCAATTCCATGTGCTTCTGAATATTTTAACAGTGAAAATTTAAAATATATTATCTTGAAAAAAATGACAGACTAAACTTTTAAACTGTTTTTTATTTTTGTACTCACTCAGTTTATACCTTTACCTATAAGCATATTGCTGAATAAAGTATGCCAGTTTTATGAAACAGCAATGCTATAACCATGATAATTCCTTAATGCTACGCAAATTGCTAAGAACTTTTTTAATGACCCTTTCAAAATTACATTAATCTTCCAGTTTCTCCCCACTGCCTCCTGATAAATTCACTTGCATTTTGCCGGAGGCTACTCGCATAGAGCCTCTGCCTTCAGCTGAAAGGCTGGGGAGGCTGCTTTCGGTACAGTTCACATCACACCAATCAAGCACTAGCATTCTTCCTTCATCCAGACACTATTTATTAGTGACCTGGTCCCTGAAGCCAGGAGTCTTTGCCAGAAACCAGTTTTCTAGCCTGCACTGTAACACAATATAGCTGTAAAAGATGTAAAGTAATTAGTCACTTTAACATCTGCTGCCAGCAAGTTGTCAAACAGCATTTGGGGAGAGAGGAAGTGGAATTGTATAGAAATTGAGAGAAAGTATATTATTATGAAGATATAATTATTTCCTAAGCATCTTGTGCCTCAAGAAGGAAATGGAACAAAAGTGGAAACTAAGCTGGCTCCTGTTTAAAAACATACAGAAAATTACAATGCATAAAGTTCCTGGTTCACATCATGAATTAACCACAATAAACCCACCAAACCCATTCAATATGCAAAGTCTGTTTGTGGGGGACCAAAAAAAAGACATAATGATAAAATGACATCAAATCAATGAAGCATCCGTATTGGAGTAAATAATGGTTATTTGTAATAGGTTTTGCCAACTCTGTAGTAAACTACAAACTTTTTAGGAGACCATTTCATTGCTTGGGCTTTTTCCCCTTTGATTTATGAATAAAAAAACAAATAACATGCATAATCCAAAGAAGTCATTACAAGCTGCTAGCAAAAACTGCTGTGATATAGGTGTGTACTGAAAAATTATGGTTTCTCTCTTGTTGACTACACATATAGGTGAAATATAGCAGAGAGTGTTGTGTTTAAACAAGACATAGTATATTAAGGGACAGTACGGATATTTGGAATGACAAGGTATCTTAACTGTACAAATAAGGTGAAGAGAAGAAAGAGAATGCAATTAGAAGATTTACAAATGAAATAAAAAAAAAAAAGAATCTACAGCTTACTGAATTAAGAATCTGTTACCTCGAATAACCCATCACATATGGTGACCTGTGTCATTGTTTTAGGGACATTATTTCATCTGTTTCACCTCCTCCTTCATCTTTCTTTCCAGACATGTAGTAAGTATATTGAACACTGCCTGCCTCCTATGAAATCCTGTATCCTTTCAAACTTCTGTTTTAATGAAAACCCATACACTTCATTTTCCTTTGGAAAAACAATTCATCACTATCTGAAACATCTCTGTAGTCTTAAAACCTAAACATATCCAGCATTCAATATATAAAGTGTTTTATTTGGTGTACCAGAACAACCAGCAAAATACATTAAAAAATATTTTAAAGTTTCCCAGTTATTGCCCAATATGTCCCCATTTTCAGTAGTAATTTTAACACAAAGGAAGAGGCTTTATTAGAAACAAAACCAATCTGGGGATTTTGTTTACATCTACATTTTCTGAAACAGAACCAAAATGTAAACTATTTACCATTAAGCTAATATAGGTGCCTAGCTAATTTTCTCTATGATCGAGTTATTTATTGATTTACACAGACACATTGTAACTAATAATAGCTTTCTATTTCCCTCTGTACTTTCCTGTAAGTAAAAATAAAATAATGAAAAGTATTCAATCTTCTTATAAATGTAATTGGCAAAGACATCTGAATGCTTTATTACCACCACAAAAAAAAAAAAAAATCGTCTTTTTCCACAGGATGTATTCATCTACATAAGAATCTACAATATCTGTTTTATCTAAAAAATAGTCTCAGTTCATGCATGACGTCACAGAATCACACAGAATCACAAAACCGTTAAGGTTGGAAAAGACCTTCAAGATCATCAAATCCAACCATCAACCCAACACCACCATGCCCACTAAACCATGTCCCGAAGTGCCACATGCACAAGTTCTTTGAACACTTCCAGTGATGGTGACTCCACCACCTCCCTGGGCAGCCTGTTCCAATGCTTGGCCACTCTCTCAGTAAAGAAATTTTTCATAATACCTAATCTAAACCTCCCGTGGAGCAACTTGAGGCCATTTCCTCTCGTCCTATCGCTGGTTACTTTACAGACTTATAAAACTGTTTTTGTATTTGAAATTGTTTATCATCTTGCTTAGACATGCAGGACAAACAGTGATTAGTGTCAATGCACTTTCTTATTCATAAATATGTATGGCAAGTATTTTAGGTCTATGTAAGTGAGAGCAAGTTTTTGAGCAATACAGGAACATCAGAACAGAACTACACCAAATAAGTTATTTATTCAAATTTATGTGGTATTCAAATATCTGGTCTCATCTGGAATTGTTGGAAGTGGAGCTGTTCAAAACTTTATTTATTTGAATTTAAGCAGTTGCAGTTTGTCTATATTTGCAACTTTCCCTTAGTCATATTTACTTGACTGAGCTTAATATTCACAAGAATGCACCTTAAGTGTACATGTTTGTTTACTAGTTCAAGCTGCACAATAGTTGAAGATGTGATTCTCCCACCTTCATCAGGTCATTAATCTGAGCACAAATGAAACAAACAAATTTTAGATACAACAAATATTATCAAATTGGCCTCTCTTTCTATGTAGCCAGGTTATGATCCTGAACGTGAGGTTGCTTTTCTTCTGCCGCTCAGAAAAAATAGACAAAAATGACACTCAAGAGTTTTGTCTTTTCTTCTTGGGGGAAAAAAAAAAAAAACACAAAAATCTCATGACTAATAAAGTTGTTTCTAACACTGAAATATCGAAGTTTATCAGAATGCTGTTTATCAGTATTAAAACTTTGAACTTATTTTCAGAGGTATAACGGATAAAAAAGTCAAATGTAAATGTAGAAGTAAGTCAAAGCAAGTAAGCAACAGAACCGTGAACAAAGGAGGACAAAATCCTAATATAATTCCTGTTCCACACAATATCCAAGTTCCATATTAGTGTTGAAATTTATAGCAGTGACAGTGCTGGAAAATACCATCAGCACGTGCACAAACACGTGATCTTGGGGCACATGACAATCTTGGTACAAAAGACGTAGAGGTTTTCATCTGCTTAGTAATAACCTTGTGATTACATAATGAAAAGGACTCAAAGATCTTTAACGTAGACAACTACCCTTACTTGATGTGCAGCAAGCATTTTGGAGAGTTGTATTTTTAGTACTTCCTTTATTTTACTGCTAGATAATTAAAAACCAGACAAATATATATTTTGAAAACAAAATATTACTATCGAGATTTCAGGTGCTCTGTTGCCTGAATGTAAGCCCTGTTCTTCTTTAAAGAGACACTAATTGAGTGGAGAGCATGAAGAAGACTTTAAAAGAAAACAGAACAAAGCCAATACTTTTAGTACCAATGTTGGGAGCATCCTTTACCTGTAGTGGTGAGTAAGCAAAGAACAGATATTTTAGTAAGGAAATCTGTAGGCACTCACACCAGCTACTAAATCAGACATTTTAAGGGAGGGATGGCACAAATGCATCTCTGGCAGGTTCTGGAAGATGGTTAAACACAAATTCTAAAACTAATGTGGCTTTCTATCGTCAGCCACAGATTTTGAAATGCAGTCACTATAGACATTCATAGGAACTGTCCATCACAAGGCTGAGCAGCAATCTATGAAGATTTGTTCCACTGCACAATATATATAAACAGGCATATATGTAGATATATGTAGAAGTATATATGTTCAAAACACATTTGCAAAGGAAGCTCACTGCAACTCAGATAATCCATTTTCTGGAGGATCTGGAGGATCAGAGATTTCTGAGCAGTGGAACTGCTCTGGATTAAGTCCAAAACATGGAATGCTCCAAACTTCTGGCCTTGTGAAAGGTACAAAGCTCATTTCTAAAATATGACTTTTCTTTCCAAAGATTATAGAATTAAGGTTGGGATACCTAGCACAAGGCTCCTTCAACACATACCTCTTTACAAATTTTCCTCTATGCACCACCATCCCTTGAAATAAACATGCTCCTAAAGTGTAAGATTTCTTTTCTTGCAATTCTGAAATAACATACAATATGAATCAGAAGTAAACAGAGCAACAAAAGCAGTCACGCCTCTAACAGCCTGAAATCATAAATGCTGAAAATATTATGTGCTCTGATTCATCACAATGAATTTCACCAGGAATATGAAAAAGGTCATTCAAATATTAAACGTTAATATTTCACTGAAGACAGCCTCAACTAAAAGCACACTGTACCTCTATTCTATAATCCTAAAATGGCATCTCAGCTGCCAAATGCCCCTAATGTTCCCAGTTGCAGTTTAATTTATGCTAAACCGATGAAACTTAGTTTGCTTCTCTACTGCTTTAACTGCAGATAAATATTATGAGACTAAATATTATGAGTGGTTAATAAACCTGACAGGAACAACTTAGGCATTTTAAATCTGAGGAGTTATTTGTAACTGAGAACTAAAAACTCACAGACTGAGGTGCACCTTGCACCCCCAGGGCCAGGAGGGGAAACCTCTAGAGCAGCAATCTCTTAAATAGTTTACTCCCCACAAACTCACCACTGATCAACCTATATAGACAGGAATTAAATATGCTCTAGGCTAAGGAAGCTTGTTCCAAGTTTTATAGGATTGCAATATTCAATACCGTACATGGTGCAATAGATATCTGCTGGCAGGAGCTGTACCCATGGCATCCTGCTTGAGTCCCACAGCCCTTTCTGCCCAGGGACTGCAGGCTGCACACGTGCATGTGGTAAGGTCAGCCACCTTCTCAGCTTTGAGCAGGTCTGCCTGAAGACGCTGGCCACACAGACCTGAAGTGTCCTGTTGACTGGGTTGAATTGTCAGTTCCAGTCTTAGACAGAAGACTGATTTCTAATCACAGTCACAGTGTCTTAAACTTTTAAAAGGTTAAACAGATGAGCTTGAGTAGTTTTAACGTGATGAGACATTCTTCAGATCATTATGTCCTCATCAAAAAGCCAGGGACCATCATACTGTCATTTATTCATCAACATGTTGGGATGGAGACAATAGCAAATGTCTTGAATACAACTTCCTTGATTGCTTTCAAACTTGCTGCCATATACTACACACAGATCACATTCATTTAATCAGCTAATTAGGTGCCAGCAACCTTTGATCTTTGCTACAGATTATAAAATATCAAAAATATATTTGTTACTGAAATCTGTCTTTAATACAACTCTTTGGAATGATTCAGAATATCTAAAAGAAGAGCATGATGTTTTCATCAAGTTTACCGCTGAGACTAAATTTCTACAGTTGTAACACTACTATGTCCTATATTAAAGCCTGACTGATAACCATTGCCATGGTAACCAAAATGCTTCAGACAGCTTATGAATTTTTATATGAGAATTTCATAATAACAACTTTATATTCTCCTTCTTTTCCCAAAAAGTCAATCAGCTCTAAGCAAGCTGTTGTTTTTTTATATGTATATATATTTATAAATATACTAAAATATGAAAGTGTTTTGCAAAATTAATTATATCCATGTATTTATTGCTAAAGTAGGTATCTAGGTAAATTTTTCTTTGCAAGAAATCTAGATTTTACAATAAAGTTAGAAAATTGATTGTCTCATTTAGTCCAATAGGAATGTACGTGTAATTAGCTCAAAGCTATCTTTCACCATTGGTCGCAGGCAGTTAATAATACATACATTATAAAATTATATTTGATTTAAATGGTTGTACTGTTTTTCTGCAATTATATCAGCAGACTGGGGTTTTTTTTAGGTTGTCAAAAATTATCTAGGCATACAGTACCAAACCAAATGGGATGACAATGTATGTCTTTGCTACAAACACTTAGATGCCCATCACTTTGCTGCTTAATGGGACTCCAGCCAGGAAGAATAAAACTTCAATAATATGATGTAAAGTTGGTTAGCTCTATAAATCATAAAATTCATTAATTAACATTTCCTATTGGAGCAATTTCAGACTCTCAGCTATGATAAATAAAGGAATAGACTGGTTCCAGCCTCTATTTAACTTCAGAAAATGTGTAAGCCATAGATATATTCTCCAAAATTCTTTTCTCCTCCATGAGCTGTTCTAATGTATATTGCAGACTTTACAAAGCTAATCTTGCTTCTTAAAAAATCAGCAAAATAACATATATATTATATATAAGCCTGAATATTTTAGCTTACACCACCTTGTATATGGTATCTATCATGCTTACAGGTGTAGTAATACACTTCCTGTATAGCATGTGGAATACATTGTACACATTATATTTATACCCTGTACAACATTCTCTATACTTACAACTGTACATTCCTAAATGCAATATATTCAGTTTCAAAATTGTAAGCATCAAGGGATAATAACTTATATTAAAGCTCAAATGAATACATTAAAAATTTCAGTGTCATACAGTGGTTATAGATTATCTTACCAAATACCTATAAAATGCATTGTTATTATGCATAGGTAATCGAACTGAATCGAACAAATTATGGAATTCCCCTTGAATGACCAACCAATGTTCAAAATGCTTGAATAGAATTAAAAATAAAAAAAATCCTCTCGTATTTTCAGTTCTTCCTTTTTCTACTTCTCTTTGTTCCAGTCTAATGAAAAGTGAAGGGAAAATTGTTCTTCAAGGATTTCCAGAGACATGATGCAAAAGTTGTGGTTTAGACTAACATTCAATAAACATTCAATATTTTAGATATGTATCAAATCAGAAAGATATCTGAAGTCTGTGAAAAGCATCCTAGCAATAATTTCTAGAGATGTGGTAACTTATAACATGCAGATGAATAGAGACACTTTACTTTCTTTTTTCTAAAATCAACACTGTCAGTCAACAGTGTTAAAAGAGTTGACACAGGGAAAAATCATTAAACTGCTCTGTTCCTGTACTTCAAGTTCTTCATATAGGTTAAAAATAAGAGCTATTTCAATGACATGGTTTTGATGACTTTTTAGATAAAAGTTGAACACTCATGCTCTAAAATGGTATGGTAAAAAGCATACTGAAATGCTGAAGTGTTACAAAATTATGACTCATTTAAAGAGTAATAAGCTGAAATCACACTATCATGCATGGCAAACATATCTAGAGATTTCCTGTATTTTGCTTATCAAAAACCATCGCGTAACATTTGGAGTCTAATATAAATGGGCTCCTTACATACTTATTAACTATCATATGTGCAAGTGCAAATGAGAAGTATTTAAAAATATGACCATCTATCATTTTCTTTTAGAAACCCACAGAGATTTCCCTCCAGAGTAGACATGGAGGATTAACTGGTTCTTGGCTAATGATCCCCCAGTAAAAATCTCCCAGCTACCAAATCATGATTGCCAATGAAACCTTGGTACACCTCAGAATACATTTTTCTGGGGTCTGTCTTCACATCAGACAAGACATAAAGAACAATTTCTGTCTAAGCTTGCCTCCTCTACTCATCGTGTGGGCACCTGACTGGGCAAGAAAGCTCAATGCTTAATATGGATACTCAATCACGATGTCAGTGCTTAGGGCCTCTGTTTAGGTGTAGGAACACCTGAATTAACCGCTCAAATCAGCTCTAGTCTGACAGAACTGTCAGTGCAAAGCCCAAAGTCAGTAAGGCACCTTCTTCTCAACTCCTCTGCTAAATAGAAATGAAGCATAGCCCTTAAGATTTGTTCTTTCTCAGGTCATTCAAATGATAGGTCCACAAACAGGCTAACTCAGAAAGGCAGACAAATGAAAGATGAGAGAAAACAAAAGCAAATAGAAACCCAGCTTTCTTTAATTTGAGAACATGTTACAAATACACAATCAAAGAAACAAACAAAAAACCAAGCAAAAGATAACTTTTTTCCAGACATGGCTGGTGTCCAGGAGTATTAAAAACTGTATTTTAAAAGTAATAGGATTTACCAGAGTATATGTTCTTAAGTCAATATATGTTTATCTTGTGTCGAAAAACAAAACATCCCTGAATGGCTCAACACACTCTTACTACATTTATGTGGTGTTGCTCTTTGTAAGTACTTTGCTAATAAGCTAATGATTCTGAAGTATTTTTAAGTGTTATGAAAGAGCCAATTACCAGTATAGTTATATTAGTGTCTTATGGATCACTTAATGTACACATGTACACACATTTTTCTTTTTTTAAAATTATCTAGAGATTTAATTTTCAGCTTCTGATTTGCAATAGGAGTACGACAGAAAGCTGAAGTCCCCCTGAAAACCAAGGAACTCAGTTCTGTTCTGACAACAAACCTAATGATGCTTTTCCCAGTATATTTGTTTAATCAGTTTGTTGTAACAGACATATCTGAAGGGGAATAATATCCTTCTCTAGCATGTCCTGTACAAGGATGAAATCACTACTATATTTGAAATGTTATATGGTAATAATGCATATGCTAAGAGCAAAGATACGTAATTAGACCTATTTGAAGAGTAATATATTTAATAACTAATAGCATGTGTAACGAAGGATTATAGACAACAGTCAAAAAAAGGCCATTGTAGTTCTAAACACTGTCCTGCTAGAAGCAGATTTCTCATTTATACCTCCAATCATCATGGAAACATGAGTTATTAATTGCTCTTCACTATAATTCACAAAATAATTGATTTCTACACACTGGTATCATTGCTCTTAGCAAAATATCACTGCTGTTAGACTTGAAAACATGAAACCATCTTTGACGACATGATTTAATGTATCTGAAATGAGATAAGCTACTTGTACTGAAGTATTTGAAAAATTAGATGTTTTACGCTTACTGGGATTCTACTGTCAGAGTTGCCAAACCTAGATCAGGGTACAAGACTGTATGTGGTAAGCCACAATGTCCAAAGGGGTATCAGTATGAAAGCTGGTGTCCAACCCAAAGAAAACAAGAACTTTTGTGACTGTTATCACTTACACCAAAGAATTGTAGTCAATAAAGTCCCTGCCAACATGGGACTAACTCTCTGTGTAAAGACCATGATGCATAAATCCTCCAAATTCCCGCAAAGCAAATTACATCAAAAGTTATTATCAGTATCAAATCAGATAGCATATTATTTTTATTTTTTATTTATTGTATTTTTAGTTCTAGGCAGAGTAAATGACAAAGCTTATTTTTGCTCTATGTTTTTTCAATTTTCATCCTTTTTTCAAACTAGTTCTACCCATAAACATTGCCCCTCAGAGTTCAAATGAACATCATTAATAGTAGAAATATCAATCCTATATTTAGATTTTCATAAACATTATCAGTCCACATTCCCTGCTGCTTGGAAGAAGCATCTTGCATTTGTAAAGCATATAAAATTGAAAAAATGGTTATAGTCATAAACATGGTAATCTGTGCTTTTTATTTTACAACTCATTATTTAAAGAAGTCTTCTAGTACAGTCACAGTAATTGGTGATCAGTGTTTTTAGCATATTGTCCACCTTGTTCTGAATACCCTGCAACAGATTTTCTGTGTACCTTCCAGCATATGTGTAAGTCAAACTGGCCTAAACAGTAGGAAAGCACTGTTTGAGCCAGTTTGATCTTAATCCTTTAAATTGTTCACCAAATCTACAGAGAAAAAAAGTACAAAGCTAGCTTTTTCATACTGGAGGACCACTGGTACATTAAGCAGACATAGATCTCTCAGGATGAGCATTTGCAGCAACGTCACTTCCACTTTGTTCCTGGTCCTTTCATAATTTCTGGTCTTACCACCCTGATGCCCAGGAAATGTTCCTTTCCCAGTGGCGAAGAACTTACTCTAAAGGACTCAGAAATGTACTTTGAAACACAACTAACCGCTCAGCCATCCTCTCTGAGTTTGGAAAGCCAGATATAAAGTCTTCCTTAGAGGGGGTCACTCACTATATGAACGGTTCATTATTCTCTTCTCAGAGACAAATAAAACTGTAAATACCACACCAACAGCTTCTCTACATTTTTTACAGTTTGAAGGCATACTTAAGCTCTACCCAGAAGCAAGAAACATGGACAGCTACAAAAACTATGAAAAGTAGTGTTCAAATGTTGATTTTCAACATCTAAATGAAATATGTATTATATTTAAAGAAAGCTTTAATACAGGCTTGTAATTTGTACTGAAGAAGGGCATCTAACAACATTCCCTACTCAGAGAAACATTATAGGTGAAGTTATTTTATTAGAGAATACATATGTCATTTCCTGTTTCCTACTCACATGGCCAAATCACTCCTACCTAATAAAAGTATTTTCTGTAAGTTTGGGAGAACTGTTAAAATGATATTCTTTCCCACACAGTTTCTCCCTAATTAAGTAGAAGTGATACTCTCTGGAACATCTATTTTAAAGCATCATATGTGCTTACACAAAATGAACAAAATAACCCACTTCTGTGGTTTATTTTAGGTTGCCAGTGGCCAGCAAAAATTGTGTAACAACAATCTTTGCACAGCTGTGGTTTACATTGAAGACAAGTGCATTAGAAAGGAACATAATTAAATATTTTTGCTTATTAAAATGATTTTTTTGCACTGCCAGAATAACATTTGCTTAGTTGCTCAAAAATTAATTGACATTTCATTTAGATACCATTCTGAATGATTTGACACAATGAGATATGAGCTGCAATTAATAATTTGGAGGTCAAAGGTAATTTATACAGAAATGCTTTTATACAGAATCATTTATATGCTAATCAGATCCTGTATACTATATAGAACCATTTTTTACTAATACATGGTATTAGTTATTAAATATATTACTCTTCAAATAAGTCTAACTATGTATCTTTGCTCTTAGCATATGCATTATTATCATATAAAATTTCAAATATAGTAATGATTTCATCCTTGTGCAGGACATGCTAGAGAAGGGTATTATTCCCCTTCAGATATGTCTGTTACAACAAACTGATTAAACAACAATGCTTTTATACAGAAGCATTGCTGGATTTCCTTTGTGCAAAAACAATACTGAAAATAGGATATATAGCTAGGATATGTCTCAAACCACCTATGGAAAATTAATATTTTGTTTCTTACAGCTTAGAGTGACAAGAGCTTGTGTCATGAACCACATATTCTGTTTGCTAAAAGCCTATACAGCTTGTCAGTTGATGTCTCCTAGATGCAACTGTCTCCCATATCAAAAATTCAATATATCATATGAAGTATTTTCAGAGTGCAGTATTCATCCCATGGAAGTTCTGTCGAAAATAAATAGTAATTTATGAATTATATTTCCCACTCTGATGCAAAGGACCTCTCAATAGATTTCATACAGCTTTTCCTATTTTCTTGAAGCTATTGATACCAACAGTGAATTAATACGGCCAGGAGACATAGGATAGCTGCTTGTATATTTCATCACAAGGCGGGTATTTCAACTGTACCAGTGTCCCCGTTGGTTGTTCATCAATGGTGGTTGTTCTTAAGTAAACGTAACTCTGCAAGACCGGTAGAAAAGCAGCAGAAGAAATTCTACACAGCATTTTCACTCGCAGAGGCGATCAGATCTGTGCTGGCGAGTTCTGCAGCGGAGCAGGGGATCACGCGTAGAGGGGGGTTTCCTGAGCTGGAGAAACCCAAAGGGGAGCCCAGAGACCCGCCAGGAGCCGGCAGCTCTCATGAGAGGTTGACAGGCATGGGCAGGGTGAGCAGTGCCACGGCGTGGCACATCAGCCAGGGCATGGTGCGGCAGCTCGCGCGAGAGGGCACACAGGGAGGGCGCCTTTTTGAAGGAGGGGCATTGCACTGGCCAAGCGAGAGACTTGAAGTACACATAATCCAGCAACCAGGCACCAGTCTGTGACCATCTGCACAGGTCAAGGGCACTCATCCTTCCTGACCCTCAAGGCAGAATGGTGGGCACTTGTCTGAGAGCAAAGGCTGCAGCTCTGGCTGCGAGGTCTGTAGCATATACTCCAGCGGTGGTGGATACCTCTACACAGATGGAGCTGATGAAGGGAGAAGCTGCAGTGCAGACCTCAGACTGCAGGGGATGCCTAGACCTTTCTCCTGGGGCAGGGACAGGTGGCAGACCTGCCTGCAAAAGCTGTGTCCACGTGGAGAACCTCCTGTAACAGGTGGCTGAGCTGCAGGAGGTGGTGAGAAGAGTGCGTAAGATCAGGGAGGCTGAGGAGGATTTAGATAGCTGATTCTAAGTGTAGTCTGCAGTGGACCCATAGCCAAACAGCCAAAAACTCCCCCACTGGCACACACAGAAAGGAAGGGGGGCAGTAATGCAGACTAATGGGCAGTTGCAGCAGCAAGGGCCAGCAGGAGGAACATACTTCTCCTGAAGCCTGAGGTGCCCTTGCAGAAAAAAGACATGTCACATCAGGAGAGACACTGGAGTTGAGTAAGGCAGCCTGATCTGCTTCCCTTATAACAACCAGTGCAACTAAGAAAAGACAATGGGTGATAGTAGTAGGCGACTTTCCTCTAAGAGGTACAAAGGCACCCATTTGCTGACCTGACGCACTCTCTCGAGAAGTGTGCTGCTTACCAGAGGCTTGTATCGGTGATGCTACCGAGAGACGACAAAGCCCTGTACAGTCCACTGACTATTATTTGCTGCTGCTTCACATGGGCACCACTGATACAGCCAGGAGCAGGCTAAGGAGTATCAAGAAGGATTACAGAGCCCTGGGAGCAGCGGTAAGGGACTCTGGAGTGGAAGTAGTTTTTTCATCAGTCCTCCCAGTCAAAGGGAAGGAGTTTGAAAGGGCCAGTCAAATCTGGCAAATCAACAAATGGTTACAGGACTGGTGCCACAGCCAGGGGTTTGGCTGCTTAGACCATAGGACTTGCTTTGAGAAACCTGGTCTACTGGGGGCTGGTTGGGTCCATCTGTCAGAGAAAGGGAAGAACATTTTTGCTCATAGGCTTACCAAGCTAGGGAAGAGGGCTTTAAACTAGTTTCTGCAGAAGGGGAATCTTAATCCATCCCACTCCTACCAGTTTAATGCCTGTGCCAGTGATAGATGCCCAGAGCCTGGAGAAGGCTCAAAGGTCAGCAGCAGAGCACCTGAAGAGCAGCACAAGGGAATTGCAGCCACTCCAGCCGGTAAGTCAGCTTCACTGTGGGCCAAATTTAAATGCTTCTATGCAAATGCACATAGCATGGGAAATAACCAAGAGGAGTTAGAGTCGTGCACATGCCTGCAGGGCTATGATCTCACTGGCATCACAGAGATGTGGTGGGATGGCTCCTATGACTGGAATGTTGGAATGGAATAATACAGGCTCTTTAGGAAGGACAGGCAGGGGAGACAAGGAGGGGGTGTCACCTTCTATGTCAGTGACCACCTCAAGTTCATTAAAGGGAGGGCAGGGACAGGTGACATTATAGTGGGGGTCTGCTACAGGCCACCCACTCAGGAAGACTGAGCAGATGAGCCTCTCTGTAGACAGATAGAAGCAGCCTCACATTCACAAGCCCTGGTCCTCATAGGGGACTTCAATGACGCCAATATCTGTCGGAGGGACAACACAGCAAGGCATGAGTAATCCAGGAGGTTCCTGGAATGTGTTGATGATAACTTCCTTCTCCAAGTGATAGAGGAGCCAATGAGGAAAGGTGTTATGCTTGACCTTGTTCTCACCAAAAAGGAGGGGTTGGTGGGGAATATGAAGCTCAAGGGCAGCCTTGACTGCAGTGACCATGAAACGGTGGAGTTCAAGATCCTTAGGGCAACGAGGAGGGCGAACAACAAATTTATTACCCTGGACTTCAGGAGAGCAGACTTTGGCCTCATCAGGGATCTGCTTGGTAGAATACCATGAGATAAAGCCCTGGAGGAAAGAGAGACCCAAGAAAGCTGGTTAATATTCAAGGATCACATCCTACAAGCTCAGGAGCAATGCACCCCAACAAAAAAGAAGTCAGGCAAAAATGCCAGGAGGTCTGCATGGATGAACAAGGAGATTCTGGACAAACTCAAACACAAAAAGGAAACCTACAAAAGGTGGAAGCAAGGATAAGTGGCCTAGGAGGAATGAAGAGAAATTGTCCAAGCAGCCAGGGATCAGGTTAGGAAAGCTAAAGCCCTGATAGAATTTAATCTGGCCAGGGATGTCAAAGGCAATAAGAAAAGCTTCTATAGGTACACAGGTGGTAAAAGGAAGGCCAGGGAAAATGTTGGCCCTGTCTGGAAGGAAATGGGAGACCTGGTTACCCGGGTATGGAGAAGGCTGAGGTTCTCAATGACTTTTTTGCCTCAGTCTTCACTGGCAAATGCTCAAGCCACAACACCCAAGTCACAAAAGGCAAAGGCAGGGACTGGAAGAATGAACTGCTCACTGTAGGAGAAGATCAGGTTCAAGACCATCTAAGGAACCTGAAAGAGCACAAGTCCATGGGTCCTGATAAGATGCATCTGTGGGTCCTAAGGGAACTGGTAGATGAAGTTGCTAAGCCACTATCCATCATATTTGAGAAGTCATGGCAGTCTGGTGAAGTTCCCACTGACTGGAAGAGGGGAAACATAATCTCCATTTTTAAAAAGGGAAAAAAAGAAGACCCAGGGAAATACAAGCCAGTCATTCTCACCTCTGTGCCTGGCAAGTTCATGGAGCAGATCCTTCTGGAAACTATGCTAAGGCACATGGAAAATAATGAGGTGATTGGTGACAGCCAACATGGCTTCACTAAGGGTAAATTGTACTTGACAAATTTGGTGGCCTTCTTAGTCAGGGTAACAGTGTTGATGGATAAGGGAAGAGTGATTGACGTCATCTACCTGGACTTGTGCAAAGCACTTGACACTGTGCCATATGACATCCTTGTCTCTAAATTGGAGAGACATGGATTTGATGGGTGGACCACTCAGTGGATAAAGAATTGGCTGGATGTTCGCACTCAAAGAGTTGTGGTCAATGGCTAGATGTGAGGGGTGGTGTTCCTCAGGGGTTGGTATTGGGACCAGCACTAATTAAAGTCTTTGTGGGCAACACAGACAGTGGGATTGAGTGCACCCTCAGCAAGTTTGTCAATGACACCAAGCTGTGTGGTGAACACTGGAGGGAAGGGATGCCATCCCTTGACAGCCTTGAGATGTGGGCCCATGCAAACTTCATGAAGTTCAACAAGGCCAAGTGCAAGGTCCTACGCATGGGTCAGGGCAATCTCAAGCACAAATACAGGCTGGGTGGAGACTGGATCGTGAGCAGCCCTGAGGAAAAGGACTTGGTTGATGAGAAGCTGGACATGAGCCAGCAATGTGTGCTCACAGCACAGAAGGCCAACCATATCCTGGTCTGCATCAAAAGAAGCGTGGCCAGCAGGTCCAAGGAAGGTGATTCTGCCCCTCTACTCTGCTCTAGTGACACTCACAATGAGTATTGCATTCAGCTGTGAGGTCCCAAACATAAGGACATGGGCCTGTTGGAGCAGATCCAGAGGAAGGCCACAAAGATGATCAGAGGACTGGAGCGCCTCTCCTATGAAGAAAGGCTGAGAGAGTTGGTGGTGCTCAGCCTGGAAACAAGAAGGCTCTCAGAATACCTTATTGCAGCCTTCCAGTACCTGAAAGGGGCCTACAAGAAAGCTGGAGAGGGACTTTTTACAAGGGCAATGTTTTTTGTAAATGTAAGCAACCTTTTACAAGTAGTGATAGGACAAGGGGCAATGGCTTTAAACTGAAAGAGGGTAAGTTTAGATTAGATATAAGGAAGAAATTTTTACCATACGGGTGGCGATGCACTGGAACAGGTTGCTTGGAAAAATTGAAGATGCTCCATCCCTGGAAGTGTTCAAGGCCAGGTTGGACACCTGGTTGAGCCACCTTGTCTAGTAGAAGATGTCCCTGCTCATGGCAAGGGGGTTGGAATGAGATGATGTTTAAGGTCACTTCCAACCAAAACCATTCTATGATTCTATGTAGACATGGCACTATGGGACATGGTGGTGTTGAGTTGACGGTTGGACTTGATGATCTTAAAGGTCTTTTCCAACCTTAATTCTTCTGTGATTCTGTGATTCTGTGGTATGATTCCATGATTCTATAATTCTATGGTGAAAGGAATAAAGTCTGCCTGTGAGACAGATATTATCACAATATTACTTTTATCTGCCGTTTGTGTCTGAACTCATGATTTTTTTATTCAAGAACTTGCTGAACACTGCTTGTTTTGATTATACACCTTAAGCAAATTTAGTGAATCCCAGCCTTTAAGTAACTGAAGAAAAAATTTTTAAAAAACTCTACTTTACAATGGACAAATTTATGAATAAAAGTCTCACCAATACCGTGCTGGACAAGATTATGTTGGCAATCTTATAATTTTTACTCACTGTCAATCAGTGAAAAGAAAGAAACAATAAATCAGAAACATAAGAAACTCTCCCCATCATCACAAAACCTAATGCGACATAAACTCTACCACTCTAAAATGAGTGGTAGAAAGACTAAAGGTGAACAATAAGCAAACAGCCAAACACAGTGAGATAGCAGCAAAATGTGTACAGTAGCAAATTGCTTAAAAAGGCCAGCTGGAAACAGAAGAACAAAATCTGAACATTGCCTATGATTTCTACTTACATTCCTAGCTGCGCTTCTAAATGACCTCAGACTTTTCTTTCTGACACGTGTATTTCACTGAGCAGTATGTAATCCAAGTAAACCAGGTCTGAGAGCTCATTCTTTCATGGAACAGTAAAAACCATTATGATGTTTCCAAAGTATGAACAATCATTGTAAAAATATGTATCTGACATTCCAGATTAGCAATGTTTTTATGCTCTTCTTAGCTTTCTTCAAGGAGGTCAATTTTCACAGGATGATCAGCACAGAGCAGACACATTTTAAAAGCTTTCTGAGAGCTAAATCCTGCCTTTTTAGTGTATTTGGCATGCAGAAAAATCCCCATGAAAGTAGTGTGCCCAATTTTTTTTTAAGAAGGTAATTTAAACCCACAAACATAAATGAACAAGTTTGCTTGGGACCCTTCCTTAAGTAATATATTTAGGATTCTTGATTTTGTGAAGGACTTCTACAACTGAGTGCTCTTACTCAGACTCATGTAAAGGACTGTAATTTATGCCATAGTTTTAATGATTCAAATACACCTCATAAATATGGGTTGAGTTTAGGATCTAATTTTAGTTAGTGTGTATATCATACTTGGACTTTGTTATAATCTGTATTTAGACCTACAGCATATCTGAAGTGCAAGACATGAATCAAGGAAGGTGCAAGTCACAATTTTATTCAGTTAATGTGACACATTTTTCAGAACTTTGACCATGATGTCCCATGGAACTTTGTACTATCCTGCTTTCTTTTTTCCTCATCCCTATGCCAACAAGAAAAGGAATAAGCCTGCCTCGAACTATTGTTATAATAGCAACAGAAAAATCCCTCCAGTGTCATGCTACATTGGAACTACAGCAGAAAGTAATCATTCTGTGTGCACGTTTGTATACATTTATGTGTATGTTACTTTGCCCTATGGACTTAAGATTTATTTTGGTTTTTATAAAAAACAAAACATAATTCTACTTTAATTTTTATTTGTGGATTCACTGCTGTATAACAAGTTATTACAGAAACTAGGTAATAGAATTTTTAAAATCCCATCAGTTCTCTCTAGCCTTTTTTTCCCTCTGTAGCCTGTTCCTACAATCCTCTCCGGATGAAGGCTTACTAGGGAATTGAGGGGAACAGAGTCACTAATTTCAAAAGTGTAAGTGATAAATAAAGGATGTCACACTCACAACTCTCAGCTGCTGTTACAGCTAAACAATAAAATTTTATGCTAACAATTGATGGTGCTAGTATGACAGAAGTTTACCACATAATAAGCTTATTTTGATAGTAAACTTTTTTCATTGTAGTTTATCTAGATAAAACTATGCTGTAAGGCTCCCCAGCTCCTGTACCATGAAACAACGTTCAGCAAGTGTTACAGGACAGACTCTTTGGATAATCTGTTCTAAAGAATGCGTATAAAAAGAAAACTTTTCAAGTGGTATTACCACGTCATTAATAAAAACTCACAGCCATGTTGCACTGTAATCAACTTGGCTATGATGTGCTGTTATTAAATAAAATTATTATGCCTACTTTATTTGTTTTATCCCTGAAGTCAATTACACCGTCAAGATACTTAAGTACAGCTCACAGTTCATCACAGCTTTCCATTCAGATTAGTTGCAAGACCTGGATGTGACCAGAATGGAAATCTGTGGAAAAAAATATGTAACTTAACAAGGTTTCTCTCTTAGAGCTAACAAAATTGTTATCAAGAAGTGTCATATTACACAAAGAAGAGGTATTTTTTTTGTTATCGGTTTCTGGGGTTTCAAAATCATTTTACTCAGAATTTAAAGGGCCTCACAGTACAGAGAGGAGCAGGAAAGGCTGAAAAGAACTCTGGAGAGAGGAAACCCAACACTCAGAGGTCTCCTCCTGAATCTGTAGAACCTGCTAAGCCCTACTGAAGTACATTTGAAGAAATAAAAGGAAAATTGTCAGGTGGGGAGAGACAGAGAAGCTGTCCTACACAGTAAAAAGGAGATATTTCATTTCTAACCAGTACAATATTTATTTAGCCAGTATTAACTCTTATGGAGGGATAATGTGTATGAAGTTGTGGGGACACAGTGAGTATATGAAAATGTAAAAAAGGTTTCTTTTCAAACAAAATTATTTTACAAGGTAAAATCTATCTACTGCTGCCAGATTATGCCATTCATCTTGTGGAGCTGCACCTCACCACAGACTGTCAAATTCTGGAGAAAGAAAATGCAGTGGAAACTTTCTGTTGCAATGGGCTGACTAAAATCACAAGAACTGATACTTTGTTTTTGCAGATGCTAGAAGTTGAAGAAAATCTCCATCTGTACATTTCCAAAAGAGTCAAGTTTAAACTGTGTTTATTTTCAGAAAGTAGGCATACAATATGGGATTATCAGCACCAGACAGGCTGTTCTGCACCATGTATTATCTCCTAAAAGTAGGCAAAATAGAAAGGAGAGTTATCCAACATCGTACATTGATACCTAGGGCCAATGATTACTCTCTGTGTTGCAGTTTGAAACTAGAAAAATCTAGCGTGTATGCCAAAAACAGCAGTCTGATATGTCCAGTGAGGGTGCTTCATTAAGGTATTGATGGAAACATAATGAAATAATGAGTATGCAACCTCCATAACAGGATCAATGACTGTCCACATGCTAACTTGTGTGCTAATTATCAATGAATAAAGATGAGTTCAGATACAGTGCTCTAACTTCTCTTTGTAATGACAATAAGCTATTAATTCAGTTTTAGATAAGAAACAAGTTATGCCAGTACAAGTTATCTGAGAAAATGAAAATAATCAAGCATAGTAAAAAGATTTATATATAGTCTTCATGAAATGAAAAAGCAAACAAAGTATTATGACATTTTTTCCTTACAGAGGAATCCAAGAGCAAAAAATATGGTTTTATATGATTTTTAGTATTTTTTTTTTAAAGAACCTGAGATGCCCTGAATTCTGAATGTTTCAAGTACTCCAGTAAACAAATAAATTCTTTCCTAAATAAAATTACTCAAGTACAATTGGATAACATATGAACTTACGGACAAAAGTAGTGACTTCTTGTTTCCACTTTTACACAGCAACTCAAGATATGTATGTTTGATATAAATAAGCATGTATGTTATACAAGCACACAGTGCATTGTAAGATACAGCATATGAGGTTGACAGCTGCATTAATTCCTCTTTGTAATGGCAACATGAAATAAATACACAATTATTATTAGTGCATAAACAAATGCCCCAGATTCATTAAATTGATTTTTAATGACAAATTTCTTCATTTTCCTCTCTGATTCACTTAATGTAAATTGATAAAATCACAGAATCATTAAGGTTGGAAAAGACCTTCAGGATCATCAAGTCCAACCATTAACCCAACACCACCATGCACCCTAAACCATGTCCTGAAGCACCACATCCACATGTTTTTTGAATATTTCCAGTGATGGTGACTCTGCTACCTCGCTGGGAAGCCTGTTCCAATGTTTGACCACTCTCTCGGTGAAGAAATTTTTCCTAATATCCAATTTAAACCTCCCCTGGCGCAACTTGAGGCCATATCCTCTCGTCCTATCGCTAGTTACTTGGGAGAAGAGACCAACACCCACGTCGCCACAACACCCTTTCAGGGAGTTGTAGGGAGCGATAAGGTCTCCCCTCAGCCTCCTCTTCTCCAGACTAAACAACCCCAGGTCCTTCAGCCACTCCTCAGAAGACTTGTGCTCCAGACCCCTCACCACCTTTGTTGCCCTTCTGTGGACATACTCGAGCACCTCAACATCCTTCTTGTAGTGAGGGGCCCAAAACTGAACACAGGATTCAAGGTGCGGCCTCAGCAGTGCCGAGTACAGGGGCACGATCACTTCCCTACTCCTCTTGGCCACACTATTTCTGTTGCAGGCCAGGACGCTGTTGGCCGCCTTGGCCACCTGGGCACACTGCTGGCTCATGTTCAGCCGGCTGTCAACCAGCACCCCCAGGTCCTTTTCCACTGGGCAGCTCTCCAGCCACTCCTCCCCAAGCCTGTAGCGTTGCATGGGGTTGTTGTGACCGAAGTGCAGGACCCGGCACTTGGCCTTATTAAACCTCATACAGTTGACCTCAGCCCATTGATCCAGCCTGTCCAGATCCCTCTGCAAAGCCCTTCTACCCTCCAGCAGATCAACACTCCCACCCAACTTGGTGTCATCTGCAAACTTACTGAGGGAGCACTCGATTCCCTCATCCAGATCATCAATAAAGATATTGAACAAGACTGGCCCCAGAACTGAGAGCTGGGGAACACCACTTGTGACCAGCCACAAGCCAGATTTAACGCCATTCACCACAACTCTCTGGGCTTGGCAGTCCAGCCAGTTCCTCACCCATCTAAGAGTAAACCCATCCAAGCCACAAGCTGCCAGTTTCTCCAGGAGAATGTTGTGGGAGGCACTGTCAAAGGCTTTCCTAAAGTCCAGGTAGACAACATCCACAGTCTTTCCCTCATCCACTAGGCGGGTCACCTGGTCATAGAAGGAGATCAGGTTGGTCAAGCAGGACCTGCCTTTCATGAACCCATGCTGGCTGGGCCCGATTCCTGGGTTGTCTTTCATATGCCCTGTGAGCACCCTCGAGATGAACTGCTCCATGATCTTCCCCAGCACAGGGGTCAGGCTGACAGGCCTGTAGTTCCCAGGATCCTCCTTCTAGCCTTTTTGTAGATGGGTGTCACACTGGCAAGCCTCCAGTCTTCTGGGACCTCCCCTGTTGACCAGGACTGCTGGTAAATGATGGAGAGTGGCTCCTCCGCCAGTTCTCTCAGTACTCTTGGGTGGATCCCATCAGGCCCCATAGACTTGTGGGTGGCTTAGCAGATCCTTAACTGTTTCCTGCTGGATTATGAGGAATTTATTGTGCTCTCCATCCCCATCTTCCAGCTCAGGGGGCTGAATACCCTGCAGATAGCTGGTCTGGCTATTAAAGACTGAGGCAAAGAAGGCATTAAGTCCCTCAGCCTTGTCCTTGTCCTTGGAGACAATGTTCCCCCCCACATCCAATAAGGGATGGAGATTCTCCTTGCCTCTCTTTTTGTTGTTAATATATTTGTAAAAGCATTTTTTGTTATCCTTAATGACTGTGGCCAGACTGAGCTCTGGCTGGGCTTCTGCCTTTCTAATTTTTTCTCTGCTTGACCTAAGGAGATTCTTGTACTCTTCGTGAGTTGCCTGCCCCTTCTTCCAGAGGTGATAAACTCTGCCCTTTTCTCTAAGTCCCAGCAAGAGCTCCCTGTTCAGCCAGGTCGGTCGCCTTCCCCGCCAGCTCTTCTTACGGCACATGGGGACCGTCTGCTCCTGCGCCTTTAAGATTTCCTTCCTGAAGACTGTCCAGCCTTCCTGGACCCCTTTGTCCTTCAGGACTGTCTCCCAAGGGTCTCTCTCAACCAGTGACCTGAACAGGCCAAAGTCTGCCCTCCGGAAGTCCATGATAGCAGTTTTGCTGACCCCTCTCCTTACTTCACTCACAATCGAGAATTCTATCATGTCATGGTCGCTAAGCCCAAGACGGCCTCCGACCACCACATCTCTCACCAGTCCTTCTCTGTTTGTAAACAGCAGGTCAAGCGGGGCACCTCCCCGGTGGGCTCACTCACCAGCTGTGTCAGAAAGTTATCCTCCACACACTCCAGGAACCTCCTAGACTGTTTCGTCTCTGCTATGTTATGCTTCCATTGCTTATAAGTAGATTTTTACTAATAACTTCTTTATGGGTTTCCCTTTTAATTCACAAGCAGTTCCATCCATAAAATGAATGAAATGGAGACATTGTGCAGTCCAATATTCATAGCAGTCATAAAGAAAGTGGGAGGATGAGAAGGATTACGGGCACCATGACTGGAACATCTGGCATGGGCTGGAGCATAACATGATCCCAAATCCTGTCATGTTAATAACTGGACACTAGCTGTAGCAGTGACTCTACATCTGGGAGACAATGAGACTAATTTTATTTTAAACTCAAGCAGGTTTTGCCCCTCAGTGCTCCAGAAATTGTGATTGACAACTACTTTAATGTGTACTGGAAATCTATACCACAGAATCACACAATATGATAACTAGATAATTGTATAGATACATTGATACAGATATATCAATAATCAATATCTAGATAATAGATATATTGATAATTAGAAAATATTTTCAATATTTTAGGAATGACTAAATGACATTTAATACCTTAAAAACAATTAGGAGTGCAGTCATTGATATTATATTGAGCAATATAATTTTTTTTCAGTAACTGGTATTTATACATAAGTAAGTAACTAAAAAAAGATTGTACAATGCAGTATTTTTGAAGAATTGTTTGATCGTACACATGTTGCTTTTAAATGCTTGATTTAAGTAGAATTGAAATTATTGACACACGATTTTAAATAAAATTCTCTCTCAATAATGTTTTTTTAATATAATGTTAAACTCTTAAATGTATTTGCATTCCATATAAAGTGCAAACAAATGCTAAACCTTCCCTCAGAAGACATTATACATTCAAGTGAAGTAGTTTTTTATGAACTGTTTCGATGTTACTCAATTATTTTAAAATTACTTCAATATATGTTCAAAATTTCCTAATCACTTTATTTTAAAGACCTATTTCTAGCTGTCAGAACTGATGAATGTATATTTTCTGTCTAAATGTAGTGTTACACTTTGTTATTCAATAACATAACAAGTTTCCTGCTGAATGGGAAATAAACTGCCATATGCAAGAATAATATATTATTGCAGTATGACAGTGATGAGAAACACCAGTGGTTTTACTCGGCTTATAAGCAGCTTCAAGGCTTCATATTTTTCATACTAGTACTTCGTCATTCTTACCTGTTTCTATTTAAAATATCACTTGAGAACGGTATCATTGAAACAGGGCATGCATCTTGGGTTGAATAGAAGTGTGAAAATTGAAACAAAAGCTTCATGTGGGTGTTTAAAAAACAGCAGATCATTTCAGGAGACTTAATCAATATTAAGAATGATATGGAAATCATAATACCTTGACTGAGAGTAATGGATTCATGGCTACAGCAGGATAAAGAGGAAATTTCTCTTTCAGTTTGAGCTACAGGTATAAAATACACCCAGGTGCAGCAAATAAGAACATTGATTTGCATTTGCTTGGATGAACTAATGGAAATTCTGATCAAGGCACTGATATTGCCATTTTCTATTTGACAATACAACTCTACATGTTTTGAGAAGGCCTGGAAAAAGGCAAATAAAAATGATTGCATGTTCAAGGCCAAAGATAAACTGTACAATTTTTGTAGCTATATAATAAAATGAGAAAGTTCTCATTTGTTAGACTAATTGCTGAAAAACTCCACTGTTTTTTATCACCTTCCAAAGGCTGAGATTGCCATGTGTGTTATAGTCTCTAGAGGATAGATGTCCAATTTTTACAAGAAACTTACACACTCCCCTGTTCATAGCAAACCAATATAGCAACTATAGCAACTGGGAAGAACACTTGCCACTCAGTTTCTCTGAGGCAAAGAAATAAGATATCAAGTAAAAAAAAGATAAAATTCATCTTTTATCAAGTAAAAGCTTAAGGAACAAAAAGTAAAATGAAATCCAGAAGCTTGTGAAGATGTTCCTAGCTAAAAGACTTAAGCAAAGGTAATGGATACTTTGGTACAGTTAGTTTATAACCTATTGTCTTAATTTCACCAAAATGCTATAGTTCATTTAACAGAAAAGTTGAATGCAAAGACTGGCAAGCTAATGTAACAAGAAAACTGATGAATGAAGGTGGCATATTACATGTCTTCAGTTATTAGGTCCCTTCAACTTTTTAATTTGTGTGTGAACAAATGTCTTGATGAAGACTAGAAAGAAATAAATTAGAGAGAACACAAAACATGTAATTCTTCATTAAAATCCTGTCCTAATCAATTAAACCAAATCAAGATTATCTGCTTTTATCATGGAGCCCTTTAGTTGGACCTGACCAAAATAAAGGTAGCAGAACAGACAAAAAGGAAAAGCTACACAGAATCAAACTAAAAGGAAAAAAAAATGTACGAGAAAATTGATTTTTGTATTTAATAAAATGAGGTTTTAATTCTAATACGGGTTTTGTTGCCAAAAACTTGACTGTTTCATTACACATTCACACTGCAAGTGTTTCTTTGTTCCGTACCTAGTCATGATGGAGGAAGTGCTTGGAAACATCTGCACTCAACAATTTTCTTAAAAGAAAAGCCACAGTCTGATAGGATAGATTACACTGCACCTTTAAATAAAGATTATACTTTTATGCATATATACACGTACTCACTGCACATATTACACTGTTGCAATGCTGCAATGAGTAAGAGGATGCAGATCACATTTGCCTATATTTCAGATTGGTTCATTACAATCAAATATTCCTATGTTGTATTGTCCCACACTGCAACACACCAAAATAGCATGAAAATAACTAGCAACAAGAAAGTATCACCACTTGGATGATTTCCAACCTACAGTTTTCAGCTGTTTTGCTGAGAGTTTATCGGACATGAATATTCATCAGATAGTTTTGTTCCTCATCCTATCTTGCGTACAATACATGGATTTTCTATAAAAATTTCATACCTCGAAAAACATATTTTGCACAAAATATTTCATGCTGAAACACAGCAGCCTTCTTTCAGCCTACATTCATTACTACTAGAAGTCAATATTACTAAAGATTCTTATATTTTAATGGCACACTTTCTGTTTATAAGATGTCTGACATGAAAAATCTAAGAGCTGCCAGAAAAGGTGGAGATTACATTTACACATGGATACCATGCCAGCCTGCAAGAAAATGAAAAATGGGTGGCAATACACATTCCTGCATGAAAGAGACATTAAGCCAACTTAAAGAGGTAAAGAATGATTGAGAGACCCAGTCATATGAAACTATAATAAAAGTAAAATCCTGAAAACAGTCCTTCTCTGTCTTTCTTAGGCTGAAAGAGAATTGCAAGAACAATAGCTAGCATCAAAGAAAATTATTTTGTCTAGAGCTCAAATTGTGTAAGAATTTTTTTTTTTAAATAACAGGAAAAACAAGAGTAAGGTGAAGATCAAGAATATTTTCTTCACACTTAGAGCCAGATTTAAGTAGACAGTAGTTCTGTAGTATGAAATACCATTTATCTGCAATTTGTTACCAAAAACTTTTTGACAGGGAACATATCATTGTTTCTAAAAGAAAGAAACAATATGAGAATCCTGAGATTTAAATAATTAGATTTTTACCAAAATAAAAACATTGTTACATTGTCTTTGGCTGCAGTAGTTTTATTCCAGTTTCCTAATCAAGTATTCTTCCTGGAGCTATAGGGTAATAGTCCAGTGCTTTTTTTTTTTTTTTTTTTTTTTGATTTCTCACTTAAAGATGTTTTTAACACACACATCTTAATGATGTATTAGAAATATGATTCATGATTTCCTTAGACTGCTAATGGAATTGGAACGATATGGATACCATCAGATGTAATTAATTATAAAGCTGGTATATAATACCATAATACCAGATCATTCTGGTACTCTCATGAACACAGTTATGACACAAAAAATATCTCACATGAATACTGTGAGGTGCCGAGGCCACCTCAGAGTGTGTCCAGCAAGACCAAATTTCTGCCGTGGCAGGGTGGTGAGATGAGTATGTGTGGAGTGCTCAACCTCTCCTGCTGATTCATGTAGAGGAAGAAAGTTTGCAGTTGCTTAGAACGCTTAGTCTTTTTTTCCTTTGCAGCTGTGCAGTTTGGGAAATTGTATTACAAAAGTAATCTGGCAACAAGACACAAATTAAAGGTATTATTGAAAAACAAAGAACAAACAACACTTTTAAGTAGGGCAGCCAGAGCCCTCATAAATTCATGTTGTTTAAATAACTGTCCTTTAAGAAAGGTTTTAGTTGCTTGTCGGTTGGTTTGTTTTTTTTCCCCCTCCTTTAATTAGATAAGTACTGATAAACAGTCTCACACCTTATTTATAACTAGATTGACTTCTCCAGTTCAATAGCTGGATTTTGGACTCATCTCTTGGAGTTAACTTTATATGTTTATACTTTTTAAATCTATCTTATGTTTTGCAACTGGAGTAACGGAGTTCAAATAAGACATGGCCTGGACATAAGAATTCTCCTGAGAATTCTCTCAGCCCAGTTTCTGATGAGCAGAACCCTAAGCCAGTACATTTAAGCATATTTCAGTACTATACGTTTTGAAGTGTCTTGTCTCAGGAGAGTGAAATCTAAAGTGGCATGAAAATAGGATTGTTGCTCAGTAATATCTGGAACATGTCTGCTTCTCTTCCTCAGGACACAAAACATAAAGGTGTTCACTCCTTAGAAATTGGGACAAAATAAATAGCAACAGAATATTTTTGCCAATTTCATGCTTCAGTTTTTGAAAATAAAATTGTTTGTACATAATACGAAAGTCATGGAAAACCAAACGGAAGTATTTGTCTGCTCAGAATTGTATAGGAAAGGCAAAACTGAAAAACAGGACTTAATATGGCAATAACAGCATATAGTAACTTGTATGGATTTATTTTCTCCACTTCAAGTTTTATGCTTATCAAACATCTGCTGGCCATAAATACTAAAATGAATCTTTTTCAATGCACCTGCAAGATGACTTTCTCTTAAATAATGGTTTGTTTGGAAACATATGAAAAGGAAGTACGATTTAAGGGAGTATACACAACATGTTCCAAACCAAGTTTTCTGTATAATTAAAGAGAATAGAAACGTCACTGAAGGATTTATGCACTATGAATAAGTGGAATTTTTCCGAGACATAAATCTCACATTTTTTTGACATGAATTGCAATTTTTCAAGTTCTAGTCTGATTTATCTTGTGATAATTATACATTGCTCTGGTAAATAACAACAATTAAATTCTTCTACAAGATAGTGACTTTGCTATGTCCTCAGTGGAAGCTCACAATGACTTCAAACCTTTAGATTTAATGGATCTTCCTGAAAAGTTACATGCCCATACATAACCATGGTAACAATGAACATGTTTATCTAGCCAACAGGCTCAAAATTAGAAAACTGTCTTCAAGAGAGAAAATTTTACCATTAACTCACTAGCTTGATGTTTTATAGGAATACACTAAATAGGAAAATGTTTATAATCAAATTAGAACACCATTTGCATATGCATTCCATAGATAAAAATATCAAAAAAGTAATTGTATAAGGTGTTGAAAGATAATTGCAAACTATCCGATGTTTTAGGAAGTAAAGATAAAACACAAAACAGAAGAAAATGTACAATATTATGTTTACAGTTTGGAGTTTTCAAAAAATAACTTTAAGTGATTGTCAGTATTTTTTCCCCTCAGTTCCCCAGATTCTTTGTAACAAATAGAGTGGAATGAATGGCTCCTCTATCCTTCACATTTCTTACTGACTCATTAGCATTAAACATGGGTGGTTGTGACACAGCAGTAGTTAAAGATGATTTTAAAAGGACACAATCAACATTTTATGTATTTGAAAGATGTTAATAGAATAGATGTTGGTTTGCTGAAGTCGTTTCACTATTACTGTATTTAGAGTAAAACATGACTATACTGTACTAGATTTACATAGTTGTTACAATGGGTTTATTAGTTCAGCAAGTACTTTACCAGGTCATCTGTCTATACAATGTAGATTCCCAAATTTGTTTTGGCTTGCCTTAAGGAAATTTACTTTCTGTTAAAGGTTTAAAAAAAAAAGCAAAACAAAACAAAAAACCAAACAAATCTCAGATGGTACAAGATATACAAGATGTACAAAAATAATTTCTACACTGTAAACTTAACCATAGGTGTATTTAAAGATAGTCATACTTACAGAGATAATTTCAGCTACATAAATGTCACTGATAGTCATTTAAAAGTGGGAGTATCTTAACGAAATTCATGCAAACATCGAAATATTATTCTAGGGAGCAAATCACAGCTCTGATTTTAATGATTGTAACTGGATAAAATATGAAAAATAGTTGAAATTCAGAATCTTTTCTTTACATGGGAAAACATACAGTTCAACTGTGCCATAATAAATAACATTTTATTGTCAGAGACAAGAAAGGTTTAAAATAACACCATATTCAGGTCTACAAATAAAAAAAAAAAAAATTTACTTCTTTTAAAAATTTTTTCATTAAAATTATTTTACAGTATAGTAGTATTTTAGAGTATAATAGTACTTTAATAGATAAATATATTTTAAAAAAGATTTTCATTTAATAGTAACCATAAAACTAATAGTAAAATATAGAAAAAGCATTACTTAAGGTGACAAGACCTTACCCTTACATTATTAAGCTCAAGAAGGCATTTCAGTGCTCTGAACTTATAATTTCTTTTTACTGTTGAGGTATGTAGAGAGTTGTGGTGAAATAGCTTGGGTGTTATGTTTAGTCCTTAGATATTCCTTAGTCCTTTTCAATGGAAATTTTGAAAGTGAAACTAGTCTTAGCAGTTTATAACCCTTCCATGAAGAAAATACATTAGATGATTGTGATGATTTCACATCTGTCAGACTTCCATAAATTTTTTATGAAATGGCATCAATATCATGGATCTTCCATAGTTAGATAGTATTTCTCCATTCTTTTCTCCAGTAAGACCTCAGAGGGTAATAATGATCACTTGCTCACAGGTAGTATCTCCCTAGGTTTATGAGCTGTAGAGATTGTCACCTTCCTGTTTATTTCCTATATGAGGCTGTTATTTTTTTAATGCCCCTGCATGCCAGCTAAATGTGGGCCTTCTCAACTGTTGAACTGGGATGGAATCTGAATCACACCAAATTGAATGATAAACTGTTAAATTATGATGAAGATATGAAGGAAGATTGTTTTGGCCATTTTGTTCAAAAGGCGCATCCTCCTTTTGAACACACCTCAAAAGTAGTGTTAGACTTTGGGAGGCACCTTTTGGCATCTGTGGACATCTATTTCTTTTATCAGTTTTGCTCATTGAAATTGTTGAAAGATTTGCTCATGTCGAAGGATATTTACTAAGACTTACTAATACAAATACGGCAAAGACGACATGACAATACAACTCGGTGTCATAGCTGTGTCTACCAATAACCCAGGAATCATTGTGAGCAGGGCTGCTCCAATGCAGATTTCAAATATAAGCAATGCACTTCAGATATTCCAAATCTGAGAGAAGGTATGAAAGTAGCTTTCCTGGCTGTAATCCTTGAACAGAATGCACAAAGCACATACTGGAGAGATGAGATCAAGCAAATCTTATGATACAACATTATTTTCATTGCACACCAGAGAAACTCCCTTTGATTAGAGGGCTTCACTTCAGACCTGCAGGGTTCTTGATGGGCGATGCACTGTTCCACTTCTTCCCCAATCTCAAATACACTGATTGCATCTAATTACGACTTTTCCATTCCCAAAACTCCTGTCAGACCCTCCCAAATTTTTCTTTGATCCCTATCACTTTCTGCATCCTAAGATACAAGGGACACCGGCAAAAAATGAAAAGATTACCCCTTTTTACATAGTAGTACACAACACTGCTAATCTTCACGATCTGAAACACTGACCAGCTAGATTATCAAAATTACTCGCTGACATAGACAAAAGAAGTCACTGGGACATATTCCCATCCCTGTAAATATTTGGAAGGAACTGGGAAAAAAATGAGAAAAATATAACAATTTCATGCAGATATGCTGCAGGCTGTTGAAAGAGGGAAGGATAGTGCGGGCAGAGTTGTGGTAGTACTGGCTCATTATTTCCTACCTAAAGTGTCTCTCTGTCACACATCATTCACTTAAAAGAGATGAGAGGTTATCAAAGACAAATTAAAGATAAACAGCAATTATTGTTTTGACAAAAAACAAACACCTCTCATAATACTTTCTTCATGAAAAATACCCACTGTTCTTTGATTTCTTTAAAAAAAATAGACACAAAGGCCTTTTTTGTTGAGAATATTTCAATTTTGAGCAGGTTCATACATAAGAGAATAATTCTACTCATGAGGCTATACTCAGTCCTATTCACATTTTTTTCCTGGTAAATAAAACCCAACCAGACAACACAGAAGTATCCCATGAAAAGAAGGGTCTATGGGGAACCAGTCATCTCCTAAGTATGAAATATCTACAACCCCGATTCAAAAAAACATAGTAAATCTAAAATGATATGTACATTTACACATTTCCTCTAGACTGAAGGAATTTGGAATTTGTCCATCCATCCAAAGAACAGTGATGTTTCCCCTTGTTTAGGAGAGATTTGTATATTTAGGTTGAACCTAGTGGAATGATCTTTCCTAGGTAACTGACAACGTGAGAATAACAACAGGTGAATAGGCAGGAACACAAAATTTCCTATCAGTGCCAAGTCATGAAAACCGTAAGTAGCTCTTTTACAGTGTTGTGTGCAGGCAGGAGAGTTTCCCATGGTTCACTTTCCAAGCGCAGAGCAGGGAGAAGGCTACGTTCATTCACGTTCCCTAACATTAAGGAGGATCAAAAGAAGGGCATGAGGCATCTGTGAAAGTATAAGGAGTTGGCAGGAGGGCAGCAGCAAATCGCCATGTATGTCTGCAAGTCTGAAGGGCAGGAAATATATCACCATTTGTGGGCCAGCACATACAGCACCTACAGCTGGGGACAGGTAGGACTGGGAAGGCAATGGTGGAGGGTGGGATACCCTCAGATGGTCAAAACCACTGTGAGACGCTGCAAAAGAGAAGTTCAGGGGGGACATAGGGATTAAGGGGAGAGAACGGGCAACTTAAGAAATGGAAAGGAAGGAGGCAGAGCCAAGTTTTCTAAAAATGACAGTTCTGGTACATAAACAGGTTTAACACTGCCTGTACAGTATGTAGAACCCCCAGCTATCAATGATTAAACAGTGCGATAGCACCAGGTAGTCACCAGTATTTTCTCCGTATTGGATTTCTGTGCAGAGCTATCACAATGCTTTTAGCTCACCAGACTCAGAAAATGGCTAAATAGGTTGTATTTAAAACAGAATCAGATACTAATGTTACTCCATGACCAAGGAACTTCACAACGCAATGTTCCCTTGTCTCAGGCATGGGGTATGAAATTCTCATTTTGTAGGTAGACACTGCGTTTCAGTGACTTCACTTCATGTACCCAAGGTGCTACAGGAAGTCTGTGGTAATACTAGAAAGCAAAATATGTTACACTCCTAGGCCAGTGCCCTAACTACTGACCAAGCATTCAGAACAAACACGGCGCAACTTCAGTTAAGCACTTGTTAATCCACTTGTGTTTCTTCCTCTCTGCTGTGAGACATATACTCTACTTTCTTCATTTAGGTCATAATGTAATATAAAGCATTTGTAAACATAAATCTTAAATGGAAATTTGTCAAGTAAATTTTGAAGGAAGAAAAGGAAAAAAAAATATACTCTTGTGCAATTGGCTTGCACTTAAGCTGACCTTATTGCTCATATGTCAGCAAAAAATCAGAACTAGGAATATTCTGATAACACATTTATAATGAAGCCCTTGTTGGAAAATACTTCTCTTATCAAGTGCCTGGTAATAACTTCTTCAGCCAGAAACAAGCACAAATTTGGCACTAATCAAAGATATCAGAGATGTTGTTTGAACTGCCAGTAGATTTTATCATAAGAGGAATATTTAAAAAAAACCCCAACATTACAAACTAACTGTGACATTCAGGGAGGATGGTCTTCAGAATTCATTCTCATGTTCTCCTGTCACAGACGTGGGCAGGAAAGACCTGTACCACAAAAGGTTGTGCACCTTCCTCCAGCTGCAAGCTCGTATACAGTGCTACATACCTGTGCAACTCATGGAACTGCTGCAAAGGAAAGGTGGACTGGGAATACAAAATGACATCAGCAGGCAGAATAAAATGACAGAAGGAAAAGGATCTTACTGTCACGTTGAATCAGTATTAAACCATGGCATATGGTATCTGCACATGAGTTGTTATACCATCTTGGCATGGACCCTGGATACAGAAGTGGAAAGGGAGAGTCTGTGTTTAGTTATTGGGCCCTGCTCTGTATCAGGAAAAGAGAACTGGGCTAGAAAATAATAACTAGCAGCAGTAGTAATAGTATTGAAATATACTTTTCAAATCACTTGTCAGAAAAACCTGAAGAACTGTGCTTAAAAAAACCAAAATCCCTCTATTTCTTTTTTACTTCAACTGAGGAAGATTTTAACTATTAGATCCTCCCAACCATCCCACCTCATTAGAGTTTGAAAGGGAGAAAGAAAAAAATGTCACCTTTTGCTCTGCTTTCCTCAGGGGAGTGTCCTTACCAATGTAGCTTTTGCAGGCTACCACTGCACCTGAGACTCCTGAAATTAGGCACAGCTGGGTGACTGAAGCCAGCTTTCAAGAAGTGGCTGGCAGAGTGGGTTTCTTTAGGCTAAGGAGGGAAGGAGCAGGTGAGATGAGAGCTAAACTAAGCCAAAGTTTCACTGAAAAGCCTGGTTTCTCAATATGCCTTTTGTTTAGCTACAGCTATACTTTCGTGTTTGCTTCAGTAGTTGTGGACATGAATATGCATTCTTTTAAGAAATAACTCTAGTCTCTTTACTGGTACTAAGTTACTAGCAAGTTTATCTTACTCCAATGACCTGTATGTTACTCTGTTTCGGCATATGTTTAATATAGGATATTTAAGATTTACAGTAACGCAGACATTTATTAAAACAAATAAACAAACAAACAAAAAAAACACCAAAACTGGAAAATTAGTAAAAAAATCTTAGCAATGTAAAATGTCTGAAGATAAAAGGAATTAAAAAATTTACACAATAAGAATATAATTAGTCCTATGTGACATGCGGTGATATTTCTGTGTTTGATCATTAGTATTCCTACAGCTTTGTTACCCAGGAATAATGAGGATAATGGGGAGCTTTTCTTTAACTGCAGTCACAAGGGATGGAAATAAAAGAAATCTCTACAGCATCTGAAACCTGAAATTGTAAGTAATCATGAAAGTCCTTCTGGACCCTAGAATTAACTAATGACACATGGACTTTTTCCAAGAGGAAAAAAAGCAGTGCCCAGCACCACTCCAAGCGTCTTGCTACTGGTCTGTAACATGCTCTCCAGCTCCCAATCTCATTCTGACTCTGGAACAAGCAAAAGCACTTTGATGCATGAGGATCTAAGGTTTTACATGGCAAGGCTATCTAGTTCATATTTTCTGCCCACCATTCTTTTCTTTATATGTATTTTGTTGTATGGATCATTTAACTAAGGGTCCCAGCTTTACAGAAAAACAGACAAGAATGCATGGACCCCAAAGTAATGCTGAACATGCTGTAGTTGTGTCAGGGGTGTACTATTGAACTTTCTCCTTAATTCTCTGAGCTGGGATGACTGATTAAGGAAACATTTCAAAATTAGGCTGAGAGCAGGGAAGAGACACCTGTGGCTCACTGGCAGGAAGAGTGGAGAAACTCTAATACGACCTTGGGTTGGAGACCTTGAAAAGAAAAATCTTTCTGATGTACAATGCAATTTTTCTATTTCTTTTCTAGGAATTCCAACAGCTGTCTTCCCAGAACTGTTATGTACCATTTATTTTAAAACACCTTTTCATTTCTGACATGATTTATTGGCCATAAAAGACTTTGTAATGACATTTTTGGAACCCTCTGTAAGAAATAAGGCAAATATATTATTGCATTCATGACATATAAAATGTAATTGTCATTGGACTTCTAGAGTGACTTCATCTGTGTATTAATATTCCTTTCTTATGAGCAACAGCAGAAATTTAACATTTTCTCACCAAGATTCTTATGTAACTTATTTTTAAAAATACTATCTTAGCAAAAAGACTACAGATTAACAGTGTAGGGATTTGGAAAAAATGGAAAAAGAAACTTGAAAGCATATTTAGGTGAAAACAATGGTAAGTTCCTCTCTTCAGGAAAAAAAGAGGGGAATTCTAAAACAATGACATTGTTTTAGGAAAAAAAAAACAGTTTTCCTTTTCTAATTTTTTTCCTTAACAAAGAGGTAGAGTCAAAATTTTCCTTTAGTCAACACTAAGTTTCCAAAGATGCTTTTTGTCGAGAGGTATTTGGGAAAACCCCTAGTTGTAGGAATGGAAAAAGTATAATGATGGAAAACAGACACCTCACTGAATGCACTTTTTACTCTTTTACTTTCTAATGTCTAGGAAATTCTTATAAATTCAAATGAACAACATACTTTGTCATGTAACATTATTTCTTATTATTGGAATTTTAAAAACTGCATCAATTCACAAATACTTCATGAGACACAGCTCACTCTAACCAGGTTAAGCTGCCTTCTGAAAAACTTATAAACAGTAATTGGAACTAAATTTTTTTAAAGTAAAATTAGGTTAAATAAACAACTCCCAAAGAGTATTTGAGAAAATAACCCATTGTGTTAATAACCCTTGCACAGCTTTGAGTTCGGACAGCAGCAGAAAGGATTCACACATTATCCTCAGGAGTCTCAGAGTTTTTGTTAAAGGACTTTATAAGAACATATATGTGCTCAGACGAAAACCTAGTGCCACGGGACAGAATATGAAGTAAAAACTGTATCTGGGAGCAGTACCCCATATAGCTGCTTCCCCGCGGGGAGACCTGGGGAAACCATTCACCTCATTCCATGCCCATTGGCATTTTGATTGCAAATATAGCTGTTAACAAACCTACATTTTTACAGAGTATCTGTTTAAATAGCTCTCAAAATAAGGCATCTAATTTGTCAATTTTTTTGTAATCTTGTTTAAAAAAAAATCATATCAGCAGTGAAAGGAATGCAAAGAGCCGGTGAAATAATGAGATGATCCAGAAAAAACTTGTAAAAATTGCAAGACGGGAAAACCTCTGAATTACCTCTCATGAATGACTGTGGCTCTAAAGGACAAGTTACGTTTTAGAGCAGTGCATAAGTTCAATTGCCAGCTTAAAAAAAAAGGAAAGTAAGACTAAATATTTATGTGTATTTTTATGTGTAACTGATACATAACTCTATATATACATAACTATATAGATACATAAGTGAGAGCTCAATCCTGACATCCAGAGTCACTTTGATCTTTTTTTCTGATTTTACTCTTATCATAAATCAACTTATTTTCGTGGAATCAGACATACTAAACATATACCTCAAGTTAAATTAATTTAAATACATTCCATTTTAGGTTTACATTGCTTAAGATTATGTTTGTATGGTTACATACTTTAAAAAGTTAAATGTCTCAATATTAAGTTTTTTGAAAAATACTGGAAATAATGAGATTTTAGATAAAAAATTAGAGAATGACAGAGTTAATTTAACTGGGCATTTTTTATGTGGAAATTCACAAGGTGTAGATGAAATGGGAAAAAAATCATTATTATTTTATTTTTAATTAGCACTTATTATTATTTATTTCTTCCCTTATCTCCCTTATTTAAATTATGGAGTGTTTGGGTACTAATAATTCATTTCAGAAGTCTCAACACTATGGTAACACTTAGATTGCACCTTCTAACTTTATTGGCTAAAAAAAATAAATCAGGTTATTCTGAAAATGCATAGAATCATAGAATGACAGAATCTTTGGATTGAAAGGGAGCTTTTATGGTCATCTAGTCCAACCGCCCTGCAGTAAGCAGGGACATCTAGATCAACTAGATCAGGTTGCTCAGAGCCCCATCCAACACGACCTTGAATGTTGCCATGGATGGGGCATCTACCACCTCTCTGAGCAACCTGTGCCAGGGTTTCACCACCCTCATTGTGAAAAATTTCCTCCTTATATCTAGTCTAAATATGCCCTCTTGTAGTTTAAAACCATCACCCCTTGTCCTATCACAGCAGGCCCTGCTAAAAAGTCTGTCCTCATCTTTCTTATAAGTCCCCTTTGAGTACTGGAAGGCTGCAATAAGGTTTCCCTGGAGCCTTCTCTTCTCCAGGCTGAACAAGCCCAACTCTCTCAGCCTGTCCTCATAGGAGAGGTGTTCCATCCCTTGGATCATTTTTGTGGCCCTTCTCTGGACCTGCTCAAACAGGTCCATGTCTTTGCTGTGCTGAGGGCTCCAGAGCTGGACTCAGGACTACAGGTGGGGTAGATGAGTAAAGGGGCAGAATCACCTCCCTTGACCTGCTGGCCACGCTGCTTTGGATGCAGCCAAGGATACGGCTGGCCTTCTGGGCTATGGGCCCATGCTGCTGGCTCATGTCCAGCTTTTCATCTACTGGCACCCCCCCATCCTTCTTCACAGAGCGGCTCTAAATCCCTCCATCCCCCAGTCTGTATAGATACCAGGGGTTGCCCCAACCCGAGTGCAGGACCCTGCACTTGGCCTTGTTGAACCCTGTAAGGTTCACACAGACCCATTCCTCAAGTTTGTCCAGGTCCTTCTGGATGGCATCCCATCCCTCAGGTGTGTCAACTGTACCACTCAGCTTGGTGTCGTTTGTAAACTTGCTAAGGGTGCATGCGATCCCACTGTCTATGTCATTGGCAAAGATACTAAATAGTACTGGTCCCAGTATGGACCCCTGAGGGACAACACTCATCACCAATCTCCATTTCAAAATATTTTTATATGGCTGTTGAAAATTCATAAAATATTTTAAATTATTAGAAAGTATTGTTTGATACGAAGAACAGAGAATGGAAAGCAAGACCGACTAAAAGAATTTGAAGTTTTCTCTTTAGTCTGACCTTCCTCTTGTCTGTATTCATGGTATTATCTTTGTGAATAAAATAGTTCAGGAAAATTACTTGTTTGAAACAAGGATTTTGTCATGTAATTTCACTGAATTGGAACTAAGTTGGTTAAAAAAGATATATAGCTTAGAGAAACAGAAGGAAGGCAGAATGAAAGAGAAAATTAATCTTTTCTGTGGAGGCCGTGTACAACATTATAATAAATACCAAAAATAATGTTTTGCTCTAATAATAATTCCTATTACTGGCCCGATAAGCCTTTAGAAAGGTCAGAATATTTTGATACATTATCCAAGTTATCCTCTACTGATTAAAAAATTTGGCATGTTATTTTCTCAAGAGATAACATTTACAGCCATTTTGAACCATTTAGAATAACATACCCTGTCTGAGGCATCCCAAGGTAACTTCACTGAGGCTAGTATTTTCAAATTTGAGTGTAAAAAGTCTCCAAAAAAGGACAGTGCACAATATATATGTGATTTTTATTAAAGTTTGAATATCAAGAATAAAGACAGAGTAGGTACACAATGTAATGACACCTAGTGGGCTGAGTTAGAAAAACCTTGTTATCCAGAGGACTTACCTTATTCAATATAATTCAAAGTAGTCCCATGACATTATTATGTAGATATACCATCCAGAAAGCTGGTTGATAAGGTTTCTATATATGCCTTAGCAATTTAAACCTGAAATCCATAACAAAGTCCTTGGACTCATTCTGAAACAGTGGTTACCTTGAGATATAGTTTGGATTAAATGGACAAAACCCATATCTACAAAGCAACTAACAACTTCTCAACAGCAAGACAAAGATCTTTTGTCAGGAGAGCTGGGTGGCTCTGCCATAGGTTCTTTGCTGCATGTCCTGAAAAGTGCATTGGAGTAATTAATATAAAAATTATATAAAGTGTCATTATCAGTAATTCAGTTCAACTTTTCACCCTATGTGTGGATTGTTGTGTTTTTTAATATTTTTCAGACAGTTTATTTTATTATGTCTATGGTTTTAAGTTGGTTTTATCTTTTGTTTTATTGACAATTTTTAGCATGACAGAGCATGCTCTTACTGTGTGTAGGTTTTCCTACATTGGGGAAAGGACTGAAGTTTCCGAAAGTTGTGGAACTAGCATGAAGTAGGTAGCTTCGGTGCTAGAGCAGTCTAAAAACTGCTGCACAGGACTCACTTCAGCAAAAAAAGAACTCACTTTGCCATCTCAAGTTAGTACAGCAGTATAAAGAGGTTAGACTGGGCTGGGAACAATTTGCCTTTGACTGAACATACAAAGAGAAATTCCTGAAGGTACACGGCTTTGAGTTAGGTGCCAAAATGTGTTAAAAATTCAATTCTAGCAGACTTGAAGCCCATGCAATTACCCCAAACTCCTCATACAACTTTGTGTCATCTGTCCAGCAGACAGAAATTCTTCTTGAAGTTACGGGGTTTATCCATTCTATCAAATTGATTCAGTAAAGTAACACCTAGTGATCTAGACATGTGTGTCTTCACAGATGTAAATATAGTTGTCTATAAGCAAATATAGAATATTCTCCATATTCAGACTCTTGATTGACTACATGAATCAGTGCTAAAAATACAGTTAATCACTTTCTACTCTTCTGCAACTGACAAACAAAGTGTGATAAAGATTAGCCATCATAATGTGTTAAGCATTCTCTAAAGTTCCCACTGAAATGTATGATTCAGCTGCTTTGATATGCACATTTTGCTGAAACAGCACAATTAGTTATCTCAGAAAAGTGTACAATTGAAAGAGCAAAGTCTGCTTTTGATCACCACTTTGAAAGCTTCATTTTATTCAATTTTATTCAGAGCTGCAGCTGCTTCTCTTTGGTGGTGGAAACTAATCAATCAAACTGCAAACTTACACTTCTGAAAGACTACAAAGCAGCATCCAAGTATCAGTATATTTTTGGTGTGGCTTTAAAGCACACTAATAAGGAACAGAATATGTAATTCTCTTTATACTAAATACACTATTCACAGCAATAACAGTTAATTAGCAAGTAAAACAGAAAAGTAAATATTTGGCAGGATTACAACTTTTAAGAAAAGGAGTATAAATGAACTGACAGGACAAGTAACAGATGTTTCCGTATTGTGTACCTGACAGGAGGGCTTCTTAAATGAGGTCAGTGACAAATTCTTTAAATTATGTTTGTTGTTTTCATTCAGGTCAGAAAGGATTACTAACTTGTCCCCTGTGACAGTCTGTAATTTATTAACTGGAAGCTGCTGTATAGTCACTGCTTTTTACCTCGACTGCCTCAGGCTACAAGCATAACTGAAACTGCCAAAAACCAGAATTAACTGGAAGGAGTTGTGAAGAAATTTGTCTGGTTTGCCATCAGTCTATGTACTAGCATGACCAAAAATTCTAGTGTGATCTTTGGCTGGACAAAGTTGCCTTGCATCATTTATAAGAAAGATGATAACCCTTTATACAATTTTGATGAGGTTTTATAAGCGTGTAGCAAGCAGCAAATTCTATTTTGGCAAATCCCTTGCATGAAAATATTGGATAATCACAATTAGTTTAATGGAACAGTGCAGATATCAATCACAGAATCAGAGAATCATAGAATCAGAGAACCATTAAGGTTGGAAAGGATGTCTAAGATCATCAAGTCCAACTGTCAACCCAACACCACCATGCCCACTAAGACATGCCCTGAAGTACCACGTCTACATGTTTTTTGAACAGCTCCTGTGATGGCAACTCCACCACCTCCCTGGGCAGCCTGTTCCAATGTTTGACCACTCTCTCAGTAAAGAAATTTTTCCTGATATCCAGTCTAAACCTGCCCTGGCGCAACTTGAGGCCATTTCCTCTCATCCTATCGCTAGTTACTTGGGAGAAGAGACCAACACCCACCTCACCACAACCCCCTTTCAGGTAGTTGTAGAGAGCGATAAGGTCTCCCCTCAGCCTCCTCTTCTCCAGACTGAACATCCCCCGGTTCCCTCAGCAGCTCCTCATAAGACTTGTGCTCCAGCCCCCTCACCAGCTTCGTTGCCCTTCTCTGGACACGCTCCAGCACCTCAACATCCTTCCTGCAGTGAGGGGCCCAAAACTGAACACAGTATTCGAGGTGTGGCCTCACCAGTGCCGAATACAGGGGCACAATCACTTCCCTGCTCCTGCTGGCCACACTATTTCTGATACAGGCCAGGACGCCGTTGTCCTTCTTGGCCACCTGGGCACACTGCCGGCTCATGTTCAGCTGGCTGTCAACCAACATCCCCAGGTCCTTTTCCGCCAGGCTACTTTCCAGGCACTCTTTCCCAAGCCTGCAGCGTTGCAGGGGGCTTTTGTGACCGAAACGCAGGACCCGGCACTTGGCCTTATTAAACTTCATACAGTTGACCTCTGCCCATTGATCCAGCTTGTCCAGACCCCTCTGCAGAGCCCTCCTACCCTCAAGCAGGTCAACACTCCCGCCGAATTTGGTGTCATTTGCAAACTTACTGAGGGTGCACTCGATCCCCTCATCCAGATCATTGATAAGGATATTAAACAAGACCGACCCCAGAACTGAGCCTTGGGGAACACCGCTTGTGACTGGCCGCCAACTGGATTTAACTCTGTTTACCACAACTCTCCAGGCTCGGCCATCCAGACAGTTTTTTTATCAACTCTAGCTGTATATTAATTAGTTATAAAATAGATATGGGACAGCCAGAGGTGTCTTTATATGGCCACATGATACACAGTGGCAGCACACTCCTTGCTGGATAGAATAGGGCTGGATGTAGAGACACATTTCACAAGACACAGCATCCTCAGAACAGGTAATTCTAAATTATTCAGGGTGGAAATTATAGTAAATTTGGACTAATTAAGAGGGGCAGAATGGGCTTGATGAAGCAGCGTTCAGCTAACTGTTCTGCAGTACTTAAACACTATTTTACCCGTAGAAAAGCAACCATAGCCAGGAAGGCAATTTGGTTTGATACAGATCTCAAGCTGCACCTGGCTGTCCATAAAATAAGCTTGGGTGGGAATGCTGGGTGTCCTGCAATGCAGAGCATACCATCACCCAGGATCCTGCAGCAAAAGAAAGGCCTGTGGGATTGTCCTGGTTTCAGTTGCGATAGAGTTAATTTTCTTCCTGATAGCTGGTGTACTGCTGTGTTTTGGGATGAAAAAATGTTGATAAATACCGATGCTTTCAGTTGTTGCTAAGCAGTCAAGGACTGCTGAGGCCTGCCAGCAAGAAGGTTGGGGGTGCACAGAAAGCTGGGAGGGGACACAGCCAGGAGCTGACCCAAACTGGCCAAAGGGATATTCCATACCATATGATGTAGTGCTCAGTATATAAAGCTGGGGTAGCTGGCTGAGGAGGGGCTGCAGAGCGGGAATTAACTGGGTATCGGTCAGCAGGTGGTGAGCAATTGTGCTGTGCATCTCTTGTTTTGTATTTTCTTTTACTTTTTTTTTTTTTAATTTTATTTTCTTCCCTGTCCTATTAAAATGTCTTTATCTCAACCCATGAGTTCTACCTGTTTTTTTATTCTCTCTCCCATCCCATTACAGGGGATGAGGATGAGCAAACAGCTTTGTGGTTGTTTTAGCTGACTGCCAGGTTAAAACCACAACAGGGATCCAGACTGATTCCATGATGACTCGCCGGGGATGCCGCTGTGTTACACCTACACATTTCATCTGGGTGTTTCAGACCTTCTGACTTTATACAGCCAAAGTTGAAGCGATGAAAAACAGCAATGGGAAGGAAACTTTGCAATGCTAACAGGGTATCAAACACTGTAATCAGTGCAAAACCATTGTTGCATGGAAGTTTAAGATAATGTAGATGTCTCCTTGTTTTCATTACATGCATTCAAAATAAGTACAGTAAGATTGAAGACAGCTGAGTCTGCAGACATGTCATATTCCTTGTTCTAAAACATCTTTAAAAATGAAAAAGAAATAGGTATACGAATTCATCATTTTTAGGCTGATGTCTGAGACCTTGCAGTGATTTTAGCAAAATCCTTAACATTCTGCAGTTACTGAGCTAGATGGTAGTGTCAGTGCACTGTGACATAATGTAACAGGACCATGAAGTCTTTTGTAGATCTGCAGGTCAAAATAATTCTGTATCCTCACCTGTATTGTCTGAAAACAAATTGTCTGCTGATGAGATTTCCTTTATGATAATCTGTTTTATGGTACCAAAACTGCAAACTGGTAGTGATTTATGATATTCTTTCCTCAACTTCAGCAAAGAGGCCATAATAAATCACCTGAACCTAAAAACTTTGGCCTGCACATATTGGGAAGTTACAAGCCACTGAAAAAAGCCTTTCAAAGTGAAAACAGACAACATGAAATCCAATAATACTTTCTTGGAAGAACTTAAGCAAGTAAATAATCCTTGTTCTAATATGTAGTTCAGCTAGCCCCTGGGATACGTAAATGTTACATGAATGAAGAAAAATTTGTAGCTTCTCAAACAGTGATTTTTATTAATATAACAGGTATATGAATAAAGAGGTAAGGTCCTCCCTTCTATTTCCTTGTCCAAGACTGTTTTCAAACATATATTTTGTTCTGTCCTAGACAATCTAATAAAAGAAGATATATTTTTCTTCAGATACTGTTAAAGTAGCCTGTATAATTTTTTCAAAACAATTTGCAACAGACATTTTATTGTTCCAGATTTTCATAGATGCCAGCTACTATAAAATAATGGGCATGTTACTCACAAACACAGGCTGAAGTTTCCCAGAAATTCTGATCTCATTCTGTCATTCAGAAAGAACTCCCATTTTTCTAATATGTAGAAATCTTCACATTTAGCACAACATATACACCTATGATCAGAAGATGTGTTAATTTAAATGAACAGCATGAGGTCCAACAGACTTTGACCCTTTTCACTGATATTCCTTTGAGGATAACATAAGTAATGCATGGGGGTGATTTAATTAAAAAATGAACTCCTCCTGGTTATGCGTGATTAAGTTCACAGACCAATTAAAGATTAACATTTAACATTTTTTTGTTTTAACAATGCTCCACGGGCCTGTAGAACTGTGTGAGTACAGCATTTTTTCCTGTAAGAGCTAACAGTATTACAGTGGTGGATCCAGGCTGACTCTGATATAGAGAAGGTTTTTAGGTGGAAAGTTATCATGGGCATTAAACATCATCCTAAGATTTTCAAAATTCTTTTTTATATTTTAAAAGAGAAAAACAAAACCAAAACCAGTTAGGCTTTTGATGTCATCCTTCCCGTGACACATTTCACCACCAAAGTTACAGTATAAATAACTGTGTCGACAGGGTAGAGTTTCTTAATCTTTCCTATTTATGTGAAATTTCATATATATGCTATGAAGTCTGGACTAACAAATGAAACCCCCATTTTTCCCATATATATTCAGTGTACATGTGATCCAGATAGAGAAAAATTAGATTGTCCCTGTTGCTGAATGTCAGTTGAACTGTTGCTAACAGAAATATGATATTATTCTGTTTTATTTTTTTAAACATATATAAGGCTAAATAATGCTCTCCTCAATATAAACAAATAAGAAAGAAAGACATTCTGTCTATGTGAAATTAAATAATGTTTATAAACTCATGAAACATTACATTGACACAGAACACTAAAGCTGTAACAAAAAGCCCTAAAGTTAATGCAATCTTTGTGCTCTTTCATTGATACACAACGCACATGTTCACTGATGAAAGAGGGGGAAAAATCTGGCTAAAGAATAAACTAAGTTTTGATAGAGACATTAGAATTATATTTAAAGATTTCATCAGAGTTCCTGCTTCCTCATAAGGAGAAACTCCGTAGCAACAGCAGACTAAAGCTTTGCTGACTTGGCAGGAAATTCAGGAAAATATTTTACTGAAACACAATCAATAATTGTGACACAAAAGTTGTCAAGCCCAGTTACACTAACAGCTTCCCTCTCTCTTGTGTGTTGAGAGAATGAGAGGAACTACTACTTTCCAAACAAACTAGTAAATATTAGAGTTACAACGTTAAAACAGAAGTTTCACTTCTCAGACTTATTTACAAAAAGAAAAATGTATAAATCGGTACAAAGCTGCTTATGAAGCTTGAAATGTGTACAAGAGTACCAACACTAAATACAGTGATGGGGTTATTTTCTTTTCCCTCTAGTTTGGGATGTAAAATGGCTGCTATAAATTTTATGTACCCCCAATTTATCATTTATTACTCAAACTATGATTCAGAGGCCCTTTTAATCTCTTGATATAGTGCCTTTACAAATAAAGTTAAAATTCCGCAGATTTAAAATTGACAGAAAACTAAAACAATACATATTAACCATTCACTGTTTGGTTTTTGTAGGAATATCTTTTGGGCATCAGACCATTGTTACCAAAATGTGATGTTCAAGAGAATATGTCACTTCTTTGAGCCCCAAAAAATTTCTGAAAGCATAGAATATTCATTATACATCTGAAATCAATTTAAAATAACCAAAACTCCTCCCCATAAAATATCTAAAACAGTTGACTGATATATATCTGCAGAGGGTGTCTTTCTGTGGATTAATTTGAGAACCATTCCTATGATGAGGGAAGATGGTCTGTCCATGTATGTACTAATTTTACTTGCTCAGTAAGATAATTTTTTCTTTTGGCTTGCTCTTCCTCTGGGAATATTGAAACCGATGAGAAAAAAATGCTGGGGGGAAAAAAAAAATCCCTGTCGGAAAAATGAAAGAAATTTCTCTGCCTACAATATTTAACAACTGCGGAGGACATAACACTAAAAACTACAACCAAAATAACCCTCTTTATAGATGACTTTGATCTTGCATTCCGTTACATAAGTGTCTACTGACCAAGAAAAAAAAAAGTGCTACCTCAAGCCAATATTCGGAAAGGTAATTAGACAAACAAGTTAACAGAGTAAGCAGATCCTATAGAGACTTGTATCTACTTAGTAGTTATGCAAAATTATACCTTTATCTTCCTTTCAAGTTCTAAGGTGATTCTAGGAAACCAGCAACCAGAAGAACACTTGTTAAAACTTAAACAAGCTGTGGTTGCATTGATGTTTGTGGAAAGATTAGGAAACACATTCAAAAACTATGGCAATGGCCTAACTCTCAAAGATGGTTATGGCTATACCTGCACTGTAACATCTTCAGGATAAATTGAGGGTTTTGTTTCTTGATTCTGCAACAAAGTTATGAAAGAGAGCATAGCAACAGCCCAGGCCTGACCAAGACTTCACACTTTCTCGTATCAAAGTCCTGAGCAGACCTTGTATTTTGTTCCACGAAGCTTGAGTAATCAAGCACAGCTCAGCACATCCAGGTACAAAAGCACCCATCTAGAAGAAAATCCATAATTAGTACAAAATGCAAAAGGCCATCTGCTTAGCAACCATGAGAACACATTATCCCTCCTGCTGTACACTTTCTCCCAGATGAATTGAGAGATCAGCTCAATCTATCTGTTCTGATATCTAAAGCCATCTGTAGTAGTTGCCTTCCTGTTGCAGCTATTGTTTCTCCCCTTCCAGCTGTCTGCTGCATTGTCCCATAATGATCAAACTGTTGATCCATAGGAAGCTCCATGAGTGCAGGGGCAACACTTATATTTCAGATGGAGCTAAGTATGACATTTCTGTTGCTAAGGTGCAAGGAGTATACTGAAGAACACAACTTTCAGAACCAAAAATTCAGTATTTCTAAAATGCAACTGTCTTTTCAAAATCTTTACATAGAATAAAACCCAGCCTCATCCTCCCTGGCATAAAAGATCACACAAGGAACTAATAAAGCTAATTTTATAGACTAAAGATATTTCTATTATAAATCCAGACAGCAGAACTTTGTATAATATAATCTGACCTCTTGCACAACACAGGCCAACAGACTTCATTGTATTTCTTTCCGCTTCAAATAAAAATTATCTTCTGCACATAATAAAAAATCAAATCCACATTTAAATGGTATTAAAAAAAAAAAAGAATCTCTAATTGCTATTCTTTCCAGTCAAAAATTCATGCATATTGCAGGAATTCAATGTTTTGATAGAGCTTACATTCACTTTATTCTCCATGTCACTACTCTTATGTAAAATATTCTCTGCCAGTTAGAAGAAGTATTAAAAAATAATTACTTGGTAAAATCAATTTTGTATATGCTAGACTTCTAATCTACACCCCTCCTGAACTGGAGGTTCATAAAGCATGTGGAAACAGTACTAAGCTAGTTGCAAAATAAGTTTCATTATTTACCAGACAGAGAACATAATTTTTAATTACACGTGCCAGTACAAAGGTAACAACACAGCCACGTATAATGAGGAACAACCGGCAAATCTGAAAACATTTTAATAAAAAACATCAAAGTGAGAACTATGTCTGTCCTAAGACTTTTAAATAATAAATGAAAAATTTATAGTAAATGGCTAGACCCAAATACATTAAGCTCCCCAAAAAACACTGACACCCCCCAACCCCTCCTTCCAACTCCCTCGTTTTTAGACTCAAAAGTACTTTGTTTTATTATCGTAAAACTAGAAGTTTTAGCTTTTTTCAGATAGAAACTTAAAGTCAATAGAGACGAGGGTTTTTCATCCTCCTGTGTCTTTCTGTATGGCAGAAAGCCCCGTATTTCCCCGTCTGGGTCCAAGGAAACTCCCCCCGAGACCCGAGGGGTGGATGTCCTGCTCCCTGCAGCCCCGGGGCTGTGTTGGCAGCTGCCCTGGCTGCAGCTTGGCTGCTTCCTCTGCCCAGTCTGCAGCAGGGGCTACAGCAAAGTCACCAGCAGCTCCCCAGACTTTTTAGACAGAAGTGAAAATACACACCCATCCATTGTCATTTACATGATAAATAAAAAGTCTGAGCTTATATTCCACACTGATCTCTTAGCCTGTCTTTTTTGAAATACTATGCTAACTGAGAATTAAAGTCAAATGTTCATTTTATCTATTTTTCTGTGGATTTTTTTCAGAACACAAATATAGTATATGGTGTAACTCAATCTAAGTATATTAGCGTAAATATATAAATAGAGGACAAAGTAAAACTGTTTCTAGATTTTCACTGTGAGGATTTAAAGCTATGGAAATATTTGTTCAAAAAAAGAAATCTTATAACCTTAGTATCTCTATTTATATTGATACTGTTTCCTTGTTCTACAAAGACATTAACCATAAACACAAATGGGCCATGCTATTAATGATTTAGTGAAGTTGTTTTTTATTATATTATCCCTGTTTTCATTTTGAGGAGTTTCATGACTCATTAAATCAGCCAACAGTGTGCACAGAATAGAATGTCAAGTAGGAGGAAATTACTTAAAAGAGATATAGGTTTGTTAATAGCAACAACGACAAGAGAAAACTCACTATAAATGTTAACTTCTCATTAAAAACTGATTTTGCCTTTATGCTATTAAATCTTTCTCTATAGAGAAATATTGTGCAAACCTGAGAACATTTTTATTTCATTTCTTAGGCAATTAATCCACACAATATGATTCAATCTAAATATTAGCAATTTGATGTAATAAAGATTATAAATACAAACTGCTTAGATTAATGTAAAGTGTGGATGCTGGTAGTGGAATTACCTTTTGCAATCAACTGTCATTCTTGTTTAATTTGAGATAAGTAGTAAAACTTCTAATAATTTTAATTTTCATCCAGAATTTTGGAAGAAAAAAGGCGAGAGCAAAGATACATAACAAGATACACAAATAAAACTGTTGTATTAACGGTAGTGATTATTTCTTTTCTCACAAATTTTAGCAATTTCTGGCATGGTAAATATTGGTACTAATATGCAAATATCAGAACTTAGTAGTTTATTTCCTTAATTGTAAAACATTTTAAATATAAATGAGGAAAAAAGTAACTACTAGGTATTCAAAGGGATACATTCCTAAAAAAAGTGTTAGTACTAAATATCCAACTCTCCAATGAGTATTATATACAATTATTTATGGGTGCTTTCAACATTTCCTGAAGGTTACATTAAAAACTCCTTGTGATTTTATGATTAATTTTTCATTTAATTCATTCTTTTCTATAGAAATAAGAATTTGGCAAGCATACCATGATGTGGAACTTTAAGACAGATCACACTTAGTAGGAATTTAGAGGGATAAGTGGAAAATGGGCTTGGGGAAAACTTTGCAACATAATAGATAAAGCAACAGAGATATTCAGCAAAGACTAAAATCATTGTTATATGTAAGGATGCGTTTATTGTCATTAATGCAGCCTTAAAGAAATGGGTGTTAAATAGAAGCACACTTGTGTAAATTGGCTTAGGAAAAACATTCTGTATGCGGGGGATGACTTGGAAGAAAGTGTTTTGTATTTCCAGACTGATGCTGTGCCTAGAATTCAGAAAGAGGGATAAATGATACTATGAGACATAAACTAAGTGTATTTTCAAGTGTTTCCAATGAAAATATCTTTAAAAAACATAAAATGAAGTCTTAGGTGTAACTAATATGTGTGGCAAACAATTGGTGTTAGAGTGGATTTGTTTATAACAGATTAATTTCTACTTAAATAGTAAATGGAGGGGTTTGTGTAGATCATGGCCTTGTTTAAACCCTTTTTTTTTTCCCCTAAAAGAAACATCTGGATTTATCTGGATGTGAATTCTCAATTTGCTAGTACATATCTGAGATATAAACAAATACTGCATAATCACTTTCAGTCTACATAGTTTAGTCTAACTTTTGGTAGATTAATGACATAAATCAAAATCTTAGAAGCTACAGATATTTTCCGCAATATATTTACATTATCATGAAAAAAATCAATGTGTAATTTGTATATGATGAACAAAAATAGCAGAAGCAGTCATTACATCTGTAGTAGGCAAGTCATCTAGATGGATAGGAGAAAAGCTGTTAAATAAAACAGTTGGTGCTGGAGACCTGACATATACACACACATTTCAGGATTTTGTTTTGTGAGTGTGGATGACTCCCCTTTTTAAAAAACAAACAAAACCCTTCAGATTAGCCCCATTCTGATCCCATGGATTGAATGACCATTTACAGCTTTTACAGCTGCAGTGCATTAACGTGTCCAATGTAATGTGAGAATTGATGTTTATTGGTTGAAAGTCTACACCTCAGGTGTTTTCTGTAATCTTCTTCTCATCAGTGTAGCATTTAAACTAGGTAGATAACGTTAGAATCCTTTTTTGGCTTGCTTGGACTAAGATGTTGTGGATATTTTTGTCATAATTCTGCATGATGTCCCAGACTTCAAGGTTACTACTTGATCGGTCACTGTTTAACAAATGCAGCATATAAAGAGCAATGGCAATATATTGTGAAAAAGGGCTGATCACAGTGTCTCTGCTTCTTCAGACTTAAACACATCATAAAGAGTTATGGAAGGTTGTAGGGTACTGTAGTCTAAGTATGGAAATCCACTATGGCATTTGTATTTACATGACACTTCTAGTTCAGTGCATATTTAGTGAATTATCCATGTGTGAATTTCTATCTGAATTTCAAAAAACAAGCAAACAACTTTACTATGATATACTTTTGGTTAGCTTTACTTTTCACCAGAATAAAACAAATAATTTTAGTTTACTATGTTTATTGTGTAATAATATTGCGGTGATATAGGTTTGTTTTCAAACAAATTACCAAACTTAAGAGTTAACTAACTAAAAAAAAGTGGAAAATAATATAAGCAAATTGTCACAGAACAAATGAACAGAATAAATAGAAATAAAACCAGTTGTTTATAAATAACTGACAATGATTTAAATGTGAGCTGCAAATGACAGTTAAAATATGTATAATACCACTCTATAACATGTGAAACATACTTATGGAGAAAATTACCCCTAAACCTAATCTTCTAATTGCAATATATTTGAACTGTAGTGCATATTAATTAGTTTCCACAGTACATTGTGAAACTAACATTTTTAAAAATAAAAAAATAAATGGAAACAGCTGTAATATTATTTTGAATATTCTGCACTGTATTCTTTATTCATTATACCTTTTTTGTGCATACTGGATAATACAGGCACACAGCAAAATAGGAAGTAATACTGATCTAAAAGCCAGCATGTAATACTTTAAACCACTTTCCCTTCCTTTTTTCCAAACAGACCATTTTAATGTAGTGGCTAAATCTTCCCTCCATCTCACCTAAAACGCTTAGGTTAATCCTGCAGACAGTTATGTTGAAGCTGATAGTATATTCTACTCTGGGTTTACAGATTTCTAATAGTCTGTTTTGTTGAAAAGGAAGAAAAAAAGAGATTTATCAAACGGGATATTTTGAAATGGCACTGATTGCTTACCCGGTGTGCACTGCACCAGAGACATGAATGTTATAACTCATACTTGACCTCAGTTCCCTGAAAACAAATAGTTTTCTGAATACATAAATAAAACTACTGGACTAATGCAGACATGTTTAAGACAAGCCATATAGGAGACAAAAGGGCAAACACTCTGACTTATGAGAGAAAACTTCTGAAAGATCACAATATACAATACTCTGCTGACAAACAGGATTCCCTCCCCTTCCCTCCAACCCACCTCCCCAGCAGTCACGTCTCTGGCTTTCATTACATTTCTACTGAGAGTGCAGCGACTGCCCACAGCTCCTGTGAGACCTGTATTGCACCAGCAGAAGGTTTTAGCATTCTAAATTATTTTGCTCTAAATTCATTGTAATACTTGTGCTGGACAATGAATGGACAGGGTCGAATGTACCCTGGCATTCAATTCAAAATCTTAACAGAAATGACCACACTAAATAGGAAAAATATAACTTAAAACAGTACTTCAAAACAGTGAAACTTCTCCAAAAGCTACTGAAAGAAGGTATTTGAAACACAGTTTCCTCTTACAAAGTATTTTTAAACTTCGAGTTTTAAAATTTAATTATTTGCATTGGTTTAATCACTCAATATCCCTGTTGTCACTAGCTGTGACTATTATTATGACTAACTGTCACCAAAATATCATTATTTCAGAGAACTTAATTAAAATAAATTAAATCATATTAGTTTGTCATTTGGGGAATAGTGTGGACTGGATTTTATTTTTTAATCCTGACTTCATATTATAAATAATTTGTGCCAAAATGCAAATGTGACTTGATCTTATCTCATTACAAGCTGTATTGTCACAGAAGTGACTGCTTATAACTTCTTCCAAATTGGATCTCTTCAGCAAGTGATCAATTCCAACATCCCAGAATTACAGTATGTTAGCAGCATACTCCGAAATTATTCTTGCTGCAATTTCTGAAGGTTATTGTAGCCAGCTACAACTTCTAGTCTGAATTGCTTGACAAGCACTGTGCCTCAGTACCAAGGAAAATCACAAAAGCAATGATAACTGTACTTTATAAACCAAAAAAAAAATTTTTAAATTATTAAATGTTTATACTTAATGTTAATTTCAACTATTTCGTTATAAATGTGCTCCTCATAAGTTATGAAAAACTACACACTTAGTTTTGCAAAAATGGAATGAAAATTCAAGTGTACAGTTTAAGATTTCAAGTATAATAAAACCTATCCTTCAAACTTTATGAACCTCGATGATCTTTTTTGCAGTTTCCTGACTGAATTAAGTAAAGCACTCAGCCAAGAGCAGATGTGTGATGCTGCAAAGGCTGTGGGGGCAAGGGAGCTGAGAAGTAACATTATTTACTCAGTTTTTTTGTTCATAGTCTAAAGAATAAAGTCTTTCATTGACTGCAGTATTCATGACTCCTTCAGAATATTCAAGGCTAATTATTTAACAAATGACTTAGTAAGTCATTGAGACATTAGGATGCACAATCTATTCAAAACCCAAGATGGAAGAAACTAAATATTCTATAAGATGGAAAACTTTCTAAGGAACAACATCACAGTTTCAATGTGATCCCATGAAAATGTGTACATTTAGGAATTGGTATCCACAGAAATACAACAGTCCCCATTAAAAAAATCACAAAAAATCTGCATATGGTGCAAATTTTATTCTTGAGGCAGCAGCTTACCAAAGCATTTTACAGAAATAGTTCTAGAGAAAATAACAACAGCATCCTTGCCTGAAGTTTGAACATTTTAAATTTAACTTTAAAGGTAAAAATTTAAAGCCTGCATTCAGGGTTACAATAATTCATCCACCAGCAAGTGTTATCTGTCTGACAGGATGCTTATATGTTCATATGCTCTAAATATGACTTCTAGAGAGACTGAGAGAATACACAGTGCTTTAGTGCATCTGATGACTGGAAACCAAATCAAAGTCATATGGGTTCATGCCCTCTTTAGGAGATATTTTTAAAGGGGGCTTGGAAATAACTAATATGATCTTGAAAGAATACAAACATCCACTGAATCATGAATTCTTCAACAACATGACATTCTAAAAGACCACAAGTTATATAGCCCAGATGAAGCTTGAGCTGGTAGGGCATATTGGTGCTACCCTGTGTGGGTGTGTGTGCATGAGGGAAGTGGGGAGATCCCAGCAAAGGCTCATGCTGAAACCCTGTGCCATAGTGTGTCACATTCTAGTAGGTTTTCCAGGAAGAATTCTTCTTTCCATTGCAGTATTTCTGGTGAAAGCCAGAAAGAGAGATAATTACAAACTTGGAAAACAAAACAAGTGGGTCTTGGAGGGAAAAAGACTCCAATAAACAACCACAGATAAAACATGAAGACATTAAATCCCACTCTGCCTGGCACATGTTACATGACTCAACCTGGGTTTGCCAGAGTGCAAGTTCATATTCCCCACAGAGTTCATTGGTGGGTTTGAAAAAAGTTTTTCTATGAGAGACTTAGGGGAGAGAGGTTGGTGAAGGATTTTAAGAACTGTTTGTATTAGTAAGTTTTCTGGGCAATAAAAAGAGAGAGACCTACAATTTGAAGGTGAAGACACCTCACAAAAGAAGATAAAATATCATGTAATTACCTATATCTATTTTACTATTTAAGAAGGAATAAGACACACCTATTCCAAAACAGGAAATCCCCTGTGTTTACTGTAGGAAGTTTAAGTCCAAATTCCTGATTTTAATTTCTAACATGTCTTTTAGTCAAACAGTTTCTTTCAGAAAATCTTGTCCTCCCTTTGGGCCCCCCTAGCACAGTTACTTTCCAGGGAGTACTAAACAGAAATTAAACATTTTCAGTCTTCCCCAGGGTTTAATTTTCAAATCCTTTCCTGATATGTTTCATAGAATCATAGAATCATAGAATCATAGAATCTTTGGGTTGGAAAAGACCTTTAAAGGTCATATAGTCCAACCCCCCTGCAATGAGCAGGGACACCTTCAATTAGACCAGGTTGCTCAGAGACCCATTCAACCTGACCTTCAATGTTGCCAGCAGTGGGGCATCTACCACCTTTCTGAGCAACCTGTGCCAGTGTTTCATCACCCTCACAGCGAAAAATGTCTTCCTTAGATCCCATCCCTCAGGCATGTCAACCACACCACTCAGCTTGGTGTCATCTGCAAACTTGCCGAGAGTGCGCTCGATCCCACTATGTCATTGATAAAGATACTAAGCAATACTGGTCCCAACACCCCTGAGGGACACCACTCATCACCAATCTCCATCTGGACATTGAGACCTTGACCACTGCTGGTTCTCATCCACCCAACAGTCCACCCATCAAACCCATCTCTCTCCAATTTAGAGAGAAGGATTTTGTGGGGGACCATGTCCAAGGCCTTGCAGAAGTCCAAATAGATGACATCGGTAGCTCTTCCCTTGTCCACTGATGTGGTCACTCTATCCTAGAAGGCCCCTAGGTTCATCAGGCAGGATTTGCCCTTGATGAAGCCATGCTGGCTGTCTCAAATCCTTGTCCTCCATGTGCCTTGGCATAACTTCTAGGAGGATCTGTTCCATGAACTTCCTAAGCACAAAGGTGAGGCTGACAGGTTGGTAGTTCCCAGGGTCCTCCTTCCTACCTTTTTTTTTTTTTTTTAAATGGGTGCAATGTTTCCCTTTTTTCAGTCTCTAGGGTCTTCACCTGACTGCCATGAGTTTTCAAATATCAGATATCATCAAACTACATCAGCCAGTTCCCTCAGGACTCTGGGATGCATCTCATCAGGTCCCATAGACTTGTGCATGTTCAGGTTGTTCAAGTGGTCTCGAATCTGGTGTTCTCTTACAGTGGGAGGAACTTTGCTCCTCCAGACCCCATCTTGCAGTCCATCCACTCGAGAGGTTTGGGAAGAGTTTCCAATCTGTCTTGAAGCATAAACCCACTCCTGGAGTTTGTCTGTTCTTTTTTCTTCCCTATCTAGTTTAAAAGAACCCAAAGGCAGCAGACAGTAATACTTTCATTACCTGTCCATATTCTTGTGCTCCTGAGAAAGCTTTTCTGGCTCCCATTAACCTTTCCTCTCCCAGTGTGGAGATTAAGCGCTCAATCCCTTTCACTCTAACACATATTGCTTCTGCTCTGACAAAGGAAAATGTTGCAACCTTATTATTATTTTTTTTTAACATTTACTAACAGCAAAATCAATAAAAAGTGGCCATGGAAAATGTTCTACAATAGATGGGTTTAAACAAATTTGTACATATCATCTTTATCTTTTGGCAGTGTAAAGCCTATAATAAAATATAACTACAGGGTTGGTAAAATGCTGAGATTACAAACTGTTTATGATGATAACTTGTTATACACAATACATTTTGCCATCATCCCTTGTAAACAGCTACCATGCTGATTCATTTTTCTTTTTGTCTGACTTTCATATCAGGAAAAAAAAATTCAGTAATCATATGTTCTCTGAAGTGCTTTCCAGAATAAGTGTACTCTGTTGAGTTAAGAATCTGCTAGAAGATCAGTGAACTACAGTAGAGGAACAGGAAATAAAGCAAGCTTGACTAAATGTGTTTGCTTAGTGAGAATCTCATGCTTTTCTAGAAAGCTGAGTCAGAAATAAGCACATTGTAATCTCAACGTATCTGTAATGTGAAGATAGTTGCATATTTTTTATGCTTAAATGTGCCTCCTATAAATTATTCAAATATCTTCTTTCCACCTGAACTTTTCAAAAATATGCCTATGTAGAAACTTAATATTGTAGACTAGATTGCACTACAGCCAGACCAAGTCAGCCAGAATTTCTGGGCCCATCAACTGTATCAAATTGTATTTCAGAAAGATGATGGTCACCAATAAGCTAGTAACACTCATCCTTCCAATTTTGATGGTACAGTAGATAAGGATATTTCTTATGTGAATAATTTTTTAAATTTTTTATTTAAAATGAAGACTGAAGGCACTTGAGACAAGTTAAGAGTTTGGTGCTTACCATGTTCCTTACAGATCCGTGAGACCAAGGAAGTGCATGCAGTTCAAGGAGCAGTTAAACTGTTGCAATACAACTGTGGCCATGCTGCTGCATACTGCATATATGTTTACATCAACTGTCACTATGATTGCCATTCATGTCAATCAGAATCTCTGCTTTCCTATCTTTCTGCTAGTTCCATCCATCAAACTTGTTTCTTCTGTTTTCCATTTTCCTTTATAACCTCTGATTCATGTTTACTGCATGTTTCTTTGTCCTCAAGAATGTGTTTCAGTTATCCAACTTGCTACAAGAACTTTAATGAAACTTGATCTTACCGCTGATCTTTCTATAGCTTCTACAAGGAGAAATCCTATAAGGATTTTTTTCTTGAAAAAAATCTTCTTTATTGTCACAACCATTCCATGACAAGGTATACTTTCCCAAGTGTCACCTTTGTCTCTCCTTTTTCCTGCTCTCACATAATATTCTCTTTAAAGTACATGACTCTTTTAACACTCCATTCACATATGGTTTATTCCTAGCAAAGCATTTTAGTTTTTTAAGTTTAAATCTGTTCTGTTATACCCTTTAACACCTGTAACATCCAGATCTGTTCAGAATCTGCTTTTGTTTATTTAGTATTCCTTTCATTTTTTTCTATAGATCTATTTTTTTTGTGGTTAAAAAAAAAAACAAACAACATTGACATTAGTGTCAAGAACACTTGACATTATCATTCCCCTTAGTCTGTTTTTTTCCCCTCTATTTCTCATCCAGAGACACAGAATGTTCTGTCTTCATGTCATGCTTGTCTCAATCACTCAATTTTTATTGTATTATCTCTTAATGTTGATAGTGGGGAAGAAAAGTTTACAGCTGTTTAAAAAACAAAAAAGTCTCTCTATATGAAGCATATGCATTGTTAAGTTTAATAGTTTATAAAGACTTCAACATGCAAACATGGCAATAGCAGATATAGTTATATCAACAATTTTTCTTTAAATGTCAAGATCTGTGACTGTGATGTATGACAATTGGTAGCGAATAACTCTAATGAACTCTAATAAACCCAGTGGCAGACAATCATGTAAGTATTAACAGCATAGTGTTGAGGGTACTGCAAGCACTCCCAGATCCCTTTAGATGAGCACTCCCAGTTTCCTGAGTTTGCCCCAACCTGTAAAGGTCTGTAGGACCTCTTGGTTGGCTCTGCAAGCCCACATGCAGGCACAGGGCATCAGGGCGTCCTGCTGGTGTACAGAGGCTGCCAGCAGAAAGTGTCCAACCACTCCTATATTTCTGTTGGTGCTCAGACCCTATAGTCTGCAAGGTTCACTCTCCCCTGATCTTCTTCACTCTGCTGCAGCCTTTGCATAATCTTTCTAGCTCGTCCCCCTTCTGGGACCTACAGCTTTATGTCCTTCCTCAGTCTTTCCTGACAGATGGTGCACTGTCTCCATTGAGCTAGCTCTAAATCTGATCCAAAGCAAATTGACCACTCAGTCCATGGTTGCAGCTCTCCATCCTGGCATTGCAGCTCCAAGAGTGATCCATGTATAATCAGTTCTGCAGCTGTCTTAGCCATGGTGACATCATGTTATTCACCTGTGGCCCAGTAAATTGGTAGCTATGTTCATGTAGTAATTCATCAAGCAGTGATTAGCTTTTTTCTTGCCATGAGCAGTTCTAAGTTTTTGTTGGGTTGACAATTTGTTTGCAGACCCTCCTCACCTCAGCAGCTGCCATTCTCCCTAACTATGGGTCAGAGGCCTTTCCTGACAGCAAAGTAGATTTAAATTTCCTATTGCAGCTTATCATACCACATCTAAATACCTCCCTACATTTGTCCTTTAATTTTCATTCTCCTCAATTTTATCTTACTCTAAGAGCATAAGAAATGTCCAGCTGTGTCAGAAGAATGTTGCATCCAGCTCAGCAGCCTGGTTGCATCTAGCACAACAGTGGCAACAGGAGGTGTTATTCAGAGCCTTGTCACATTCTGAAAACCATTCTTCCACAGAGTTTATCACTCTTTGTCCCCTTTCACATCATGGCATAGACATGCTCAAATCCCCTCCATTTTCTAAAGAAAAAGGCATTCAACATTCCTTTCCAGCAACCCTTTATTTGTCCTTTCTCTTCAATTTCTACCGGCACAGAATATATCAAGGTCAGGCTAGACGGGGCTCTGAGCACTCTGATCTAGTTGAAGATGTCCCTGCTCATTGCAAGGGGGTTAGGCTAGATGTCGTTTAAAGGTCCCTTCCAATCCAAACTATTCTATGATTCTGTAATTCTATACCTACCCCTACCTGGGTTTCCATATATTTTCCAGAAACTATATAAAACAAGGTTCTTAGATTCTTCTGTATTTTCTAGCATGAAGACAAGAGGCCCATTTTCCTCTTTCATTTACTAGCTTCCTTAAGCCAAATTTCTTCTACTGTCTTTGTTTTCCTTCTGCTATTCCATCCTTTTTTAACTTTCTTTTTACCCTACCTGAATTACTATTTCAGTCTATCCTAAACATAAAAATATGATCTCAAATCCTGTAGCAGTTTTCTCCATGGTTACCAGAGTACCCTTAGCCTTGCACATTTTCTGTTTATATTATTTCTTTCATGAAACCTCTCCGTAGAAAACAAATTTACTTTCTATTGTTACATGGCAACACATCCCACCACTGTATTCTTGCTGAAAATTTACCGCATGTAACCTCAGGCATCTGCAGTTTACATATCTTATACTCATACTTCTAAACCAAATCTCTCCTTACAGTCATTTCAGAAAAAACCCCCGAACCACAAAGTTTTTAGGCACTAATCTGTTTCAGATGAGTATTTTAGAAAGAATGGTTTCCTAGTTGTGTCTTATTTCTCGCAGCTATAAAAGAGTTTGGGTGGTTAGCTCAGATGTTAATGTCAGATAGTCTCACTCAGACAGTCAATGCTAAAACTTCCATTTGACCTTTTGATACATGTTTTACTGGGTACCCAGCTGTAAGCTCAAATTCAGTTGCCTAAAACAAACTTTATCCCACTGTTCCTCCTTGCTACCTTGTTCTCATCACCAAAAATCTCTCTCCGTCTCCATCGATCCAGGCTTTTAGCTTGGATATAATTTTCAAATCATATTTCTTACTTGAGTCATCACATCTAGGCTATCTGTGTCTTGACAAGTTTTATTTTTATAACTAAGACAATTTTGAATTTTTATAATTTCTGTCTGTCTTACCATAAACCTGTTTTTCCATCTCAAATTCAAAGATATTCAAGATGCTTGTGCCAAATTCATAATTCTAAAACAATAACTTTGATGATATGAATTCCCTCTTTTTATTTCTCTATTGAATTCCCCTCTCATATCATAAATGAAAGTGGAGACAAAAGGCTTCAGAGTATATTGTCTCATGTAGTATCAAGGATTCACCTTGTACTTCCCACTTACTTCTCCCTGTCCCCAAGGGCAGTTAACTATTTATAGTTAACAATGTCTTATTGTTTCCTTCCAGTCTATTATGTATTAATCATAATGCTATTATGGATTCTTTTTCACCCTTACAAAGCAAGCTATTTAGGGAAAGAAGATATTTTCTTCATTATACAAACACCTGTTAAGTGAAGTCTAAACATGACCTCCTTCTATTGCGAGAATAGAAACATAAAATTGTATAATTATATAATTAAAATATTTTTTGTTTAGATGCATAATTTTTAGGTGCATACTTTGTAAAACAGGAAAGATTCATATGAAAATGTCATTCCAAGACAAGGGGAGATATTAGCTCTCTTCCTCAATGGTTGTTCTGTGGCCCATGATTAAGTGGATTAGCTTCACTAAATTCATATCACTCAGTCCTATATATTAAATTCTCAATTACTATCTAAAAATTACTTTAGTTGTAGTAACACTTACAAAATACAAACTGTGAATTGTACTATCATATTATGGTATGTGCTTCACTATAAATATTGCATATGAATATAGTCATGAAAAGGACTTAATTATTTTCTAACATGAATGCAGCATTTTCACTTTCTAGGGTTCTTATCATTTGCAGGAAATTAAGTCATTCCAGTATTCTGATGGTACAATGAAATATAAGTTCTTTTTGGGTTTTTTCCCCCCAATAATTGTGATGTAATTTTGAATACTAAACCAAAAGATAAAATAAATGGAAAACACTAAAGTATTTGATATATTTAATGAAATCAGAAGAAACAGTCCAGAAGGGATAAAACTACATCAGAGTGCAGAAACTTGTTATAATCTGTGTATTTGTACAAGGAATAACTCTACCATGGTATGACACAATACACGAGATTTGCATGCAAAAACACTGAAAGGACAAGTCACTCCACACTTAGATCACCTCTCACCAAATTCACTCCCTTAGGGATTGACATCAAAGAGCTGTCATATGCAGGTCAATTATTGACATTCTGAGTTGAACTTAATTTCTGTTAACTAGCTTTAAATTTACAACTGGACTTAGTGTCAAGGCACTTAATACAGCCTATGAGGAAACACCCACAAGGTTGCCAACCTGGCCATCAATACAATGGGGGAACCATTCATATATGGCTGGTGTCATACAGTTGCATGAGGTGCACAAGGCACATACACATTAGGCACAGCCTTGTTTCATGGTGACGGAGCTGGAAAGGAAATTTTAACTAACAGCTCAGGTACCATTCTTGAAGGGCATCTTGATAGGTGTTTCTATTTTCTGCATCCTGATTAAAAAAATTACCTGCTTAGAGCTTAGGAAGAAGGCACCTAAGTAAATCAGAATAATCTCTATACTTACTTTCTGTGGGAGATACCAATGAATTGATATTTTCCCCTTACCATTTCTTGAGTAGTTTTTATAATGTACAAAAGCTGCCTCTGGGGATAGAGAGTGGAGGCAGAAGGTACACCAAATTTAACATACAGGTCTTTGAGTTTTCAGAAAAACTGAAAAATAAAACTGTTGATTGATTACAGATGTTTCCTTGCAGTTTGAAACATTTTAGTACATTAAAACTGTGAGGACATTTTTTAAAACTTATGCCTGTTATCAACCTAAGGTTGAAATTAAGAAAATTATTACTTTCTTTGGAATATTTTTCACTATACATATAAATTAACTTTTATCCCCATCACAATTTGTTTGCACAGCTGGCCTTTTGACTTCTAATCCTCACTTGGGCTCCTGCACAGAATACACACTTCAGATTTTTTATTTAATATTCAATCCCCCTCCCTTAACCCCTGTCAGAAACCAACTTTTGAAAACTAGGATTGGAAAGTATATAAGAGGGTATTTTAATTCTTCATTAAAAACCTTCTGTGCAATTTTTTAAGTACGAGGAGACCAGCAAGAAAATCGTGGATGGTCATACCCCCTTCCATGAACTTGTGGATTCTCACACAAAAGATATTTTGCAATCTTTTCTATTTCAGTTTTCAGAAACATTTGCCAACTGTAAGAGTCTATAGTTAAGATAACATATAAATGAAAAGGTTTTCTTTATAAGTACTTCATTTATATAAACTGCATCTTTCTCTCTCAAGATGGATTAATGTGGGTAGACTAATGAGAGACGATAAAATATTCTTAATGATATTTGTACACAAAGTTCATAAAACAAAGATGTGCAACAGTGTTGCATTTTTTCTTTTTATTAGAGCCCAGTTATCAAAATCTTTTGAATAATTAAACAGCCACTCTGTAAAAGCCTGTTGTGGTATTGCAAGGAAAAGGACTTTAAAATTTCAGATTCCAAAATAAAAATTAGGCTTATTTATAAACATTCTTTACTAGTGGCAAATAGAGACTCATAAGAAACAAAATAAGAACAATGTATGTGAGATTATTTGATTTGCAGTCTTATCAAATCTCATTTTACTTATATAGAATATACCAATAAATACATACATACAAAATATTGTATTATTACATTAATGAGTTATTATTATAATAAATTTTAATAAGACACATGAACTTCAGTTCTGTTCTCTGTTTCAGTTTGTTAGTTCTTCCTTTCCATCAGCAATTACCAAACTACAACAGTAATACATCATGTTACTTTACCTTATATGAAATATATGTATGTAGCTTGACAACTTCTTTCAGATGATTACAAGAGACCCAGAAAAAGTGAGTATTTTTCTTAGTTCTTTTAATGGATTTTTTTCTCTTTTAGCAGTGCAAAAAAAGATGCTTTAATTTTCATGTTGCAGTTCTTAATCTTCCTTTTGTTTGAACCACAAACCAGGAATTAAAGAAAAATTGCTCATTCTTTCAGATTCAACATCTGATCAATTTAAAAAATTATATCATGTAGAGAAAAAAATTATTGTGATTTTAAGTGTATGTGCTTTCATAATTATTTTCCTTTTTTTTTGTTTAGTTTTGGTTGTTGGGTTTTTTTTTTTTTAAGTGTACCTATTGAATAAGCATTATGCCTACAGCATTTCTGCTTTGCTCCTCCAAAAGAAGTATGGGAGCTGAAACTCATTAATCATGAAGGGACTATGCTTTACATCATGACATTGGACATGCTAGGCCCTAATCGACCAAAAGCCCTGTAGGGGCATTTAACGCAGTTTTAGGTCTAGAAAGGAAAACCATACATTATTCAGAGATGTCTGGAACTTGAGGGTCAGGAAGACAGATTGCACAAAGAAGTGCAAAATTATAGGAGTCTTAGGTTCTGACATGGGTGCAATAACTTCAGAGAAGATGAAAAGTGAGGAATAACAGTAATGGAAATTTTATTTATTGACCAAAACCAGTGTAGTACAAGTTTCCTATCTTAGTGAGCTATCAGATAATAATGATCTTCAGATGCAATTGACCTGGATGAATTTAAACTCATGACCTGAAGGTGACAGACTATATATCACACTATGAGTTGTTGAAGACAGCAATTTGGCTTTGGGAATTACTTTTCTGAAATGGATAAAAGCATAATAAACTTCACATAGCATGAACATGGATCACACAATAAAAAAATGTTGATTTTTAGCAACTTTTTTGATAAAAAGATTAACAAATTTATAAATGGCCATCATATAACAGAATTATTAGATATTTGGTCATCTAAGCTATGAGAAGGACACAAGTTGAGAAGCATTCATAGAGTCACCTACTAAATTCCAATTGTTTCTACTATACGGCTGCTCCAAAATACATTAACAATTCAAAGCAATTTTTTAAAAAAAAGTACTATAATAAAAACAGTCTGAATGAGAGGCATTTTGATGAACCATAATTTCAGACTCCCTATATTATACACTTCTGTAAGTCCTAAAAAAATATTCATGGAAGAACGTTAGCTTCCCTTTCTCTTTCTTTTTTCTTTTTTTTTTTCACCTCTCTTTTTACCTTTTCATTGTCATTATCGCCTGGATTTCCCTGACTGCAAGTTTGTGCAGGACATTCCTTCACCCAGATTACAGGTATATCATTGTAGTACTAATTCTACTCAAAAGAATAGTATGGATTATAAGAAAATAACCAAATTGGGATTTCTGTTTGAACAGAATTATAGAAGTGGCGTGTGTTATCTTATTGGACACATGAAGACATTTCTCCCAAGTGTCTTTAACATGATGTAGGAAAAGTGGTAAATGTAAAAAAAACCCAAACAACAAAACTTCCAGCTACCATACAATTCCTTCTAACTACTTCTATAAATATCTATGTGGAAATACTAATGATTATAGTAATATATTTTAGTAAGTAAAAGTAATTATATTAATAGAGTGATTGCAGAAAAAGCTCCAAATTTAAGGAGCTCTTGAGGAGAATTTTTTTTTTCTGTCTTTTTATTTTAACATAAAATTACTTTCAGAACTTTAAAGAGGGTAACAAATCGTTTGTGGAGGTTGGGCAGGTATCAGGTTTCAGAAGGACTTTCTCAAACTCATGGTTTAACTGTGTTTTGATTTAGTCTTCTACTTCAAAAAGCCTAGGCAGTGTCTCACGGAGGCAGTCATGGTCTTTAAGTCATGGTTGTTCCCTTGAAAGATATGGCAGTACCTTGACCAGCGTTGCCAAAATAAAATCATAGAATAAAGAATGCTTCAGATTGGAAGGGACGTTAAAGATCACCTAGTTCCAACCCCCCTGCCATGAACAGGGACACCCTTCACCAGACCACGTTGCTCAAAGCCCCATCCAGCCTGGTCACAAACCCTTCCAGGGATGGGGCATCCACAACTTCTGTGGGCAACCTGTTCCAGTGTCTCACCACCCTCACAGTAAAGAATTTCTTCCTAATACCTAATCTAAATCTACCCTCTTTCAGTTTAAAACCATTTCCCCTTTTCCTATCACTACACACCCTGATAAAGAATCCCTCCCCATCTTTCCTGCAGGCTCCCTTTAAGTACTGGAATGCCGCTATAAGGTCTCCCTGGAGCCTTCTCTTCTCTAGGCTAAACAACCCCAAGTCTCTCAAACCAATCCTCATAGGGGATATGGTCCAGCCCCCTGATCTTCTTTATTACAAATCCTCTGTCTACATGCGGTTATAAGAATGCAAAAACGGCACAGAGCAGAGAGTCAGAGCGTGGTTGCTTGCCAGGATTCACATCTGAGGGGCCCTTGGGAGGGCAGGTGGCAAAGTGGGCACTGCCGACATGAAACACTCTAATGGGCCTTGCAAGGCCAAGCCATTGCCATGGTGATCAGCAGACAGTCAATACAGGTCATGCCAGTGCAATATCCCTCTCACAGGGAAGGATTCAAAACCAAGGTTCATTTAAAGTATAGATCCATAATGGCATTAGGTAACTTGTCCAACTTGAAAACACAAACAAGATTGCTGCATTACAAAATAATTTTGGGTCCTCTATGGTTTTAGTGAGTAAAGAAAAACAAAGTAACCAATTTAATGTAATTTTGCCAAATGAATGTTCTCTAGATGTCTGTCAAAAAAGCCTCTAAAATATTACTACTAAGTTTATATACATGCCTATACTCACAAAAATCTAAGTCTTTCCTCATCTTTCTCATCACCTATTTTCATTTACCAGGCCTCTTCTTATAACTATACCTCCAATCCCTCAATATGCTACACATCCAAATGAGCTTTACAGGAGCAGTTTTACAAAAGTAACTAACTGTATATTGCAGACTCCTTGGTTGTTGTATAGTACAGAAATTTCCACCAGTGCAAACAAGTATTTCAGAAAGCCATGCTACTACCTTCCTTCCAAGGCTAAAGCTGATCATTTTATCTTCCTGTGGAATGCTCATTATTTACCAAATTTCAGTGCTTGACCTCTCATGTCATGGCTGACAAGCTTGCCAAAATTTTTTCAATGTGTTTTATTGAAGGCTTAGCTGGGATGATGATTGTTTTGGTCTGATTATATTGAATTAGTCTACTTCAACATTAGTCTACTTCAACCATTCTGCAATGCCAGTTATTATATTCCTACATCTAATTTCTTTAATTTATTAAAATGGACAGACATTGACCTTTTCAGCCTCCAAGAACATTCAGCACTCCAAATTACTTAGTCTTCTTTCATACTGAAAAACTGATTGTACCACCTGATCAGTCATCTGTGATGAGGTAGCTCATATTTAAACAAACAAAGAAACAAACAAAGTTTTTTTCAGGAAGATTTGCATGTACAACAAATAAGAATACCAGATAAATCTGAAATGAAAATATACACATCGTAAATATGTAGGGCATAACAAATTATATCTATCAATTTGTCTTTGGAAAATTGTTACCAATTCCTTCACATACATTGGAAAATGACCACTTAGCTTCCCCTGATTGCCTCAGATACTCTGTTCTCATTTATATATTTCTGTCTCTATCACTATTTTTCATTGATAAGGAAGTAAACCATCTTTTTCAAGGTGACACTTCAAGGTCACAAGCAGCACTTAAAAAGCATGAATACCAAATAGTTTTCTTTTATGCTTCAAATATGCAGGTTTTCCTATTATAAATTTTTAATAGAAACTTCAGTTGAAAAACCTCAGGACTATTTTCATCTCATTTAATTTCTAATTGCTTGGTTTCTTGTTTCGGTTTATTTGACAGACAATGACTGACTTTGTTGCCTGTTAAAAACCCTGATCAAACCTTATGCAAGATGGCTGGATCCCTTTCTCTTCCTGTGATGTAGACTTATGCATAATAAGACAAAACTTGATGCCTTCCAGCATTCTCCTATAACTCAATTTTTTTAATTTGCTCTCATAAATTTTCTTGGTAATGAATTGTCACTCTTTCAACTTACAAAACAGTAGAAAAGCAAGTGGGTTTTTTTTGTTGGTGACTATGGGTGAAATGCCAGCATAGGATGATCCAAAGGCTTCATTGAAAGCTTCTGATAGAGTTTCAGTAAAAAACAGATACTTGGGTAGCCTTTGCTTTCAGCAATCATTTCATTTGCCAAAACAGTAAACTCTCTCCCATGAAATCATCATTACCTGTAAACTCCTCAAATAAAAACCAGTGGGCTTTCCAGCCAGCTTTCAAAGTGTGTTATCACTCAACATGTGTTGTGGCTTTACCAAAGCTCTCAAAGTCTCCCAAGGTATCTCTAGGTATGCTCTGCTCTGCCTGTGCTTTACAAGCACTAAACACTCTTTGGTGCTCAGCAAACAACCGTAAAAGAAAAAAGTTATAAACTCGCCACACGGTTGGCACTTCTTTTGCTAGTCTGTGTTTCATTACTTCCTCCAGGATTAGTAAAGTTCCACAAAAGTTTAAAAATTCCTCCATTAATACAGGCCCTCTATAGTAGCACAATACTTGTCTTACAGAATTTCTTGAAGCTTGGAAGGTGTCTCCAATATTCTTGCAATTGAATTTCCATTTAAGTCAATGCTATTTACATCATCAGGATATAGAGATAGAGATGAAAATACTGAGTAAATCTCCTTCTCAAATAAAGTATCTTTACATGATAAATTGATGAACATTTACAGAGTTCAGCCAAAGCTCAACATTAACATTCATTAACTAAGCTGTGCTAAAAATTAAAAGTCTCAGGAGAGTTTTCATGAAGCAAAGTCTCATATATATATGGAATGTATCTATTAATATATCCCTCATATCTATGGAATATACCCCTGAATTAATTCCAAAGTTAAAATCTTTCAGCAACCGCTCACATAAATACAGAGATTTACTTAATGGTTATTGTCACATTAATGCATTTTACAAACCACCAGCAAAGGGGACACACTGGCATGCAGACAGAGATAACATATTCCTTTAGTCATTACTAATGGAAGGTCAAATGAAGTGCATGTCCAAGTTCTTGTTTGCATAGGACTGCATAATATGGGATATGTTTCTCCATTTATTATGGTGGGTGCCCTATAGTGCATTTGTTTAAAAGATTTATTCCTTTTCTGTTTTTAAAAAAAAAGTTTCTTAAAAAAGGCATTATGTGATATTTTATTATTTAAAGGGTTCTAGTTCAGAGAACATGAATGGTACTAAATTCATCAGTGCCTCCCTATCGTCTTTAAGCAGAAGGATTATAGCAACAAAATATTTTTTCTGTGCCTTATCTGCAGTCTCACAGGGAGAGGACTGTGGCAGACCTAATTATATTCACAATGAACTCAGAGGAAAGTGGTTCAGAGGTGAAATTTTCATTAAAACAATTACTCATATCTCCATATGCTAATTCATATACAGTTGCTGAACTGTAGAATGAGGAGTTTCTAAAATATGTATCAACTGTACTTGAGTGTTAATGAGCTTTCTGAACATTTGTCATGGGAAGTCATGTACTCAGAAATTTGATAAATCCCAGTGACAGAGAGGAATGGACCCATTCAGGGAGCCTTCAAATTATATTCAAAGCATGACAATTTCCTCCATGATGTATCCAAATTATCCATTAACCAAGGTAAGTGGAAACAATCTGACACCAAATGTCATCAGCAACACTCATAAAGGTCATCAACTTGTTAACATTATACTCAGCACTTGTGCAACATAGGATGATATTACTTGCATTACATGCCACAAGAAGGGGTTTTTTTTAATATTTTCTATTAAATTATACAGAACAATAAAACATCATTTGATGATGTTGCAAGTGAGTGTTTCATAGTAGAAAAGAGAATGACAATTATCATCCATTATGTCCAGAAGTTAAAATTTAAGACAAAATTTTTTACATTAAATACCGCCTGCAACTTGAAGTTAAAAATTTGTCAGCATTTTCTTCATGGTTATCATGAACAGTATTTAGTGATATCTAATATTGCATGGCAGCATATATATTTTTCATCACATTTGAAGTTTAGGTCTAATAGTTATTTCTCACTGACATGACTAGGACATTATAAACTTTAGCATCTCTCCTCACATCAAGTAATCCCTTCAGCATGGTTGATACTGCGAAATCTGCTGCAGGCATTTTCTTTTTAGCACCATAAATGAGATAGTGCTTGGCTCTCTTCCATATTTATGCTGTATATGAAAGTGAGGAACATTTATAACTGTTGCTGAAATCAAGTGATGCTGAAAAGTTTAAATTTAACCATAAGAAAAGTGAAAAGCGCTGCGTCTATTTCTATATTTTCACTCACATTAAAGATGCTCACAAAATACAGAGGACCTGCAAATGTCTGGGTGAGTTCAAAGAAACGTCAAAGAGTCCTGATGTCCTTAGCTGTACATTTATGACCTAAATCATAAATGATTAGGTTACCAAAAAGCAGGAAGCTGTTTGTACATTTTGAAAGTTTTTAGCTATTGTCAAATGCATATAAAATTATTGAAAAATATGCCATTTCTTTTAAAACAAAACAGTAGTTTATAAGTTTTAGTTCTTATGTAACCATTTAGGCTCAGATTCTCAAATGCAATAGTCATCTAATATTAAACTCAGTTTAAGCAACTGACTCACAGTACATACAGACTGAGGTGGAAGTTAGAGCATCTCAGTATCTTTGGGGATCTGAGTCATGGTACACAATAACAAAGCAAACTAAATGAGGTTCACAATGTCAACCAGAGACAGCTATTTCAGATAATTTTTTTAAAAAAAGAAAACCACTGTGGATTGTGTTAAATACTGTTATTTTTTCCACTAAAATCAGTATTCTTACTTTTGGGACTCTGTTGTGTGCACTTACGCACAAGATCAAGCTGAAACATGTGCTTTCCATGAGTGATTTACATCTTTGGGAGGAAGAACACAGGCAAATTTCAGAACAGACCTGCAGGCTCAAGCTGTGTCGCAAATTTTCTCTATACTCATCTGTGTTGGAAGTATATAGCTTCGATCTTGTTTAAAAAGAGAAATTGCTTTTCCTCACCAACCTCCCCTACATTTACCCCTGCAAATCAGTGGTTGATATATATGACCTCTCTGCTATTTTGATTTAATTTTATCTTGTACTGAAAATGTACTTTGTCTGAAAGTGTTCTATAGAGGTACACAGCTATCCTGGATTTCTGCTCTGTTGCCAAGGCTGTGCCCTTTAAATATCAGTTTCATCAGTACAGACTTAAAAAACTTTGAAGTGGCCAGTGAGATACACAGATGATGCAACCCATTATTTGCATTTTTCAGCAAAGCTGCTATAACTGTGAGACAGCGAAGGTATACCTCTCATATCACTGAATGTAACTGAAACATGCCGTGATTGCCGCTGCTGGAGAGCTGTGATATTAGCTATTCTACTTGCTGCTCTCTAATTCTCTTTGAAATACTTGAGAAAGCGTTGAATCTCAAAATTATTAAACTATGAATCATAAATAAATTATAAGTTACATTACAGTTTTTATTTAGCAATAGCTTGTAATAAAGAGTAGCCAATTGTGTTAATAAATATGCACACATGTACATCCAGAGAGAGAGGAGAAGGGACAGGGAGGAAGGGAGGGAAGAATCATTTAATTTTCTACGAAAACACAGCATTCTCTGGAATAAAATGAAGCCATTACCAACAGTTCACAGAACTGCACAAGACCAGAAGTGAATACCACAGCAAATTACAAGTGCAGGGGATAATTACATTCAGCGGACTGTGATTACCCCTACTGGAATCTGTCCAGAACGAAGGGCCCAACCCAGCAGCTCGCTCAGACTGAAAGCTGGCTCCAAAGAGCAAGTGCCCAGGACGACTGTGCTGAACACTGGCTTTCATGTGGGCGGCTGCTTACTCGTGAGCTCAGAGGTAGCCCCATAAAGCCTGGCCCGTGAAGCCTGTCGTAAGAATGGTGCAGCAAAAAGAGACTAGCAGCTTCTATCAGGCAACGATAAAATCTCGTGTCTTTATTTTTTCAGGAACATGCTTCCTCTCTGTGAGTCAGCTAACTAAATGATAGCTGTCACAATTAAAAATTGCTTCGGTTAATAGACACTGTGGCTGTTTGATAATTTCAATCAAGTTACAAAAAGCTGCCATGACATAACTTTCTCTTTTTCTGACTGATATCATCAAAATTCTGGAAACTATTATATTGACAAGCAAGTTTAACCTGATATTTTTTGAATGCAACTGTCAGGCATTTCTTTTTTTGTTATGACGCTTATATCTTATTTGCCCTGTGTATGGCTTTCTAATGTCTGCAAAGAACTCACCAAGTAAAAAAGGAACATAAAAACTTCAGACATAACCTAAAGTCAGAACTCGTGCTTTTCTACCTCCTTTTGCACTTTCTTGCACCTGACCTCAACAGCCTCTCATTAAATAAATGAAAAGGGTGAGGCACGAAGCATGACAGAGCACAATTCTTAACAAAGGCAGGGTTCTTGGATTGACACTTCTTAGCCACATTTATTGATTTTGTTATTTTTTGTTCATTAATATATTTTCAAAGATTCACAGACTGGTTGAGCCTGGGAGGCACTTCAGGAGATCGCCTGGTCCAAGCCTCTGTTCAGAGCAGAGTCCATGATAGCAGGTTGCTCAAGGCCATGCCCAGTTGAGTTTTTAGTATCTCTAAGGATGGAGACTCCACAACATCTCTGGGCAATGTGTACCTGTGTGTGACCACCTGTGTAGTGAAGAAATGTTTTCTTGTGTTTAAGTGGAATTCCCTGTGTTTCAGCTTGTGCCCATTGCCTCTTGTTCAGTCACTGGGCACCACCAAGAAGAATCTGACTGTTGTCTTCACTCCTCAGTCAGGTATTTATGCACATGGATAAATCCCCCTGAGACTTCTCCAGGCTGAACAGTCCCAGCTCTCTCAGCCTCACCTCATGTCAGATGCATCAGATGCTTAATCTTTGCGGCCTTTCAATGGGCTTGCTTCAGTAAGTCCATGTCTCCCTTGTACCGGCAAGCCCAGCACTGGCTTTATTTTCTAAGAAAATAAACTTCCTAGTAAAGGTTAGCAAGGACATAAACTATAATAATGATGATAAACCAAATATTAGGAAAAAATATTTAAACTAACTTTAAGATAGCACTAGTATCATGGAAATATTTTGCATTTCATTGTGCAATTTCATTGCACTTCTACTTAAAATAACTTCACAATTTAATTTGAGTAATTAATGAGCGAAGGGAAGTTGTAGCATAGGATCTTGACAGTATGAAATATATTGTACATTGAACAGAATCAAATCCCATTTCCTTGTCTTTCATACCAGGGAATGCCTTTCAACCCAAAACTAATTCTGTATTTCTGTAAAGTTATCTGAGAAAGAGGATCATCTTGACAGCATTCAAACCCTTCATAGGCTCTTACATTCTGAAAATATACTCATTGCCCAGTACTTTGCAGCTCAGTCAGAAGATGCTTATCCTACCCATTTAAACAGTAAAAAAACACTGGGAAGATCTAGAATATCTTTTTGATTTCTTTTAATATGGAGCTAGATCCTTAAGAAATCTTATTAATCTGACATCAGAAATTACATATACATACACAACAGTTTGCAAATCTGGACTATGTATGTTGGATTACAAGCACCTGTAGGCTGCTGCATGTTAATGGATGAAATGAGTTTAAAAAGATGCTGCACAGAAACATATCGGGGATCTGTTGTGGGAAGCCAACAAGGAATTATGTGGGATTCTGATATTGGTGTGTTATTGTATTAAAAGTTAGGAGCACCTAAGCTAATTATTTTGTCTCAGGGAGCCCAGCTGATAATATTCACTTTGTTTTCAAATATTATTGCATGAACAAAACAAATAAGAGATCTCAAAACCCTTTTTTCCTGGCAACGATTTGTACTTTATTGGGAAAAAGGAAAATGTATATACTGCTTAACTGATTTCAACACATGAAAGTTCAAAAGAATTCAACAAATGGCTGTCAGTTGCTATAAACAGGTAAGATAGTCGTCTTCTTATAAGCGTGACACTATTTAACATTCAGGCAGTACCTGAACTCAGTTTTTTTGATTTGATTGATCCCACTAAGTGATATACACTGTTTAGTCTTCCAGGAGGTAGATATACAGGAGGCAACAGATACAAATATCAAATATGGGTTCAGTGGTTAACCACAGAAAACAATAACTACATAAAATTAAAATTTTTGCGCTCATATGATTGTCACCAGATGACTATGAAGGGGTAATGACTAAAATTCACCTTGTTTGTCAACTATCTTTATTCTACTGAATGCTACTATATTATTCTACTGAAAAAAAATCAAAGTTTTTTATATAACATCTGGTCATTAAAAATAAAGATAAATTCCATTTGAATAAAAAATAGTTGTAAACTCTAAACACCTTTAAGAATGACAAGGGTAAACAGCAGAGTTCACAACAAAGATACTTTGAAATCTTAATAGATACTTGATTTTCTGCTCCTAGCAAATCTTCAAAGCCACTTCTCCACCACCTTCTTTATGGACGAAAAATTCCATCCCATGCAATTCCATTCCAACCACAGCAAAGCAAAATGGTGAAGAGATAGGTGAATTTGAGCACTGTTCTTAACACCACCTTTGATTTTGGAAAGCTACTGAGCTTCCAATAAGTCTTAATGTATAGATTACAATTTTGTAGCCAGAAAATACTGAGAGATACAGTTTTGCGGTCTGAAAGGATAATCAGTGAGAGCTGGTAAGAAAACATTCATTCTCTGGTCCTAACTGCAATTTTTAGTCTTCATTCCGTATGTATTAATCAGCAAAACTAATATGAGAAATTTATTAGGAGTGTCAAGAATTAAAGTATGTCACAGCTTTAATCCTTGAAATTCTTATTATTGTCTCTACTTTTATTTGGAACAGATTTAAGGTTTCCATTACATAAATTCTTCAATATTAGTTACACCACGTAGCATCTTTTGTAGGCATTAGCATTTAATAATCAGTCATAAGCCTAAGCTCCACTCATTGAGTGTTTAACGAGGTTAAGGTACATATTACCAGATAGGAGTATAACTTATTAGCATTTCCACAAAATAACTGTCATAAAACAGCAACACTGTAAATTGTTGATCAGTTTCAAATCCTGGGCTGATGTATTCTTTTTGAGTAGCCATCTTATGTGACAAGATGTTGATAAAGCTTTAATTCCATGGCACCACTACATGGGAAGTGCATGGCCTACATCTCCCCAGGGTGCTACTATAGTTATTTAATGCTGATATAGATATAGGAATGAAAGTAAGGGTGGAGTCGAAAAAGGAGGAAATTTATAAAACAGAAAATCTTGTTCCAGTTTTACCACATGCTTGACCTCTTTTGTCTTGCTTAGTGAAAGCTACACATTAGTCTTTTTTACTGAACGAAAGACTTCATTTGATGCTGACTACTGTGAAACCCTTTCACCAGAGCAGCACTGAAAACTTGTATTATATTGTGGATTTGGACATTCAGATATCTAAATAATTCACTGTGAGCAACTTGGTATTTAGTTTGCCGTCCTGCCCGTTTCTGGGTTGGAAGCAACAAGGAAGGAGGGTTAGATGAAATACTGATGATTTCTGAGAAAGGTGATGTATCTTAAATCCAGCATGTCTGATGGGGAACACTGTCATTTAGTATTTATGTTGCAGAACTTGCAAGAGGCCTCAACACACAGTAAAAAAGTAAAGGGCAATCTAAAGAGACATACTGGCTGACAAGTAGGAGAAGGAAAGTACAATCATGTTCTTTTTTCAAAGGGAAACCACGGTACAAGGAAGGTAAATGTCAGAATGAAAAACAGTAGCAGAAATCTGAAAGCACCTGTACTTCAGCCGTGAGTACTTCAGCCATGAGTCTGCTCTTTGTCTTGTAAAGAAGAATTGAGTTGCTATCAGTTCTAAATGACTGATGATTTCTGGTTAACCTGAATAGATACAATTTCACTAATCACAGCTGTGTGAAGTGCATACAGCTTCCCCTAACTGAGGTAAGAGAGAAACACACACCTCCGCGTGTGAATCAGTCAATCACAAGATATTCTCCATGATCCTTTGTTGCTGTCCACTGATTATGGCAAGAGCCTAGATGACTAGCTCAGACTAAAAGCTTAGTGTTTTTCTCACTTAGTGGCTAGAAAAAAGTGAGACAAAACTACACACTACCACCATAAAAATTATGTGTGTCTGTCTGTACTTTTGTGGAGTTTATTTCTCCTGAAAGGCTTCAAGATAACTTCAGCATTTGGTAGCGTACCTAGGTGACTGGCTTATACTACTGGTATTTTAAGTTGATCAATATTTTATCTGTATGCTTTAACTCTGTGGCTCTAAAAATAATGAAAATTTTAAGTAAAGCTGGGCATAAATGCTGACAGAGTGAAGAAATCTAAACCTGCCAAACAAATACTGCCTTCAGCTCCTTCTGAACACATTTAAAAACCCAGACTGTGGACTTCTTGAGTCCTAGTTTATAATTCAGAGAATTGTAAAGTATTTTCACTGGTTTTAGCATGCTTTGCACTAACATTTAGTTGAATACATTTGAAATCACATACTTTCAGATTTGAGAACCAGAATATTCTATAGCATGACAACAGTATACCTTTGAAGCCTCTCTGTTACAACTATAAAATCAACTTTCTTGATTAGAATAGAATAAGTCACTGTCAATAACTATTGACGAATATCACATTTCCTCTGAGCAACTTGTACTGATGACAAACACCAGTTTTACAACTAGCATGCCTTCACAAGTGCCATAACCTTTGAGCACTAAAACTGACCTGTCAAGATATTCAGCTAGACAGAATAAGCACTTATGAACATATGTATATACTGTATTCTTATCTTATCCTATCCTAAAGATGATACTGTGAGTCTCATGATGAGAAGAAAAACATTTCAGATTTCTCTAAATGAATTATTTTCCCTACCAGAAATCCTAAACCACAGAAAACATGAAGAAATAAATTAAGAAATAGATCAGCAATAACTTAAAGTATTTTTTTTAATTTCCAAAAAATTAAGGCAATATAGACAAATAAAAATAAAAAGAAGGCACAGGTAATGGAAGAAATGATAAATCTTAAGTAATACGATTGATCTTATATAATATTTTCTTCAAATATTTCTTTTCAAATTTTTATACCTGAATATTGTTTTACAAACATACATTCTTATCATTCTCTTCAACATAAGAAACAATGTTCGTGTGAGGAAAAAGTAGATAATGATGACTTCTCACTCAGAAAAGAGATGGCTGAGGGCAGATAGAAGAGAGGGCTATAATAAAATCAAGAGTGGCCAGAAGAGCTGGAAAAGACCACTCACCAGCTTTTCTTATACAAGAACTGAAGACCATCAAACAAAACTAACAGAATAAAGTTTCAAAATAAACAAAAATATTGTTTTTCACACAATACTTTGGTTAGAATAGTGGAATTCCTTCCTGCAAGATATTGTGGAGGCTTAAAGGGTACATAGGACTGGACAAATAAGTGAAACAGAGATCAGAAAAGACCATTAGGTACAGTCAGCAGTGGAAAAATTCCCTGATCTTCAAGTAAGAGGAAACTGGAAGATATTCTCAGGAAATATCATGGTCATGCTTACCCTGTTCTTTCATTTCTCCTTTTGCAACTACTATAGTCCACATGTGAAGACATGGGTTAATTCATACCAGAATTAGTATCTTTAAGAGGAGCTTCTGAGAAGTTCTGTAATTAAATCCCAGAAACCTCTAACTGAAAAACCTTTTCCCAAGACAAAAGATGAGAAGCAATCTTACTTCCATGAGCTACAGTACGTGATAAAAGGAGTTTTAAATATTAAATTATGTATGCAACCAAGTATAAACATATTCTGTATGAAAGTCTCCTATTTAAATTTCTCAGCATTTCCTTCAATGCAGAATTCAGTAGCTATTTCATTTAGCCAAGAGAAAACTTAAACACACACTGTAACTGCTTTCTTATTACTTCAGTGGAAAATTCATGTCTTAGACTACAAATCTATGTTTTGTCCACTTAGTTTGCCTCTTGGGAACTTAGAGTGTTGCAACTATACATTTTGAAATTATTTGGATATTCAAGGAGGTTAAGAAAGAACATAAATGAAAGCTTATTAGTCACCTTGTTTTACATACATTTAGTCCAATACCACTTGTATATACTGTTTATTTATAGCTCTACAGGCAGCACCTCTGGTCAATATTGCCAGTTTTAATAAAGAATCACACATTATTTAGTTACCACTGCAACACAAGACATAACTCTTCTTTTTTTTTCCTTAATTCAGAGTGTTCAGAGTTATTCAAAGATTCTTAACCATGCTTAAAACATAGCAATCAGGATTTCTGTCTCATTAGAAAGTGATAGAGGTGCACACGAAAAGTGAAAAAATTAGTTACGTTCCTTGAAACACTACTATGTTAGAGTGATAAATAACCCAGGAAAACTTTATAAAAATAAAACTAAATCTGCAATAAAGAAGTTTTTGGCATTACTATGAATTAGTATCTTAGCATTAAATATAGATATATATTTGGGTTTGATAAATATATATTATATTGGATCTGTAAGTCATGTCATACCTACTGGTCTAGAAGCTACTAATTTAATACAGATGTTCAGTATTAAAACATATCAATTTTTATCCTATAAATTACTTATTTAAAATTAAAACTCAGGCTAGCTCCCTTGTGTTTCAGTTTTTCACTACTTTACACGCTGCAACCATTTCACAAGTATAACACATATCCATATTGTCATGACAATAAACCTCAATTTACACTTCAGTTCTGATTTAAATAAAAGAACAGAGTAGATGGCAACAGGGAAAATAAGGAATGTACAAAATATGAATATATAATGCACATAGTAAATAAAAATACTATGCATCATTAAAAGTCATACTGCACACCCATCCAAAGAAGCAGTAGCAGTTTTATAAAAGCTCACATAAAGATCATTAATGCTCTTTCTTCCTTAATAAAATTATCTAAGACCCCTTTCATACTTTATGATCTGTACTGAAAATACTAATATAACTCTATGTGTTACACATCTTCTGGCTGAACTAAAAAAGTGAAAATCAGTAACAGCTCAAATTGATGCCAGCTATTGGCAGCAGACTTTGTGATAACAGGAACTTGTTCCAGCTGATACTCAGTTGGATCATGGATTTATTTCCCCAGAGAGGATCAAGCTATGCTGAAAGTAATTGATAGATGCAAATATCAGTCACTTCCAGTGCCAACTAACAAATAAAACAGTCTCACATCAATACAAACCTTTAAAGATATTTTACACAGATAGATTTTTTTTCTAATGGAAGTTTAAGAGAGTAAGGAGTTTCTGATGGACATAAATCCCTCATGAAGGAAGCTGATAATTGTAGCATGAATATCAGTATAAACAGGCAATTTTTGAGATTTTTTTTTCCTTTCTTATAGCTAAACCTTATCTAAAATCACAATTAGGGCCCAGCTAGAGATCTTGTGCTTTGAAACATAATTTTGATATTTACAAGGTAGTAATTGCAGTGCTTACAAGGAGACAGCCACCAGTCACACCAGTGAGGTTTGGCTTGCCAAACCATGGCCCTCTTATCTAAAATTGACTTTTCTTCCATAAAATATGCTACTAATAAATACTAACATATAGTCATGTGAAAGGCAGTATCTTTCAATTCTTTCCAGAGAGGAAATGCCCTGCTGACTTCCATCTCTCACTATGAGGAAAGAAAGATCATTTCTCAGACAACTGTGAAACAGTAACGGGGAGGTCCCCTGTTAAAGGGACCTTTAATGCCATCCTATTTTTGTCAGCACAAATTCCTCTTCTTTGAGAAAACAGGTAAGATTATACATAGACTCATGCTCCTTTTCTCCTTTTTTTCTACTTTATTGGCCACTATCATTACTACTTTAACACCTATACCTCAAACAAAACAACCAGGAAAGAGACTGTTTGGAAAATTTACTGTATAATTCAGTTGTATAATACTGTATAATGTTCTAATAAAAAATTTAGTCCAAATTCAAAATTATTTATTAAAAACATACACACACACAAAAAACAAACCAAAAAAATCCCCAAACCAAACAAACTCTCTTGGAATTTCAGTGGTAATTATAATTTCTAGAAATAACAATTTCATCAATAGTTTAATATCTCTGATTAGCTGCAGCCTATTATATTAGAAAAGTCTTTTGCCAGTATGAGACCTATTTTAAATACCAAATACAGAGGAAATATCCCCTCTACATTAAAGCAGTAACTTCTGCTTTATATTTTCACAGTTAATTACATTTTATTACAATTTTTGTGCAGGGACAAGAAAAAAAATTCTTCCTTTAAGGAACAGAAGAAAATGGTGAAGAAAATTTATTTAGCTTAACATCATGTCCTTTTTTCCTCTGTCACTCTATTTTTTCTTTATTTTTGTTTGCAAAGAACTGGAAACTATTGCAGACAGATAAAAGATGCACTGTTTTAAGAGATTATTTTATTTTTGTTTTTTTAATCACTTCCTTCTGTATTTATAAAGCTTATTTATTTACTTATTTATTGCAAAGCAAAGTTAAAAAGACCATTCCCTTCTTCCATGCAATGGATAGTGTTACTCCAATTTGACTATGTTCTGGTCTTTCAGGTGAACACCGTTCTAAACTTATTCCATGCAAATTTATTTAAGTGAAATCGTAAGAGAATACAGTGAACCAATTTTCTTTTTTTAATTTTTATTTTGCTGGTAGGTGACAGCAAAATAAACAAGCCAGCAGTGCCATAATGAAGGGAAGGACTAGAATCAACTGGGTATTTATAGTGAATATGTTAAATGTGAGGATTATTGACAGTTAAAAATGGTTGCTAAGAGCCCGAAGTACCATGACTAGCACCAGAGGTGACCAGGAAAGACGTAGGCTTTTTACTTTCGGTCAAAATTAGGGGAAAACCTGGGTTCATAGGAAGTATTTTTCAGGTCCAAACAACCATATTATTTATTCTTGCTTCCTTGTATCCATCCGTGTTTGTACCTATGTATGCATACATGGATCTATGAATCTTGTGTTTATTTTTCATCTCATAAGATATCTAGTTCCTTTGTAAGCAAGAGTCAGACAGGAAAGGTTTGTCTGAAGTCAGAGTCTACAGACAACTTAATCCTGATCCAAGGGTCATCTTTTGCTTGCCCCAAAGCAGCACTAGTGGCAGAGAGAGAGGGGTTTTTTAATGCTAAACCTTAACCTCCTGGGAAAGTAGAATGACAGTCCCTTTTGACCAACCTTTCCACTGCCATGTGAGGGGAAGGGAAAGTAGTTCTAGAAATGGTCTGAGGGTCAGCGAGGGGCTGATGAAAATTTTCCATGAAGGATGGTGATCCAGGAATTAACTGTAGCCTGCACTAATAACCAGGCAATACCTATTCAATAAATACAGTTGCAACTAACTATCCTGTAGCTCTTCATATTTCATATCTTTCTTTTTCTATGCCTGTACTTCTGAAAATAAGAGCTGTATTATTTCAAAATATTTTATTTTTTGAACTAGTTGGTTTAACTGTAAGAAAATAAAAAAAGATCTTTACATAAATCATTCAGGGTCAATGCTACATTACTTTGATGTCCACATGCTCTTTGGAACATAATAAAGTTATGAACCCAGCTGGACTTAACGGAATCTGAAGTCAATATCTGGAGACTTTTTTTTCCCCTCAAAATCTGATCAGAAGAATTTGTGGCTGGCATGACAAGTAGTCCTAGCATTGTCTCATCCAACCTGTCTTCATAAAAGACTGCAGGTGACTAGAAAAATCTAGATTCACTAGAAATGAGCGGCTCTTACCTGCCACCAGCACTCCTTGAGGTTTACCTGTTGCATCAACGGCATAAGGTTTGACAGTCATAGGCAGCTGTGTATTGTGCAGTTTTCACTGTCAGTTTGACATGTTGCCTAGTCTAGAAGCACTGGCATCTTTAGACAGAGAAACAATTACCAAGTGGGTGTTGCTGGAAAGCATTTTGCGCAGCTCACCTCTGGGGAGCGGGGCTGTGAGAAGCCTGATCCAGCAGGGAGAGAGACTGGGAGCAGCATGGGAACATTTCAACCAACCTTTCTGGAAAATTTCAATATCTCTCTCAGCTCTGACAGCAAAATTCAGTGTTTCATTTTGCAGTAGCATTGAAAAGATAGGAGCAGTAGAAGTGCAATGCAGCCATGAACTTAAAGGCAACAGCTTTAAATTTGGGCAGAATGCTGACAGCAGAGTACAAATGTTCTGCCTTCCCTTTACACTCTGGGAAAGGCAGGACAGGCTATCACAACAGTTATCCTGTTAGTTGGACGGGTTTTTTTTTCTTTGTGTGTTTTGAAGTAATACTGCCTTTCTGAATGCTAATATTGATTTTTACCCTATAAATTGCTATTTGAAAACAATTATCTAAAAATTGGGTAAAAGGGTTAACAATTTATGCAGTTTAATACCATTAAAAAAGGTACATACCCACACTGGTGTCATAATAACTGTCTCCATCTTAATTTTAAACCTGCAAAAAAATTTGTGAAGCAACACCTTACAGAGCCTCCAGAGAATGTCAAGTGAATATAGGATCCTGATTACAGCAATGTTGAGTTTTAAATGCAAATAGCAAAGACTGATCATCTCTTCAGGCCACTGTCAATAGCTGGTGCACAAACTGATACCTTCTGTAAGCTGCTGAACTATGTGGCTGTGAAATACAACTGGGCTGAAGAGATCTTGTTGTGACATCAGGGGATACCACAACTATTTTCTTACTTTCTGTGTGAAAAAAAGAGTTTGAACCCAGGCAACACTTCAATAAACATCCTGACTTGATATCCAAGAGTTATTTTCCATTTCTGTAACAGCTGCAGGGAAACTATGGAAAAAAGTTTAGAAACAGGACACAGCCCATTTAATTTTAAATTATTTGTCCTGAGTAGTGAATGACCATGATATCATGAATCAAATTCTTCTATTTATCTACAAACCAGAGCAGAAGAGAAAGTTTCTCCACCCCTCCTTGGCTGATGGATTTTTTGGGATGCCACCTAAGAGTGAGGCTGGCAGCGCAGCCTCCAAAACCATTCAAGTTTCACTTTGTCTGCTGAGATTACCAATGAGGATGCCAATTATTGTTGACTGTAACGGCATTTTCTGTGAGGTAGACATTTTTCAGACAGGAATCACAATGACAGAAGCCTGTTAATTTATAAACAGAAATTTAGTGTCTTTTTCTCCCACTTCTTATGAATCTGTTATAGTTGACTGAGAGATTAAGAGAGATTTTGAGTTTGGAGTCTTTGAATTCATCAGCACTGAAACGAAAGACTTTTTTTTAAAAGATCTTCCAACCTGGAACTGTCTAGACACATCCAGAAATCTCCTGCTTATTACTGCTCTTGTAATGCAGTATTACAGCAGCTGTTTAGAAAACATGATTTATTTGTTTTGTTGGTAACAAAACCTTGTTTTTCAAGAATGACTGCCAGACAGGGGTGACACTTTACGAAGTTTAGCAGTGTCACAGAAGTCATCATTTGATTCAACCACTGTGCAAGTAACAGAATTATGTCACTCAGAAAAAAAACTTTGTGAACAGTGTGATCTTTCAAGCAACATATCCTAATAATTAATCACCAGTGGTATTACTAAGATTTTTTGAGCTTCATTTGCTGTAATAGCTGCCTTCTCTAACATATGACCTCCTCCCAGATTTCCTCACTTCCACATGGTTTAAGTTCTCAATTATAATTTTTTTCATTTACTTTTGCATTCGTATTTTATTGACCATTAAGACTCGACTCATGATTCTGAAAAAAAAAATCTAAATAATTTTAGCTAATTTTTCCTGCTCTGTTAGCCAGAAGTAAATCTGCTAGAAAGAAAACAAGACATTAGCAAGCAATGTTTAAAAGCCTGATTTATAATGTAAACATTCACTTTCTTACAGATGACATATGAAAAAAATTTGAAGAATTCTATGTAGTCGTTTAGTTGTCGAGCTGCTTCAGACTCACATTTACAACTTTTGCAGCTTGCGTTCTAATCTTTATAACAATGCCTGAGTGGAGCACCAGACACATGGAATCAAGTTCCAAAATCCAGTCAAGGTTATTTTAAAGCAATGTGACATGTGGATGCCAAAATACCACCTTACTTTTACCAGACAAAATTCAAAATATTTCTCATTTTACCTAGCTAAAATGTTGTGCTTTTTTTCAGTGCAGCAGGGGGAGGATGGAGGAGGGCTTACAGGCTGTGACAGGTTATTTTTATAATAAAGCCACATTAAACATTAATTTAATCTTTTAAAACCTATTCTGATACTCCTTATACATTTACATTTCAATATTATTTAACATTTGTGCATAAGATGCACAGGTATTTCTCAGATGTCTATATAGGTAGCAAACATAGCCTTAGGGAGGGAGAAAAATTGGTTCATATATTTTATAGTGCTGTTTGTTTTGCTATAATGCCATTTATAGATTAAAAGCAACTAAGCAAGTAAAGAAAAATAATGCAGTACATTACATAGTAATAGTTTCAAAGCCAATTTGGAGCCTCTTGTTATGTTGCCTCGAATGAGGACAACGATTATAAAGCTTTTTTTAAAAAGGAATAAGCTGCAAATGCAGTTGAAATATTTTATGATGACAGGTAAAGGCAAAGCTGACAGGTAAAGGCAAAACTCTTCAATGGATTTCATATGAATTCTAAAATGATTGTGAAAACTACCCTTTCAGGGCAAAAAATCATTATTTATTAAATACGTAAATGATGCCTAGCTCTGCTTTTAGGTGATGTTTTCATTGGATCAATCTATAAAAACCTTGGGCAGTAGCATCATTTCAGTGAGATTCAGGTAGGGTACATTCTTCACCAGCTGAATGCAGAAACACATAATGTAAAAAAATTACCGAAATATCCATCACCTTTGAACTCTTCCCAGAATCTAACTACTCCTAATTTCAGCTGAGCAAATCTTGTAAATTACCTGTTATAGAGCCTGTTTGGTACATAAACAATACATTAAAAGTCTTACACAACCTTTTTTTTTAAACAGAAATTAGAATCAAAATTCAGTGTGATATCTCTGATAATCGTAACAGTGTCTCAATATAAAACCTTAAAAACCAAAATCCTTTTAATAGTTTAAAGAATTCCAAATAGTCTTCACTGTAGCTGTAGCAGTATTTTACCCCTCCCAAGTATTCATATCTTTAATTACTTTTCACAGTGGTTTGCTCTCTTGTTTTTCTCTCGCTCTGCTATTTCTTTTATAAATCAGTTATACAGAGTAAAAACAAATTTAAGCATATTAATTCCACATATATTATTTTCTTTAATCAAATGTTGACAACTATTTTACTTCTGAAGAGCTCCATTGTACCATGGACCGCTGAAATCTACAATGGGTTTTAGAAGCTGTGATTACAGCAGCAATTCACAATGGCAGATATAATTGTATTCAGTTAAATACATTCCTACCTTCTCCTCTCCTCTCCTCTCCTCTCCTCTCCTCTCCTCTCCTCTCCTCTCCTCTCCTCTCCTCTTCAATGTTAATTAAAGGTACAACAGGTAAAACTAATTTTAAAACAGTCATATGACTATGCTTTATATTTGAATAAGTAAAAAATCAAATGTCTCTTAGCTGTAGATATATGCACCTTTCAGCCTCTTTCAGATCTTTTAACATAACAGCCCACTACTGCAGTGCAAATGATTTTTTTTTTCCAAAATCCTATACAAGCAGGAAAATGTAAATAATGTCAACGCAAACCCACTTCAGTATTTTGATTCTATGAAAAACCTATTCCAGCTCTGACCTATCTTCTCTTTTAATGTCTGAAATTGCAGAAAATGACTGTTTTCTATCCTAACATGCCACTAATGCTGAAAAGACTCTAACAAAATAGATACCCCTTTGCTATGCATGGTGAAGGACCAATTCATATCCTGAAAATTTTGCAGTATTTCAGTTAATTTAACTAGATGTTATCAACCGTCATAAACAAACAAGAATTAAGACCCCCTACAATTCAGTTCTTGAGCCAGAATTGCATTTCATACTCTACTCATTTCATTTACTTTTCCATAGTGTACATGAGTAGGAATTATAAGGACCTTCTACACATGTAGCTATTCATTCTGCAACAATTTACTTATTAAAAAAAGTCTCTTTCTGCTCACAAAATCCCTTTAAAATCCCAAGAGTACATTCATCATTTTTCTATTGACACAGTATAGTATTTTTAATCAAGTTAATGCAAGTTTTCTTTCCTTAGATACTATGAAGTACTCAGTTTAATATGGGAACTAGGTAATTTGGCATGTTTTTTTGGAAGAGTTACTTTGCCATGCATTCAAAAATTGAAAGAAAATTTTTAAGTCATGGACATCTTTTAATTTGGCCTCTAAGGCCTAAAAGCATCATTTATATTTTTGGGTTTGTTTTATATTTGCTGAATTAAATAACATTTTTCAGAATTGTTGTTTTAAAAAGGTCAGAGAACAACAAGCAACACTGGAAACTAAAAGAAATTACCATGTTTCTGCTGGAATTTTTAAGTAATAACAGGACCTTGAACTTGTATTTAGAGATAATATTTTCTTAAAACTTGCATAAACGACAGAATAAAATAAGATATTTTCAGTGCTTTATGCTTTCTGTTCAGTCCATAACAGGCATATGTACCTATATATCTTTCTGAGTGGAGTTCGTAAATCCTTGTTCCCTCAGCTTTATGTGCATAACAAATCTACTACGTGAGATCATGAGGATGTTCGTGAACCACCCAGACAAGAAGACACCTAGAGCAAAACAGTACAAGATTTAGCTTTTGAAAATATGAGATGTAATCTGACATCTACCATTTGTAGTATATTAGAATAAGGCATTGCAGAGCACATGCCAAAGTATTTTGAAATGTGCGTGGCTTTTCAGAAGCCAGAATAGCTCTTTCAAATATTTTTCTCCTTCAATATTTTGATCCTGTCTTTGTCAGAACAGTAGCTGCATAGGACTATTTCCTATTAAGCGTACAGCTTTCTATTTGTGCATGGGAGTGGGGAAAAATAAATGTTTTTCCTGCTATTATCACATAATTTCCAGTAAATGTGACATTATCCACACTTTGCAGAGTTCTTTTCTTCCTTAATCTCTGTCCCTGCCCTCCCATTCATTCTAAAACACTCTCATTCCTCAAATGCAACCAAAAAGTCTAGATATTGCTAGCTGTGCAAAAATGACATCTAGCTTTATTTTTGTTTTTTCCTGAAGGTGTCGGGGTAGCTCCTCAGAAAACTGAATTTGCTCCAAAAAATCTAGATTTTTTTTTTTTTAAAGCATATGCAACCCACACAAAAGAATGAGCCTATTTCTATTTAAATGAGCTTATCACAATGCATTTTTTGCCCTTTGCCAAGTTATTCATGAGTGACTTTTTGAATTCTGAATGTTAGCTCAAAAATTCCAAAAAAATAATGGAATTGTTCTGAAAGAACAAAACACCTGAAAAATCAAAACCGGATTTCAACAATGCTCTGCCACTCCACGGAGGGGGGACTGCTCAGCCAGAGGCTGACTCTCCGTTTCTTGAATGGGCCCTAGAGACGGAGAGGTCCCTGCAGCCGCCGTCCGCAGTGGGTTGGTTTTGCGCTGCCTTCCTACCAAGCCGTGGCTTGTCCGCTGTTGCCGTGGGGAGTTTCGCGCAGGGGAGGACGCGCAGACGGGGGGTTTGCAGGAGGCAGGAGCAGCGGTGACAGTGTTTGTCTGAGGCGGGGTGGCCCCTTCAGAGGTCCCCACTGCTGCTGCGGCGGCGTGTCGGGGAAGCGGAGCCAAGACCCGAAGCGCGTTGCTGATCTGTGCTTTTAAAAGGCAGGCTCGGCAGAGCGGGAGAGGCCTGGTTTTGGTCACTAAAATCACAGACCGTGTGAGATTCAGGGGGATGGTATGTTAGGACAGGTCCGGCATGGGATGCTATAGGGCAGCTGGCGCTCGGGCTCTAGCGCCAGGCACAAAGCTGCGGAGGAAGCAGGAGGTGTTCACAGCGAGTAACGCTTGCCTCCCATGCTGTGTGTGGAGGAGACAAGGTTTCCTGGCAGAGCTGTATGACAAGATAAAAATCACATCTCTCCTCAGGTTCTTTACCCACCTGGGCATTCATGCCATCTGATATCAACATTAAAAATGCCTTGCCAGAAGGCACAGGTAAGAAATGAACAGACGTAGCAGTTTAGAATAAATTTGCCATCTCTATACTAAAACATCATAACCCACCAACTTACTAATGAAACATTTATTCTGTTTACTGCAGCTCCCAAACAAAAACCTTTGTTTTCAGAGGACTCAATTTTCATTACGTTTAGTTTGAGTTGTATTCAGAACAGTAAAATATAAAAGGAAAGCTTTCGGTTGTCTTGTAACCACAATCATCACTTTCAAAGAATGCACAGAATGAAAAAGGGTACACTCTGTGAAGTACAGTTTATTCCAGCTGCCAAAATGAATCAAAACAGTAATATTTTTATAAAAAACCCTATACTTATTTTGCACAATGTAGCTCGCTTAAAGAAATGCATGCTGTGATTCCATCCTAAGAAAACCTAAATACCATGAAAAAAAATAGTAATGTTGTTGTAGACATGATGGCTTAAACAAAACAACGTAGAAGCAATATATTTTATTAGACCAGCTGGTATATTAAGCCCCTAAGATCTGAAAACAGACTGGTACACCCAAAAGCTTGTTTATTTTTTTCAACTATACATCTCAGTCTAAAAAACAAATAACATTTCTATTACAGATTTGTTCTTGTCTGCCTCAAAAAGCTGTCATTAATTTTTGGACTTGTTTTATAACAATATTATAATGTGATATGTAGAGCCAGCTTACCATTTCCAAAGATTATAAACGTAACAACTGTGAAACCTTAAAGTAGGATTCATATAATTTAGATGCCTATATTACAAATCCACATTTGAGTTTGCCATCTAAAGCTCCTTTGATAGTTGAGAGATGGAAGTGGGACTTCGTATAACATAACTGATGTTTCATGCATTGGCATTAAGAGGAGACAAGTCATGCCATGGAATTATTGTAAAGAGCAAATAGTCCACATGCAGATGGCTGTAAGTATTAAAGTTAAGTGAGAGGAATCTTACCCCTAGAGAAATCACATAACAGAACATATACTCACCATAAATAAACCTCCCACAACTTGAATACAATTATGCTGGGGGGCTATTGACCCCTTAAAGGGCTTATTAAGGACTGGGAATGTTTCTCAGTGACTGGAGAAATAACATCATTTTGTTTAACATGGGAAAGGTGCAGTAAGGAGAGACAGAATGATTTATAAAGGGAGAAAACTCACAGGCACCTTTCTAGTCTAGCTCCTCCTTCTCCACTTTGTTTAAAGAATATGAAGGAAGTCCACTCATTTATATCACTCCTCTGTCTTGATTCTATGAAGTTAGATCTCATATTTTAAAATTAATGCTGTTCTGGATGTGAATGTAATACTCCAAAGTGAAAAGAAAAACTGTATTAAAGAAATGAAAAATGTCATTGCTGGTTCCAATTTCTTTCTCATATTCAAACAATTATGAGTTATCAACTTCCCACAGGAAAAATAACTTGGGGAAATTGTTTTCCTATGTTAAGCTCTCACACAGATAAGTAAAACATCAGAAGTTAAATTATGATATAATTTTGATTTATTCATTCCTTTTCACATAGTTTTCATTTTTAAACTTTTCAGATAAAGTACCATAGAATAGAAAATTTGTTCTCTTGACTGCTTTATTTTAGCCCTGTACTTTTTCCAGAAAGCCAATAGGTGTTTTAGCCGTACTGATTCCAGTAAGAACAGGATCAAACTATTCACCAAGTGAGTAAATTGCGAACTATAGTTTCATCCAGATTCAAAATTAAATCCTATATTTTAGATCCATGTAGAAATAGATGGGCAGGTTTTCCCCTTTTGTTATGGTAAAAAAGATTTCATCTACTGTTCATTCTGGATGGTCACTATGCAGCTATCATGCCTTTTTTCTGTTACTAAAACATGATGAAGATATTTTAAAATTTCTTTTTAAAAAGTAATTGTTTGATTAATTGAAAGAAATTGTATAAAAGAATAACCAATAAAACCTCAAGATGATTTGTAGGGTTGAGGTTTTTTTAAAATCTCATTTCACTTTTTAAAATTAATCTGAGTTCTGATTTTCCTTAACAAAAAAGTCAAAAGATGAAATATTGGCTCTGTTAAGTCAATGGGAAAACTGCCACTGATCTCAAAGAAATGACCATTTTGCTCTTGATTCATGCTTGTAAAAGAATTCCAAGTAAAACTGGTTTCTTAAATTTGATACACACTGTTCTTCCATTTTTTATATACTATGATATTTTAGATGGCTAATTAATACTGTGAGGCACTAACATGAAAAAAAGCCTGATTACTTCTTTTTTTGGGGGTGGTGAAAGGCAGAGGACAGCATTTCTGAGGTCATCTCAAGACATGAATACTCTTTAAGATAAGTGTAGTTTTGATATAGTGGAATACATCTCAGGTTTCTACATGATTTTGAGGTTACTATGCTCTTAACACTGTATCCAAACAAGTAATTCTGCAGTAAAAATGAGAGGTCTTTCTTCTTCTTTAAGCAAAGTTTTCCTGCCTGTAATAACAATTGCAATGATTTCAGATACATGTATTATCTGGAATTTCTCACTGAACATATGTATTACCAATATTGTTTCACATAGTAGCTCTGATTTAAGCATTTGACTAAACCAATTGGAAGATATTGAAAACAATGGAAAATTGCCCTCCATTTTAAAGCTAAATATTTGGTTAGTATAATTGTGTATAGACTGTTTTTAAGGATGGACGCAACACAAGATCCATATGCTATCATACTTGTACATTTTATACTCTAGTTTATCAAAATACTATCCTTGAAGACTCTACTGTACACACAAATTATCCAAAGATTTCAAAGAAAACCTAGGGAAATAATAAATGCTCAGTTAGGACAATATTGTTGGATTTAACATACACTAGGGGAACGTAAAAGTAAAATGAAGTCTTCTGATTCCATAGCAATAATGCAAAACATTAACATTGAATGTCATTTAACTACATTTTAAAAGGTTGCTTAACAAGCATCTTGGGTGCCTTAAGAACAGATTTATTTAATTTTTGTAACATCTTATTGAACTAAGGGTTTATAAGTCTTTTATGTCTTTAGTAGTCACCAACACTTACAGTTTTGTGATAAATATTTTTGTCTACAGTTTCTTTCTCTCTGTAGGATGGAGCTTAACAACTTCACCACACTAATTTGAAACAATGGGAAGCAGCACCATGGTAACAGCATCTACTCAAAATGTTTATATATCAATACTCAGATATGACTCATGAAGAAAGGGAAACTGACTCATGCAAACAAACTTCCATCACACCAAGAAATGGCATTTCCCTAAATTTTTCTCAATTTTTTACATTAATTTTTAACCTTACACACAAAGCAACAATTGAAAAAAAAAATCTGCAGCAAAAAAAAAGTCTAATACAAGTTTGAAAAGTCATCATGTTCCTAATAACAAGACTATGGATAGAAATAAGCAAAAATGTCATAATTTTAATAACAGTATGCAGCAACACACTGCACTTGTTACATAACATCTAATGTAAGTGGAATTCTTCATTTTTGTCAGGGAATAAGATTTTTTGTGCTCATAATGACATGTTAAAACATCTCCTTAACTTTCACTGACACCATATTGTCAACAGGGAATACAGAACTCCAACAGAAGTCATGACTGCACCATCAATTACATTGTTTTATAACATCTGCCCAAGTAATCATCACAAGTCGTACATATTTTTTCCATTTGTTAATATTGTGTGAGATATGCAGCGGCATCAACAGACATGACACACGGAAAAAAAGGATGATTAAAATAAGTTCGTAAATACTGAAACTTACTTTAACATACTAAACACAAATCTTTCTAATATGTCTTATGATTTTATAACTGATGTTATATTTTTACATTATCCACACAAAAAGCTACAAGAAACTGATCGCTTCTCTTCTGAAGATACACTGTCAGGTAGAGAGGAAGACGTAGGTTATAGCAAGGAAAGTGAATGTCCTGGTTTCAGCCAGGATAGAGCTGGGTTTCTTCACAGAAGCTGGTGTGAGGCTGTGTTTTGGATGTGGGATGAGAAAATGTGGATAACGTGCTGATGTTTTGGGTTGTTGCTGAGCAGTCAAGGACAGTCCAGCTTCTCGTGCCGGGCTGCCAGCAAGCAGGCTGGGGGTGCACGGGGAGCTGGGAGGGGACACAGCCGGGACAGCTGACCCAGGCTGGCCAGAGGGATATCCCACACCATACAACGTCATGCCCAGTACATAAACTGGAGTTGGCCGGGGGGCGGAAATCGCTGCTCGGGGACGGGCTGTTGATCACCGGGTGGTGAGCAATTGCTCTACTGGGCATCACTTGTTCTTGTACATTTCTTTGTCGGTATTTTTGTTGTTGTTATCATTGTTGTTCCCTTCTCTCTTGCTGTCCTATTAAACTGTTTTTATCTCAATCCACAAGTTTTTTCCCAATTCTCTCCCCCGTCCCACTGGGGGAGGGGGAGTGAGTGAGCAGCTGCGTGGTGCTTAGTTTCTTGTTGGGACTACACCACGACAGTGCAAATTATGGTGTACGTGTATAAAAAGCATTAGCAAAATAAGAAAAGTCAGCGACAGTGGCCATGTCCTCGAGGAATTTTTGATAAATTACAGAAAAAGATAACAACTAAAAATAAGAGAATGTTATCGAAGGTATGTTATATGTCAATTAGGACTTTGTCCAGAATTAGAAGCATGTAGAAGCATGTAAATGTATCACCCAAAAGGAACAAGTTACTGCTCAGATCTAATTTTAGGCCGAGGAAACCCTACTCCTTCTACGGCCCATAGAGACTATCTTATAAGACAAGTTGTGACTACCCAAATCTGTCTACTTTTCTGAATTACTATCTAGAGGATCTTCTCTCTCTCCATTGACCACGGTTGGGAATAAGATCCCGTTATTAAAATTGGCCTTTGTGAACACCCCAATTTGGCATATGAACATAAATATGAACCTTTATAGAGAATGTTTTAATCAAATCACTGCATAACATTCTGATTATTATTACTCAAATGTACATAGAAGATTCATTTAGACCCTTGCTTTCAGCCATACAAAAAATGATTGCACTATAAAAGAAGATCACTCATTTCTAATTTAAAAATCATCCAACCCATTCTTCAGACCTGAATTTGTTAAACCTACAGGATTTTATGTATTATAAAAATGTTAGGTAGGTATTTTGAACATGCTGCTTTCAAAATGAGTCTATTGTTTGCTTTATATTTTATTAGTCTTTGCACAGAATAATGGTAAACAGAATTCATATCTGAATGTGTTCTGGAGTTGAATTAAATTTATGACGAACAAATGGAATGAACATCAGATCTGGTAATTATTAGGATCAGCTAAAGCAAGTAGGGGCTGGGTGCATTCAGAATTGTTCATCCCTGTCATTAACTGAAGAAACCAAGCAGAGTCTATTCTTAAGCTTTAAATGTCTGGAAAAAAAAAATCTTAGTTCTTTAACACTTTTCTCACTTAGCACCTGCTAAAAATAAAGAGGTACAAGCTTACTGCAGCACCTTTCTGCATTCCAATGTATTGAGGAAAAATAAGAGCAGCAGAACTAGAAAGAATTAATGTCCACATTTTGGGGAAAAAAAGGTGCACATTTAGTCTTACACAGTTAGAATACATACCACCTAAGGCAGGCTAAAACCTTCGAAGTCTCCACCATCACCACCCCAAACATAGTGACTGGCTGTGTATATAAGATCCAAATGTAGTGAGATGTGAGGCTGGGTATGTAATTTAATTATAATTATTTCTTCATATTATTTTCACAGTGGACTTTCAAGCACTAAAAATACATATGTACATATAGTCATTTAAGATTTTCTACTGTGCTAATGAAGACTAATTCTGCCAGAAAGCAGAAGAGACAAAACTTATTCAACAAGTCCCAACCTTTAAGCAACACTAACAGACTCAACTACTGTACAACTGTGAAACAGACAAATTACACTCCTTTTTTTTTGCTTAATAAACCTAAGGATGAAAAAAAAAAGTTATGGGTAACACTCAGAAAATAGTAAGCTGTCACTTTCAAGATTATTGCAGAAACATTTTAAACCAAGCAGATTAAATTTAAATATAAAAGGACTTTTATTATTTTACATTAAATTTAGTATTGCTAAAGCTTAATTGTGAAGGTGCTCAAATCTCTAAATCTAAAACTGTGCTTATTCCAGCAGGGTTGTTTTCAAGGGTACTTTAAGGGGACTAATCAATGAATAAAGACAATAAAGGGTATCTGTTGAAAGGTTTCTGGAGTGAGAACATACTGATCAGGTCTGATTCCATCTATGACGTATAAAGGCTCATGGAGAACTATCTGATACTGCCATGGGGACATATATACTCTCTCACAGACCCAAGCTGGACTTCTTTTGACTTGAATGAAATTCTGCGAAAGTGGAAAGAGTTTGTGATTACAAATGCCTTGGTAGTATAAGTAACAAAAAGAATATTATTAAACCTAACATTTGATTAAAATAAATTACTGCTGGAAAATATTTTGTCCCATGTTGTGAACTATGACCTAATTAACATTATGCTGTTAAAATATGATTCTTTCCCAAGTCTGAACATACACTTCATTAAGCATGTCACAGAGAACAGGTATGCCTTAATTAAAATTTCACATATGAAAGAAAAAGTTGCTAATCTGACCAGTCTGAAGGTATAAATGTCTACAAAAGTTTTTGTACATTGCAGGACTTTTTAGAACATATAATTACATAACAGGAAACCAAGAACCACCAATTACACAGTTTATGTGAATATTTTCATGAGTCACAAGCTAGAATAATCAGTACAGAGTTTGCATTTTGCAAAGCAGATAATTTCTAAGTCAGACCTCGGAACAATAAGGAAATTGATTCAAATCACTTAGATGATAATAAATTTTCATTGTATGATACCAAACTTCCAAAGAGCATTAAAATCAAAGCAAAAAGAATTGTCTTAATAAAATCCTGAAAGATACATCCATATTGTAAGAAGAAATCATATTCTGGAACAAAAGTAAACTATACACTTATTCTTGTTAAGGAATAGGTACCTAACCTTTGAAGATTTTGTGTATTTTTTACAAACGCAATGTTGCTACCGTTAAAAAGACTTTTTTCATAAAACCAAAAATTTGAGCACTAAATATGGTTGTTACTTTAAAGCTGTACCTAAGGTGGCACTGAGTGATGATCATTTAAGCTAAGAAAGGGGAATTCGTTTTTTCATTCTTTAAAAGGAGGGAAAATTGTATTTTTCTTTGGCTTAGAGATTTTCGACTGCTATAGTTATACGAGATGCATACCACCTGTAAAGTGAGTTTGGCCTTTTTAAAAATGTGTGAATTTCCTTCTTTTCTTTTTTTTTTCCCCACTTTAATTCAAAGTCAGAATACAAGCCATTCCATATTCCACTATGAGGCGCTTAGGTATGTAAGATTTGAAACAGAGCTTATCACAACAAGCATACACAACATCAATATTGAAAATAATGTGCCTATGAAACTATATCCATAGTTCAACAGTCTGTCATAGCAACAGTGGTTTCCCCATAGGAGCCAGCAAGGCTGCCAAAGTGGAAAAATAAAGGCGATCCTGAAGTGAATGATCTTCCACAGTTGTCCAGAGAGGAGAGGTGAGGAAGGCAGGCTGCTGCCATGTCCCATCAGTGTCACAGCCATCTCACCCTGCCTGCCTTAGGTAACCCAGGAGCTGCTACTTAATTTATGGTATTGCAGTTGCTTATACATACGACCCTGTTCTTCCAACAAACTCTTGTAAAGATGTTCTACCTTCTACTCTAATTCCTACGTGTAAAACAAGAAAAAAAGCTTTTTATGACTGTTTATAAAGTCAAGAATACTGTTTCTATCCTTTCTGATATTGTCTGAAGACATTCTGTCCTTTCTTCTCCAATAAGATTTATGTTCTTGTTCTTTTTTTATGAAGAAAGCAACTCACTCCTGTCTTAAAAATCACCAGAAACTTCAGGTTACTCTGAATGTCAGTGTACTTTCAAAATGCTTACAGGAATACATTCCTCATGTGTAGTTATGTGCGCATGTCACCTCAGTATTAGGTCAGCCATTAGATCTATGGTGCCTATAACACTAGAAGTGGAGATTCAAACTTGTGTGTCTTTGAAACAAAGAACAGATATATTATTTGCATAAATTAGCACAAGAAGTCTGTGAGAGAATGGTTTAGCATCTCTCCTACCCCACAAATTCGGCAAAGGATCATTCTCAGGTCATCCTAATAGCTTTTTCTTTTGATTTCATTTTTAGAACCCCTAAATTATCATTTGCAAAAAAGACTGTTTACAATAAAGAACTTTAAGACGTTTGTACAAATGACTACCTGGGCCCAAACTTAGTTTTCAATCTGAAGAAATGTTTTCAGGAAAAATTTTTCAGAGGTAGGCTAGCAGCTGAAATAATGCTACTTTCCAAAATTATAATTTCTATTTTGTTCATTCCAATCTGAGTTATGGAGAGCAAAAGGAAGAAGAAAATTTTAGGTAACTGGAGGGTATCCCTATGACTGCTTAACTCTACTCTCTGGATATTCTGCCCACGGAACACATTACAACTACTCATATGTTCTGGAAAGTCTGAGACAGAGTGGTAATTCTTACTCATATTTTTGAAATTTTTAAATTCTAACTAAATAATATGTTTGGCAGAGACATTTCAACTGTCTTAGGAATACTTTTTTCATTCCTTGTGGAGCTGAGATTTATTGATGGAATTTGTTCTTAGGAATGGTTCACACAAATTACTAATTTGGAGGTTGTCCTTACATCTGCCAGGGTTTGCAGAGGTGGAAACTGAATAATTTGTTTCATATGCATTCATTCATTTTTAGCACATCAAAATCAGCCAAGTCTTTCTGTCTCTGTCTAGTTAAACATTAAATACGGAACTCCTGCCTACACTACAAAGAGATGAATTACATTTTTTAAACTATTACTACAAATAGTAACATGCATCTGGTTCCAATGTTTTTTCCTTTCTCTTTTCTGTCAGTCTGAGTCTGTTTGAAATACTGCTGAGAGTGGAGCACCAGCCATAGGGACAGAAGGGATCACCTGAGGACTGAGGGAATATGTACTCTTCAAATCCATACATCATATATTGCAAAAGACAATCCACAACCCCCTTCTGCTATAAATCAAATTCTTGAAGACTCTGTCTTCATATGACAGTCAATCAAACTTTCTTCATATGCTTTCTTCATATGACAGTCAAACAAACAGAATGTATGGATGTTTACTGTGAGGTTAATCACTAGACAGTAATTGCCTGCCTGTACTGACCAAATAAATCAATTCCATACAAAATAACAATTATGAAGAGATCCTGGATATTGAGCTTAAATAAATATGATTGATTACTTGAATGCTCTCAGAACAACATAAACAATATGATTTCCAGACTAATCTATTGTCAGAAAAATTACAAACCATAATTCATTTTAATTTCTGATAATGTGGAGGCCAAATGGGATACATCAAAATAGAAAACAAACTTTTCACCACAAAAGGAAACTGTTACACTTCAACCTAATGCATAACATAAGTGCTGTTACTAATTGTTGGTGTGCAATATATTTATTTATTAGATACTAAAAAGGAACAAGACAAGGCCACAGAAATCCTTCTCTAAGATTTGTCTCTTTGTTTATTTGGTACTTTGAAGGTGCAAGAACTTACACATGCAAACATCTTTGTCAACTGTATGAATCTAGTTCACCTCCAGTTTGCGAGGAAAATCCTGTTTCTGCCTTCTTTTTGGGAAAATGCTGTGGAACCACACTGCATTACATAGGTCGTGATGTACTCCTGTCTTCCAATGTCATCCTATAATTCTGGAACCTAATTTTCTAACTGAGGTATGTGTTCAGCTATATTCTTTACATGTTTTTATAACAGAGGTTAGAGGTCTGGTGAGGAACTGAAAATTTAATGGACCATTCTTCATACTGTCCTGCCACTGTGGACGTTACTATTATGGTATATATTTTGTTTTCATCTATGATGGATTTTACATATTGATATGGTAGTTTTAAATGCAGATTATATTAAATGCATCTTCTTCAATTGCTGTTTGCTAAATTATAGAGTTTATTTATGTTACATAATTACTCTGTGGAGTTTGATATTTCAAAAATTTTTTGAAGCCAAGAATAAATGGATTAAAAAATAATTAGACTAATGGAAAATAGTTTAATTGGTAACTACAACACATGACAATTGAGATCAGGAAGTCCTTGAACTATAAATTACAGAAAGCGGGGAGAGAATACTAGAGGAAGAATGTTACCATGTTTCAGCCATGTGCTGTTCAAACACTACCCCTTACGTACCTATCACCCAGTTGCAATGGTCTCACTGGGCTATAGTTAGTGCTATTGGGTTGTAGCTACAGTTATTCTTATGTCCCAAGGCATTTAACCACATGAAGAAGTATGACAGACTTAATGATCTTATTCTCTGTCAGCGGTAGTGCTTGCTGAAGCTACCTGTTCCTTGTCTACATTTTCCATTCAAAAACAAGACCTACCCGCAAACTTTTGCAATAGACCAAAACTCAGACTTGTTCAAAATGTTGCACATATTGCTATGAAGTATTCAGGACAGCTTTGATGAATCAACCGTTCATATCTTGGCACACAGCAAAGTTTTGTGCAAAAGTGGTTTATGTAGGTATAATGACGCAAATACGCACAACTCAAATCAAAATATTCAATGTTTTTTTTTCTAAATATAAGAGACAACAAGATCTTGTAATTACCTGTAACTGTTAATTCCGTAGTTCTTCTGACAACAAAGAATCCGTATTTTAACTCACAAGTGTAATTTCCAATGTCATCCTCTCTAACTTCCCGAATGACAAGAGTGTCCTTTTTAAACACAATACTTGATCTCCATGTCTTTGACTTGCATTCCTGTTTAAAGATAATATAACACTTCAGTGACTATGTTCTTACACTTAGGTTGGATCACTGTTGACAATGTTTCTCTAAGGAAAGAAGACTAGGCAAGAGCTCAGGCTAGTTAGGAGCTTTAGATACACTAAATATCTAAAAATCCAGTCCAGTTAAGTGTTGATTAAAAATAAAAAAGACTATAGAATTTTATCAATTGACTTAATATTTGTCCTCTGACAAGAAAAAGAAGAGTTGATTCCTTTTCTGGTTTTCTTTTGACATTAGTTTGCTGAAGGGTTCTTATTTCATTTACTTATTTTCCATTACTCTTCTATTTGTGATCCATGACTGTTATCTTACCAGTAGCTACAGGTCACAGGGGATAATTTTCTTCTTTTTAAATTTTTTTTAAAGAAATTTATAATTTAAAAAACTAAAGAAACAGGAGAAGATGAGAATGAGGAGAAATGAAGTTGTTATATATCTCCTTCCAAAAACATTTTGGAATCAAAGTTCTCTGAACTCTTAACAAAAGGTGAGTTGTATATACAAAATGAGTTAATATTTCAATCTTTACTACCTAAACTTTATTTTTTATGCTAAAATAGAGAATATACATTTTTGTATCAATGATTCTTAGCTCCCTAAAATGATTAACTTTTTTTTCACCTAATTGACTTAGGTACTGTTTGAAATAGCTTTGAATATTTCTAGTGTTTCTAGGTTTTCTTTTTTTTTTTTTATTACAAACCAGTGTATTTATAGGCTATTAGAAAAAAGAATTGGTGCTTTTCATACAAAAAATGTCTTTTGATGGACTGTCACAAAATATCTTACTTGGTTATCTTAGCGTAATCATTGTTTCTATAGTAAGAGCTTTTTAAAAATTTTAAAGAGGTTGTTTGAGCTCTTTCACACAAATACTGTCAATGACTATTAAAAAGCCAAACTTCTGAGCTCTTGTTTAAGAAGTCAGTCATAGTTTTAAATTTGATAAAACTTCAGGTATATATTATATTACAAACACAAAATCCAAGACGATAAGCAAATAATTGGTTACATACCTCCCACCTTAGACATTCTGTCAGTTAAGTTGGCCAGAATCTTTCTAGGCCAGAAGTTTTTACTTACTAGATAACATAGTCTTGTGTACCATATTTAAATGCAACTATGTAATCAAGTAAATTATCAGACTTTTAAAAAATAATTAGAATGCATACCAGCACATAGTTAAACTAAGATTTCCTACATACACAGACATCAGTACACAATATTGAAATGAAGTTACTGATAAAACAATGAAATCACTGATATTTGCAAGTAAAAGCTAATATGCAAAGAACCAAGTTCTGGAAGTCTCTGCTGAATGTTATGCTTCAAAACTAAGCCATTCATTCAGATAACAGCATGCATAGCTATCCTATTTATATTTTTCCAAATAGACTTTATGCCTGAGTTTTTAGAAACACGCTCTTTAGCCTGGTATAGCACAAGCAGTTGCTATATAAGCAGCTGTCATGGTTTTACCTTAGCATATCAAACCAGCCCAGACTGGTAGCACTTTTATTTTTTAGCCCTCTTATTAGCAGAAAGCTGCCAATTCTTTGTGACATCCATAAATGGATGTTAAGAAAACAGCAGCTCTAAATTTTACTAAAGGAAGTATTTGAATCTCTTTCCCTCACTTAGTTAATTTTTTTTATTCTTGATTCTGTTGTCTGTCCTTAACAAATCTTAAAACAAACCAAGTTTCATATCATATTTAGATCATTAAAATCGTCAGAACATTGCATAATATCTTGTTAAGGGTTAAAATCTTTTGCATTCCTTACCTTATACCACAGAATTTCAGGCTCCCTAAATGGAAATAAAAAGTCCTCAATTTCAGGGCATGAGATTTCCTTGCTTTTGCTAAGTTCTGCTTTTTCAAAATATCTCATCTTTGAATTGAAGCAGAGTCCGGTGTCATTTTCACCCACCGTCAGCGAAATGGACACTTTCATACAGTAAGTTGAGTTTCTGCAATGCAATAAAAATAGAAATAAAAGTCTAATATGAAAAAAAAGCCAATGTACATGACATTGTTTTTAAGTCATTATTTTCAACCCAAGCAAAAGATAGAAAATTGAACATTGTATTTTGTTTGTATTTTATAGCTTTTCATTATAATTTTACTTTTCTTAACCATTAACTACAATACCTAGAAGGTGTTGATGTTACTTTGTGACTAAAGGTTTATTTCTCCCTTTTGTCAAACATCTTCTAACTTTACTGTCCTTACTGTGTATTTGAGGACAATTTCCCCAAAAGCAAATACGCAGTGAAAGCTCCATGTATTTACCGGAGAAACTAGACAGGCAACTTGCTGACAGACATCGTTACAACAGCTCTCAGGGGTGAACAGAGCATGTAGTACCACAGGCAAATGCCAAACTGGAACTTGGGCACCACACTGAAAACTACCTACTCATCACATCTAAGCATGCTTTGAAGTGGAAGTGGTAACCTTTTTTTACCTTTAATTAATATGAGTCTTGTGACCCTTCTAGTTGTAGAATAAAGGATGTTTTAACTTAATGGACTGCTAATTTTTTTACCTTAGCCTTCATTACCCATACTCCCAGGCCAAAATGTTGCTTCTGCATTACCTACAGTCTTCAATAGTTTGGGCTCTCTCCTGAAAATTTTAACTTCTGATGCTGCTGAATGTTGATATGCCAGGAAGCCAGAGACTAGGGAACATTGTCTTCTTTCCCGCATTTCACTATGCACTTTAATTAGGCTCAAAGACAAAATTACTTGAAAGTATTTATTTTTTTTTTTCATTTGAGTTTCCAGGTCGGCAGCAGATGAGTGTGTAAAGTTGAGTACTCTCTAGGAACACACTGTGACAATGCAAGATTTCTCTCCTACTGTTTTGTAAATGCATTTGATCCTTGATCTGCTAAAAGTGGATCCTGCAGAGGGCACTGAGGAAACATTCATTTTCTTATTTCTATTCTCAGACTGTATGAACTGATTGCTGATTCACAACAGTCTTGTGTGTATTGGACATGGGAGAATCTCAGAGATGGCTACATTTTCTCCTTCTCTTTATATTTCTTCATACCCATTTAATTTTTCTCTTCAAGAAGATGGGACAGAAATGCTTAAGAACAAAGAATAAGAGCAACTTCATTCAAAGAACTCAATAGTCCAACTTTCTAGAGAAAATGTAAGCCTGAAAAGGAAGATATATAAGTAACTATCAAATTAGAGAATATTCTCAGAAATTCTGGAATGGAATGACTCTTAGCTATCCATCTAATTCATGGACTCGTAAGGAAAACCAACACAAAATTACTTCCTTATAATGAAGTGATAAGTATAATTTATTAGCATATTCAAGAATCTGGCTGAATAAAGCAAATAAAGTTGTTTAAATTTTATGCAATCAAAGAGTGCATCCACTGAATAAGGATCACTTTTGCTGCTTTTAAGCTGTTTAGGAGCTGATCACCATTCTTACCTGTACATGCAATTTGAAATCATTCAGTATTTTACAGAACACATTATGTTATTCCTCCATTGAGGTGTTACTTGGAATGTTTATTAGTAATGTGGCTTAAGAACATCATAAGAAGTTACCTCAGTCAGTTTTCCTAATTGGTAATATTCTCTTTCTTTGTTCTTGAGATACCTATCCCTTGGAAACAGGGAGAAGTTCTAACCAATCCATCAAGCTCTGAGGGTCAAGAGTACATTAACTAGATGAGAAGACTCCGCTACTGGATGATAGGGAGCAATACATAAGGAGTTATTGGCTATTTGATTTGTACATTTAATTATTCTCTTTTTTTCCTTTTCATGTGTTTGAGCACTATGTTGTGTTCATATTACTGAATCTCATGATTTTAAAATTTCTAGGAGGAACTTGGAGGGAAAAAACCCCAAAAAAACCCTCACTTAATTGTCATCTCACTCTCTGAAGAAGCAAGCTAAGTAAAATTGTAATTTTGGGGATTTTTTTCTTCCTTCAGTATTCAGAGTGATTTGGCCAAATAATCTGATTTATGCTTTGGTCTAATAAGAGTTCTGTTCTGCAACAATGGCAATTTAAATTGCCAGAGCTGGAATTCCTTCTGAGGCACATCCAAGTTTCCATTGCAACAGCAGATCCTTTACCAGATACAGCTTAGGCTTCCTGCTCCATAAGAAGAGAAGTATTTTGGAAATATCTCAGAATGTTTAAACCCATTGTTTGAAGAAGATGTTGGTTTTTAATGACTCAGAATAATACGCATCTCTGATTTTGGTCATATGGATATAAACCTCCTGCAGACAGAAGCACAAATTGACTGGGCTTTAAGGTAATTATGTTCTAAACTGTCAGATATAAGGTACTGAAACATTTTGGGTGGATCCTTTGTCCGCTGAGTTCCCTAACATAATTTTCTCTCTAAAGCCCAAAAGATCATCAAAAGAACTTAAAGCTCTGGATGACTCCAGTGACACAGACTTTCTTATTGTGACTCTAAATACTAACTGCACTGTCAGTTTGACTCATCTGCTGTGTCAGAAATCAAAGCTTTTTGGATTAAACAAAACTCAAGAAGAATGATATAAAAGGCAGAGCAACACAAACAGTGTAAGCAAAGGAAACCAAGATAATGGGCTCAGAGAAGAGAAAAAGAGAAAGAAAATTAAACAGTCCCCCTCTGAAGAAGAAAGAGGAGATGAGTGGCTGATTACAGCTGGAGCATGATGGATACAGTAGATGTGGAGTCCCTCAGCCAGCAGAAAGTGTAGCAGGCAGAAGAGCCCTCCAGCAAGCATGCATATACTGCAGAAGGTAAAAAAATATTCATGTGTTAGAACTAAGAAAATTTTCCATATGTCTCTTGCTGATGGCACCAGATCCAACAAACAAACAAACCTATGTTGTGAGTTCAAGGAAATATTATAAGCCAATGGAAACTCAATGTTACATTCATTATTAAGAGCAAATTCTACAGTTTTTCTGCTTTTATTCTCCAGTGTGGTCCAAACTGTGGACCTTTATCACTAGCAACTACACTTCAAAGCAGAACAAGTCTATAATTTCAAATCTGCAACAGCTACTTAAGTAAAATTTGGGTAATGAAAATCACACAGGTCATGAGTACATTGTAGAGGGTTTACTAGAATTGTATTTGTTTCTTCTGGCCCACAAGACTAAATTGCTTATTAGGACTAGAAAAATATCCATTCACTTACTACCACCGATGAACCAAAATTATTTCATATGGTACAACAGAGGCTGCTCCAGTATTTGGCATGGACCTATGCAGCCATCTTCACCCTAACATGTAATTTATACACTATTTGTCTGTAAATGTTAAAGTAAAAACAATATGGCAATAGTATCTACTTAATATATTGGTTCCATTATAACTCTTTTATCTTTGTAGCCATTTATCATCCTTAAAATTTTACGGGCCAGTAGCAATGGGTGTGTTGTTGAATCCTGTGATAATGATAGGACAGAAAAATATATAAAAGGCTTAAATTTTTCATGACTTCTATATCCCTGAAGTAGTTGCTCTAATGCCCAACTTCACACAGTTCCCCTGAATCCAATAGTTCAACTTTTCTTCTCTGATATTATTAACCTCTTGGTTGTACAGCAACCATGTGAAAGCATATAGAGCACTAACAAGAGTCTGTTTACATAAGAACAGAAGACTTCCACTTTTCACCCTTTTCTCTGCTAGAAACAACATCCCCCTGACCACTTTATCAGTACCTATTTCACCTTAATGTCAGTTGATGTGCATCTGTCATAGATGTAGATTCATATAGGATATTTTTCTATGGGATCAAAATCTCTTCCTGCTCCAGACAGTGACCCAGAAGTCATAGCAACACCCTGAAGACTCTGCTTAATTCATGACCCAAGTAAGTATTTTCTAAAATAAGATCAATGGTTATTTACAGTCCTCTGAGATTCTCAATTACTATATACAGGTATATCTTCCTTAAATTGAATGGAATAATAGTAACTTGCAGTAGACTATGCAATACTTTACTCTTACAACCAAATTAATTAGGTAGATTGATTTTTGAAAAATTTAGGATTATAATTAACTATTTCTACAAAATAAACTCAAAACTTGAAATAATATTAACAATTGAGACTGTTTTATGACTATCACTCATTCATCAGCTCAAGCAATTGCAATGTTATTTTCTCTTTAAAAACTTCATTCTTCATATTATGCAATTAGAAATTAAAGAGAAAGTAGATTTGTCATCTACCTACGTAAGCCATGCTTTAACATAATTAACCAACAATAACTTTATTAAAAAGTTTTCTTCAGCTGAGCTTTTTTGCTGAAGAACCTCCTAGCATTTTGAGGAAAAATAGTTCTTTTCCTTTCTCTGTCCCTTTTCTCTGACTGAATTGACATCCACTTCAGGATGTTTTTTCTTGGACACATAGGCTGGAAAATACATATATGCAGTTTATGTTTTTTTCTTAATTGAAAAGGAGATGGCCAAAGTAGAAAAGAATAAAATAATACATTTTGCATTTTAGGTACCTAGTCTAGAAGCATGTCCCATCTTATTCATGTGGATCTCTACACAAAGGTTAAACAAAAACCCACAACAACAAAAATCTACCTGAAGGAAAGACTGTGCGGAAAATTGTGGGACTGTCCTGTTATCTGGCTACATTGTTGCTCATGTCCAGCAAAACAAAGAATCTTATGAAGTTTATTACACAATACCTATGAAATCAACAGTGCTCAAAGATCTACAGTCTACCAGGATGCACATGTAAAATTCTCTAAATATTTCCAAGGTCTTAGCTTTTGACTATTTTTTCATATCTGGCTAAGATGTACGTATTTCACATCTAGGTATTTTTCTTTTTATCAAGCATTGTGATTATGTATCTCAGAGGATACACTTTTGATGACTACTGGTCTATCAAGTAGCAAAGAAAATATGACCTGTTGACAAGAATCATCAATGGTGAGTGGACCTGCAAATACAGAACTTTCACTTATTAATATAAGGCTGAGATCATCTTTATTCAAATACTTGTGAAGTGATTCCTTATTGAGAAGAAATTACAAAAATGTACAAATGATAAAAGCATACACCTGAAAATCTTATTTCCAATGCATTTTTATTTTCTTTTTTTCCAAAGAAAAAAGGCAAAGATTTGTACTATACTCCAAAATATCCATGAATGGACATAGATCAACTTGTCAAACTTCAGACAAAGGTTTTTACAAAGAATAACTTTGAGAAGCTTAAAGAAGGCAGAATTTAGGAGTAGAAAGCTTGAGATTTAGTTTGCTTTAGTAAGATTAGATTATCTTTGCTGGTTGTTTTAATTTCTTTAGGGATTTCCAAAAGCTTTGCATTTACAAAGACATGACAAAAACATCCTTCTGTTACATAAAATCAAGTTATTAATCCTTTCCTCTGATACTAAACTTCTAACACATAATATTAATTCAGTCTTAGAAGCAAGAATTGAAAAACAATTTGATGAATAAATAAGACAGGATATTGGAAAACTCTTCACAGCAGCCTGTGAAGACAAATTTCACACACAGCTGAAAATTAACTTTGCCTTATCCAGCTCCATGTGAAAGAATACAAGGAATATGGATTAACCATATTTTTCTAGAAAAACAGAGAACTTTTCTTCATGTTTATGGCTTTAATATATATCTCTCTTCTGTTTTTAAAGGTAAGCACACAAAAATCTTTTGTAGCTGATTTATACTTTTTTTCCCTTTTTGTAATTCTCAATGGGTTTCATGTATTTTGTCCCCTGCATTTTTCATTTTATCCTATATTTCACCTGTCAAACAAGAACTGATTAAATGGAATGCATCTCCTTTAAACCTGGTGAAACACCAAGCACAAGAGAGAAGGAAAAGGGATGGATTTATCACTTTGCAGAGAAGAAATAAAAATCTCTGAAAAGTGGCATTTAACCAAGCAAGTTGTCATTTAACAGCAGTAGGGAGGAAAAAACACACACATAAAAACTCACATATTAATTTCCAAATCATAACAAAAAAACCCCAAACAACTTTTTAAAAATAAAATATAAATAGTCTAGACAGATAACCAACAAAATTGTAGAAATAAATCTCTTACAGATTACATATTGAGTAACTGTATTAAATTCTTTGTCAGGTAAGCAATAGACAACAGTAAGCATTATACTTCCAGGTTAAAAAAATTTAAAACGAGAGTGGTATATAAAAAATATATATGTTTTTTCCATTTGGTTTTGCTTTGTATTTTTGTGTTGCGTGTAAGCCCACTGAGCAGATGTGGTTAGGAACATTCTGCATATCACCTACATACTTTACCTTTTGCCAAGTTGCTGAGGTTTCCGTGCCACTAGAAGATACAGAATCCCATAACATTGAATGTGGGATGTATGTCTATATAATTTTTGTTCTCTTATAGAAACCATCTAGGGGCAGCAACTTATGCATCATCACAAGAAAAAGGAGGGAAGGAAATTGTTCCAACATTTCTAAATTCTACCATGTCAAATATCTCCAAGACTTTTTTGACCTTCATATAAGATACTGCAATTATATTTTCATACACTTACATAAGTTTAAGTAAGGTCTAAAATAACTTTTGAAAATAAACACTGGTCAGAACTGATGGTTGCAGTAGTGCCAACACAATTTTGAAATTAATACCTTCATTGGCCTGCCACCATGCAAAAAACCCTGTTTCTTCTTTCCCTGTCATTCTAGTAAGCAAGCTATTCAGAAGAAAGAAATAAAAAATACACATGGGCACAGATCAGAAATTTGTAGGCAGTAAAATCAAAAAGCTTGGTGGTTTTTATATAATATGTTAACTCCAGATATTTTTTTAATACTACTGTACATAGTGCAATGTGGTATCAGTTAATCCAATACAGAAGTGTTATTACATCTGCACAACATGAAAACACAACAAATTATTACATTAGGAAATTTAAAAAAGATACATGTATTAAAAAAGATACATGTATTTTAATTCTTAGTGTTATATTCAATTTTGTGTATAACGTTGTTATAACCTGTGACACATAAAAAACCAAAGGCCAGCATAAGATCTATATAAAAACAAACTAAAGAAAAGGGGGAGGTGACAAAATTGTTGGAAGTCTCACAGTCAGCATAATGTTCAATGTTTAATAGTTGCTAATACACTAAAGACTCAACCAAGTTGCTAACTTCTGTGTGTAGGAACAGAAGAAAGAACAATTAATCTGAATTAACTTAATTTCATTTTTGATATAGACAGATAATGAGGACAATCATCACAGAATACTAGGAATTGCTAGTGATACATCACTAATAGGTTTTGTTACATTAATTACCACTCACTGGTGATACCTGTACCATGTTACTGTTACATATGTTACATTTAAAGCAGTAACAGTTCTAGTTCATATTAATTTAGTTAAATTCAAATGCTACAATATTATTAACAACTTTGCCATACATACATAAATTTTCTTAACTCTAATTCTGTCTGACTTGGTACATTTGTGTAGGACCTTAAATTTAAAAGAGCCTAAAGCAGCAATACTGACCATTTACTAATTTACAGATTTGCTTTGTAGCAGTCAAAAACCTGTGGGACAGGGAGAGTCAGAAACTCAGAGTCTTAATGTTTAAAACAGATTTTTTTCCCATGATGTCTGACTGCATATTTTATCTGTTCTTAATCACTGATGGGATTGCATTAGAAAATGGCAACCTGTATTTGCTAAACTGTGTTTTATTTCAGCTACTACATGATACTTTCAGGAGGCTTCATTCATTTGCCTTTTTTTTTCTGAACAGGATAATAAGAAAAACTGACAAGCTAGTCAGTTAATTGTTCCTTAATATGTCCAGTCACAAATGTTCAAAAGTGTAAAATTAGCTAGAACTTTTTCCTACATCTAAGTGGACATTTTCATTTGCCTATTTTATTCAACAGATTTTCAAGCACTAAAAAAACCCCAGATCTAAGACATACAAAATACAAAAACAGGAAGCAAGAAGGTGTTTGGGGATTTTTATTTAAGACAACATTTCAGGGGAAAACTTTATTAATCATTTTTTTTCATGGTTTTGTAGACACAATTTGGTCCATTTTCAATCCAATTAACTTCTGTTATTCAGATGACTGAAAGCTGCAGAGAAAAGCATTCATTCAAGAGAAAAACAAAAACACTTTATTGATAAGCTACTTGTGCTCTTGGCCAGTGGCTCCAAAGGCCCTTTGTGAGCTTTAATGCTTTTGCACAAAAAATTTTAAAGCCTTTAGATAGCAGTGGGGCTCTTTGAGGAAACGCCTAAGGCCTTGGGCTGCGTGGCAAGGGCGGAAGGCCAGCATACCCTACTGCAGACAGAATTACTTCTGCGCAGTGAGGACCCTTTGGTGGCGGGGTCTCAGCAGTGTGTCTTCTGGATGATTTGTTCAGGATAGCAATTTTCAAACTTTTTATTCAAGGTTCCCTTTTGTTGTTTGGTTTTGGGTTTTTTTTTCCCAAACTCTGGGATGGTTGGCTCCCATACTTTCTGGCTCTGCTAACTGAAATCATAGATTGCTTTTTCCACAGAGCTTCCAGAGCCAACAGAGGTGCAAGTGCTGGGGCAGTGCTGCAGGAGTGGGGGAAGAGAGAAGAAAAGTGGAAGGAGATGGGCAGAAGCCAGCTGGAATTTTCCTCTGCGCCTTACAAATTATCTCTTGCTTCCACAACCCTGGGGGGCCAACCCAGTTTGAAAACTGCTTTTGACCTCAATTGAATTACATAAGCACTGATTTCTTCCCTCAAGGGTCACCTAATTATGTGCATGATTCTATGAAATAACCCACTGCACACAAGCCTCCAGGACTATTTGAATATCAGTGCTCTGCAAGATACTTGTTTTAGTATGTTTGAATTAGTCACACCAGAAAATATGGTTTGGTTTTAATGCCCTCTTCCATCCTTGGAAGCAAAAACTTCCACATTTTATCTTCTGACACAAGTAGCACATGACGCCATCCCAAGTTTCCCCTTCTTCTCTCCAACCCTGCCAAAAGAGAATGTCAAAGTACAAAGTCTAACTGCATTAGAACAACTTTTTCCTTGTGTTAGAGAGAGCTACTGACTGACATGAAAGGCCTTTTACTGATGTTCTGGGCAATAAAAATGAAATACAAATTAACCTTTAGAAAGGGAATTGAATTTTCTCATCCTTACAATATCTCAAAGCTTTTTTGTGACTAAGTTAGAAAAAATATGTGTGTGTACACTTTTATGTTATTGACTTTTCTGTATGATCTGCCTTTGTTAAAGTCTAAGTGACACCTATCCCTTTGTGAGAGTTGGAATCAATCTGACATCAACTTCCATATTTTAATAAAACCTCACCTTCTTAATGCAAAGTACTTGAACAAAATTCTGACAATAATCTTAATTAAGAACTTGTACTGGCAATTACATGGAAGGAACAATTGAATAAAATCAACTAATTTCCCCATAAAATATTTTCTTTAAAATTAAAGCTTCCTTTTAGATAAATTAAAAAAAAAAGTCCATACTCTTACAGTACAGGCATATTTAAATATTCCTATAATGTAACTTTGTACTCCTACAGTATAGGAATATATATCTAAATACATTTTATTTGAAGTTAAAGCTTTCTTTCACATAAGTTTATAAGAAAACTCCCATATTCTTACAACATATACTCTACGTCTCTATATATAGATACGTATAAATCAGTCATTTATTACATTTATTGTATGTTTTAGTTATATTAGGGATTCTAGTAATTGTAAAACTAATCAGAGAGAGTATGCAATTTAAGAAAGTTATCATATGATGGTTTTAAAAACATATTAATATTACATCTATAAGTTATTCACTACAAGTAAAGCCCAATTTTTAAAACAACTTTCCACTAAAATATTTGGTATGTGAACTCCTTCAGTGAATAGGGCTTACATATGGATTTCAGGTTAAAATGTTAAAGGTGGTTAAAAAGGATGTGAATCAATTAAAAAGAACACATTGCACTGCACAGAGTATATAGGGTGAGTACAATATGGATTACCGCTAGTCTGTAATTAATAGTATATTTAATATTTTAGTGTTACTTATGAATTTAGTGCTAATTAGATATTAATTTCAGTGAGGCTTCCCCGGTTCATTAGTGAAGAAATTTTTGGGCCATAAAGCGCTAAAATGGAGATGTGTCAGAATGGTACTAAGTATTTTCTCTGCAGTAGACCAATGTATATTCCCAAAGGAGACAGAAGTATGAAGAGCTGTATGAGTATACCCTTATAGATAAAAATCCCTTATATTATAAAATGCAGATGTATATATACTAAATACCTTAGTCTACGTAGACTACCTCCTTGTAATTCAGGACATGATGGCACTTGCTTTTTCTTGGGAGCCAATGATCATGAAGAAGAGAAAATTTTGACCTTACTTAGCACTGTATGCCAGAATAGCAGAAATACAGTACTATAGCTTTTTTGGAAAATGACAAATTAACGGAGTTTTATTATTCCTCCCATTTCTTTCATTTATAGAATCACAGAATCACAAAATGGTGGAGGTTGGAAGGGACATCTGGAGGTCATCCAGTCCAAACACCCTGCTCAAGCAGGGCCACCTAGACCTAATTGCCCAGGAACATGTCCAGATGACTCTTGAATATTGCCAAGGATGGAGACTCCACAACTTCCCTGAGCAACCTGTGCCAGGGCTTGGTCACCCTAACAGTGAAAAGTGTTTCCTGATGTTCAGACAGAACCTCCTATATTTCAGTTTGGGCCCATTGCCTCTTGTCCTGCATCCAGGCAACACTTAAGAGAGCTTGGCTCCATCCTCTTTGTATCCTCCCTTCAGATACATATATGCACTGATGAGATCCCTCCCTGCACCTTCTCTTCTCTAGCCTAAATAACCCCAGATCTTTAAGCCTACGCTCATAAGAGAGATGCTTCAGTTCCTTACTCATCTTCGTGTATCTTCATTGGACTCTCTCTAGTCTGTCCATGTCTCTCTTGTACTGAGGAGCCTGGAACTAGACACTGTACTCCAGGTGTAGCCTCACCAGTGCCAAGTAGAGGGGAAGGATCACCTCCCTTGATCTGCTGGCAACACTGTCTAATGCAGCCCAGCTTGTCATCAGCCTTCTTTGCTGCAAGGGCTCATTGCTGTCTCATGTTCAACTTGGTTTCGACCAGGATCCCCAGGTCCTCTTCTGCAAAGCTGCATAGATTTTTATTCATGGAACATCTGTTTCCTAGGGGTTTTTTTACTGGCAGGGAATGGAGAGGAGCTGTTAAAGGAAAATACTTTTTCCAAGGATTTATATTAAAGAGACAGAAAAAAATAACAGTTGGTTTGAGAATGAATGGATAAAAATGCTTACTTATTGAAGCCAGAGCTCCTTAAAATCATGTCTACCATTTGATGTAATAGTGCTTGCCCAAGCAGCTGTGCCTATGCAGGGTTCTGCATTCAGTAACAACTGAGTGTTACTACGTCCTGATGACTCAGAAGGTCATCAAATATTGGAACATATTTACCACCAAATCATCCCTTTTGCAAATGCAATCTGCCTTCTTTTATAGTACTAAAACTGAAAGCATTATTGGAAACAAAGAAGATGCTGAATGACTTCTCCCTTGTTCCCTCTCTTTGCTTGATGAATTAGCCCAAATGCAACCTACAGTTCTCGACTAGAACTAGAGGAGGACAGATCATTCAGTCACAAATGCTAAGTTAGATTTTTCTGTTCCGCTGTTAAACAGCTGCATAAAGAACATCCCTTGAAGGTTTCTGTCTGAATGGTTAGATATTTATCTCTTGCTAACTGTGCATGACTGTGTTCTTTTCTGAATAGAGATTTCTCATGTTTCGTTATCAGAGTTACTCATTAAAGGTAGATATGGACAGAGATATCCAACAATTATAATAGTTATTATAGATATTAGAAGAATGACATTTTCACATTAATAAAATTCCTTTGAAATTCCGTCCATAACTCTTTCCCATATCTATCCACTGGACAGACACTAAACAAGCGAAAAATCATCACTTTTATTAGGCTACTGCTTCAAGGCTAATTGTTCCCTAGCATACTGATGCTCTTTCTCCAGACTTCTGGAAATTGTCAAACGAATTTGTATGACAACTATCAATTTAAAAAGTAAATAATTCCAATACTTATGACTGCTACATTTGTTAAGAAACAATTTTAGTTATCCTTGTTTTACACCTACTTTCCTATGAAGAAACAACTAAGAAATCAGTCTTCTCTACCAGAAATGGAATTAGAAGAAGGTCTCTCAAGTAGTATGATATCACACAGATGAATGTTAAGAGCATTGCTGTGTGTAGTTTGAACTAGACCTCGAAAAAGTACCGAGGTTTCTGCAGAAAAGTCAGTCTTTGTCAATGCTTAACCTGCTACTAAAGCAGAACTTTAGAAAGTTGCAAGAACTTGATGAAAGTTATACACTGAATACCTCAGAGCAAGTCCTGAATTCCCAAATAAGAAATATTTCATATGAAACACGTGTTTCATATGAACATATGTGTTCATATGAACAACTCTACCACAAAATAGTTATGAAAATTGCCTCAGTTGGTCTGTATCGACACAAGCTGTTGCTGATTCAATATCTTTATTGATGATCTGGATGAGGGGATCGAGTGCTCCCTCAGTAAGTTTGCAGATGACACCAAGTTGGGTGGGAGAGTTGATCTGCTGGAGGGTAGGAGGGCTCTGCAGAGGGATCTGGATAGGCTGGATCGATGGGCTGAGGTCAACTGTATGAGGTTTAACAAAGCCAAGTGCCAGGTCCTGCACTTTGGCCACAACAACTCCATGCAATGCTACAGGTATGGGGAGGAGTGGCTGGAGAGCTGCCCGGTGGAAAAGGACCTGGGGGTGCTGGTTGACAGCCGGCTGAACATGAGCCGGCAGTGTGCCCAGGTGGCCAAGAAGGCCAACAGTGTCCTGGCCTGTATCAGAACTAGTGTGGCCAGCAGGAGTAGGGAAGTGATCGTGCCCCTGTACTCGGCACTGGTGAGGCCGCACCTTGAATCCTGTGTTCAGTTTTGGGCCCCTCACTACAAGAAGGATGTTGAGGTGCTGGAGCGTGTCCAGAGAAGGGCAATGAAGCTGGTGAGGGGTCTGGAGCACAAGTCTTATGAGGAGCTGCTGAGGGAACCGGGGGTGTTCAGTCTGGAGAAGAGGTGGCTGAGGGGAGACCTTATTGCTCTCTACAACTATCTGAAAGGGGGTTGTGTCGACGAGGGTGTTGGTTTCTTCTCCCAAGTAACCAGTGATAGGACAAGAGGAAATGGCCTCAAGTTGTGCCAGGGGAGGTTTAGATTGGATATTAGGAAAAATTTCTTCACCAAGAGAGTGGTCAAGCATTGGAACAGGCTGCCCAGGGAGGTGGTGGAGTCGCCATCCCTGGAAGTGTTCAAAAAACGTGTGGATGTGGTGCTTCAGGACATGGTTTAGGGATCATGGTGGTGCTGGATTAATGGTTGGACTTGATGATCTTGAAGGTCCTTTCCAACCTTAGTGATTCTGTGATTCTGTGAAGATCAGTCATGGAAGCTCAGGAAACAGAAACCAGAACTGAAATTGTATTCATATTATGCTCATATCAACAGCATCCCTGAAGCCAAATGTAGGCAAGCAAGTACTTCCACCCACGCAGCTACCCACTCTGCCCAGTGTTGAGAGTGTTAGTTCACAGTCTAGCCTCCAGAGCTTCTTTCCAGTCTGCCTACCTGGCCTACTAAAAGCCATCTTTATGTCCACATGTTCAAAGGAAAGTGTAGCAATGCAAGCTTTATCCAGCATCAAAGCACTCTGTCAGTAGTCAAAGCCATAAAATCTCTTTTGCCAAAGAGACAGTGTGTCACTTCTCACACTGGCACCAAGAAGAACTGTTGCCCTATGGAGCGCCACCTGAAAATGTGCTACTTGTATCTGCATGGTGTCCCTGGTGTCCAAGACACTAAGCATAACAACAATCAACTTTACAGAGAAGAAAACAGAGCTCAATGAGACATTTTAGGAAAACATTATTCAAGGATCCCTTGGAAATAATTTCTTAAAGTGGCTAGAACAGCCAGAGGGGCACACTTTTTGTTGCAAGGCTCTCAAAGTGCAAGTGAATTAAGACTCCATGTTAAAGAATGAGTAATTCCTTTCTGCAGCATCCCCAATAAATTGATTCTTGTTTTCCTGATCTTTTTGACATAATGTAAAAAACTAAGAGCTGTGCACCTTCACTCCCCACAATGCCAGGTTTCTATCTCCAGTGGCCAGCCCCAAGCAGAATGTGACGCATTTGAGAATTCAGCAGAGACTTGAGTTTCAAATATATGAAACCATACTATTCTTTGTCTCATATTATTACCAGAGACCAAGGTAAATAACTATGAGGTGAAAAATGAAATGGTTACAGAGGCTTCAGCTGCCCCAAGGAACAGAGAGGTATGAGGATAAGGCACTAGACAGGTACCAGACACCATAACTATATATTTTCATTTCTTGTTTTAGTTTGCAGGTTTGCTGCTGCCTCTCATCCTCAGAAGCACGAATCATCCAGAATGTCCAGACATGAAAATCCAAAGACATGTGGACAGTGGCAATATGAATGTATGAAAACATTTCTGCACAGACGGCTTTAAATAATCTTAATTCAAGCATGCCTGTGTAAGTTATTTTAATTTGACAAAAATGAGTTTTGCTTTGCACATTTAAATTCACATGTTAAATATAAGAGGTAAACTGAACAAGTCTAAATACATTTCAGATAAATGAAAGTCACTAGCTCCTTTTTTCACTTGGACCCTGGCCCAACCTTTCCATATCAGTGTATTTGTACAGTGCCTTTCAGCACAGATATATGAGGGAGGCAGTAGCAGAGACCTCTCACATATTGTTTCTTGGTGGTGGACTCTCAAAAAAGTCTGCTTCATTTGTCAGAAACACAGAATCTCTACTTTGACTTGTCTGGTTGCTTCCTCCTGTAGCGGGACACAGCTTCCAGCTGTGGGCTGGTGCTGCCAGCTTAATCATACATTGTTCCTTGTGACCTAGCTTTGCCCTCAAATTCCCCACTATCTAAATATAGGAATAGCTGTATAACAGAGTTTAGTTTAGTTTATAAATACCCCATGGCTCAAAACCCTGCCATCAGTTTGTATAATCTGTAGAGAATTGAATGAGTATATAAACGCCTTCTGAATAGAAAATTTAACCTATAATGTCATTTATGTATCACGTTTTCTGTTTTACATTTTTGTTTCTGCAATCTATTTCAGTCATAATCTTTTCTTCAGATTGGGAAAGAACAAAGAGAACCTGTAAATTCCTGTATTGATTGAACATTTTGTCACATTATTCATGGATTAATTCATATCTATTTGCAAGTATTTTAATATTCAGAACAATTTGGGCTAGATGGTTATTTTCATGCCATTTGTTCAGAAACATGACTTTTGCTTGCACTCTTGATGTCTTTGTTAGAGGCAGCTGAATACAGTAACCAGATAGACGAGAAGATGCTGCAGCTCTGTGCACTAGGTTCAGCCAGTAGCCAGGTTAAGCATCCATACCCAGTAGGTGAGTGTGCACACACACACGTGGATGCACACACACACACACGCACACAGCCGGTCGCACAGGCAGACACCTATACAGTCACCGAAACATGAACTGCAGAGCTGGGCCAAGCCAGTTCCTCCCCTCCAGCTGATCAAGTTTAAGTCAGCTAGTGGAATACGTACATGCACATGCATACAACATGGGTGCCTCCAGCAGCTGGCCTTAGTCTCTCAGCCCAGGAGCTGGCCGCAGGTCCACTGCTCTCCCCAGCTGCTGGCAGTGGCACATGAGGTTCGCAGTCCCCACCAGCTGCTGGAGCTCAGACATTTTATCCTACTCACCAGCCAGGCCAGCTTGAAGTTCACTAGCATGCACCAACACCTGCTTAGCATAGACAACACAGCCACATGGAGAACAGAAATGCCCTTTAATGAGAAGCTGGGACAGACTACAGGGCTCAGACAAGAGTATTCACCATCAGCCTCTTTAGACTGGATAACCTTTTATCTCCTTGTCCCCCAACCCCTTTGCCTTTTATCCTCTATTCCAACTATTTCCCACACTTGTTCTCAACATACCTTATTCTCTTACACACCTATGGTCCTTCCCTTAAACAACCCAAAATGAGTTCCATGCATCCCCAGAATCTCTTCAAAACATCGTTCAGCAATATTTTTTACATAAACAAAAAGTTCTTTTCCTCCCTGCATCCCACAGTAAGTCCCATTTGCCCTTCAGCCTGAAGGTCTTTCCAGGAGGGAGCCTCTCCAAGTGATTTCTCTGGGTGGTTTTCCACTCACAGTTCATGGTGATTTCTTACCTATCACTGCTCTTCTGACCCTTATTGAGTCTATGTTTTCCGCAATCATCTTTAGGCACTAAACAGTCTGACTAACTTGGTACTACACGTATGATAATAGTCAAGGTACCAGTAGAGTTATGTTAAAACTGGAGATCGTCAATCAGAGATGAAACAGGGTGACATTCTTGACAGGCCATAGATATCTTCCAGGTCTCCTTTGTCTTCCCAGCTGGGTCTTTCCCTCCCTCTCTTTCTAACTAGTCTCTTCTGCTTGCTTGGTCACTCTCCTGGGCAAAACTCCCATCAGCTTTCTCCCTAAAACTATTTTTCTATAAAGTGTTCACTGTCCCTTCTCTGCTTTAATCTAAAGACTTTCAAATAACAGCATCTTGTGGCAAAGGTAGTCACAGTTTGTGAGTGTAATCATAACTATTTTTGAATACATCATATTCTGGTAATCCTGTTGTCTAACTATTTTCTGAAACTGTCCAAAATATAAAGCAAATGCACACAAAATACCTAATCAGTTTTTGCATCTTCTTAGAAAACTTGAAATAAAACTTGTCTTTTCTTAGTGTTTCACAGTAGTATTTCTTCTACCTGATTTTTCTCTGAACGTTAAGATTATCTTTTTACTTACTGTTTTCACCTCTACTTTAGTCTATTTCAAAAATTATTTGTTTACACTATGAATCTCCTAATAAATATATAGGTTATGTATCAATATAACTTCCTTAAGTCCTAAATATTTTCAAAAAATTTAATTTTGGTGGCCAAGAAAATAACAGAAATATTTATCTTTTAAGCTAACCAGTTTTGGAGTTTTGGAGCTAGTACAAGCAAAACAAATATAAAATAGTAGCAAAAATATCAGACAACATTTCGGGATAGCATCATTATAAATGTCAACGAAAATATTGTACTGTGAGGAGAGAGAGAGAACACACTAAAAAAATCAGAAAAATCTGTTTCTTTCTGAGCAACTTAGGGGTTGGTTGTTTTTTAACAGGTCTTGTTATGGGAAATCTTCCATTGCAATTATGGATCAGCAACAGTTGTTCTACAATGCTGAAGCTTTCTGTATAATTTCTCTCTTTCCTCTTTTTTGGGAGGAGAAAAATAGCTCATAAATATTTCAATTTCCAATTACGAAGAGATAAAGAGCAACACTGAAATGCTGAGATCTTGAATAAGAGCACAAATTGTAATAGGCCAAAGAAAATACGCAAGGAAAAGGTTTTGTTGAACTGTGCAAAGCACTGATGCAACACAAATGTTTTGAGGAACATGATTTTGAAGCCCTCCTATTATATTCTGTTTCCTTCTTCTGCTGGTTGAAATTTATGAGACATGTATGCATTAGCGTTAGTGACCAGAATATCATATGTTATTGTAAAATGTGTTGACAACAGAATATTTGTCTCTTAAGAATTTATTTGCACCTTCTTTAAGGGTCCACATAAAATTACAGACTTTTTCTGTCATAATATTAAATAATTTTCAAAATAGCTAATTTTTAAATCTCAGTCATTACAAAATATCAATGGCTGTAGTAATGCTATGAATCAAATGCATAAATATATGTATATAGAAATGTAAATTGCCTCAGAAATTAAGGATATGTTATCAAAAGTAGAACAATAAATGGAAGTTTTCTACACTTTATGCATGTTTGAATCAAGGAATGAATAAGCTCATTCCTCATAACACAATCAAAACATCTTGAAACATGTCAGCTTTATGTAAGAAGGCCAGAACTCAAAAATATGTTCAAATATATTACAACATAAAAGGAAGCATCAATTGTAACATACCATAGCTCTGATAAACATCAGTATTACCCCAAGAGCCCTTTAGCATGACAGCAACCCCGTCTATTATTATGAGAAAAAAATAGTTATAAGACCAAAGTTGTTTTCACACAAGAAAAGACACCCATAGGAAAACAGTATGACAATAAGCTTTCCTGGTTTTAGATGTTGGGTTTTTTTTAGTTTCTACAGCTATTTTGCAATGAGTGTTGATGATATTACTCTGTCATAGTAAACATGAGAAACTGCAAAAAACATAAACCAAAACCAAACTGCACCTATAAGTACTATTATTACATGAGTATTATTTGTTACAGTAAGATGGAGGTTCAGTAGAAATAGAATATTTGATTATTCCTTATTCCTGCAGCTTCTCATTGCAGACCACCCAGCTAAACCAAACTATTAGGATGACTTAATTCCACAAATTGTGTTTTTTGGCAGGTGTTCCTTCAGAGCATCATAACACACAATTATGCAAACAAGATGTATACTTGAAGGAAAAGTCATATCCTGTGGTTATACTTCAGATAGAAATAGTTGAGGCTATCTATCTCAACTGTCAGTATTTATAACCTAGACCCAGAAAGCTCTTGAATTTCAGGGGACTTCTCCTCCTTTTTAAATTAATTATAAGCTATCAGTTCCAGAGGAGCAAGGCTGCACACAAAGAAGTAAGTGTTGTTTGGGTAGATTTTACTTATTTGAGCAGATTTTCCCAATTTTGGTGCAAGCTAATACAGCTTCATATCAGGAGTTATGAATCTCCCTGCAGAGAACAGAACTGAAATTTCTTTTTGTAGGAAAAGCTGTGTAACGGGGTTCTGTTTCCCATATCATTTCAGTGACAGCTCATCATTACGTTGTGACCAAAGGCTGCGCTGAACGCTCAGCAGAACTGGGCTTATTCTGTTGACAAAGCAGAATTTCGCTGCATTCTGTTGAAATACCTAACCCGAGGAGGAATAGTCCTCCTCCTCCAGCACACAGGTTCCTGTAAGACAGCTTCCTGCTGTAGTTTCCCTACATAGCTAGACTTGTGGCTTAAATAAAAATATAATCTGTGGTGGTTTCAGACAGCAAGCTGGTATGTGATATTCAGAAGCAGAGGGAAGTCCTTACAGTGTCATGCAGCATATGCACATTTATATATATAGATATTTAATGTTTTAAAACTAGGTTAATTTTTGTGATTTTTTTTATAAAATCATTGTCTTGATTATGATGTCATTAATGCAAAAAATAGGAAGGCCTGACTTAAATGATTACTTTATACCTTTAGCTCTACCTTTCTGTGTACTTACAGTATGAATCAGTTATTAGTTACATGATTATACACCATTTTTCACTGTGAACTAAGCTCATTTACATGCCCAGTGTAGACTACTGTTTCCTAAACTTTCTAATGCTTAACAATTCAAAATATGAATCATTCCTTTCAATACATTCTCTAAAAACGTAATTCTCAATTACTAAATCTCATTGTACATGTTGGAATTCAGAGGTGTGGCTATGAGGTAAGCCATGGGGAGGCCAGGAGCCCCTACATATAACTGGGTAAAAAGAAGGGGAGAGAAGAAGGGGAAAAAAGAAGGCAGGAAAGGAAGAAAGAAAACAAAGGCACAAAAAGGAGGGAAAAGGAAGAAAAACAGGAAAAAGGAAGCTACTTCAGGGCAGAGAAAAAGTCACATTATTCTCCAGAAGGTCCCCGGGGCTAGTGAGGCCCCCAAGTTAAAATACAGGCATGGAGTGACCCTGTATACCAAGTGTAGCTCAAAAGACAAGACAGTGGTTATGTAAACCTTACATCCTCTCTCACCACCAAAAAACCCAAGAATAAGATTATTTTTGCGGGGAAAGTGACAGATCTGACTGCAGCACCACTAAAATATCATTCTTTTATCACTTGCCCTCATTTCAGTTTTAATAAGCTCTCTTGGCTCTCTTATCTTTTTTTATGTTCACTCCACAGCAGTTAAACAGAAATGCAAATGTCATACCCATTTTTATAACAGTGCCTCTTATAAAACTGCAATAAAGTCAGCAAATTATATATTTGTTAAATGATGTATCGTATTTTTGTCAACAAAATCTAGCTAATACGAGGATAATGCCTATATATGTACCATATATGTGTTTGTATGTTGTATAAACTTGGGAAGATTATTAGTGTATCAGGTTTGCATGGCAAGGTTTTGGTAGTGGGGGGTTGCAAGGCTGGATTCTACGAGAAGCTGCTAGAAGCTTCCCCTGTGTCTGACAGAGCCAATGCCAGCCATTTCCAAGATGGACCTGATGCTGGCCAAGGCTGAGCCCATCAGTGACGGTGGTTGCGTCTCTGGGGGAACATATTTAAGAGGGGGGGTGGAAAATGGCAACAGCAATTGCAGACAGAGAGAGGAGTGAGAATATGTGAGAGAAACAGCTCTGCAGACACCAAGGTCAGTGAAGAAGGAGAGGCAAGAGGTGCTCCAGGCACAGGAGCAGAGATTCCCCTATAGCCTCTGGTGAAGACCATGGTGAGGCCGGCTGTCCCCTTCAGCCCACGGAGCTCCACACTAGAGCAGATCTTCACCCGCAGCCTGGAGAGGACCCCACACTGGAGGAGGTGGATGCCCAATGAAGGCTGTGACCCCATGGGAAGGTCACACTGGAGCAGGCTCCTGGCAGGACCTGTGGACCCATGGAGAGAGGAGCCCAGGCTGGAGCAGGTTTGCTGGCAGGACTTGTGACCCCGCAGGGGACCCAGGCTGAGCAGTCTGTTCCTGAAGGACGGCACCCCGTGGAAGGGACCCGGGCTGGAGCAGCTCATGAAGAACTGCAGCCTGTAGGAAGGACTCACATTGGAGAAGTTCACAGAGGACTGTCTCCTGTGGGAAGGACCCCACGCTGGAGCAGGGGAAGAGTGTGAGGAGTCCTCCCTGTGAAGAGGGTGGAGCAGCAGAGACAACGTGTGATGAACTGACCACAACCCCCATTCCCCATCCCCCTGTGCTGCTCGGGGTGGGGAGGTAATAAAATCGGGAGTAAGGTTAAGCTCAGGAAGAAGGGAGGGGTGGGGGGAAGGTGTCTTAAGATTTGGTTTTGTTTCTTATTAACCTACTCTGATTTGATTGGTAATAAATTAAATTAATTTCCCCAAGTTGAGCCCATGATGAATGATCTTTCCCTGGCCTTATCTCGACGCACGAGTCTTTTGTTATATTTTCTTCTGTCCCCTGTCCAGCCTGGGAGTGGCTTTGGTAGGCACCATTCAGCCAGGGTCAACCCACCAGAATTAATTACAATTCTAACACAACTTCTGAGGAAGCATTAGACTTTGAAAGCTCAAATCAGTTAAATAGGCAGGAAGAGAGTTTATGAATATTCAGTTTGGATTTCAGAACAGCTGTTCTATTTGACCAGTAAAAAAATTACCCCTTTATTCACCATATGCAAACAACCAGTAAAGTGAGATTGCGTTCACACAAATATCTGGTAAATACTTTAATTGAGACGTGTTTCCATACAACACTCTTCCCCCTTTAAAGGCAAGACCCATCATAGAACAAACAAGAGAATTCAGATTTATTTTTCTCTATTTTTCTCTGAAACCAATCTAGCAATCAAATGAAGAAACCAAGAGTATAGCACACAAATTAATTCAATAATAATCCATCTTGAATAATGAACAACATGCTGTCACAGTGATGACAGCTGATGTCTACCACCAGTAGAAAATACCTCTCCCAAAGTACAGGGAGTGCGTTTTGCCATTACACATATTCTGACACAAAACCCCATCCGTCTCCAGCTCAGGTATTTGCCTGTGACCTCAGCCAAAGGCAGCCAAGTGTTCCACACTCTGTAATACATTTACCTCATCATCCATGAAGTGTAAAAGTGTTATTTTGCAGAGGAGGAACTGACATGGCAAAACTATGCCCCTACTCTTTCCAAGTAGTAATATGACTAAATATCACAAAAATAGTTTAAATCCAATTCTGAACACTTACCCTCCATAATCCACTCCATTTCTGAATTAGCATGTTACAGGATGAAGGAGCAGGAGCCAGAAAGAACATACGAAAGAAAAAGTTACATTCTTATTTTATATGTAACATATAAATATGACTCCGTCATTCCTTGTGACTCTATCATTTTTTCCTCTACTTGTTTGGCCTTTACCCAAACTATTCATAACCATGTGTAACAGCAGGGTGATAACTTCAGGAAAATGGCAGCAGTGAAACCAAGACCAAGGTAGCCGAAATAGCAGTGACTGAGCCTGTGTCAAACAGCAATACGTCAGGGTAGATTAGAAGAACCAGGCAAGATAAAGGGCTGTACCGGGTTTAGGTGACAAGGTGTTGGCAGCGGAGGGCTGCAGAGTTGGCCTGTGTGAGAAGAGGCCAGGGGCTGCCTCACCCATGCCACGCAGACCCTGTTCCAACCGGCTCCAATAAATCTACCTGAGGACACAGATGAGCCCAGCAGCCAAGCTGGCTGTGCCCCTGGGAAAGCATATTTAAGACGGCATTTAAGAAAAAACATTGTGCAGCAGCTGTGAGAGAAAGGACTGAGAAAAAAGTCAGTCTGAGAAACAGCCCTACAGAAACTAAGCTTGGTGAAAAAGAAGGGGGAAAAGGTGCTCCATGTGTTGGAGCAGAGATTCCCCTGCAACCCATGGAGAAGACCACGGTGGTGCAGGTTGTCCCTGTGTAGCCCATGGAGGATCACGGAGGAGCAGAGGAGGACCCCATGCTGCAGCAGGTGGACATGCTATGAAGAAAGCTGCAGCCTGTGGAGATCCTGCACAGGAGCAGGTTTTCTGTTAGGAGCTGCATCCCATGGGGGACCCATGCTAGAGCAGTCTATTCCTGCAGGACTGCACCCTGTGGAAAGGACCATGCTGGAACACATCTTGAAGAACTGCAGCCCATGGGAAGGACCCAAATTGGAGCAGCTCATGAAGGAATGTACCCCATGGGAGGTACCCCACATTGGAGCAGAGTAAAAATTGTGAGGAGGAAGGAGCAGAAGAGATGAACTGTTCTGAACTGACTGCAACCCTCATTCCCCATCTGCCTGTGTTATGCCAGGTTGTAGGGGAGGAGGTAGCGGAGTTGAGAATGAAGCAGTGAAGCTGAGTCAGGGGAGAGGAGGAGACTGGAGGAAGCTGTTCTTAGTTTTGTGTTTGTTTCCCACAATCCTACTCTATTTCTGTTTTAATTGGTAATAAATAAAATTAATTTTCCCCAAATCAATTCTGTTTTACCCATGAAGGTAATTGGTAAGTGTTCTGCCTGTCTTTATCTTGACCCACAAGCTTTTTCATCCTGTTTTTTCCCCCCTACTCTGTTGAAAAGGGGAGTGAGAGCGCAGCTGGGTGGGCACCTGGCAGCCAGCCAAGGTTAACATGCCACAAGTCCCTACTGGCACTCAAAGTAATTTTGAATCCCAAAGGTATGAGAAGAAATTTGGTTTTAATTTTTACTGCTGCTTGTTCTCTAATGATATTTTATTAGTCTTACTATCGTCCTTAGCAATATCCTCATACATTAAAAAAATGACCTTGTTTTAGATAGGCTATTATATATTGTAATCTTCAAAAAGTTTATTCATTAGACATGAGTTGCATGATTTTCTGCAGACTTACAGAAAAAAGAGACAGAACCAATACAAAGATGACATCATAGGCAGAATCATCACTTGTTTAAGCATCTCTGTTGGAGACTAGACAAGAACATCACTTTGATGTACCATACCAAGTATTCTATTATAATTTTGAATACTAAAAGGCAGAAAAAGACCATAACATTTAACGTGACTGAAAACCTATCTTCAAAAAGACCAGAATAACACTTCACTGAAAAAGAAATGGTTTGATTCAAATGCAGGGGCCACTATGCAATGAGAAAGAACTCTAAAATACAATATTACCTACAGCCAGCCCAAGCCAGAGTTCATCTTTTTCTAGATTTGAAGTAATTTATTTTGTCTGTTAAGTTTTAAAGTTCTTTTTGCTAGTTTCTTTTCATCTTGACTATGACTCAACATTTTAACTTTGTCTTCCTAAAAAGCTAGTCTTCTCTCCTGTGCTCTCTCATTTTTTTCCTTTTTTTTTTTAAATCTACACCGCATCAATAGCAAAAACACCTTGAACATAATCCTAATCTGTCACATAATGTGATGAACAGAAAAATAAATACAGAATCACACAAGTTTTCAATAGTACTTCTCAAATGTTTTCCAAAACACAGGCAGCACAAGCTCAAAGACTCTATATCTTGAGGTAAGGGAATAGCTGTAGATACAAAGCCATGTCTCCAGTGTGCAACAAACAATAATATCTCATGAACAAATGTAGTTTAAAAATGTGTTTTTTTGACAGAATATTTGGTGTTTTTCATAATAGACTCTCAACCTTCACTTCTGTAATTAACAAATATAATATCGATAACAACAACAATAATAATAATAAAGGAAAAGGCATAAAAATCATTCTAATAAATGCCTCACCCAAAATTAATCACTTCCAAAAAATGGAGCAATCCTCCTTAGCCATACTGCGATGCTGTTATTCAAACACATTGCACCTTTCTGTGAAACTTCTATTTAATCTAATCTTGTATTCTAACACACAAAAGTAACTGAAAAGGAGGCCAAGCAGCATTACTGTACAGAAGAACTAGCCCAGAATGGCTACTGCTTTAGGTCCCGAGAGGCAGCATGCAAACAATCTGGCCTGCTCCCTAGAGAGGAAGACTGAATGGGATGTATCATTCAGTATCTCTAAAAGGTTGAACCAAGGGTTTGGATGCTCTGATTGTCTAGCCAACTGAAGCAACTTGAATGCAGCAGCTATTTGCTAAGCCGGCTGGCCTTTATGATCTCTATAATAGGTCACAGTTAGATACTCAGTGGTAGAGGCATATAAATGTTTACAATGGAACATAGATTTTACAAATCTATCTCTCTCTACACATCAATTTTAAACCCACTTTTATAAATGCCATTATACTGAAAATAAACTGAAATCCCATATGTTTTTCCTGTAGTTCAAGTCTTAGAATTGTAACATATTGTTTGTATTCTAGTAGTGTCAAAATGCTCCGCTCAAAATGAATGCCTCCCTGGTTTAGGTGTTGTGTATAAACACTCAGGAAGTAATCCAATGACTGAAAACCTTACATTAGAAAAGAATCGACCTTTCAAAAAGAGGAGGAAGAGTATTTAAGATACAAAGCCACAAGTTTTTTTATTTTTTCTTTGTGGTATTTTACTTCTTTTTTTTCTAAAATTGCAAAATAAGTAAGGACGAGTGTGCTTAGACTTCAGCTTGTGACAGGTAGATCATGAAGAAGAAAACTGAACTTTTAAAGGAGTGTTTGAAACTGTTTGTGTCTTGAGGAGAAGCAGAACGTGGGCAGGGCAGGAGGAAAGGCTGGCAGGAAGGGAGGCCTGGAAGAAGCCCGGCAGTGAGATGAGTGATCTCTTAAGCATCACAAAAAAGGATTAAGTTCACTTTGTTCCTGATCCAAAGTCAGTTGCAGTGAACAGGAACATTTCCAATTAGTTCAACAGACTCGGAGCAGGGCTGTTTTTCGGTAAGTTTCTTTCATGTCTGAGGAGTAAGAAAAGGTGAAATAAATTCTTTCAAAAGTCAGTCATCTCACAACCATGTGCCTTCACAAGGCCTTAATTAGAGTTCAGTTGTCCTCAGCTCAGCCTGTAAAAGCCGTCATCGGAAACAGGACTATAAAGTCTCCCAAGCCATCTCTGTGCCCCTCTCCTTGCAGACGCCATAACACAGGTGCACCGGTATTGCTTTGAAACCAGGCTCTTACCGGCACGCTCCGCACAGAGGAGCCGGCAGTACATGTGAACATGACCCAGGGCCGCTGTTCCAGGTTATTTCTCAAGTTGCCTTTCTGTGTCTTTCAATAGCCAGAAATAAAATAAAACTTATTACAATTGGTAAAGTGGTAGGGAATTGGATTTTTAAGGAAAATATTTCTGTAATCCAAGAAGTCAGGAGAAGCTAGTACATAATATCCTTATTTCCAACAGCATTTTTGTCTGAAGAGCTGAGGACTGAAAAATGAAAACCCTTAAAATAATATTAGTTTATAAAATAAATCCATTAAAATTTCCTGCAGAGCATAAGTAGGAACATGATCAGCTACAACATGAAGCAGACAATGTGTTCCAGAAACAAGGAGGAAAATACGTGTTTGTGTGTTTAAGTTATAATTAAGTCAACATCTCATGAGACAGAGGTTAAAGAGAGATTTACACTTTCAGATAATATATTTATAAAATGGGAAAAAGAATAGAGGAAGATGTGGCAAAGACACCCTAAGAAACCCGGTTATATAGAATACATTTTAAATTACCTTTCTGTGTCACATTAGTAAAAATGCTGTGACTATACAATTTCTTGTTTTCAGGGAAATGAAACAAAACAGCTTTGAAAGCAGAGAGAAAAAACTCAATTTGAGAATTATTGCTTGTGTCAGCAGCTGTTACTCAAATTTCTTACATATGGTGCCAAGAAAAAATATGCTTCTTCAGACATATACTACATTGCATCATTGTGTAATTTTGACAGTCTGAGAGATATTTGTTTCTTGAATTCTTTTTAGAAGGGTGCATATACCAAAGCTGAGCAGAATTTAAAGTTATTTAAAACAGTCAGCTGTTTTAAGACCCATACGCAACCCCACACCAAAAAATAGCAGTTGTGTACACAGACACAAAATCATATAGGACATACTATAAAAAACAAGTCTTGAATGACTGCAGGCAGATGCTCTTCCAAGAAAAATCAAGGAGTAAAAAGAAAGCTATTTTTTCATGATGAAAAGAAACAAACTGCAATTACTCTAAGGAAAACGAAGTATTTCCAGTAATTAACATCCCCCCCCCACCCCGACTACTTTGTCAATAGTCCACTCGAGCATGCTTTAGAGTTATCTGCATGAAGACCATTGCTATGATTTGCAGCAGAAGGTACCCTCTACAGGGAAGGTGGATAATTTCAGTAACCTGAGATCAAAGCATTAACCAGGACCAAGAAGATCAGCTATGGAACAATTCAGAAATCAATACAGACTATAGGACAAAAATTCAAAGTGCAACCAAGAAGGCAAATGGTGCAGGGAGAACTATGGCTTTGGGTGATAAGGTACAGACTCACAAGATCTGATTTTTTAATATACTTTAGTCTGTCCTATGGTAACCTGCTTTTCAGTTTTCCCATGGATAGATGGGTAACATTAACACATATTTAAGATAATAAAAATACCTATACAATAGTTGTGTCTATTCAGTCTTAACCTTCCAAAGACATTACAGGATGGTTTATATGAGGGAAAACCAACTTACAACCTTGCCACATGCAGAGGGAAAAGGAAACTTTTTAACTTTAGCAATTAGTTATCAGCTAAGAACACAATGATAAGTAAAAAAAAAATGTACCAAAGCATTTTCTTTGGTGATAAAAATTGTTTTGCAAAACTTAACTTAAATATTCTTATATTTAAAATGAAATGGGATTCCTAGGCTTTGCTGAGTCTTGAGTACAGTATTCAGAAATGGTGAAAACCTCAAAGAAAAATTATCACTAGTTATTAGAAGCCTATTTTTCTTTGACAGACCTATGGTGTTAAAAATTTATGGTATTGGGTATGCGATGTTAATCGTCAGGTAGAAATACTTCACTAGTGTTCAAATATATACAGCCCAAACTCTTTGTGAATTTCTCTGCCTAACATTTCTTAAAGCCAGTTAATAGTTGATTTTCAAAGGTAAATTTAAGATTTTAAGTATCTTCTACATTTTCAGGCTGTAAACTCAGGGTAGTGACGTTATACCCTACTGATACAAAATACAAATTGTAAATAACATTTCATTAATTTTCCTTTCAAAGAAATGCTTAAAAGGAAATTATTAGATTTTTTTTTTGGCTGTAATATATGAAACAGAGTAATTAATGTCGGTGTGTCAATGCCTCTTATTCCTTTTACAACCAGACTTCATAATCTCCAAAATTTTACATGGAGAAGCATTGTGGATGTCTTTAAAATACATTTCCATGAGTAGAAACACGGAAAAACACACTCTACTACAATAATATGAGCATGGTCACTGCTGTTGAGCCATAGTTGGGGAAAGATATCTCATTTACCAATATACATGTTTCCTTGTTTTGTATTGTTGTGTTCTCATTGCCTCAGCTGCCCATCACTTCAAAGTGGAAAGAACAAATGTATTAACATCTAAATATCCACCATGCCTACCGCCCCCATCTCAATCCTAGAAATAAATATGTTTTAAAGACATTTTGAATCTTGAAGAACATTTCACTTATTCTGAAATCATGTTTCCTTGAAGCCAGGTTAAGCTAAAACCAAAAAATCTTTCTTTCAAAGCTATAAATAAAGATAAGAGATATAAAATAGAAATATATTCACAAAATACTATTAATAGAGAGATAGACATTAGACATGGATCTAACTTGTACTTATGTAAGTTCCAAACAATCCTTTCACCTTTTACCTGTTCAGATGACAATCTACGAAGAAATACTTCATAGTACCTTGGCTGAGGAGACTGTTATTCTGAAGTCCACTATCTTCATGTTACTGTCATTAATAATGTCTATTTTGCAGAAAAATACAGCTTTTCAGAGCCTAGATTAATCTTTAAGGTTATTCAGATACTAGATCCGTACATTTCTGCATCAAATTTCTTGCTCTTTAACCTTATAACCAGGAATTTCTATATGTAGATACAATGTTATCTGCTCATTCCAGCTTTAAAAGTCAGCATGCTTTTATATGACGATGTGCAATTATTAACTGGTCAGAGAATAGTAAAGGTAAATGCCACAGCTTGGAGACTACTAAAAAATCATTAAAGAAATAAGACTCACATTCTCATCAAGGCAATACTAAAATCTCACTCTGCAACCTTTCAAAATTTAATTTAATATTTTGCATAAAGAAGGAAATGGACATTTTATAAGTATAAAATGAAATTTTAAATTTTTAAATAAATTTTAATTTATATAGAATATGTTAAATTCAATAAAATGATGCATGAGCATTTGAGAGGTGAAGGACTTGTATAAATTTAACCAAGATCAGTTAACAATAAGGTTTTCCTGAACATTTCCATGGGTATGTATTTTTCAATCTTAAAACTACAATAGATAGACTATGAATTAAATACCTTTTTGAACCATTAAATCCTTATTCCCCTCCCAAAAAGAAATCAAAGCAAAAGAGTACCTACAAAGTAAAAGCTCAGTCTTGAAAAGTCTGTATCAGGGAAATGAAACTCCCTTTAGTAGCTTTTTGAGTGTTATTATTAGATGGAGAAATTTCAGGCATAGCTCCTTATTACAAAGTTGTTGTTGGTTTTGGGGTTTTTTTTTTTCTATTTCAGAGGAAATTTTTGAAAAATATTCTTCCATTTTCCTCCAGAACAAAAATGTTAAAATATTGACAGTTTGTTTGAAACAGAAATCACAGCTTTGGAATTCATAAAGTTTGGATTTTAGTATTATTTAATTAAAATTAGTCTTATGGTTGAAGAGCTTAAGAAAAGATATCTGAATTGAAGTAACTCAGTTTTTCAGAAGGAATGGCATATTAGGAATCCTCAAAGGCAATTGAAACACATTATTTTCATAGCTATGAATATTCCTCATTAGCATCTGAATCCCTTCCAGGGGAAAGTTAAGTATATGGATAATGTTACACAGTACTTCACTAGCATAGCCTGAAATTTATGTTTTGTTTGGAGCTCCCTGCCATCCTCAGACCAGGGATTCAGCAGTCTAATCCATAGCCAAATATGTGCAGTATAGTTTTGAGCCTTTGTCTTAGTTCTGCTGAGAGAATTGTTTTAAGATGTGAGAGTATATGTAATCTAAAGCCATACAAGATCCAAAAAATAACTGTGATTGTTGAGAAAATAATAGCTAAAGATTTCCAGAAGAAATACACTACCATGAAAGTTAAGATATCTTGAAAAAAAAAAAAAAAACAAACAGAAAACCCAGGAACCTCTGGGGTCTCATTTGCAGTGCAGATGTATTGAAGTTTAGCACATTATTGCCAGTTGCCTACTGTATGCATTGGTCAATAAATAACTGCTGAACTTCTCTGTACTCTTAGCATGTGCATATACTGTATGCAGTCTGCACACAGCAAAAGATGTCTTACTAAACGTGACCCACTGACAGGTAATTTCTCTCTCCTCAGTGAAAGCTTCTCTGGAAAGCTGAGTGTTATTTTTGCAAAATATAATTAACCAGACTATTAGATACTTAAAGGTCTTTTGAAGATCTGGACTTTAGTCTGAAAAATTATATCTGTGTATGTTTTTATACTCGTCTTAAAAGTTAAGCTCTAGAGGTTCAGCAAAGAGAGTTTCAACTGCTTCTGTCACATACATTTTCTGTACAATTTTGAGCCAGTTCAATTAGACACTTTTAAATGTTTAAGCACTTGAGGTTCATACAAAACAATGAGAATTTGGATCCTAAATATCTAAATGCAACTTGCCTTCTCTATGGGTCATGTCCCTCATCACTCCCTCTGCCTCAAAGGAGTGTTGCAAACATGAAAGTTCAAAAGCTGTTCAGGTAATGTACAATGTTGTATACTACATTAAAAGTACTTAAAATCAACAGACTTGTGTCAGGATCTGTTTTAAATGGTGCTTCAGAAAATAACAAGGTTTTTGAAACCATTGGGGAAAAAATAAATATCTACATACTTTGTTGCAGAAAGAAGTTGTCAAAGGAACTCAGATACACTGTTTCCAACATTTACGAGCATAACAAATACAGTTAGTCAAAATACAGTAAAGTGCTTGAGGAAAGTCACTTCTTGTGAAATTTAGACTTCCTCATTCCACCTACTTCCAGAAGTTTTCATTCATGAAAGCTTGCCAAGTATCCTAGTTTGGCACCTGTGGAATAAGCACTTTTGGTTTACTTCCAACAGACATCTGGTCTTTACAGAACGTTATGGTCCACATATGGAATCATAGTTACCAACTCCATACATCCATTAAAAAAAATTATTCTGGTGTTTTACTTGACCACAGCAAACATCGAATCACAGAATCATACTCATAGAATAATTTACATTGGAAAAGCCCCTTAAGATTATCAAGTCCAACCATTAACATAACGCTACCAAATCCACCACTAAACTATGTCCCTAAGCACCACGTCTTCAGGTCTTTTAAATACCTCCAGGGATGGTGACTTAACCTCTTCCCTAGGCAGCCCGTTCCAATGCTTGACAACCCTTTCAGTGAAAACATTTTCCTAGTATCCAGTCTAAACTTCCCCTGGTGCAACTTGAGGCTGTTTCTTCTCGTCCTATCACTTGTTACTCGGGAAAAGAGACTGACACCCACCTCGCTACAACCTCCTTCCAAGTAGTTGTGGAGATCCATAAGGTCTCCCCTGAGTCTCCTTCTCTCCAGGCTAAACAACCTCAGTTTCCTTAGCTGCTTCTCAAAGGACCTGTTCTCTGGATCCTTCACTAGCTCTGTTGTTCTTTGGACGCACTGCAGACCTCAGTGTTTTTCTTATAGTGAGGAGCCCAAAACTGAACACAGTGTTTCAGGTGTGGCCTCACCAGTGATGAGTAGAAAGGGGACAATCACATACAGTCAAAGAAACTCTTTAAATATTACAGCTAAAAATTGTAAATGGGCTAAAAAAACCAAGACCCGATCACAGAGAAGCCACAAAGTTCAGCAGACTGGATATCAGAATCAGTGAACTTTCATGAAGTGAAATTAATTCACAAAATGTAGACCTTAAATGACAATATAGTGAAGCAGAGTACTATTTCTTTGCAATTTAAAGGAGATAAGAACATTGCAATGATCAGAAAAGAGAATATCAATAATTTATAAAGGGGAGTCATACATCTCTCTTCAGGGGGAATATTATTACTTACAACTTCCATCTTTTGCAAAAATAAATACTTAATTTTAAAAATTATGGGAGAATACAATTCTAATAAACTTTGTTCATGAAAATAAGTAACATTTATAGGAAAAATATCTCACTTTATAGGGTTCATTTGTTTTTAGACTATCATGAAGAATCATAAAAAGCTCAGCAAAAGATGTAAATGTTGACAAATTTCTGCTACTTGTCCATCTCAAATCACATCAGACCACTTTGTACATTGTATTTTGAAGTTTCATGGTATTTAAAAATGGAGACTTGGCATCTAGTCTCTCTTTACAGTATATTTTCTCTAGGAAAATAAGGAGACATTATCATATGCCTCTGATAACTGAGCTTATCTACTTCATGCACAGGTGAAGTTTGTCTGTGAAAGACTTGCAGATCCTTATCTGCAAGGTACTGTATAGCACAAATTACTATTCCTGATGATAATTGGTGCTGACTGTGTTTATTCATTGCACTACCAAACAAAATTGTTGAGAAAGTTCTGCTATAGTTTTTAAACCATTAGCAATTTAGGATTCTTTAGCTGCTGAATACAAAATGTGGGCAGCTCTGAGCACTCTTTTCACATTGAGTTTTTTGAACTAAAAGCCTTTAAAGATGGCTAAAATGTATAGAAGATGTTCCCTATTATTATTAATTTTTTTTTAAATGAAACTTTGGTATCAGACTGCCTACGAAATGAAGCAACAAAATCACTAGCATCTGAATAATTTTTGTCCACTACATACTTCTGTCTGTTTCTTTTTCTTTGTTTCTTTTTCTTAAATGATAATAATTAAAAAATCTTCAGAACTACACACTGGTTCTTTGCGTTAGGACAGGAGAAGGTAACAGTTAGAATCAACTAAAACCCTGAAAGATATCCTGCAAAGCAACAGAATGTCATCAGCACTGGAAAAATCTTTGCTGACTGAGCTGTTGTCTACTTTTGCAGAAGTCTATGCTCACTATATACATCAAACTGTGTGTATGTGTATAGCGCTCCATGAAAACTGTCTCTTCTGTAATTATTCTTCCCTGAGTATAGACTTGTGACTGCAATGCCTATTGATTTTCCCTGTTAGGGACAGGAATCAGGCTGTACACAGAAGTACTGTATTATCTCCCTTCATTCCTCAAACAGGGAAAGGGAAAGCAGTTTGGAGAAATCAAATAATTGGGGGAAATAAAATATGAAAAAAGGAAGAGGGATGAGGGTGCAAAATGAAATATTATGATACCCAAGGATGTGACATGAGAAGAGAAAAGAAGTGAGATAGGGAGATCTCCCCACTCCTGCCCCCCCCCCCCCCCAGCTTCTTCCTTTTTGTCCTATTGTGGGCCAGCTTTTTAAGTCAAGGAGGAGAAGCAGGAGATTATGGGCTTTCAAAGGGAAATGAAAAATTAAAAAAGAGGGAGGAGAAAAGCACAGCCAGCAACTCAACACGAGGTCCCAGATAAAACAGGTTGGACATACAAAGCAGGGTACTCAATACATGTATGCAATGCACCAGGGTTGTCGTCTTCCTGCAGGACAGGCATGAGTCAGGAGATGCTGTGAGTGATGCCATGAATTTACACCTATTGCTCCAAGAGGATTTTCTGTTTTATAGTCCTGAGGTAATTAGGCCATTACTCAAGCCATGGTATTCACAGGCAGCAAAAGATTACACACTGAAGTGCCCCTCTTTGATGAGGGGGCCAGGACCCAGGACTGAGAAAACAGAACCTACCACACACAAGCATGCAGAAATGTTTCCAAAGGGGCATTTGGGATCTGACCAAGTGGGTGTCACACCACTAGCTAAAGTAGTTTGGGGGCTTTAAAGGGCCCCAAGCAGATGCCCCATGGGTGGGGTCTGCTCCCTCCCAGATACCCCCAGGCACAGGGGAGCACTGCATACTCAAAGAGGTCTCCACATCGCAGAGCAAAAGGCGGGGGACTTTTCAGGTTCTTCAGTGCCCACAGCCTTCATCTGTGCTGGGAAAACCTAGAAAAAGGATGCTCTGTGGCTGCTTCTGGTCAGGTTCATTTGCAATAAGAGCAAGAGAAACAGTCTGAAACTCATATGGGAAATGAAACAACTCTTTACACTTTTCATTCATTTTTAGTTGCCTGACCCTATTTATGGATAGGGAAGAAGAGAAAGGACAGATAGGTAGATACACAGAAAAATAGATCCTAGATATATTGTTAACCGCTAAGTCTTTTTAAGGCACCATCATCTCAACTACGAGTCAAGTCAGTCTTTAAACTGGTGGGGAATGAACTAAGTTTCCTGTTCCATCTTTGATGTAACCATCCACTGAAACATTCATCTTCACCACCCTGCACACACTCCTCAGTGCAGGAAAGTGGATTCTGGATAATTCTGTATCTCCTTACAAAAATTTCCATTGCACAGGAGGGAAAAATAACCAAAAGCAAAAGGTTACAAGAAGTGTTCATGCAGAGTATGGATTCACAGCTATACTGATTTTCTATATCATGTGTCCCTTTGGAACTGCTGTATGGTTTTGGCTGTACATAAGTGGCTTCATGTAAGAAATGAAAGCAGGCCAAACTAAACCTCATTTCTGCGACTATTCAGTAACCAGATATTTCTATTTCATCAGATTACCTAAAGCGTTTAACCTTTATTGTCAGACACAGGACAGTATGTTCTTGAACTTTTTGTTGCCAAAAGGCCATATTGCTCTTCTGTCCTATCCACAATATGTGTTAATTGATTCTAAATTTAGTAATTATTATGTTTTGTTTACATTACTAAACAAAATTTATTTTAAGATTCCTGTACTGAGATTTTGGAAATATTTTTTCCACTTAATAATTGTATTAAGGATGCCAATATGGTTTTTTTTTAAACAAAATGGGAAGAGACCAAATGCAAATACTTAACTTTTTTTTACAGTTAACATAAAGGCTGCTTAGTAAGTCCTATCAGGAATATATTTTTATTTTTATACACCTATGACTAGCTTAGTGATTTGTAAATATAGTAGAACAGAATATAGCATTAAATAATTGAACAACCAGAAAGGTGTACTCTGTACCTTTGATTTTCATAATTCATAAATAGAAGTTTTATTTAACTTTTAGAACATAAAAAGGTATTTTATCTCTGTGCTGCTATATAGGTAAGCAGATCACTGATAGTAAACAATGATAAAATTGTTTTTGACACACAGGCAGTTCCACACTATAAAGCTGGTTCTGTGCTGAAACAAACATCAGATTTTCCTCACGTGATTGCGTTTACAAAATATATAGAGTGACAATAATTGACTGACAACCTCAGCAGCTCTGTGCACTATGCCGAAAAGACAAAGTATATATTTTTGATTGTATGAAATAAAATTTTCTGTAGGTTATCAAGTGACTCACAAAATGCCTTTCATAAGGGGCCTGGTCATAATTCAAAGACAATATGCAGGGTGAAAAATAGCCAAGTATGGTACTAAATGTGTATTGCTAATATAGCTGCTACTGTACTGATCGGCACTTGAGTGTGCTCATTGCATATGGATGAAAAAATAATGAGTCTATTCATTATAATCCATGATACACAATAAAAGATAATTAGGAGGTAAAAATCATGATGCAGTACCTAAGGAAGAGTATACAAATAATAGAAAAAAAGAGAATTCCAGGCTTGGATCCAGACTGTTGGATAGTTCGGCTTCACTGAACATTACTAATTTCACGATGAGAAAAAAGATAGTATGTATGTTTGCTATTAGCCATTGTGTCTGAATAAGGTGCCCTGAGTGAAAAGTCCAGATTTAAGCCTGTCTTAAGGTTTACAGAGTAAGCTAAGAATCCTTTTTTAGTGGCAGAGCAGAATACTGGAGTGACCAGTATTAATAGTAATTATTTTCCAAGTAGCTGATCCTGAAAGATCACAGAGTAGCACAGGATCTTCAGTATGCTTAGGGAAGTAGAAGCCAAAATCCTAAATTAAAATCCTGTAAAAGAACTGCATGAGAAAGATAAGCCTGAATACATAGGAAAAAAAAAAATTCAGAAGTTAAAATTCACTATGATGATTAAAAAAATCATTAAGGATGTTAACCCAAGTCCTGTCAAAACATTATTACTGCTTGTGTCAGGAGAGACAACATGCAGGCCATCTTCATACATTGGAAGTACAGGCTCCACCATTACTGAAAAAAAGATACACTCATACTCCAGCTACAGCCTTTTATTATAGGTTTTGTGGCACAGCTCAGGTGAAGAACATCTCACCTTGCCCAAAAAATACTTGAAATAACAGATATGGCAAACTGGAAAAAAACATGTTCCCATCAAGGGAAAAAAACAATAACTATCATGGAATATTTCCCAAGATTGAGCCATTCATTCTTCAAAAACTCATAAAGCTTCTTTTAATCTTCATATTTTCTAGGTTGCCATCAAGATCAATGAATTTATTAAGGTTGGATGGTGAATTAAATATGAAATTGTTATCTGATACAAAATTATAAAAACACATACCCCTTGCAAGTAAATATACATGTTAATAGTTATGACAAAATTTCAAAAAAATAAGAAGAATTTATCATAGTCACTTTATAGATTTGCTCTAAATGCCTCCCTTGACTATACAGGCAATGTCATTGCAAAACTACGGAGACAGCATTATTTGCATGCTTTTTAGAGCCTTTTTCATGTAGCATTATGACTGAAAAACAACTAAAATTCAGGTCGTCAGAGACCCAGTGGTAATGCTGTCACAATGCAATTTTAGACAATTCAATTTAGATGCAGCAGTTGCTTTTCAATAAGATTTTGATGTTTACCCAATTTTGCTGCTGGGTTAATTGAGTCATACTGAGGTCAAGTGGCTTGTCTGCAATCACCCAGATGTAGGTTCAGTGAGAATTACAGCTTAGGACTATCACAGCTATAAACCTCTGTTGCTTCCAATAAGGTAAAAACACAAAGAGAAATGAAATAATCAATGAAACACTGTCAGCAGAAAACTATGTCAGCTGCCACAGCAGAGGATTACGTGGTTTCCTTGCATTACTAAAGAATAGCCATTAAGTAAAATGGAAGAAAATACATTAACATGAAAATGAGAATAAAAGAAGAGCTAAATACTTTAAAAATTATCTCATCTTAACAAACTGACTTATTTTAAAACATGTCAACAAGTTAAACCTGAGTAATAATCCAAGCAGTAGAGCTTAAATAAATGTCTTCCTTTTGCCACAGGACAAAATAATTTCTTACTGAACTCATTACATAAACTGACTGCTCCTGTCTGCCTACAATGTTGGATATTGCTTTTAATGTAAAAAACCACATGCTCAAAGAATAACTTGAGCTTCTCAAACCCATTGCTGAATTCAGTTCAGCTGAAACCATTCTGGGAAAAGGTGTCACGGAAAATGGTCCCATGTGTGGCTGCAATCTCAGCTGCAGCAGTGAATAATTAAAAATTGTAAGGTTTACAGTGCACACATAAATAATTACAATTAGCATATCTTAACTCTGAGTATCACATTCCCCTCACAAACCCATATTTGAATCTGTTAAATAAACCTAGTTTAGAACTTATCTATCCATGATTAAGCTGCAAGTTACAGTATGAATTTACTAGAAACATGAGTTTTGATAGGGTTTTGGAGTGAGGGGGAAGATTGTAAATGAGTTTGTTCCCATGCACAAGTATATGTACACAGGTGTTCCAGGACAGAACTGGTGGCTCAATTAATAGCAAATGCAATGGGTAGAACACGGCTAAAAAGTGCAAGGTCAGAGAAGCAGAACTGGTATATTATTTAGACGAAGAAAAGATAAGTAGGTGGTGGTGTCATCAAGACAACAAACTAGCAGCAGCAGTATTTCAAAAGTCCTTAAGATAGGTGACACAATTAACATCAAAATGAGGAAAAGGAGTCACAGATATGAGGAAAGAAGAGCAGCACACCTACATTAGCATTTTAGTTTGTATCAAGAGCGCACTTCAAAGATAACTTCTTGATCATGCCTATTGCAGTCTTAGAGTGTACAAACCAAGCTCTTTCAGAAAAAAAATAAACTGGAAAATTGCTGCTGCAAGACCACACTTAATGTGCACCGACCACCACCAACAGAAGTTCAATCCAATGTGCTGTACTGCATCTAGGCTAAAATAAACCACCAGAAATACATGTATTGTAAATGTCAGATCCACAGCACCACTTGTTTTGCTCAACATGACACACAAAAGCCCTGCATTGTTTGCAATCAGATGAAATCCTTTAAGAGCATTTAGGAGTAGGAAGAACCTGAGTTCCTTTCATTTTGGGGAAAGTAGAGAAAAGCAAGCCAAATTTTTTGCAACTTGGGGTAGGTATCATCTTTTTAAAAAATAGAAAAGGAGAGATATTCAATGTAACTGTCGATGTATTGATGTAATCATAATTTAGGTTGACCTTCAGAGGTCATCAAATTCTAACCCTTGCTCAAAGTGAAATTTAATAACACATTGGCATGAATTTCTCCATCTCATTTATTTCTGAGTACAACAGGAGCCTATTAGCCCATCGTAGCCTACTCTGACAGTCTGATTTTTCATGAGTAACGTTCATGCTATGTATATTTTCAGTCTACCGTAGATACATGTATATCACAGAATCACAGAATCACAGAATCACTAGGTTGGAAAGGACCTTTAAGATCATCAAGTCCAACCATTAATCCAGAACCACCATGTCCCCTAAACCATGTCCTGAAGCGCCACATCCACACGTTTTTTGAACACTTCCAGGGATGGCGACTCCACCACCTCCCTGGGCAGCCTGTTCCAATGCCTGACCACCCTCTCAGTGAAGAAATTTTTCCTAATATCCAATCTAAACCTCCCCTGGCGCAACTTGAGGCCATTTCCTCTCGTCCTATCACTAGTTACTTGGGAGAAGAGACCAACACCCACCTCGCCACAACCCCCTTTCAGGTAGTTGTAGAGAGCGATAAGGTCTCCCCTCAGCTTCCTCTTCTCCAGACTAAACAACCCCACTTCCCTCAGCTGCTCCTCATAAGACTTGTGCTCCAGACCCCTCACCAGCTTCGTCGCCCTTCTCTGGACACGCTCCAGCACCTCAACATCCTTCTTGTAGTGAGGGGCCCAAAACTGAACACAGTATTCAAGGTGCGGCCTCACCAGTGCCGAGTACAGGGGCACAATCACTTCCCTACTCCTGCTGGCCACACTATTCCTGATACAGGCCAGGACGCTGTTGGCCTTCTTGGCCACCTGGGCACACTGCCGGCTCATATTCAGCCGGCTGTCAACCAGCACCCCCAGGTCCCTTTCCGCCGGGCTGCTCTCCAGCCACTCCTCCCCAAGCCTGTAGCATTGCATGGGGTTGTTGTGGCCAAAGTGCAGGACCCTGCACTTGGCCTTATTAAACCTCATACAGTTGGCCTCTGCCCATCGATCCAGCCTGTCCAGATCCCTCTGCAGAGCCCTCCTACCCTCCAGCAGATCAACACTCCCACTCAGCTTGGTGTCATCTGCAAACTTACTGAGGGAGCACTCAATTCCCTCATCCAGATGATCAATAAAGATATTGAACAAGACTGGTCCCAGAACCGAGCCCTGGGGAACACCACTCGTGACCGGCCGCCAGCCGGATTTAACGCCATTCACCACAACTCTCTGGGCTCGGCCATCCAGCCAGTTCCTCACCCAGCGAAGAGTAAACCCGTCTAAGCCACGAGCCGCCAGTTTCTCCAGGAGAATGCTGTGGGAGACGCTGTCAAAGGCTTTACTAAAGTCCAGGTAGACAACGTCCACTGCCTTTCCCTCATCCACTAGGCGGGTCACCTGGTCATAGAAGGAGATCAGGTTGGTCAAGCAGGACCTGCCTTTCATGAACCCGTGCTGGCTGGGCCTGATCCTTTGGCTGTTCTGCAGATGCCCTGTGAGCACTCTCAAGACCAACCGCTCCATAATCTTCCCTGGAACAGAGGTCAGGCTGACAGGCCTGTAGTTCCCAGGATCCTCCTTCCGGCCTTTCTTGTAGATGGGCGTCACATTGGCAAGCCTCCAGTCTTCTGGGACCTCCCCTGTTAACCAGGACTGCTGATAAACGATGGAGAGTGGCTTGGAAAGCTCCTCCGCCAGCTCTCTCAGTACTCTCGGGTGGATCCCATCAGGCCCCATAGACTTGTGGGTGTCCAGGTGGCTTAGCATGTCGTTGACTGCTTCCTCCTGGATTATGAGGAGTACATTGTGCTCTCCATCCCCGTCTTCCAGCTCAGGGGGCTGAATATCCTGTGGATACCTGGACTGGCTATTAAAGACTGAGGCGAAGAAGGCATTAAGTACCTCAGCCTTGTCCTCGTCCTTGGAGACAATGTTCCCCGCCATATCCAGTAGGGGATGGAGATTCTCCTTGCCTCTCTTTTTGTTGTTAATATATTTGTAAAAACATTTTTTATTATCCTTTACGACTGTGGCCAGACTGAGCTCTAGCTGGGCTTTTGCCTTTCTAATTTTGTCCCTGCTTGACCTAACGAGATCCTTGTACTCTTCATGAGTTGCCTTCCCCTTCTTCCAGAGGTGATAAACTCTCCTCTTTTCCCTGAGTCCCAGCAAAATCTCCCTGTTCAGCCAGGCCGGTCGCCTTCCCCGCCAGCTCTTCTTACGGCACATGGGGACCGCCTGCTCCTGTGCCTTTAAGATTTCCTTCTTGAAGACTGTCCAGCCTTCCTGGACCCCTTTGTCCTTCAGGACTGTCTCCCAAGGGACTCTCTCAACCAGTGACCTGAACAGGCCAAAGTCTGCCCTCCGGAAGCCCATGATAGCAGTTTTGCTGACCTCTCTCCTTACTTCACTCACAACTGAGAATTCTATCATGTCATGGTCGCTAAGCCCAAGACGGCCTCCGACCACCACATCTCTCACCAGTCCTTCTCTGTTTGTAAACAGCAGGTCCAGCAAGGCACCTCCCCTGGTGGGCTCACTCACCAGGGGCATCAGGAAGTTATCCTCCACACACTCCAGGAACCTCCTAGACTGTTTCCTCTCTGCCGTGTTATACTTCCAGCAGATGTCCGGTAGGTTGAAGTCCCCCACAAGAACAAGGGCCAGCGAATGCGAGACCTCCGCCAGTCGCTTATAGAATGTCTCATCCGTCTCTTCATCCTGGTTGGGTGGCCTGTAACAGACTCCCAGCAGGATGTCTGCCTCATTGGCCTTCCCCCTCATCCTTACCCACAAGCACTCTACTTGGTCTTCACAATCTTCGATTTCTATGCAATCAAAACACTCCCTAACATACAGAGCCACCCCACCGCCTCTCCTTCCCTGCCTATCCCTTCGGAAGAGCTTATAGCCATCCATTGCAGCACTCCAGTCATGAGAAGCATCCCACCATGTTTCTGTGATGGCAACTACGTCATAGCTGTCGCACTGCACAATGGCTTCCAGCTCCTCCTGTTTGGTGCCCATGCTGCGTGCATTGGTGTAGATGCACCTGAGCCGGGTGCATATATATATATATACACATATATATATATACACACATATATATCTCTATATATACATTCCTCAACACTTATTGAAAGTTATGGGGTTTATTTCTCTTTTAAGAAAAAGAAAACTCCAACATTGTTTGAACAATTATCTAATCACCCCAAAAACACTTCAACCTGCATACTTCTGTAAATAATTATGAATACAATACTATGCTCAAGAGGCAAGGAACAAACTAATAAAGAAACAGAAATCAAAGTCTGCCACTATCTAGTTTATGGTTTCACACACACATATGTATATACATATTAGCATACGTGTTTAAAAATATACATGCACACATCTATAAAAGATATTGTCAGTATTTAATTTCAATAAAATGTTTTTTCTCCATGGAAAACATTTTCCTTAAATGTAAAAATATAGAATATGCCAATACGTTTCCTTTTGGGCTAAGAAACTGAAAGAACTACTGATTTCAGGTGAAGCATTCTTCATACACTCTCTCATCTTGAATCTCATCACTTGAAACTTGTATCTCTGGCAGAATCCTTTAATTTGAACTCATAATTTCATGAAAAATCCTAAAAGACAAGTATTAAATTTCCTTCTGTTTTTAAGTATTAGTTGTTGACAATTACTGAAAGTTGGCCCGCTCAAAAAATATTTATATAATATAGAACATAATTCTGCTGTTATAATCCTTTGACAACACTAACTCAAAGGCAATTTATGGAATTAAGACTTAACATCATATAAAAACAGGTAAGGACCAAAATGTTTTTTACACTGACGCTGGAACTTTGCAGACTTAAAATGTACAAACATTTTGCTTTATTTCAGATCTAATATTAAAGCAGTTAGAACCATTAGGTTAGATTTTGGTCATATTGTCATGAGGAGAACATATTTTAGGAGTTGTTGTCTCTCATTTTAAAAATGGTTTCTCTCTGCAGTATTTCAACTGGTTCACCAACTTATTTATCTGGAGTTATATTGAACCAGAAACATCATGGAAAAACCTGAAGATTATCCGATTTCCAAATAAAATGACACTTTATGTTTGTATTTAATTATTATGTGGAAATTTGATAAATACCACCTTGTAGTTCTGGTGGAAATCCAGAACAACTCTATTTAAAACAACACACTGTTTGACATTTAGATATTAAGCAAGAAAAAAGGATAGGAAGATGACAGATAGATGACAGGTAGAAAAGAAAGTAATTTATTCTGATCACATTAAAGTCAAAGAGGGACTATAAGGTTTAAAATTCATTAATGAGACAAACAATGTCATTAATAAAATAAATGTGGGTTTTGTTCTGTTCTGTTTCATTTCCTGGTTTAGAATGTTTCATCAATTCTTAATCACTGCTTTTAACATTTACTTATAAGCATGAATAATAAAGACCAACAAATAAGAAATTATTATATTTTTCTGTCTCTTCTACTTTATTTTAGAAAATACTTTAAGAGTGATTATAATTATTTTTGGGGGTGAAATTGGTGCACGAGTACTGGCAACTGAGAGAAACAAGTTAACTATTTCCAAATTGTCAAAAAATCCGTATGTGTAAAGGATCATTAAAAATTTGTTACTGAAATATGATTTTAACTAATTTACAGTATTAAACAGTTTCTAGAACTTTAGAAATTGTAACCTTCTGAACTATTAAAACTCAAAAGTGCTTCTATCACAGAAAATAGACTCTGTAATATCACAGAATCATGAAATATCACTTAGACTGATAGTATCATGACTTTATATTGGACAGAAAAAGTTTCAAAATCTCTTTCTCCTCCCCATTTCCACTCACTTTGGTTAGTATTAGTTTTCTTGAACCACTCAAGTAATGTCTAAACTAAACCTGAAATTTCCTGGTGTTCCTCTGAACACATTTCTCTTTTTCATGTTTTCTGCTTTTGAAACACCTTCCAAAAAGCTTTATGTTAAGGTAATGTAAGTCCTAATTGGAAATCACAGACCAAAGATTAGAGAGGCAAGAAGATCAGAAAAGGATCATGTTACAGACTTGAGATCACAGACTGATGATGCGCAAGCAGAATTATTAGTGCACAATAATTATTTCACCAGAAGTTTATGATTGTAAAACACATAATAAAGCTTTGAAAAATAGTATGGCCCAGTTTTATTTTTAAAAAAATACCTCTATGTTTCTTTAGTGATTTTAGTTACTGACAGAAAAGAGTTTGAAATGTTGTTGTTAAAGAAATATAAGGGGAAAAAAAAGTACCTGCACAGGAAGGCCTTACTGATTGACAGGGTGCTGTTTGCTGCATTCTTTAGCACAGAGTTAAGCTTTCATGACAGAGGGAAAGAGGAGGAATAGAAAGAATGGAGCCCCTTTGTTTAACAACTGAGTGAAGCAGAGTCCCTTAAGAAAGTATTCGGAAACTGCAGACTAAAATAACAGACAGGGGTTAAGAGAAGGACAATAAGCTTTTAGTCATTTGTTTAACAAATGAGCAACCTGCAGGAATACCGTAATTCAATTAAAAACCCTAACCAAATCAAACAAAGACCCTTTTATTCTAGGCAAACTTGTGCTGCTTTGAGTGGAGATTCCTGCAAACTATTCACTTAACTGTGTGATGCTTATGCCCTTTCTTTTAAGGTGGGAACCCTGTCCTTAACTATGGTATTGCTCTAAAATATGACAGGAAAAAAAGCCCAATTTTCTCCTTAAATCTGTAGTTTCCATTTTAACTCTTCATTTAGTATAAGAGGGAAGAGAGGCAACCACAAATTTGTTTTATTTAGAGAACACTTAGCCACAGTAATTTAACAACATGTTCTTAAAAAAAAAAAGATAAAACAGAACCACACACAAAAAAAAAACACCCTACCCATACCACCATAATCTTATTCATATTACATTTACATTATCTAGTTCAACAAAAAGAAGTGCAGAGTCCTGCACCTGGGGAGGAACAACCCCATGCACCAAGAGGTGCTGGGGAACATCCAGCTGGAAAGCAGCTTGACAGAAAAGGACCTGAAGGTCCTGGGGAATTCCAAGTTGAACGTGAACCAGCAATATGCCCTTGCAGCAAAAAAGGCCAATGGTAATCTCAACTGCATTAGATAAAGTATTTCCAGCAGGTGGAGGGAGGTGATCCTTCCCCTCTACCTGGCACTGGTGAGGCCACACCTGGAGTACAGCATCCTGCTCTGAGCTACCCAGTGCAAGAGAGACATAAACACACTGGAGAGAGTCCAGAGAAAGTCCACTAAGATGATTGAGGGACTGGAGCACCTCACATATGAAGAAAGGCTGAGAGCTCTGGGACTGTTTAGCCTAGAGAAGAGAAGGCACAAGGGGGATCTCACTGCTGTATATAAGTACCTGAAGGGAAGGTGCAAAGAGGACAGAGACAGGCTTGTTTCAGTGATTCCCAGTCACAGGATAAGAGACAGTAGACACAAACTGAAACACAGGAGGTTCTGTCTGAATATCAGGAAACACTTGCTGACTGTGAGAGTGACTGAACCCTGGCACAGGTTGTCCATGGAGACTGTGGACTCTCTGTCCTTGGAGATATTCATAAGCCATATGGGCATGGCTCTGGGCAACCAGCTCTAGGTGGCCCTGCTTGAGCAAGGAGGTTAGACCAGATGACCTCCAGAGATTCCTCCAACCTCAGCCATTCTGTGATTCTGTAATTCTGTGATCTAATCTAAACTGATGACTAATCAAATGAAGGAAAATCACACTCACATTAAAGCCTTCATTGTTAGACATGCTCTTTAGGAGTCTCCAGAACATCTATCCTACGTTAATAGAACAAGAACTTAACTCTCTGTTTTCTTTTCTGGTGCAATCTGGATTAATGGTTGGACTTGATGATCTTGAAGGTCCTTTCCAACCTTAGTGATTCTGTGATTCTGTGATTATATGTAGGATATCAAGCTGCATCAGGATTCAGGAAACATGGCTTCTATTAACCCTCCTCCACTTGCTCTCTGATCATGTGGAAGTCAGTGTACCTTTGCTTTTAATGCTAACCTTTATCCATCTCATTTTTTATACCCTATGCTCTTGAGATCAAGGCTGTCATTATGAGTCAGGTCAAAACTTGATATAACATCAGCTGCTACAGGGTTTCACTATAGTGGATTAGGATCATTTGCTTGCAGACATCTCTGTGTCAGCAATTTATAAGTGTAACTGCAAGAGAAATAAAGCCTAATATTAACTGCCTGTTCTTAGTATATCACATATATACACTAGTTTCTGTAATACATGTTTTATATTGTTTTGGGGTACGCTGGTGTTGGGATCACCCTGCATGGCTCGACCTTAAGGAGAAGGAGCTGTGGTGTTGATCTGCACGGCTCGACCTTAAGGAGAAGGAGCTGTGGCACTGAGAAGCTGGTAAACAGCTGGATATCTGCACGGCTCGGCCTTGAGGAGAAGGAGCTGTGGTAAACAACTAAGAAGAAGCGAGGAAAACAGGAACACCTGCAAGCAGCGAATCCTGACTGTGTGAGAGGCGCGTGGACAGCGCGTGGTATTTTGTGCACAGCCAATTGCAATAGTGTGTGTAACAAGCTGTAACCAATCATGAGTGTGTGCGCAGTGACTAAGCGAAAATCATGATATATATTGGAGTCAGACAAGACAATAAATGGCTTCGGAATATAACTCTCATAGAGTTGTGAAGTCCATCCTTCTCCCGCACGTTGGTACTGTTGAAAAAGTTCCGTTATTCTGGGTGAGAGAGGCTAAGCTGTTATTTTATTTAATTTTTGCCCTTCTTGCTTGTGTTGCTGATGCCTCAAGACTTGGATAGATGCCCCTTCTTTTGTCAGAATAACCAGTTTCAACCAGATAATGCAATTGATCACAACTTTTAAAAATGGAATAGGAAACGGGGTGGAAAGCTTATCATTCTAACCTTGTGAGTCAATCATGAAAATTCAAAGGGATCTTCAAGTCCAGTGTTACACAGGGTGTACTGTGATTTTTTTAAAGTTATATTAATAATATTTGAACTTAACTTTTCAACTACAAACTTTGAACTTTGCTAATGAGAAGTATGATAACACTAGTAGAGAATTGCTCTTAAGGAGAGTAATTTTCTTTATTAATTCATCATGATAACACAACTTTATCTTGACTGTTATGTACACAGACAAATGTATACACAGACAATGAATGTATATACTAAAACACTTGAGTTTTTTAGCTGCTGACTCCAGAAACTTTATCATTTGTTTTGTCTGTACTAGCAAGAGGAAAGGATAATATTCTTGTTGCTTGGGTATGCTAGGCAATGGATTGTTCTGCCAGTTGATTAAATATTAGACTAAAGCCAAGACACTTAATCAATGCATAAAGCCCTTTGTTGCCTGCACAGTCCATTGTCATGAATTTTACTGCTACTCTGACAAAAATAAAATACTTATGGACAACATGATCTTATAAGCTCCCTCTCTTTATAAGCTCCCTTTCTTATTTTCAGAGCTTTAAATGTGATGTGATAGTGACATGATTCATAATCCGCAATGCTCTCAACAATCCAATCTCAAAAGATATATCTATCTGCATACATAATATTTAGTCATTGATTTCACATTATTTTTGTCCCTTGCATGTACTCTCACATGCAGAAGAAAAAAAGAAAGTATCTTTGCAGATAAAATCACAATGAATCAACTTCAATCGTTTTATTCACATTAGCTACCTTAGCTGCTTGTCCATTAATTTCAGAGAAGCATCTTGTTAAAATCACCTATGCAGTTTCATCTTTTCATGTGTAAATATGAATTATGTAGAGATCACAAATAACACACAACATGAGACAAATGGGTATAGATTCAGGATCTGGTAAATATTTACAAGGATCTACCTTAGAACTCCTGAAGTTGTTCAAATGATGTGTGGAAATATTTTCTATGTCCTGGAATTCTTTGGAACCTTTTCTTTTTGATGTTTATAATTTATTTTTCTTTTTCGATCTTGTATGACTGGACATTTACATGTTACCATACATACCTCATGTTCTCCTTCACTAGATTACTAAAAAAAGATTGAATGAAAGAGCAATGAAGAATGAATAATAAGGCGACTGGTCACACGCAAATACTCGTTTAGCACAAGAATACAAAAGAACAACTATTTCACAGCATTATGCTCATCACTTTCTTCACACCTATCAAAGCTCCTTGTTAAGTTTCCCAGATACAACTATTTTAGGCTCCTTCTCAGGGACGGATCTGTTTCTTAATAAAGTGCATTTTGAGGAATAAAAGCTGTTGTTCCATTGTCAAAGATTTTTTTTTTTTTTTAATATCAGAAGGGATCATACTATAACCCTGTACTCTAACCACCTGGATGATGTACACTATGAAATACATGATTTCCGAACTGGAATGTAGCTTTTCTTTGTGGTGTAGCATGTATTTTACAAAGATAATTTTACTAAATTTAAATGTTCCAGCAAATGAACAATTCACCAAAATACTAAGTAAACATCTCCAAATATAGTATTCATGTTCCTAGCCTGAGTGCAAGTAGCTCAAGTTTCCTACCACAGAACCTTGTCCTGCCTTTTGCTGAGCCATCCTACTTGATGTTCCCATCCTCCGTCACATATTTAGGGTAATACATGCAGAAATAAAACAGGAGCTCATGTCTGAGCATTATTTACGATGACTCCATAGACCTTTTCATTCACTGCACTCTTAGGCAGAGTTCTTTATCCTGTACATGAGATACATGCTCTGTCCTAGAAGTTTCAATGCATATATGATGGGATTAAATATTCACATTTTGGAAGAGACTTCGCATTATGAGAACTAAAATCAATATGTACAGCTATCTAATTTATCATCTCCCAAATGTCTCACTTTCTCACTTGTGTAAATCTGCCAGGAATAGTTATATATCTTCTCTAGAAAACAAAAATATGTAATGGCTGGAGAAGGGATTGAAATGTTTAACCAACCCATTACTTTGAATGAGACTTTGAGAAGAGACGCTGACTGTAGGATTCGCTATAGTTACCCAAAGCTAAGGTTTTCATGCAATATTTGCTGTTCTGTTTCATGCAAGAATATTATGCCATAACCTGCTATAGACCCTCATTAACATTTTTACTTCTCCCTCCCATTATGTTAGAGAGAAGACATACATGCTTGGACACCCCCACATCCCACATCTGACTTGCTGTCCCATGTAAATCACTTTATGTCAAGTATTATGTGTGAGACAGCAGGGACCCACTGTCCAGCACAGCTTAACTCATCCCACAACCAGCCAAGCCTGCTCTGCCCTGGTGTGACCAGGGGACTGATTTTCAGTGCTTGAAGAATGCCTCAGAAAAATCTGGATCATAATATATTTTTATCGTATTATTTTGTGCCTGCAATTATATCTTACTTTTTTCACTGACAGAACGTAACCATCATGAATGCTGATGCAAGTCACATTTTCACACCATATCAAATCCACATAAATGTCATTTACTGGTTAATCTCCTTGGTCTTATTATTTTGATTATAAGCACATATTAGAAAAAGGGAGAAAAAAGTTCATCCAAACACTTCAATTTTAGCTGATTTCATTTCATTTGGCCTTTGCCAATTTTCCTCATGTACTGAACACCCACAGGGTTTGAAGACACGTGGGAGGATTTTTCTCATAAAGAATAGGAAAGTACAGCTTAAAAGTACCACTCTAAATAAATTTTACATTATTACATACACTGCTGGTTTATCGTTCTAATTAAAAATTAGGTGTTTTCACTTTAGTGAACAACATGAAAAGTTAACGGAGTCCCTGTTTTCATTCATTCCCTGTTGAAGACTCCCTGTGACCAAGAAGTCTAATGCTGGAACCTGTATGGTTTTAAAATTATTCTCTAAATAAACTTTCCCACAAAAAATAAACAAAAATCTGCTCTGATAAAACTATTCATGGCAGAAAAAGTGCAAGCAAGAGGCAATATTTTAGGCCAGGCAACTGTTCTAATATAACACTCCTTGAATAATGGACAGACTTGAGCTTGAGAGGGTGTTCCTGAGGCCCATAAAGGAGTCTGCATGCTGTTTTGGCTTCAACACTTGAGAGCCAAATGGAAAAATTAGCAATTTCAATAAGCACAAATGGAGTACTTACCGTCAGTGTATCATAACAGTCAAGTAGGTATCACTTATCCGAGGCCCTTCTTCTCATTTCAAGTGATAAATGGATCAATGCAACATTGCTGTCAGCAGGAAAAGGGACTGTCACTTTCCAGACCTGAAAGCAATGTTACTGTGAAGTAAATCTTTTGGGAAGAGGTTATTTCACCATGTAGCAGTCAGTGCCCTGCACTAGGGAGATTGATGCACCCTCAGTGTCACCACTGGCCTCGACTGTGCCTGTCCAGGGATACTTGCCCCGCTCATTCCTATGTGGTGACCTAAGAGAACAATACAACATAGAAATGGGAGAGCTGCGTGTGTCACTATTAAATCTCATCACCATCTTAGAGAAGTTTTTAAGAAGGACAAGAACTCAATATAACTTTGTATAATATTAAATCTATATAATGTGTTAATAACTTTTCTACCTATAGTGATATAGAGCCTGGGGTAAAATTCATCTAATAGAAGAGTCAGAGATGACATATTAATTTTAACAAAGTATACACACTCTATTAAAATCATACAATTCTACTACCGCGCAATCTGTAGATTTCAAATGCATGAACTAAAAATGTGAAGTAAAAAAATTAGATGTAAAGGAATGCAGTAATTAAAGTTTCCTTAATCCTGCCACTCTATGTGCCTGCATTACAATGTTATCTTTAAATAGCATGAGCACATTTCTTTTCGCCCAGTCTTTCCTCCACTCATCCACTTCCTCTTCTTATTTGGTACTCTGGATGTACAATCCTCAGTAAATGTGCTCTGATCTCATCTTTCTTTCTATCTTGCTACTCAGTATGCAGGTCCCGATTTTACTTACTGCATATTCCTGACCTGAATACAAAGGATTTAATTTCCTTATAAGCTCGTATATAGTTTTATCACTGCACTATCCAAGTTTTTCATTAACCTTTCATCTTTTGAACTAGAATATTTGACTGCAACCTCACAGGGATATTATTTTTTTTTTCTGCCCCGTCCTGAAAACTTGAGCCAAAAAGTTCATAAAGACCTAGTTGTTTTCACTAGACAGTTAACTGAAATTTTCTGTTCTTAGATTAACTCCTCTCAAATAAATCTTAACTGTGTGAAAGTGAACATTAAATGACATGTCCTTGGAACGACTGCATGAGCAGCTGAAAAATCTTAACTTACTCTATATGTAACTTATGTAGACTCAGTTCCTGAGTTCCAGCTGCTGAACTGAGTACCCCTACATTCGAGTTAAGACTCTATGTGCTTAACAAGGACATTACCAGCAACACTTGAATTACACTTCAAATGAAAACATATTAGCCATGACAGAAGGAAAGAGTATGTTCATACTTTTTAACAGCTCTGCAGCTTTTAATATGAGATAATTGCAAATCCAGGTCCCAGTGGAGTTATCAGCCAATTTCCAGTGACTAAGAAGTCAGAATCACAGTCAAAACTCAGACACTTTGGGGGGGAGCAGTTTTCTATTGAAAAGTACTCATATTTTCTGCACTTCAGTAACAGCATAACCCCTTGGTTATTGGGAAGAGAATTGTTCCTGAAGTAAATGAGATTCAGGTGCCTTGAAGCCAGAACAACAGCTACAGCTGTTAAACTAATGTTGCAGCAAAAAAAGGCTTTAAGTGCACATTCTCAAGATACTCTTTTCTGGCTCAGCTGGGAGTAGTGGCAAAAACTAATGCCTGTCAGTCCTGGAAAATTTCATAGCCAATGATCCTGCAGTGAATCTAGCAAAGATGTTTGTTTGGAAGCCTAACTTTTTGATTTTTACACTTTATTATTAACAGTGTTATGCAGCAACATATTGCAGGACACAGCATCCCATATATCCCTTGTCTGCATTCCAGTAGAAAGACCTGGGGTTTGCTGAGACTGAGGATCTGCTCTGTTCAGGTGCTGAACAGATACAAAGCCAGGAGGTCTGGGCACCTTATCCTTCCTTCCCCCAGAAGAGTGAAAGGGTGTCTGTAAGCACATTTCCATTGAAAGGCAGGGTTTTGTTTTGTATTTTTCATTTGCCTTAATTGTAAATATTATGCTGAAATAAATTTAATTTTTATAAGACCTTGTCTTTTGCCAAGAGTCCACAAAGAGAAAAAACAATACAAGAAAACTGTAGCCAAAAGCTGCAGTTACTAGCACAGTTACTAGTTACACTTACTAATTTTGGTTATTAGGTAGAGGTTACTAGCAAAAGTACTTTTAGTATGTAACACTGATAACAAACACAAACTTGAATGCAGTTGATTCAACCTTTAGCAGTAAAGTACCATATTAATAGTTATACTTTAAACTATACAGAAGATACAATGAATCACAGTTATTTTAGCAGATATAGTATCACACATACAGACACTGTCTGTGACTATCATTTACCTATTATCTGTGAAGACAAAACCATGAGGGTGTATTTGGCTATGTGCTCTTCATTTAATAACATACCACAGCTGGGGGTTACTGACTGCTACTTGTAACATGTAAGAATAATTTTTATGGCATCTATGATGATAGCAGCTGTGAACCTGGGCATCAAAGATGATATATAGATAATAGATACATATGTATTTATCTTCAAATTATATATGTACATGCATATTCAAACCTATGCATGAAGGAGAAGAGTTCCAGTTATTAAGGTAGCAAAAATGCAGAAGCACCTTTCCTAGAAATCGTGTGGGAGAGAAATAATTCTTGCTGGATCAAGAAAAGCAACAGGAAGTGAAGTTCACTTTCTGAATGGGGGAGCGCAACATTATCTATGAGAATGCAGAATAACAGATGAAGTAAGAAGAACTGGAAATAAGGGTCAATGGCAGCTCCTATCCTGTGATGGGTGTACTGGACCCCTTGACCAGACTGGTTTGGTGCGGGCTCTGGAGGAGGTAGAGGCCTGAGCCATGGCCAGGATGCGAACTCCTCTAGTTTCAATCTGTTTTTTGAAAACCCACAAAGGAACAGAGTCACACATTGAGTATTGATGCATGAGCTTGGAACACTGATCATATGATTGACACATGAATAGTGGATGGCTTTTCCGAGACTCATTTATCAAGGAACAAAGAAAGTTGTGGGTGCAAGGAGCCTCACAGTACCTTTTCCATTACATGTAATTTGACTATGAGCCAACCACTTTATTCCATAAACATGACAGCCTAGGTGAGCCTTCTTTGAGGACTCCCTGCTAGGCAGTGTGGATGCATGGTGGTGATCTCCATTTGAGCTGGGACACCTCTCAAGGTTGCTCCTAGAGGCAGAGACACCTTTTATCAACAGCAGATCTTTAGTAAGCAACTGGTATCACACATAACCCTGTAGCAGTATGACAACATTGATTTTGACTTGGTAATTTTGATTGCATGCTGAATTGATGTTAATGAAATATTCATATATAATCCTTTAGACACAAATCATTGACCAAGTCTGGAACTAAGTCTGGGTCCAGCTGGTGGTACATTTGGACTGGACTCCTGGACTCCTGTGGTGGTACATTTCTCCCACCCCTTTCCTTGTTCGATAAGCTTTGGCTTTGGAGCAGAGAGTTTGGCGGTTAAGGGCCGCTTGACTGTACCAAGAACTCTTGCATAGATGGGAGTAACTCACCATCCCCAGACAGCTTTGGAACAGATCTTATCTAGCCATGATTGAGGTGGATCAGTACCAGCATCAGTGGGACATTGAGAAGTCTAGCAATTACCAACAAATGATTTGTGGCAGGATGGAAATTTACTGATGCCTAAAGTCAATAATCTCCCAGTCCTACAAATAGCGGTCCCAAGTGAGATCTTTTGAGCTCTCCCGGACCATGGCGGGCTGCAATCAGCACCTCCCTCTGCGTGGGACGCCTCTCAGAGTCCATGAACCCTCAAGTTCACAATCAACTCAGAGGCTTGGCTGATCACCTGTTGAGCAATGCAAAGCATTCGGTGTGAGTATTCAACTGAATTTGAGGGGGGTATTTAAAGGTATTTTTGTACATATCTATCTCTTTTCTCTGTATTTCTTTATGTGCCTGATCTCAGTATGTTGCTATGATTTTATACTGTGATTTATCTCACTATCATTAATCTTAGTAAGTTTTAGGTTAATTATGTTACTAAGTCTTATATGATTTAATATTGTGATTTATCTCAACAGTGTTAGTGAATTTGATTGCTGTTATTTTGTATCAGATTGTTGCCATCCTAAAATTACACCAAGCACTACACCAGAATCCCCAGTACCCTACCCCTTTAGTCATAAACCATTGACCAAGTCTGGGACTAGGAGTGGATTCAGACACACCTGGACTCCTCTCTGAGAAGGAGTTTAGAGAGCAAGGGGGTCCACTCTGAACCTCGTGACTCAACAAGAGGGCATTCCTTTGCTTTCCTTACTTAACCTTAGCCATAAACCGTGACCAAGTCTGGGACTAAAAGTGGATTTCAGTCCACTCTGAACCTCGTGAGTCAATGGGAGGGTCTCCCCTACTTTCTTTCCTCAATATACATATAAGTTAACCCAATTCAATCCACAAGCAAATCATTCCAATCTAGTTGTAACTTAGTCTACCTTTTTCATATTAAGTAAATAATAGAGTGAACCTTGCCATCAGATTTTGTTGTCGCACCCTTTCACAAATTCATATTAAAAACATTCGCTTTCTGATATCTTTGGCAGTGATTCCTTAAGCAGCCCAGCCACTCATTCACGACAACTCCTCTCTGAGAAGGAGTTTAGAAAGCAAAGGGGTCTACTCTGAGCCTCATGACTCAATGGGAGGGTCCTCTTTACCCTTTTATCTCTAGTCTCTCTGTGAATAATTCTAACTCAAGTGTAACTCCATTTTTCTTTGTATATTTTCCTATGCAGTAATTAACAGAGTGAACCTTGCCATCAAACTTTGCTAAGTTGTACTTTTACAACATCACATTAAAACCACCATTGCTAACACCTTTGACAGTGGTTCCTTAAGCAATCTACATTGACCATCTGTGACAAATTGGTGTAGTCAGCAGGATCCTGAATCAGGATTTGTGACATACGCACAGGTGAAAACCCATAGTTTCTTAAATTTTGCCCTTAAGCATTGAAAATATTTCTCTTGAAGCATCAAAGAAATTTTCACACTCCTTTCCAACTGCCAATACCAATGGCACACTTTCCCTCCCTGGATCACCCCTCTGTCTTCTCCCCCAGGTCCTGGCTGAGGCTGACCTGCAGAAGAAAAACCACTCGTATCTTTCCTAATATCTTATGACTGCCAACACCTCCCTGCAGTTCTCCACAAGTCTGTGTTGAAATATTATCCCATTAGTTATTCAGGACATGTTTTGGGTGCTACAACACACAATGAGACCAAGAGATACAGTGCTGATGTCTTGTAAATTTGACTTCCCCCCACCCCTTCATGTAGTTGTTGTAGGCACCTTACTTGGGCATTGATTGTGTAATCCGAAGCCTGACTAATACCATACAAAAATCCCCAACCGGCCTGGCCATGGCCTGAGGCTAGGTGTCACACATTGGAAAGAAGAATTCCCTTCAGTTGTCATATTGTCATAATCGAGGCAGAATTACACCTGGGACCAAACACTGAACTGAGCAGTTTATATTGAATAGGTTAATTGTAATGTCCAGAAAAGGTAGACAAACATTTCAGGGTTAAAAACCACACAATAAAAACACATCATGAAAATGTCACTGAAAAGGCATTAGCACTTGTGGTTGTTTGAGCAATCTCTCTGTCACTTTAATAACCCACAGTTGAAAGTGATGAACTTTAATTTGTACCCTGCCCTTAGAAGCCAGCCAACTTGACCTTAAAAACTCAAGAACATCACAGAAATGAAGCTGATTGCGTAGCTGATTATTCCTTGTTGCTAAATCTATCCAGTTCACCTTGTGCTTGAAAGTGGAAAGACTTGTTTGAAAGATGGGTGAGGGGAGGAAATCATAAGTGTCCATTATTTGCTCTTTTCACTGGATATTGTAAATAACTGAAAAGAGATTATATAAAAAGCATTTTCTGGTCTTCAAGGGTATCATAAAGCAACTTAATGTATCAGGCAAAACTCAATAATTTTAAATTTCCTTTTTAGACTACTTTTTTAAAAGTTTACTTATTTTTACATACAAATTTGTACTTAGATTTCATTATATAATGCATTAAATATAAAACTTGGGGATCTTTTTCACTCTCAGACAACAGGTATATGTATGAAAATGAATCGAGTTAGAATAGCAAAAGCAAAAAAGCCACCTTATGTCCTCATATCTTGACACATTTTTTAAATACATTATATCAAGATTAGTATGCAAGGCTGAAAAAATAAATACCAAAATCATAGAAAGGTCATATGATAAACATTTCCTACTGATTGACAAATTTAATTTGCATAGTTGTTGTTGTTATTATTATCACAATATCAAAGAAAAACTTGAAATAATGCCTTACAGGGGTTCTTTTCAGCCTGAAGAAGAGTGGTCAGAATCTACAGTGTAATCCCAAAAAGAGAAAGGCCAAACTCATTCCAATGACTTGTCCATATTCACTTAAGAAGTCTGTGAGAGACAAAAATTAAATCCAGTTTGTCCTTATCAACTGTATTCAGACTATCCCTTCTTGCCTTTAATTCTCTTTATTCGTTCACTATGCACATATGTATGTATCTGTGCATATGCTGGTGTGCAGCTATGGATACGTGCGTCTGCATATTAGTGCATGTGTTATACACACACTAACTCTTGCAATAAGTGAAAACAAAAGCCCTCCTCACTGTCCGAACTTGATTAATTTTCTAAACAAAGACCAAATTTAACACTTAAAGGCTATATTGCAATGCTTCCTGCATTAAAAGGCTGAATTAAGATTAGAGGCAATCTTGAACTTCGAAATCAGCAGCATGAGGCTATGCTACTTTGACAGATGGTAGCACTAAGCAAGCACCAAATATGCAAATATCATTAGTTCTCCTCTATAATGGGAATATCTGCACAGTATTATTTTCAGTGTTACAAATAATTTTACTTGTTAAGTCCACATGTAATCTTTATGTCTGGAAGACATTAAAAAAAAAATTGTAAATTCACCTATTTCAGACTACTAGCAAGTCTGGATATACTTGCTACAGGAGAGTTACACTTTAGTCATTCTACTGTCACCACTGGAACTGATGAAACAATTCATTATGAAATATGGTAATTGAAAACATGATATTTACCTTATGCTTACATGTAAACTCTGACTTTATCATAATAAAACAAGAAAGAGAAATGTTCTTTGGGTCCAAACAATTTAGATGTTACAAGATCTCATTTTGTTACTTCTAACACAAATCTGAGGTCACTTTGAGGTCTCACATGACTTCTCCAAGTACTACCCCCTCTTAACACTAGACTATTGATTCATAGAAATCCTGCTATTTAACATTTCCAGACTCAGTAAGTAACTTGCTTCTCCTCATGGCCAACATTTCCAAGGCAACATTTCATTAACATACAAGCTGCATAAATAAGTATCTGTTGCTTTTTTCCTCTAGTTCTCTCCATAGTCACCAGCTATCTCATAATGAGATCATGAACTGTTTGGGTCATGAACTGTTTGGGCCAAACATCTTATCCGTACGTACTGTAATGGACATGATCCTTTGAGAATGGGTACTACTAAAACAAGTTATTATTGACCAAAATATTTTTAAAAAATACTTAATCCAAATTGCCCTCTTTCTTAGTCCCAGGGAATATACAAATGTAGTTACATCCATTAAATATTTTTCAAGACATTTATTGTCTTGAGGGTCTGGATCTTCATTTTTCTTCAGCAAGAATGTTAATAATTAAATATACCATCTCAGTGACGTGGACAGCATCTGATTTACATTTTGAATAAGAAACAAAGAACGCCACATAAATGCTAAATGTAATTTTTAGCATAACAACAATAAAGAACTGCATAAAGAACTGGCTGGATGACCAAGCTCAGAGAGTTGTGGTGAATGGAGTTAAATTCAGCTGGCAGCCAGTCACAAGTGGTGGTCCTCAGGGCTCAGTTTTGGAACCGGTCTTGATCAGTATCTTTATTGATGATCTGGATGAGAGGATTAAGTGCTCCCTCAGTAAGTTTGTAGACGACACGAAGTTGGGTGGGAGTGTTGATCTGCTGGAGGGTAGGAGGGCTCTGCAGGGGGATCTGGATAGGCTGGATCAATGGGCTGAGGTCAACTGTATGAGGTTTAATAAGACCAAGTGCCAGGTCCTGCACTTCAGCCACAACAACCTCATGCAACGCTGCAGGCTTGGGGAGGAGTGGCTGGAGAGCTGACTAGTGGAAAAGGACCTGGGGGTGCTGGTTGACAGCCGGCTGAACATGAGCCAGCAGTGTGCCCAAGTGGCCAAGAAGGACAACAACATCCTGGCCTGCATCAGAAGTAGTGCGGCCAGCAGGAGTAGGTGAATGCATACCCTCACTCAGCACTGGTGAGGCCGCACCTTGAATACTGTGTTCAGTTTTGGGCCCCTCACTACAACAAGGACGTTGAGGTGCTGGAGCGTGTCCAGAGAAGGGCAATGAAGCTGGTGAGGGGTCTGGAGCACAAGTCTTCTGAGGAACGGCTGAGGGAACTGGGGTTGTTCAGTCTGAAGAAGAGGAGGCTGAGGGGAGACCTTATCGCTCTCTACAACTACCTGAAAGGGGGTTGTGGTGAGGTGGGTGTTGGTCTCTTCTCCCAACTAACTGGCAGTAAGATGAGAGAAAATGGCCTCAAGGTGCACCAGGGCAGGTTTAGATCGGATATTAGGAAAAATTTCTTTACAGAGAGAGTGATCAAGCCATTGGAACAGGCTGCCCGGGGAGGTGGTGGAATCACCATCCCTGGAAGTGTTCAAAAAACGTGTGGACGTGGCACTTTGGGACATGGTTTAGTGGTCATGATGGTGTTGGGTTGATGGTTGGACTTGATGATCTCAGAGGTCTTCTCTAACCTTAATGATTCTGTGATTCCTCATAGATAAATGAAAACAAAACCAAAAGAAAGAAACATTTTTTTTTTAATCACCATGTTATCCTCTTATATTTACTGGCTTTTCCATAACACACATAAATACCTCCTTGAAAAATAATAAAGCCCCAGCCTGAAGTCTTGCGACAAAGAACTTTTTCCGTTCTTCCTATATCAGATATAGTCACAGAATTTTTTTGTGATTTGATCAAGATAGAAGCAAAGCCTTAAGAGAAGAGAAAGAGAGGTAGAGGCCTCCACCTTTCCAGTCTTCTTCATGCTGGGGACCATACCACCTCTTCTTCATTTTTGGTAATATTGGGTGCCTTTCTCTGATTTATGAAGGGAGAGAAGAGAGAAGCAGGCATCAGAACAAGGACCGTGAAAGAACATCTGAACACTGCTAGGACTGCTTTAGATCTGACTTGGTTTGGGGCAAATAGTGTAATTTCTGTGGGAAGCAAGGGTTGATTGAATTGTTCCAAAGACATCCTGAAAACATAGCACCTTCTTCCCATCTTTACTCGTTCCTACCATAGTGGCACCAGAAATTAGTCAGTAGGCAAGTTCTCTTCAGTCTCTCTACTGCATTTGTAACCTTTTTGGGTTATGGCACTGTCCTGGTTTTGGCTGGGATAGAGCTAATTTTCTTCCTAATAGCTGGTATAGTGCTGTGTTTTGGATTAGTATGTGAGTAATGTTGATAACACACTGATGTTTTTGGTTGTTGCTGAGCAGTTGTAGTGCTTATGCTAAGTCAAGGACTTTTCAGCTTCCCATGCTCTGCCAGTGGGGAGGTGCACAAGAAACTGGGAGGGGGCACAGCCAGGACAGCGGACCCAGACTGGCCAAAATTATATTTCCTACCATATAATATCATGCTCAGTATATAAAACTGGAGCTGGCCAGTGGGCAGGAATTGCTGCTTGGGGATGGGCTATTGATCTCTGGGTGGTGAGCAATTGTTGCATTGTGCATCATTTGTTTTTGTATATCCCTTTATCAGCAGTACTATTACTACTATTATTTACTCTTTCTTTGCTGTCCTGTTAAACTGTTGTTAGCTCAACATACAAGTTTTTTTTTCCCCAATTTTCTCCCTCATCCCACCTGTGGAGCAGCAGGAGGTGAGCAAGTGGTTTCATGGTGCTTAGTTGCCGGCTGGGGCTAAACCACAACAGGTACACACACCCTTTTCAGAGTCAACCCTTCTGAAAAATTCATGCAGGACTTCACCACAGATCATCTAATATTTGATGCTTCTTGGAGCCTGACTAAAGAATCTCAGCTGCTGCTTTTTTTCCCCTTTTCTAAAGGACTATTTATAAAAATTGTGCAGAAAACTTGGAAATCTAATTACTGAGAAAGAGTCTTATTTGTTGAACTGATGGCTTTTAAGTGAGTTTGATGAATTTTGGGAGCCTCAACCACTGTTTTAGATTTGCATGTCAGGAGAATTTAGATTATAAAATATTTCAATCACATTACATTCTTACATTATAGACTCTTCAAATAAGATTAATATTTTAAAAATGTCAGTCATGATGTAGCACTGACTACAGAGACATGTCCCTTAACTTTCACATCAGCCAGTGCATTTCAATGTATGTAATAGGAATACACAAATGAAGTTAATTTAGTTTGGGATTCGCTTTAAGACATTTCAGTTCTGTGATCCACTTACATTCATATACCTGTGTGTTGTGTCTAAACTCCTACTGTAGCTGTCAGTCTGGCTGACGGAGCCTAGCAAATGATTTAGCTGAAATGCCATAAAAAGCTCACTTTATTTACCTAAGAGTGGGTGCATAGTGTCATGTGGCTTGCCCAAGTGTATGCCACATTCAGCCTGCTCTGGATCCAGTGCCATATATGTCATTCCCTTGCGAATGTCTTGGAAATGCTCCTAGTGCCTCTAAAATAGTATTAGACAACTACCCCTGTATAACTGAATCTGGTCTTAGCTATATTTTAACATCATCTGAATTGCTCTCTGGCCTGAGAACAATGGGAGTTAAAGAAGGAAACAATTCACATGTAGTTGTTTAGCATCTAGATGCTTAAACTGAATTTGATGCCCACAGGTTGTTTATATACACAAAGGTAAGCATTTACAGGACAGAGATTCAAAATACAGTTTGAAATAAAATGTTAAAAGCAAACTTAAATGATCATATAAAAGGTAGGAGACCCATATTATTACTAGCTATACAACTTGATTTCTTGAATTCTGTTAGAGGTAACAATAAAAAAAAAATCTATAAATAATCTTTACAGAAAAAGAAAAATTTGAAGCCATTGTTTTGAAAATATGTACAGATTGTTTTAGTTCTTTGCCTTTGTCTTCCATTTTCTCTAGTGCTTGGAAGAAAATTATCTACACTTGACTTAAGTATCTATTACACAGAATTAAATTTATCTGTATTTTCTCCTTCTCTCACATTTGCTAAAAGGGCAGCTGATAAGCCACTTCTTCCATACTGTTGGCTTTTGGTCTTTTCCTGAGATGGATTAAGTTAATTAGCAAGAGAGTGTGAAACAGACAAAATACTGCCTACTCTTTAACAAAAGAGAAACTCTTTTTCTTACTACAAACAATACATATTAATGCAACCTGACTACGCTAGGACCTTTCCCTCTTCAAGTACAGCTGAAAAACCAAACATCAGTCATATTTTACTATTATACTGAAATGAGATCTAAAGTATTAATTTTTTGGTCAGAAATACTAATTTAGTTGTGACAAAAACATTTCCAATCAAAGGGCAAGTGAAACTGATTTGCTGAAAGTATTCTTAGGGAAAAACAGACCTCTAATAAAATAGTCTGACTATTGCTTCCATTAATTTATTTCTTTCATTGCTGTATTTCAGCAAGTACCACACCAACAACAGAATTAGTAGTAAAAGAAACTTGGTATCATGTAGAAGGCTTTTCTTCAAATAAATGTCTCCACAAGCAGTCTGTGTCATTGCTGTCATTTCAGAGCTGTTAAAATTGGATATTAAGAATGCCTTCCACTCGGTCAAATACACCAATTTCTTCTCCTGTTCTAATATCAACACCCTTCCCCTATTCTATATAAGTACAGGCATTACTTATTTTTCCCTCAGCATAAATTAATAGATCCATTAATGAAGTCTTATCTAAGTCAGTTCTCTGGACTAACTCTTTTAATTCTCAAACTTGCTTACACCTAGTCCACCCAGTTCACTTAAAATGATAACTCTACCCACTGTAATGATCATATTAGTACTTTATCTAGTCACCACCATGCTTGCTTCTTTGTTTTTTAGTGTCACGTTCTCACAGTGCCAAGCAAATAGCAAACATATGCTAGAGTTTAGCATTATGCACAGCTTACATCAACTTAACAACACAAAGAGGTACCATGCACTCAGCTGTTTATGTCTTCAGTATTAGGCATTTGCTTTGTCCTAACCAGGTGAAAGGTATTTGTCATGTACAATAAAGAAGCTAATGTCAGACAGCTGACCTCCTGCAATGTCAGAAGGACAGGGGAAATGGAGAATGAGTAGATTTCAATCGCCTGACTTCCAATAAACATCAGTTTCAAGAAAATCCCAGATCTCATTTATTTCTAGGAACTAGCAACTACTTTTTCCATCCGTACTTAATGCAAGCTCTAGCAAGCCAACCTGTATGAATTCCTCATGTTAGCCTGAAGGCTTTTTCTACTCACCAAGGCATCCCTAAGTCGCAATGAAAAATTTCATAGATGCCTGGCTAGTTTACCAAGCTTACATGTGAAAAGGAGATGGATCAAATCTTGATCACCATAAGAGACAGATTTTTTGTCATGGTTACCAAATACTTTCATAGAAGAAAAAGACATGAAAAGCTCAGACAAGCTTACAAATGGAGTGTAGAAATAATGAAGGCACAGTCAATCACCTCCCCTGCTCTCTACAAACCAAATCAACATGAAGGAGGGGACCAAGGACAGTCTATCGTCTCCTGTGTGCAATACATGTTCTCCTGAAGTTGCACACCGCTTCAAGAGGCTGTCAGAGTTGCTGACTTCTGTACAAAGACCTGTAATAGTGGCTGAAATATTAAATAACTCAAATGGTGTAGACATCTCCATCCTTTTTTTTTTTTTCTGTTTTTCCTTTTCCATCTCCTCAGTTTTCTCGCCATATTGCTATGAATGCTTGTTTGTAAAAGCTTACAAAACTGCTTTCTTTGTGTGGGCCAATGCTCTAAAGCAGGACCTTTGGGTTTCACTCAAAAGCATCCCAATAAACACAAATAATGAAAACTTGCAAATCTGCATTCCAAACTACTTTGGAGTAATTTTAAATCTGTTTCTAGTGCTTTTTTTCTTTTAAGTACTTTACTACTGTGATGATACTTACTTAAAGGAATTAATAGAATAGCAGACTTTTCTTAGTGTTATTTCTGTGTATTGCTAGCACATTTGGTCTTCCTTTAAGAAAGGTTATTTCTCTCATCCATTGTCAGATTCCTTTGTTGCTAACACAACAAATATAACCAGGGAACCCATGCAGATCTAGGGAACACCATGTTTTTGAACTTCTAACATAAACTGCTGTAGGGTTTAATTTTCAGATATTTTCTCTTTTTGGTGTTTTTGATTTTCATTCAGATTTAACATCTAGTTATTCTTTGAACACTTATTCTTTTTTTAAGATAATCATTTGTAAAAACTGCATAAAGAAATAAAAATATTTATAGGTATATATGGCCAGGGTAAAAGTGCTTCCCACAGTAAGACATTATAAAAATGGTTTGTACCATGAAATGGCAATTCCCATTTATAAACATGTTTTACATTATTCCAGGTTATGAAGAAATGGTGTTTGCAAAAAGTTTATGAAAATCTAATTGTATTTCTTTTTTGCTCACCATTTCCTTCCCTAAAGCAAAGATTTCCTTACATACTCTGTATTCGGGATTTCTGATAATGCATTAAAAAATTGTGTGCATATATATTATGCCTATGTGCAATGTATGGCTTTTAGGAACCACCAGAACGATTAGGAACCAACAGAATGATATATAGAGAAATAGATATTTTTCTTAAAATTAATAGAACAAGAGTTCATAATATCTGAATGAACAGTGGGAATGCAACAAGTTACTGCAGGGTATGGTTAAGCTCCATGGTCTTTTTAAAAACAAACAGACGACTAAGGGAATTTTCTCTACAAATAAATGGCATGTTATTTTAAACTTGATATTTATTCTTTCATGTTTATTTCACAAAATAACTATGTGCTGATAATAGTGTATCATTCATATGACTGCAATTATTTTAACTAACTATACATAAACAAACAGTTAAATAGTTACATTGGTTAAGCTATAATTGACATGATCTGTCAAAAATAGATCTGTTAAACTATAGAAAACCAACATTTTTGTATTTGAAGATGATCAGCACAGGAACACATCCTACCTAACAGAAAAAATCTATGCTATCTAAAATTAAAATTAATTTTCACATGATGAAGATGGAGGACTATTTTTCATAAATTCACAGCAACCTCAGGTTTCCAATCACACCTAGGAAAAAAAAAAGTATTGTATATTATTCTTCACTGTGATGCTTTTCAAAGACCATTTGAAGCAGTTTTATTTGAAAATTGTATAGAGAAAATTAATGTTCTTTTATTTAAAATATCTCTAGAGGTATTCTATTTTATTTCTGTCTTAAATAGAAATTTATATACTAAGTGAATCATATGGCAGGGAATTTATGCAATTCAGCAACATAATGTCAGTATGACATATATGTGTAATATAAAAAAAAAATATAAAATGTAATATAAAAAATTATGTGTAAATATAAAAACAAAAAATACAGCTGCTGTGAAGTTGAGTAGAGATATTTAAAATACAGCTAAACAGGAAAGGTTAAAGCTCACCTTGAAAAATCAGTTAGAAACTCTGTTCTATTTGAAGCCTCTACCTTCAAATATGCAAGGCCATAGCAAGGGTAATGAAGCTAACTACAATACTGGACAATAATCTGGCTGGCTGGTTGGCTGGCAGGCAGGAAGGAAGGAAGGAAGGAAGGAAGGAAGGAAAAAACCAAACCCAGGAAATTCTACATGCTTCACTGTATTTCAGTCTTTACATCTATCTAAAATGCTAGACTGTGTGTGGCTAATAGAAACAGTTAAAGATTCTCAAGCAGATGCTCAGGTTTGTTACTGGCTGGGGCTGCAAGTAGATTTGAACCATCTCCATAGTTGCTGTTATTCCCAGTTTGAACCTGGCAGTCAGATCTGAATTTGAAACTTCAAAGCTGAGTATCACTGAATAAACTACAGGCAGTATTTTTATGGCTGGTAAGTACCTAATGTATTTATTTTAAGTGTGTTAAAGTTGGAGAAAGTTTTTCATCTGTAATGTAATTTATAATGCATTATTTAAACTTGTATTGTTACTATTTTTGTCTGGATCTTATGTTTAATTTATAGCCACTCACATGTTTCTGAACAAGACTTGTTTGCTTGTATGCATGTTTTTCCACTAAGTATTTCAGCTTACCAAAGCAATTAATGTTCGTAAACATCCAAAAACATAAGTCTGCACAAAGACTCAACTACAGAAAAGTAAATGGGCCACTACCTCCATTATTATTAAGGACAAATGGAGGACAAAAGATGTTGTTACATGTTTGAAGTCCAAACGGATTTCTACAAGGAAAAATACATTATCTCTAGCTCTAAAGTGAGAATTTGTAGTTACAGATGTAAAAGCAACCTCACTTTAAAACATGAATTTAAAAACAACTAGTTTGCTGGTTTTAACTAGTCACTAGTTACTAAAAGCATATTCATATTCAGAAAGATGTATGAATTGCATATGCACTGTATGTGGTGATAAAGATGATTTCTAAACACCATTTAAATGACATACCACTGCAAAACTCTGGCTGAATGTACCATAAAAACCTATTTTTCCTTTTTCAGCACAACCCATTGTAGTACTTCAGCATAATACCCAGTACAGCCTTTCTCTAGGGACCCATTGACCTGAGCTGATGGGCCATTATTGGAAATACTGTAATAGAAGTTTCCAAGCAAGGAAAGAAAATATGAAAATATGAAGGGAACATCAGTTTGATGGAAACAATATTTCAAAATTTTTTTTTTAAATTAAAGGAGGCAGAAAGTTTGACAGAATTTACTCAGTACTTACTGTTACACTAGGTGTAGTTATATATAATTTCTGGGAGCTTGAGTTGAATATATATTAACTCTTTGTGCAGCTTACCTAGTTATATTTACTGCCCATATATAGTAAACAACAAGCAACTGTGTGATGTGACATCCACTGAAAGAATTAATATTTTGTATCTTCTTCTTTCTTACAATCACAGCACAGTGAAGGTGCAGCAAAATGGTACAACACTGCACCTGAAAAAAGCTACATGATTTTCTTCCTTGAAAGCAGGGCATAAGCCCATACATTTTCTATCAGTCAACTCATAGTCCTTGTCTTGACCGTAGTAAGCTGAAAAATATTTCTATCTGTCCGCCTTTTCTCCAGCTATGGGTGTGCAGCAGTGCCTTGATACTAAGGCTGTCTTGCTTTATAGCAGACAGCTTCCCGTAGGAAGGGAAGCAGGGATAAGACATTAAAGGTGAGAGTATCGTGAACAGTAGTGAATAAGGATGAAAGTAATTTCTTTACTTCCGAAGGAAAAAGAGCCAGCCTTTGCTACTATACCTAGGTGAATTTCACTGAAAATGTGAACTTGTCTGCTCAGTGAAACACCATGTTTCTACTGTAATGTAGTCACTGTAGAAATTAGTTTGGTCCACTAACTACCCTTTTAATAACGTTCATTTAGTGCCATGTAGCCTGTTCCAGCATATTGTTCTCTATATGTCCCATGCAATAGACATATTTATTTTCCTTACTGTTGGCACAGGTAGCAAAAGGACAGAACTGTGAAGCAATTATCTTTTGAGCAAAGAAAATAGTAAGTACTAGGCTGTCCCAGCCCTTGAAGTAAGTCTGAAATAAAAACTAGGCAGAGCCATTTATTCAAAGCGCAGTTCTGCTTTTGCCCATTTGCCCTTTACCACCTGTCCTCATTAGCTCACAGGTACATCTCTTCTCCCTGCTCTCCTACTTAAGCATCACACTGAACATAAGTTTGCTACTAGGTAATTTTAAGCCTCTTAACTGAGCTTCTCAATTGAGTCTTCAAAACTAGCTTATAACATCATTCTGAAGGCTTTTAAAGCCCTTGTTTTTAAAATAAACAAAAACTTCAACTCTGTAAGAAAAAATTCCTAAATCCCACCCCTGCAATCTTCACTTTGTTCCTTGAAAGAAATTACAGCTGTTGTTCATTAATCCTTCTCCAGATTCTTTGGTATATTCTACCAGTATCCAAGCATAAAGTGACAGTGGGGCTGAGTATTCTGATTTCAGTGACAAGACTAAAGAGCAGTAAAGAGCAGTAGACAACTATTTGATGTGAGAAGTTTTTCTAGATATTTCTATAGCAATAACTTTGGAAGTACAGATAGAGTACATAATGTTGCCAAATGGCATCTGTTCAGCCTCTTTTTTTTTTTTTGTCAGATAATCAATTTGTAGTGTAAGAATCTGAAGCAACGAGGGAAAAAGGGAACCATTATATTGCTGAGTAACTAATTTTATTTATTTCAGATTAAAATATCAAATACATGTTTATCTTGGGAACATAAAGTATTAAGTTTTAAACTAGGTTTTAAATGGGCATTCAAAACTATTTGAGAGTAACCTTTGACTGTATGCACAAAACACGCATAAAAGAATATATTCCTCTGATTCTGAGTTACATATAACCATCTTTATCATACATTTGAAAGGTCCCATCTAACAGATCTAAAACTGAAACACTGATACAATGGCAAGCACAGACTTCTTAGCACCGGCCCTTTAACCAACACTTGCTTATTCTAGTTAGTTTCCTTAAGGTGAAAGGCTTTGTAACTGTTCATAAGAGTATTCAGGATCACAAAATAATTAGTACTGTATTGTATATACTGTATATACATCTATCATCAATCTATAAAGTATAGGCACTGACAAATGGAAATTGTGTGTGTTAAGAAAGTACTATGTAGCTTAAAGCAGATCAGAGCATGCCCTTACCTACCTCCAGATCAAAAAGAAAAACATTTAGAAAAAACACAAATACAGGTTGACATGATAAATGTATTTTAAAGTATGGCTTATTGTCTAATTTCAGCATTTATCTATACTTGCTCGAAAGTGCAATATCAGATATTTAATGTTTTCTTTATCTAAACAGAGGGGATTAACTATGATATTTTAAATAATACTATGGAATAGTTAACAAAAGTGTTGCCATTTTCATTGCTACTGTTACACACTTATCTGAAAAAATATTAATCTAAACATAACTAAATATTCTCCTTAAGTGGCATAACGTGTAGTTTTATGTGTGTTTGTATTAAAGAAAACCCTCATCAGAAGAAGAATCATGTTGAAAATGCTATTGAACTAATGATGCAATACAAAATGTCTCACGGGTTATGTAAAGAGCTCAAAGCACAAAAGTTTTTAAAAACACATAAACTTGTAAAAACCTCCTTCACACACAAGCCAGAAGCATTCCACTCTGCAACTCCACCAACAAAAATAAACAAAAAAAGGTGGTACACATTATACATCTCCAGGTTGCTGGTAAAACAATTTTCTCTTTTTCCTTGCAACATTGGAATAGCTTCATTGTTGTGTTCCTTGTCTAGCCACTCAGTTGCCTTACTCTTTCTTTTTGACTTTTTATTGTATATTAGTAGCAACACCATTTTTATACATATGCAGACACAGAGGAACACTGCTTAATCTTTTCAACTAACTGCAGTAATCGTTTCAAACCTTTGAACAATTAATAGCAACTCTTCTCTGTACTTCTTATGTATAAATTCTAATTTGCATAATTTCACATCTAGTGAAAATCTAGTATAAGGCTGTGAGAAAAATAGGAGGAACTGGAGCTCCGCACCCAGTCAGAAAGTTATATCACAAGAATAACTGAAACATGGTGGGACAACTCACACACACCCTTTGCAATGGATGACTATGTGTTTCATTAAGACAGACAGAGAGGAAGACAAGGAGTCACATTCTATGTTAAAGAGAACCTTGAATCTATAGAAATCACCTACTGCAACTGTGGAAGCCCTATCCAATGCCTTTGAGCAATTGTGCTGTGCATCACTTGTTCCGTATATTCTTTAATCATTTTTATTATTATTATTATTATTATTATTATTATTATTATTATTAATTATTATTATTATTATTTTCCCTGTCTTATTAAACTGTCTTTATCTCAATCCACAGGTTTTACCCTTTTTCTTTCCTGATTCTCTCCACCATCCTGCTGGGGGGGTGGTGGTGAGTGAATGGCTGTGTGGTGGTTTTGGCTACTTGCTGGGTTAAACCACAACAAATATCTTTATAAGTGATCTGAATGATGGGATCAAGTGTGCCCTGATGAAGTTTGCTGATGATACCGAACTAAGTGGGGAAGTGGACACTTCAGAAGGGAGAGCCATGCTGCAGGAAGGCCTAGATAGGTTGGAAGAGTTCAACTTACGAAGTTCAACAAAGAGAAATGTAAGGACTTGCACCTGGGAAAATATAATCCAGGAGTGCAGCACAGGCTGGGATCTACCTGGCTGAGGAGCAGCTCTGTGGAAAGGGACCTGGGGGCCCTGGTGGACAACAAGCTCAATATGAGTGACCAGCGTGCTGCTGTGGGAAAGCGAGCCAAACAGGGTGCTGGGTTGCATCAACAAGGGCATCACCAGCAGAGATAAAGAAGTCATTACCCCACTCTACTCCACACTTGTCAGGCCACACCTGGAATACTGTGTTCAGTTTTGGTCCCCACTGTGCAAAAAAGTTGTGTACAGGCTGGAGAGGATCCAGAGAAGGCCCACAAAGATGATCAAGGTGGGATCAAGATGATCAGACTGGGAAGCCTACCATATGAGAAAAGGCTGAGAGAATGGGGTTTGCTCAGCCTTGAGAAAAGAAAGCTTAGAGGAGACCTTATCACCATGTTCCAGTGTTTAAAGGGTGGTTACAAAGAAGGTGGACACACCCTTTTTACAAGGGGTTACATGGAAAAGATGAGGGGTAATGGGTACCAGTTATTCCTGGGGAGATTCTGGTTGGACACAATTTTTTACAGTGAGAACAATCAGCCATCAGAATAATCTCCCCAGGGAAGTGGTGGATTCCCCAACATTGGACACTTCTAAGATTAGGCTGGATAGGGTGCTGGGCTGTCTTTTCTAGACTGTGTTTTTGCCAAGAAAGGCTGGACCAGATGATCCTTGAGGTCCCTTCTAACCTGGTATTCTATGATTGTATACTTCTATGATTCTACGATTCTATGAATCATAGTGCTTAGATCTTTTTGACTGCAAAAGGCAGGAAACAATATCTTAGTGCAAACCTTTTTAAAGATGCAGAAAGAAGCTGAATACCTGTTTTGGAAAGCAGGAAGTGAAATCTAGTCCAAGTTATGGTGATAAAGCTTGATGTGTCAGAAGGTTAAATACCTTTGGAAGATATCTGGCACCCAGCCTCTATTATCAGTTTAAGCCACGTGTGACTGTAGAGGATTTATATCTGTAAAAACTCTGAAATTTCACCTTCCATTTTCCTTGATGCAATTACTTTACATCAATATTTTTTTTTTACAGAAAAAAGTGAATGAAATTAAACCATTTAATAAAATAGATATAAAATTAAATCTGAATGTGAAAAAGAAACCTTTTACTCCAGGTTAGTAATTGTAAGAGTTAAACCAGAATCACAAACAGGAATGCATGATTTATGCATCCAGTCCCACTCATCTTATAAATTTTAGATTTTGCTATAAATTACCTAAATTTATACAAAAATCAATTTAAAGTGTTCACGACATTCAATAGTAATTTCGACTTAAACATGAAACACTTCAGGGAACGGAATACCAGGGCGAGAAGGAAAAGGAACATGCTCAGAAAATATTTTTCTTTGGCACAAAAATCTCACTATTAAGAGCCATGTTTCCTATATGGTTAATTAAAATGCAGTATATTAAAATATAGTACCTTATTACACATGCATACAGCCCGCTGTCTTGTACCATTGTCGGTCGGAACCAAATAGAGTCTTCTTCTTTGCTCATTCTAGTTCCATCAAAAGCTATGGGTTCTTCAAAATCTCCAGGTCCAGAGCTTTTGTACCACATCAAACTAAGTCCAGCACTTTGGGCTAGGGAGTAATTAGCTCTAATATATCCATAAAAGAGTGCACATTTTATACGAACAGGTTCTCCCACCAGAACTTGGTATTTCTTGTAGTCCACAGACCAGTCTGTGCATCCATCAGCTAAAAGAGAAGAGAAAAAGACAAGAGATTATCAAAGGCTTCAGAGAGCACTATTCACACAGCAACCTTTATTGTGGGAAAGCATTGCATCTGAGAAAAGGTCCATTGAGTGAATTGCAGTATTCTTTTGATCCCTGAAAAATTAACTGCATTTTCACACCGTTAATGTCATGTACCTGTCTATGCAGAACAGGATTACTAAGAGATTTTGTATTAAATGTTGATAATTTCTGAGTTAACTGAGCAATTACTCTTTTTTCTTTTGTAGAACTCCAGCATGACCAGTTATAGAATACTGGAGAGAAATTAGTGCAACACAGAGGCCATGTGGTACACAGTGTGTCATAACCTGTGACGTGCATCAGTCAAATACCTTCAGGGTAACCATGTAAATGAAAGAAGGTATTACTCAGTCTCAGAAGACATGAGAACAAGGACTTGTGGCCTGAATCGAAAAGTGTGAAAGTCTGGGTTAGATTTGAAGGAAGAGAAGAAACTGTCTTAAAAATAAGAGCAATAAGAACAAAGGTGCAAAAAGATACTGCCAGGAAAATAACTGTCAGTATTTTTAACGGATTATTCAAGAACAAGTGAAGTAGATCTTACTTGGAATTTCTGATTTTGTAGAAGTAAATTACAAATTAATTGTTATTATTAATGTTTTTATTTTTCCTATCCTGATTAGTAGTACTTCTACAATAATTTTCATATTCTTCACCTATTGAATAATGTTAGCCACTACCAATACTGTCCCACAATAATTGTTCATCAGAAAGTAATAGAAGATACGTTTCTGTTCATCAGAAAGCAATATTAGAATTTCTGAACCCCAACAACAAAACCAAACCCCAACAATAAAAAAAGACCCAACCTCCCTCCCTCTCCCCCATTATTATTAGTTAAGAATACCAGAAGAACAAAAGATGAACAGATACTTTCTACAATGTATTCCTTAATAAAACCTTTTTTTTTTTTCCCCCCCCGAAGTAATTTCAACCATGGAAATTCAACATTAGGTTCATTCACTTAAATACTCGGTGTCCAGCCTCAGCTAGTTAATCAGACCCTTGATCCAGTCAATACAAAGCAATCAGTACATCCAAAAGACAATATATTTAATCTTAAAATTAATATCTATGATTCATATAAATATTTGGTCTTTGAATTTGCCACTTCTTTTTATTAACTTTAAAAGAGCTTGGACAACTAGCTAGCTTAGAAAATCAACTTTTGCAAAGCTAAAGTCACATCAAATGCCTTTCACCCTAGAGTTGGTTGAACACTGACTTCAACAGAGAATTCAAGCGAGATAAAGCAGTATTAGTACTTTAAACATAGAAAATGTTTTAATTTCTTATTTGGGAGAATACCATACCAGTTAGTGATTTTTGAGATTTACATTTGGATAATACCGCAGTACTTTATACATATAGCAAAATAAGAAAGACACAAACATCTCCATACATCACTGTGTAAGTAATAAGTTGATACAACACTGAAAGAGAGAGAAAAAAAAGAATAAAAGCTTTAGAATCAATTTGCATTGTGAATAGAATTCACAACTCACATGGAGAAATATTTCTATGCTGTGTAGGGATGAGGTCAGTTGTATGGGGATGAGGTCAGGAAGGCCAAGGCGCAGCTAGACCTGAACATGGCAAGGGATGCAAAGAATAATAAGAAGGGTTTCCACAGGTATATTAGCCAGAAAATGAAAGGTCAAAGAAAGTGTACTCCCCTTGATGAGCAGGACTGGTAGACTGGTAACAACAGATGTGGGGAAGGCTGAGGTAATCAACAACAACTTTGCCTCAGTCTTCACTGACAGTGTCTCTTCACACACCTCTTGAGGGGATGGAGTGCCAGACAGGGACAGGGTGAGCAAAGTCCCTCACACTGTAAGAGAAGATCAGGTTCGAAACCACCTGAGGAACCTGAACATACACAAATCTATAGGGCCTGATGAGATGCATCCCAGAGTCCTGAGGGAATTGGCTCAAGTTAAGCCACGTATCAGCTCAATAGTCACCAAGCCACTCTCCATGATATTTGAAAAGTCATGGCAGTCAGGTGATGTCCCCAATGACTGGGAAAAGGGTAACATTGCACCCATTTTCAAAAAAGGTAGCAAGTAGGACCCTGGGAACTACCGACCTGTCAGCCTCACCTCTGTGCCTGGGGAAGATCATGTGCCTGGGATATCATCACCTCACCTCCTAGAAGCTATGCTAAGGCACATGGAGGGCAGGGAGGTGATTTGAGACAACCAGCATGGCTTCACCAAGGGCAGGTCCTGCTTGACCACCCTAGTGGCCTTCTAGGATGGAGTGACCACATCAGTGGACAAGGGAAGAGCTACAGATGTTGTATAACTGGACTTCGGTAAGGCCTTTGACACGGTCCCCCACAACATCCTTCCCTCTCAATTGAAGAGATATAGTTGTGATGGGTGGACTGTTGGGTGGATGAGGAATTGGTTGGATGATAGCATCCAGAGAGTAGCAGTCAATAGTACGATGTCCAGATGGAGGTCGGTGATGGCAGGTGTCCCTCAGGGGTCTGTACTGGGACCAGTACTCTTTAATACCTTCATCAATGACATAGACGGTGGGATCGAGTGCACCCTCAGCAAGTTTGCAGACAACACCAAGCTGAGTGGTGCAGTTGACACACCTGAGCGTGGGAGGGACCTGGACAAACTTGAGGAATGGGCCCATGTGAACCTCATGAGGTTCAACAAGGCCAAGCGCAGGGTCCTGCACCTGGGGCGGGGCAACCTCCAGTATCAATACAGGCTGGGGGAGATGAAGGGATTGAGAGCAGCCCTGCCAACAAGGACTTGGGAGTACTGGTGGATCAAAAGCTGGACATGAGCCAGCAACGTGCGCTCGCAGCCCAGAAGGCCAACCGTATCCTGGGCTGCATCCAAAGCAGCGTGGCCAGCAGATCAAGGGAGGTAATTCTGTCTCTCTGCTCCTCTCCAGTGAGACCCCACCTGGAGTCCTGCGTCCAGCTCTGGAGCCCTCAGCCCAGGAAAGGCATGGACCTGTTGGAGCGGGTCCAGAGGAGGGCCACAGAAATGATCAGAGGGCTGGAACTCCTCTCCTATGAAGAAGGCTAACAGAGTTGGGGTTAAAGAAGAGAGGTCTCCGCGGGGACCTTATTGCATTCTACCAGTACTTAAAGGGGGCCTATAAGAAAGATGGGGACAGACTTGTTATCAGGGTCTGTAGCAGTAGGACAAGGAGTAATAGTTTCAAACTAAAAGAGGTCAGATTTGGATTAGATATAAGGATGAAATTTTTCAGCATGAGGGTGGTGAAACACTGGCGCAGTTTTCCCAGAGAGGTGGTAGATGTCCCATCCCTGGAAACTTTCAAGGTCAGGTTGAATGGGGCTCTGAGCAACCTGATCTAGTTGGTGATGTCCCTTCTCACTGCAGGGAGTTTGAACTGCATGACCTTAAAAGGTCCTTTCCGACCCATAGATACTATGATTCTATGATTCTGTGTTTTCTTATATCTTCGGATTGTCTCCTCCTATGTTTACTTTTAAGACCAAGAAGGGACAATAATATGTCCCTGTTCCAATTTACCTTCCCAACACTCCCTAAAAATTAGTAATCTTTACAAGGCCATAATAAGACATCGATGTACTCTTGCAGAAATTTAAGTGAATGGAGGCAAGGCTACGCTATTTGTTTTCCCATAGGACTTAAACTAACTTCCATTTATTTCTGAATTAATTTACAGCTTTGATCATTTCATTTGTTACCTTTCTGAAAGTGCATTCTCTCTCTGATCTGATTCTATTTCTCTCTGCTTCTAAATCCCCATGCCAAAAATGAATTAACATGCATCTCTAAGCAGTGTTAATTCCATTATATAAGTTACCAGGTAATAGCTTCTTCATCATACATTATTATCAAATTGTAATCTTGCTTTTCGCTACCTAATTAAGTTAATACACTCAGTTTATAATATTAGTCTGCTGGTCATGTTTTCTCTCTCAGGATATTCAGTTCTAATGTTTCCCAATTCCTTGAGCTTGATGAATCTATGAGAGCATTTTGTGGAGTAACACTAACTCTGTCTTAAGACTTCATATAGAATGAAGGATTACCTATGCAGACCAGATACCCTTGACATTATTTCAGCATGCTGTTCCTCATAAAAAGTGCTAAGGATCACCTGCAGTCGAGTTTAGTAGGCTTAGGCAAACATGCTAGCAGGTATTATATATTCAGATGCAAAGCCAGAAAGAACATTACCAAACTTTTGAAATTAACGTTATCAAAGTTCTTTTCTCTGAGTTTATAGAGAATCTTTAACAATTAATCTAACAATAGATTGAATATGTAGGCATTGTTACTTACATTAATGCTCTGTGAAATAGTTATTTCAAATCTATAAATCGGATGCTATTTCTACGGAAAGAAAATACAAATCAAAAACTCCTAAATGCCTAGAATTGTCTAAAGTTTCACATTAAAACTTCATATCACGAAGTACAACCAACATTACATTTTAAGGTAACTACCTACTGACCTATTTGGCCATTTGTTGGCACTGACAACATCAATATGTCCCACCAGCTTGCTTAAGAGAATATCAATTCATGCAAATATGAATGCTGGCATGCTCATAATATTATGGATTTGTATTTTATGTTTTATCTAGTGGTGTACCCTAGGGGTCAATACTGGGTCCAGTCCTGTTTAACATCTTCAGTAATGATCTGGATGATGGGACAGAGTGTACCTTCAGCAAGTTTGCTGATGACACAAAACTCAAAGAAGTGGCTGATATAACAGAGGGTCATGCTGCCATCCAGAGGGTCTTCAACAGGCTGGAGAAATGGGCTGACAGGAACCTCATGAATTTTAACAAGGAGAAGTGCAGAGTCCTACATCTGCAGAAGAACAACCCCATGCACCAAGATGTGCTGTGGGACACCAAACTGGAAAACAGCTTGGCAGAAAAGGATGCTTTGTCTTATTGGACACCAAGTTGAGCATGAACCAGCAGCGTGCCCTTGTAGCAAAAAAAGGTACGCTGAGCTGCATTAGTCAAAGTATTGCTAACAGGTTGAGGGGTGTGATCCTTCCTCTCCATTCTGCATTACTGAGGCCACACCTGGAGTACTGTGTCCAGTTCTGGGCTCCCCAGTACGAGAGACATGGACAGACTGGAAATAAACCAACAAAGTTCCACAAAGATGTTTAAGGGACTGGAGCATTCTCATATGAACAAAGGCTGAGAGCTGAGACTGTTTAGCCTAGCAAAGAGAAGGCTGAGAGGGGACCCTATTAATGAATATAAATACCTGAAGGGAGGGTGCAAAGAGGATGGAGCCAGGCTTTTTCCACTGGGTGCCCAGTGACAGGACAAGAAGCAATGGGCACAAACTGAAAGACTGAACATAAGGACACACTTTCTTACTGTAAGGGTGACTGAGCATTGGCACAGGTTTCCTAGGGAGGCTGTGAAGTCCCCGATCCTTGGACATATTCAACAGCCAGTTAGATATGGTGCTGGACAACCATTTCTAGGTGGTCCTGTTTGAGCAGGCGTTTGGATTGGATGACCTCCATAGATCCCTTCCAACCTCAACCATTCTGTAATTCTGTGGTTTACTACAGTTACATTCACTGATAATCTTAAGAAAACATGTCCTCAGTGTGGTCTTTCAATGAAGTTAACATGATAGTGTTTCTCTTGACACTTACAGAAATATTATACCAGTTAAAGTCTGCCAACATTGACATTCAAGTCACTTAGAATTGTATTAATCTTATTATAGCTGGAAGCTTTAATATCTTTAAAATCTTCCAGGAATTGCCTCACAATACTGGTCAGCCAATGTGCCTTCATCTAAGAGAAGCTGCTAATGCAATTTTGGCAGATGTGATAGAAGTTCATTATTCTCATCATAATGAGCCTTCTGTGACATTTTGTGATAACAGTGATATTTCAGGAGATATCTGTCTATCTGTGTTTAAAATGTTCCTATTCCATTCTAACTGAGGACTATAAACAGAGGTTTAAACAAAATAATGGAAAGAAAAATAGACTGTCGTGTCCTTAACATTACTGTGAACACTCGAGGCAGATGATAGCATGCATGCATGTATGCTTTGCATGTGATGTATAGAGCCAAGGTGCACTTTTCGGTCTAGGAAAAATTAGATGTATCAGAAAGCTAATTAAAATCCTGATTTCCAAATTCCTTGAAGCATGTAAAGATACATTTTCAAAGACCCAAAGACTAATTATATTCATGATGCCTTTTACGTTTATAGAAATCATTAGATTTTTCTATGGACATTGGCACCTTAAAAACACTTGCATTACTTCCTTCATAAACAGGGACAGAGAAGACCAAATGTTTAATGTTCATTCAGACTTGTTAATATTAAATAGATTGAGGGATTTCTATTCAGTTTTGTATTTTAACTGTGGTCCATTTCTATTTTGACTGGAATTTCTGGCATTGACCAAAGTATTTCCCTTCTTAGTTATGGCTGTTGGTAGCAGCCAACACCTACATTTACAGAATCACAGAATCACAGAATCACAGAATTACTAAGGTTGGAAAGGACCTTCAAGATCATCAAGTCCAACCATTAATCCAGCACCACCATGATCCCTAAACCATGTCCTAAAGTGCCACATCCACACATTTTTTGAACACTTCCAGAGATGGTGACTCCACCACCTCCCTGGGCAGCCTGGTCCAATGCCTGACCACCCTCTCAGTGAAGAAATTTTTCCTAATGTCCAATCTAAACCTCCCCTGGCACAACTTGAGGCCATTTCCTGTCATCCTATCACTAGTTACTTGGGAGAAGAGACCAACACCCACCTCACCACAACCCCCTTTCAGGTAGTTGTAGAGAGCGATAAGGTCTCCCCTCAGCCTCCTCTTCTTCAGACTGAACAACCCCAGTTCCCTCAGCCGTTCCTCAGAAGACTTGTGCTCCAGACCCCTCACCAGCTTCGTTGCCCTTCTCCTGACACGCTCCAGCACCTCAATGTCCTTCTTGTAGTGAGAGGCGAAAAATGAACACAGGACTCGAGGTGCGGCCTCACCAGTGCTGAGTACAGGGGTACGATCACTTCCCTACTCCTGCTGGCCACACTATTCCTGATACAGGCCAGGACACTGTTGGCCTTCTTGGCCACCTGGGCACACTGCCGGCTCATGTTCAGCCGGCTGTCAACCAGCAGCCCCAGGTTCTTTTCTGCTGGGCAGCTCTCCAGCCACTCCTCCCCAAGCCTGGAGCGTTGCATGGAGTTGTTGTGGCCAAGTGCAGGACCCGGCACTTGGCTTTGTTAAACCTCATACAGTTGACCTCAGCCCATTGATCCAGCCTGTCCAGATCCCTCTGCAGAGCCCTCCTACCCTCCAGCAGATCAACCCTCCCACCCAACTTGGTGTCATCTGCAAACTTACTGAGGGAGCACTCAATCCCCTCATCCAGTTCATTGATAAAGATATTAACCGGCCCCAAAACTGAGCCCTGGGGTACACTGGTTGTGACTGGCTGTCAACTGGATTTTCATGTATATATGCATATTTATATGTGTACAAGCATCCAGGGTTCAGAAAGACAAACATTTTCCTTCTTTTTTGCATTTTTTTTTAATCTCAAGAGCCCTTTAAAATTTTCTGTGTGAATGCCTTGATGGAAAATAAATTCTTGACATTACTCTGAAGCTTACTGCCAGCACCCAATACAGCATACAGTACCATAACAGTTAGAAAATACATGCTAGCCAAAATAAGAAACTTAGCCATTGTCAGTTTGGAATTTGTTAACTGAAGTAGAGCCCCTTTTATATAAAAAATGCTGTCATTCAATGAGTAACAATAGTGGAACATAACAGACTGGGGAAAAGGAAAAAAAAGTATGCTTGTTCCACAAAACTACAAGAAAAGCTTCCATATATGTGCAACACTGGGATAACTGATCATCAAACTGCTGAAGAAAAACCACTTTTTTCATAATTTTTTTTCATAACCTTTTTCATGTTTCATAAACATTTGTTTATGAAATAGACATTAATTTTTAAATGAAGAAGTTTTTATGATATATGCTCTTTTCCTGCAAATGTTACCAAGTACAAAACATGGTAGTTTAAAACCAATAGGTACTTCATGAAAGACTTAGCAATGAACAACAATATTAACTGAACTTTAAAGAGAAAATATTAACTACAGTAAATCTGCACTCCATGGATTACAAAAAGTCATTATAAATCTGTTTGTACACTTTTTTTCTGTTTTAGAAGAACCCATATTATTATAGCATCTGGCATTTTCCTTCCTTTTTTTTTTTTTGTCCATATTAAGTCTAGAAGCTAAAGCTTATAAAAGATATTAAATTTTGTAAATCTTTGCTCCCCAGTTTGACATTTCCTCTGTTCCCATATGCCACGTTTGCCACACTTGAGACAGCTTACCAAAGAGAAAGAGGTCACCAGAGTAATACAGTAGTTCAGTACTTTAATCTCATTAGGCAAAGGAAATGAAAATCATTACTATTTGAGTTTGAGAAGAAAACTTTTCTCCTTTCACCAGAGCTTACTTTAAAGCTTAGCATGAATATGTTGAAGCAAATCTAAAGAAATAGAATGGATTTAATTGAGTTAGGAATCTAAATCCCACAAGACTCAGACAAAAATCTTCCTCAGGTACCTATATGGATCAGGTAAGCATGCTCATGTGTCTAGCTGCATTGAATTTCAAAGGTACAATCAAAACATCAGAGCATTTCCCTTTCCCTCCTTATGCTATCCCAGAATACATCCAAAACAAAATTAAGACTTGTTAGATAAAAGAAACAAAATGCATTCTTATATTGAAACATATTTTTGCATCCTGACTCAATGAATACAATAGAAATATTTTTGGAATGAAATACTGAGAACATTTTCAATCAGAAAAGTTTGTCATTTTCAATTGAAAGGGAATTTTTTGATACATTATAAAACAACTTTTTCATTTGGGTTTAGTGAACAAAAGCAGACTATTTATTTGATCGTGGAACTACTTTTACCTACAATGCCATTTGGATTCATGGATAGGTCAGATGGCTTAGATTTGCTCTAGCAGCCACACTTCTTAGTGGTCATCTCATACACAATCCTTGCAGCCATAAAACCTCTTGATGACTAATGAAAATGGAATTACACTACTAGACATAGAGTTCAGCGTGTGAGTTACACAGGAGAAAGGATTTAGAATACGGGCATCCAAGTCACAACTTCCAAGTTAACAACAAAAAAAAATTTACTTACTTCAAGAATTATTTCAATTCACATCAAAATGAAATTTCACAGATTGGTTCAAACCAATTTCAAAAGATGTGATTCAACTGCTCTTCACTCTAAATCTATGTAGCAGATACTCATTGACAACCTAAACCTTATAAATTCCACTGAACATAAAATAAATTTATATTAAAGAAAAAAAAAAAGAATCTTGCACTGTCTCTATAGTTATAAATTTGCATGCCAGAGCAAAGTGCATACTGAATGGTCATTGACATTTCTCAAGGCAGGAAGTAAAGAATTCAGCCCAGTGATGTTCTCAGACTTTTTCCTAGTTGTTTAACCTACACAATCAACATTCGTACGATATTTATGTGGTACTCATTACATTCCTATATTTGTTGTTAACCATCAAGACACTGAAGAGAAGGGGTTTGTTTATTGGGGTAACAATTTATCTTGGAGAAGGGACAGCATTTGCTAGGAAAGCCGTGGTAACTTACCATAGACAGAAAGAACATAGGTGAAGAAGCACAGATATCTCTAGAGAGAATAAAATTCCATAGATTCTAATTCAAGTGCCAAAACTGAGGTTAAATTCATAGACAAAGTTGGAGTCAAGACATACATTTCAGATTAAGGCTGGGGGACCTGGTTGTTATTGCTGTCATCTTTGTTTTGTAGTTAACTTCATCAACAGGTAGCAACAACAAAATCCCTGTGTTTTAATTGTTTTTAACTGTCCTAAATCTTAAATTTTCCTTAAAAATGCTTTCCAGAGCAAACATTACAACTATGAAAATAAATTGAATCTCGCGGTTCGTTCTCTTCCATGGGTTAGACAGATTCCTTGGCTGACATGTAACTATTTTCTGTCAGACATTAGTCTGCTCTTTCTTAGTCATTAGATGGATCCACACAGGATATATCATCCAAAGAAGTCTGGCACACAAGACCAACAGGACTAGGGATTATAGCATCACATAGGATGGTAGCGATATTCCCCCCTGCCATCTCATCTTTTTTTCCTTCAAAGGAAGAATTATTTTTCCTATTAAATGCAAAACACCCTAAAAAAAGCCCCAAAACTAAGTATAATAAACTATTCTTTCAGTTAAGGCAGGTACTCACATGCCTGACTGAAGATGAAGATGTTTCTTTAGTCCAGAGTAGGCACTAGGTGTGACTGCACTGGATAAACATCATAAGAAATTTCTCACTCTCTATGCTTTTAGGTAATTGTATAACATATGGTCACACTTGAGTTACATGAAAAACTGAGTTACTTTTAATAAGTGAACCTTTTTTCTGAATATGTTCAAAAATCCACTAGTGTAAAAATTAAATAGATATGTCTATGTTTTAATTTAAAGAAACTGGCCTACAAACTCATACTATTCCTTTCCAGTCATTGAAGGAATGGACATTTTTATAAAGGAATTTAATGAAATTAGAAATGGTTGTAAGAGCACCTTATAACCCAAATATTCCACTGAGAACAACTTTATTGAGTGATGCTTCACTCTGATCTCTGTGTAGCCTTTTTGCTACCTCAAATGCACTGAGGTAAAGAAAACACTAGTATATTTTTCAAGATAAGGTCACAGAGTTTAAATAGACTTTGATCTGTGATTATTTAAAATTTCTTCAGGGATTGTTCAATTTAGGAACTAATTCATCTTGTAGCTATCCTCACTGTCCTGCTCTGCACATATATGGACACTTAAATACACAATTTAATTATTAATGATGAATCTTGCTGCATAGTGTGAGGAATACCGACGAGACTGAAATCTGAGTGCAAACTGGAGCTGTGCAATTTGAGGGTCACTGGTGTCATAGCCCGCTGCCAATCCCGCAGGAAGGAAACATGTGGAATGTACAAACATAGGCTCAGGTTTATGCCAGAAGAGAGGAGACATGACTGAAGTAGACAAATAGACACAGATCCCATCATCCGTGCAGACAAAGATGAATTTGTGTTTGTATGTCCAGTCTGGGAGGAAAAAAGGACTAGGGACTTTTTCTGTCAGAAAAAGGAAACCTCTTCCCTCTTTTTCTCCCCTAAACAAGAAGGAATAAATCTAAAGGGAGTTAAGTAGAAGAAAAAGTATATTAAAAGTGTCAGAGAGAACCAAGACTGGATAATCCTGAAAGGCAGAGAAGGCGACATATGAAAAAAAACAACATAGTTGTTAAAGTTTCACATGTTTGTATATGAACACCAGTGCTTATACTGCTTATACTGCTCCTTGTTGTTTTGTTTTGTTTTGTTTCTCCTCAGGATCCAAGTCTTTTTCATACAAATTCAACAACGAACAAGTGAAGTTCCTGGAAGAGTTCACATTGTCTCCCTAAATTTCCTTTTCTGGGATAAATAATACATATCAATTTAGAAAATGGTCCACCACTAACTTTATGCATGAACATGTTTGATTTCTTTATGACGTGTTAAGCTCTAAGGTCTCTGTCTCATTTTCTTTCTGGAGAGGACTGCAATTTCTGATAGAAAGATATAAGAAGATATTGAAGGACATAAAATTGCAAAATTCACTTCTGTATTTCTGGCAATTCAAATATGGGGAAGAAATCTCACCTGAATACAAGATCCTTTTTGATAATCAAGGTATTAATTTTGCTTGAAATTCCTGCAGTTTCTATGCTTTAGGATGAAAATAACTGGGACATTCTAGTTGCTTCAATGGGTGTTTAGACACCAGGTTAACTGCCTGAAATGGGGATACAGCAGGAGAGTGATAGTTTACCAGGACTCTCTAAGGAGACAGGAAGAAAAATCGCATATGCAGATATACAGATAAATTCATATACAAGTTTTCTTCTCCCCCCCCGCCTGGTATATTCATACTTTCTGAGTAAAAAACCCAGCATACATAGATTTATAAGGCAGGCAGGTTTGCTCACTTTAGCCTGGCCTGAGTTGACTGGACATGAAAAAGCCCAGTTTTACACAGTGGAGTGCACAAGGTGTTAAGTTTTGGGAGCAACTCTGTGCTAATGAGACTGCACAGCTTCCAGTCTGGAGACCTGCAAAGCTCACAACTATCACTGGAGACACCTCCAAGTAATGCATAGTTTCCACTTCCCTTTCGAAGATCAGTTCAGTCTCCAAAAGCAGTGAGAAAAGCTACATCAACCCCTCATTCATTTTTTTGCACACCTCGTCTTGGGTTTTGTGACTAGTGTCATTCATTGTTCTATTTTATAGTAATAAAATAATAAGTTAGTGCTGCTCCAGTAGCTCAGGACGGCTGTTCAGCACATTAGCCAAACAGTAGGAGAAGTCACATGTATCTCCCATTTGACACTTAAGTCTCATTTTACACTTGGGTTTATAAACAGACTAAGAAATAATATTTATCAAGCTTCTCCTCAATGCAGTCTTAATATCAAGGGAAACTTGTCTTTGAGAGTAAAATTGTCTCCAGCTGAGCAACGTTTTCTACACTGTTGCATTGCAATCTGTAAGTAAACTTAGCTCTTACGTGGGTCATCAGCAGTTCAATTGCCACCTTCCTCTAAGGCTTGATCTCTAATGGCAATAAACATACCTGAGGAAAAGGTTTAATATTTTTTGTAGCTTAACCATAGAAAACAAAGTTTTCCACCAGCGTGAATAAAAAGATTATAGCTTTACAGAAAAGGCCTGATTAATATGAATGATCTTGATGTGGAAGAATTTCATGCAAATCTATTTTTCTTTCAGCTAACCTTTGAAATTAAGGTCAACATTTTTCTAAAGGATTATTTTTATTTAGAAAAATTCCTATTATTTTACCCAGAGCTACAAACAGCAAGACAGAATAAAGAAAATCTAAGGTAAGATTACATGCCTCCTGAAATGGCAATTGCAAATCAGTTCTTTAATATGTCACTAACCAGGAAGGGTAGGCAAGGAAATAAAATCAAAACTAAAACACATTTCCCCCGTACATGTGAAATTTGATGGGATTAACCTCACTGTGTGGTATATGTTGTATTATTTCACACATGTAAAAGAGCAAATAAATGAGATGAGGTACGCAAATATTAATCCCAGGATCCTCACAGCCTTAATCGTCAGGAGTCTTGTTTTCTGTTTCCTCAGAAGTCATTCCGTAAATGGTGATAGAATAAAGAAGGAAAGGCTATTTTTAATTGTAGGAATTGAATGATCAAAATTAAAATTCAGGTCTTGTAATTAATTTGGAACACTTTACACATTTATATATGAATTCTATATGCTATGACTTTTTATTATTATAAAAATGTTACTAGTAACTCCATAATTAAGGCCACATTGAGATTTGTGCAGAAAGCAAGATTAAAATCCTTCCATTTTACACTTCATTGATTGAATCTCTTTTCCAGAGTTAACATAATATCTTCAGAACAGAACTAATTTTGTTTCTGGAATATGCGCTCTCTCAGAGAAAAAATATAATACTAAATTGATCTTTTCTGGATTTCTCTTCCACCTTCTAGATGTCTTCTATTTTTCTTCTCAAAATCACAATAATCACGCAACTCAAACTTACATTATGTATGCATGTATATAGCCACATTTTAGGTCACATTTCAAAGCACATTTTATTCCATTTGTGCCTTATAACCCCCACATAAAAGTGAAATTAGTAACCTAAGATCTTCTTTCCTTTCTACTATTTAGCATCTCACCCTCTCTCTATGACTAGCTTGTATCTTCAGCTTTTTGAAGAAGAGATAACTGCAGAAGTTTCAGCAGCATTGTCTGTCCAATTCACTGAAATCAGGGTGCCTGTGAAATTAAGTCAGTCTTACTGAAAATTATTTTTTGAAAGAAAGTTCAAAAAGAAAGTTCAAAAAGAAAGCCAGTGGACAATATTAAACATTAGACTAAAAAATATTTTCACTTTTCCTTTTTCAAATAATTACAGTTAGTATTCATAATACTGCACAACAACATAGAATTTAATGTAAAATATCAGTGCTTGAAATAAAACTTTTACTAGACTTGTTCTCTTCTCTTTGTGACAAAATGGTCAAACACTGTTACTCATAAGAAATACAGGTTTTAAAATAAACCCTCCTTCACCAAACTGTATTACCAGCCTCTGGACTTGCCTTATCCAGTAAAAGCTCCTGCTTTGCTTTCATTAGAAAGTTCCTCCTCTATAAAGAAGTTCCCTGACTCAGTAAGGAGTCACTCGACTACCTGCCTATGGACCGCACAAGAAACCAGTCAGCTTCTGAAGAAATGTCTTTTTCCTTCCCCCTCAGCACACTGCTTTTTGACGGACTGTCCTGTCTGCATTGGAGTGTGGTTTCTGATTAGTAGGAAAGAGGACATTCAGTTTTTGCATCCAATCCGTTACAGAGATGCCAGGTATACATCTCCTCTGCTGTCTTACGTTTTGCCTGTTCTGATGTTGCTGGAGGGGGTCAGCACAACAGATGCATTACAAGCCAGATAGCTGTAATGCTACTTATTAAATTACGTATTAAAAGATGTGTCTAAAAAAGAGAGGAGCCCGCTGCAGCCAGGTATACAAAAACTGTCAGGACAGGGCAAATTATTATGTGCCAGACACACTCACGAAAGAGTGGGGTTCCACTTTGACAAAAAGTTTTTTAGAAATATAATGTTTTTTCTTTTGTTCTTCATTTTCCAGGCATATCAGGAATTTTCATCTTGACAAGAAAATTAATTAATGTATAAGGTTTCAGCACTTCATCTTTGATTTCTCCACCTTCTTTTTAAGGTATTCTTATGGGGTTTTTTTCCCTTTCCCCCAGATATCTAACATAGCAGTATAAAGTTACTAAATATTGTCTGCAATGAAAAATTTTCATTAGAATATCAAATAGTACCTAATACAATACAAATACATGTCTTGACAAGGAAATATAAAAAAGATTTTAGACCTAACTAACAGCGTTATGTGCCAGATATTGTGTTTCCAACCTGAAATATCCTGAAGACCTGTTGTGGAAAGAATGTTTAAAAGGCCCATTTGAATACCTGGTCCTATCAAAGCATTCAAACATGTAGAATTATTAATTCCTTTGTGAACTAGACCATATTGAAAAGGTTACTACCTAATGTAATAGTGAAAGAATTAACCAGTACAGATAAAAGACATCAAAATTAAACTCTAAAATGTTAGAATTAACAAAGTTACATAGTAAACATGTATTAATGAAAAATAAGGAAAAAAAAGAAACTGAAGATTTCATAAATTAATATTTCTATCTTTGTCTTGAGTTGCCAACAGCTGCTTAGCTTTTAATTTAATCTGCATATAAATACATTTTTCTATCTTTTATTAGACAATTCTTGACATCATAAGATCCATTTCACCAAAATGAACATGTAGAGATACTGGAAGTTAATGAAAATAACCTTTCACATGAAAATATGCAATAACTTCTTGAATACTAAATAAAATTAAGTATGCACAAATAAAAATTAAATCCATCGAGTTGTATCAGAGAGTAAAATTACTCCTAGACACTACTATAAAGTGTGCCTACTAGGTACAGACTTTGAAAGAAGAAAAAAATACCCACTTTTGCTCTTCCATAATAAAATAACCCACTGTTCTTAATGGCAGAATTGGGCCAGGTCTTGGGGGTTCTAGCAGTCTATCAGCTCAATCAGTGGAGGAAATAGATATTCTTACATTAATTCTTATCTCAAGACTTGCTGGAAACTGCTTCATAATCTCCTTCCTCTAGTGTTTAGAAACTATCTTGTAATATATAGCCCAAATTTAATTTATACCTTACATATAAGGTATACATTAAAACTGTGATCAGTTTATATTTGCACTTCTTTGTGCAAGTGTACCTCATTTATTTTCTCTCATTTGTGACTGGCAATTTGGAAAAGTCCTGCAACCACCTTATGGTCGTCTCTTATGCTTATCTGAAATGCAGAGGGGAGAAAAAAAAATTGAAGCATCAACTTCTATATCGCTCACTGTAGTACAAGGAATACTTCCCTTTGAACAGGTGGGATATTACTAGTACTACCAGAAGCATATTTGTAGCATAAAATTATATTAACAAATAAAGGTTTTACCTTTTGAAGATACACTAAAAATCTTGTAAGAAGATTTACTTGTACTTCAAAGATGAAACTACAAAACAGCAGCACTGAAAATAATTGCTTCAGCTACTGATGCTACAAGTTGACCTCTATCATATGGGTCTAGTTTTGTCAGAAGAAAAGAACCACCTTACTAATTTTAATAAATCCTTAAAGAAATCTTTATCAATATCTTTATCAAGTCTCAGTATGGTCATATCAGAATATATTCAGTTATTTCCTTTAAGTGTTTCTCCAGTTTGATTAAAACAATTCAAGTTATGCTGTACAGTCTGTACAGTCCATAGAAAAATGTTATGATGTCTCCTTTGTTTTAATTTTTCCCTTGTGTTCCTAACTAAACAGATTCACAACTACAGATTCAAAGCTGAAAGCTTGATAATCTACCTAGAAGAATTTGAGATCACTCTAAGAGAACAATTACATACAATTTTCATTCTCTGTTTGGTCATTATGATATATTATTGACATTTTAGCCCTATTGCAAAAGTACACACAGAAGCAATGGATCCCAATACAACAATTTGAAAGAATGGAGAGATGCACTTGTAACAGAAAGAAAACAATGTCATAAGCAGTATATTTCCTTAATTTTACCAAGAGATTATTCTTAAGAATGATCCAATTCATATATTGTAAACTTTGCAGACTGCTCAGACTGTCTACTTTAGGTATCTGAGTGCCTAACAGAAACTTGGTTTCCTGTCTACTCAATAGAGAAAGTGGATCTCTGAGGGGACAACCCGGAACATGAAAATTAAACACTTAAAATTAAGTGGTGACTAAATTTCTTGTGTATATAGGTGGAGACCGTGAGCACCAAATCCTGGGAGAAAAGACTTCACTTTGGGGTGGCAACAGCAGCACCTGCCCCCGCTGTTGTGTGCACCTCTGCTGCAGGGACAGATCATCTGCCTGAATAGAAACTAATGAATAAAAACAAATTACAGCACGACTAATGAATGAAAACCAAGCTTGTTCCCAATTTATCCAATGATACTAGATTATGAACTGTGTTGTGTCCTGCAACAAGGGTAGGACAATGTAAAGGAAGATTGTGATGTGTAGCCACAGATAGTAACCACTACAATTTCTAAGACAGAGAGTCAGCACTTGTATAGCAGAGCACATACTCTTGCTTTCAGGTGTTTTCAGAATGACTTTCCTTTTGCTAAAAGGAAAGAGTAATCCTCAGTTTTACAGTGAAAGAAAATCATATCTCAAATTTTTAGTTTTGTGGTCCACACATAGTCACTAACAATATATTTCTTCATCCCTTTCCTCACATCCCTGCCAAGAGGAAGTTTGGAGGAGAATAGACAAAATCAAGGTGGCATTGCTTCTGAGAACAACTGGTTGAGCATGTTTCCTCTCCTTACAGCAAAACACGAAATGACTCCCCCGCTGTGAGTAAGAGTCTTTGAAGATCAGCTCTCAGCAACTGTCGAGCAGAAGTCTAGCTAGCTAGCCTGAGTGAAGAAATCAGGCAACTGAACCTACTCAGGGGCTGGAGTCAACTCTCAGTGCTCCATAGATATTCTGCTCAAAAACGTTTCAAAATCCACACACAAATACATTACAGCAGATCGGTTTCACCCAGTGAGAAACAAATTAACATCTGTCTAGAAAATTATGCTCAGGTGTATACTTTGTCCTTCTCTGGAACTTCCCCTCCAGTTTTCATTCAATTTTAATTCCTGCTCAATTCTGTTTTTCTGAAGAGTCAAAAACACAGGGATTGCAACTCTGAACTGCATGTTTTCTAGCTAGTGAAAAATGTATGTGTTCTAGTAGCTGTTCTTGCCAAGACAAATGCAATGTAAAAACATAGTGATTATCATTATTAAGCTTGCTTTGTCAGATAGGGGATTTTCAGAGTCCCTGAATTCAGTAATAATATTATCTGTTATATGAGATTAGGTAAACAAGTGTTAATTAAACTGCTGGACAACTGCCAAGCTATCACTGCTAAACAAGATTTACCCAAACAGGTGCCTCTCAAACAAAGGCAAGAGGCAGTACTTTAAATACCTGTCTGGTTTTTCAGTTCACCAAACCTTTCAGATAATAGAGTCTGAAACTTGCAGAGATAATGGATTTTGTCTTTTGGTTTTGGAAACAATTAACAAAAGAGTTGAACTTAAAAAAAAACCAAAACAACCACAGAACAATATTCTCAATGGCATAAAAACTGCAACACAACAAATGTGATTTCTATAAATTCTATTTTCTGCAAGACAATCCTAGTACCTTGCCCCTTTCAGCTGCAGGAAACATTTATCTTCCAACTACCCATAGATAAATGTAATATAATTAGTTAGAGCCTCAGGATGTTACCTGCTAATTCTAGTACCCATTAATAATGATAAAGATGATGATGTTAATACAAACTATAGGATGGTGAAAGGAAAAATTCACACTTTCACAGACATACAAGCTACCTCACTGTATCTTACTGACAATTTTACTCATGGAGAGTAAAGCTGTTACATACATTTTTTAAGATGGAAGCATTATTTATCATTCCATCAATCTAATCTCTACGCAAAGTATAAAATAGTTTTTAATGAAAATAGATGTGAGATATTAATTAGGTGGGTTTGAATATGTGCTCCACATGTGTAAATCCAGATAAATCAAGAAGTTGTAAAACCAAAGTGTAAAAAAATCCTGCACAATAACCAAAGTTGTCGTGAACTGCAATGCCTGATAGTTTCCTAAACTACAGAAAGACAGACAAATGCAAAAAAATGAAAGCAATCTGAAACCAGACCGGAAATGAACAGAGGGGGAGAAAAATGTGTGCCAGAGTGGACATTTCTCAGTGTTCTAACTGAGACCATCAATAGAGAAGTACAGGGTTGGTAAAAAAAATCTCATAACTTTTATACTAACCAACAGTACTTTAAAGTTTTATTTTGTATTCACAATGTGAAGTTTTACTTTTTTAAAATATATATACTGTAGCTAGTACATTTCTTTTTTATAATTCGAGAAGAGGACAAAGGTTAATTTAAAAATTAAGTTTCAGTTACTATTGAAGTGTTTTCTTAACCTTCACCTATGCTTTTTGACCTTCATCAGAATAACATAATAATAGTAGAGTAAGAACTAGCACATAGTTTTCCTTTTCTTGGTGTCATAAAACATCTCTGTGACAACTTAAAGTTTTCAGGAAGTAAGTATTTTGATGATCTTAATTTTCTACTGAATATAAATCCACTTCATTACATTCCCAGCTATTAGGTATTAATCATATAACAAGTCCTTTGTAAGGGAATTTTAAAGGAAAAATAAGATCCTGCATGGAGTCATTAGTGTTCACAGACTACAGCTGGAATGTTATTCTTACATTGCTGGACTGCAATTCCTCCTGTCCATTCATTGTAGAATAAAATGTCATAAGGTAACATAGGAGACAATCATCATTTTCAGACAAGAAAGATTTAACAGGAAATATTTTTCTTAAAACAACCACCCTCAAGTTAGGAGTGTAGTCGTGCAGCTCAGTAAATCACAAAATCACAGATGAGTTGCGGCTAGGGGGTTCCCCTGGAGATCATCTAGTCCAATCTCCTACTCAGAGCAAGGTCGGCAAGAGCAGGTTGCTCAGTCATGTGCAGTTCAGTTTTTAATGTCTCCAAGGATGGACACTCTACAACTTTGATGAGCAACCTGTTCCAATGTGTGCCCACACTCATAGTAAAGAATTTTTTTCTCATGTTTAAGTGGAATTTCCTGTATTTCAGTTTGTGCCCATTGACTCTTGTTCAGTTAATGGGTACCACTGAGAAGAGTCTGACTCTGTTGTCTTTACTTTCATCATCAGGTATTTATACACACGGAGAAGATTCCTGCAAGCCTCCTCTCTCCAGGCTGAGCATTCCCTGTACTCTCAGCCTCTTCTCATATGGCAGATGCTCCAGTCCCCAAAAGGTCTTTGTGGCCCTTCACTGGACTCAGTCCAGTATGTGCATGTCTCTTTCATATTAGGGAGCCCAGCACGGGATCCAGCACTTCAGTTGTGTCTCACTAGAGCTGAGTAGAGAGGCAGGATCATCTACCTCAACTTGCTGCAACACTCCGGCTCATACAATCCAGGACATTGTTGGCTGTCTTTGCTGCAAGGGCACACTGGTATCTCATGTCCAGCTTGGTGTCCAAGGGGATCCTGCAGTCCTTCGCTGCAGAGGTGGTTTCCATCTGGTTGGCCCTGGCCTCTGCCCGTGGCTGGGGTTATTCCTTCCCAGGGGCAGGACTTGTCATTTCTCTTTGTTGAACTGCACAAAGCTCCTCTTAACCCATTTCTCCAGCCTGTTGAGGTCCCTCTACATAGCAGTACAACAACCTGGTATAATAACCACTCACCACAATTTTGTGTCTTCTGCATACTTGCTGAGGGTGCACTCTGAGCCATCATCCAGGTCACTAATGAAGATGTTGAGTGGTATTGACCCCAGTATTGACTGCTGGGGTACATCACTAGCAACTGGCCTCCAACTGGACTTTGCATTGTCAGTCACAACCTTTGAACCCAGTAGTTCATCCGCTTTTCAATTCACCACACTTGCACAGTTTTGTTTGGTCAACTTATCTATGAGGATGCTATGGGAGTGTTGAAAGCCTTACTGAAGACAAGGTAAACAACATCCACTGCTCTCCCCTTGTGGTGGGCTGACCTTGGCTGGACACCAGGTGCCCACCAATCTGCTCTATCATGACCCCTTCTCAGCTGGACAGGGGGAGAAAAAAAACCCATGACAAAAGGTTCATGGGTTGAGATAAGGACAGGGAGAGATCCCTCACCAATTACCGTCATGGCAAAATACTTGGGGAAGCTAATTTAATTTATTATGAATCAAATCAGAGTAAGATAACAAGAAATTAAACCAATTCTTAAAAACACCTTCCCCCCACCCCTCCCTTCTTCCTGGGCTTAACTTTGCTCCCAATTTTCTCTACCTCCCCACCCCAAGTGGCAAAGGGGGACGAGGGAATGGAGGTTGCAGTCAGTTCATCACACATCGTTTCTGCTGCTCCTTTCTCCTCAGCGGGAGGACTTTTCACACTCTTCCCCTGCTCCAGCATGGGGTCACTCCCACGGGAGACAGTCCTCCACAAACTTCTCCAATGTAAGTCCTTCCCACAGGCTGTAGTTCTTCACAAACTGCTCTAGCGTGGGTCCTTTCCACAGTATGCGGCCCTTCAGGAACAGGCTTCTCCAGCACGTGTCCCCCATAGGGTCCCCAGGTCCTGCCAGGAGCCTGCTCCAATGTGGGCTTCCCATGGGGTCACAACCTCCTTCAGGCCCATCCTCCTGCTCCGGCATGTGGTCCTCCACGGGCTGCAGGTGGATATCTGCTCCACTGTGGACCTCTACGGGCTTCAGGGGAATCTCTGCTCTAGCACCTGGAGCACCTCTTCTCCCTCCTTCTTCACTGACCTTGGTGTCTGCAGAGTTGTTTCTCTTACATATTCTCACTCCTCTCTCTGCTTCTGTTGTTGCACAGCAACTTTTTCCCATGTGTTATCCTAGAGGTGCTACCACCATCAGTGATGGGCTTGGGATTGAGCT